>NW_008481813.1:702743-1302743 GCF_000365145.1 Cyphellophora europaea CBS 101466
GGGGGGGGACCCAGGCACAGATGTGAGGCTGTATGACCAGTGAAAGCTGGCGAGGCACGGAGTGGCTTGCTTTCTAGCGATGGCGTTGGGTTACTTGGGATCTAGATTTGGGAAAAGACAGGCGGACATGAGAGCTATGTACTAGTCATAGACGACTTTTCTGGATTAGCATAGAGCAAGATAGCACTATTCAAAGAAGATCAGGAAAAGCACCACACTTCATGAATCCGTTTGTATTGTACAAGCCACGGCTCGCCTGATCACAAGGAGGACCAAGGAACGAGCCGAGACACCTATGTGGCTGCAACTGAGTTTCCAGCGCTTCGTCTGCGAAGACCGAACCGGAGCGCCGTGGTTGCTGCGACAGGCATTGAATCGTCAACTAGAAGTTCACAGCCATGCTCAGGGTATCACGATGATTCGTCGCGGTTGTTTCGTGTCGTTATGTTGGTACACATCTTCAAGTTCTTGGGTTTGGGTATCCAAGATGTGCTGTTTCATGGTGACGAGATTAGTGGGCTTTCGGTATAGGCTTCAGCCTCGCGATCTCCTCTTGTTGCTCGCTGGCATGGCAATTTCCACGAGCTGGTCTTCCTGATCCTCATCACCTTGGCCATCGAATTCAGAGACATGCTCATCGGGGCTGCCACTGCCGCTACCACTGCCAAAGGGGAGCCCGAGCTTCTCCTTCTCCGTCGGGCTTAGCACTTCTTCGTCGCTGCTATTGGGGCCTTCTTCCGATGGAGCAACCATCTCTCCCATCTCTTCATCGTCATCAATGTCCAATGGGCGTCGCTCAAGACTGGTTCGTGCCTCTAGGGGTGGATTGTCAGGATCAATGTCGGATCCGGAACTCTCTGACGAGTTGTCCAAGTCATCGAACCCATCTTTCTTGTTCTTGCCTGATCCGGTCGAGAAGAGACTAGTCAGACCTCTTGTGGCGGAGAACGTGTGCGAATCGGAAGAGTTGCTAAAAGGGTTATTATCGCTTCTTCTCCCAAATGCTGTTATGTCTTGCTCTTCCTCATCCAGCGAAAATGGGTCACTTCCGTCTTGGTCGTCATTGTCGTTGAGAGACGCGAATGGATCGTCTGCTTCGGACCCAAACTCGGATGCGGCGGCCTCTTGCTCGGCTTCTTGTCTACGAGCCAGACGGTCTGCTAATCTTCGGCGCGCACGCGACGGCTCGATGTTGAGAGGTGCAGGTGGGGGCGGGATCAGGGGAACAGGGGCATTAGGATCTTCTTGGGTGGCAGTGTTGCGCTCTTCCTCATCCACATCGTCCATATCCTCATCATCATCGTCCGAAGAGCTACCGAAGCCGCTGAGAGATCCGGATGAGAAGCCTTGGCTAGTAGTACTACCACTATTGCCAAACTGATTGTTGCTGAGCTCGATGCTGTCGAGAGGTTGGCCACCGCCTAGACCAGCATTGGCCAGCGCAGTAGAGGTGCCCAGGCTGCCAGAGTTGACAGCATTGAGCACAGCTTGCCGCGGTCCTAGACCGTTCTCGGGACGGAAACCGCCAAGAATGGCATTGTCGCGCTCGCGTGTCTCTGCGAGAGTCTTGGTCACATATTCTTCCCAGTCCTTGCCGTAGATGCAATCCTTGACCGGTGGTGACATTTGGTCCCGCGCTTGACGCTCGCCGAACTTGACCACTTCCTCAGCAACAAGAGTGAGGTGGCCCATATAGCCAAGGCGCATGTTCTTGGTCTGCTGAGCCTCATCACTGCGTCGCTGGCCCTCGATGATCGCTTCTGTCACCCGGCCAGTCTCGAATAGGTCGAATGCCAGATACTTGTTGTAGCCGCGGTCCATGGGGCCATTGAAGACCTGTTGAACCACATCGTACACCACATTGTGCAGAAAGTTGTTCCAGGGGAAGCGAAAAAAGAAGCTCAAGATTGTAGGCACGACACGATTCTCCACGAACATCATCTTGAGGTAGTCACCAACCACAGGCTTTTCGTCACTGACAACGCTCTGGTCGCCTTCCATCGTGCTAGCCTCGACCTGCTGGAGAGATTCGTCAATTTGACTAGGAGTTGCGACATGCCCGCTCTTGGTAGAGGACGGGCTATTAACGGGCTCAGGACTGCTCGGTGTAGGAGTTTTGTTAGGGTCCTTAGAACTTGCGAACAGCGGAGCGGGTTTGTCTTCTGGGCGAGGCAAAATGGTGTCTTGGGGAGAATCGAGAGGCTGCTGTTCGGACGGAGGCGATGTCATGGGCGTGTCCTCGAGACTTAGTCGTCGTACTTCGTTCGATAAGCCCTTGCTCGGGGAAGCAGGATCTTCATCTGGCTGGGGTTCTTTGTGCTGAGGTAGAGCTGGGGATAACGGCTCGTCGACCAGGTCATCACGATTCACTAGCGAGCCAGTAGACATGTTAGATTCGGCATCAGGAGCAGCGACTTTCTCGAAGCCGTCATCCTCGCTGCCATTGGCAATACGAAGCTCCTCTGTAGAGGCTGAAGGGGAGAAGGCATTCTCAAACCGAGACGAAGTCGCAGAAATGTCGACGGTGGAATCCTCGGTATGCTTCGGCGGCTTGAAGGCTCCCTGGGCACGTAGCCGTTCGCGCTCCTCATCGCGAGCCTTGACGAAGTCTTCGCTGCCACGCTCGTTGAGCAGACCCATATTGCTGCAGTGCAAGAGTTCAGCCATCAGCTCGCACGTCTTGAAGCGATCGAAGCCCAAAGGCTCAATCTTGGTGCCCCAAGCAGACTTGAGCTCCCCTCTGTCGACCACTTTGGTCAAGTCGCCTTCGGTCACGGTGTGTTTGGCGCTCAAGATCAGATCCATGAAATTGGGGACATTCTTGGCAAAGAGTCGCAGCAGCGTACCGAGATAGATGGGGTCGTGGTTCGTTGGTGGTTGGTCAGCGCTCGCGCCGCCCTCGGGATCATAATCCGAGTTGTTCTTCCGGATGACCTCGATAACAATGCCGACGCCTACAGTCAGCGGGTTGCCGCCCCGCAGCATAGCGGAGATAAGAGATTCAATGCATGGCTCCGATACGAGCTGCCGGGTTAGGCTGTTCGGGCCGATGCATGACTGCTGATCCTGAGCAGCATTTGCGGAAATGGTGATAATAGCTTTCAGGAAGTCGCCAGCCGAAGTCTGGGTCGAAGAATTGCACTCGTGGGACAGGCTTGAAAGGAGCATTGGGATTAAATCCTGGGAATGAAGCCAATCAACGATACCAGTGCCTCCATCTGCTCTCTCGAGGCTGATGATTTTGAGCAGGAGGTCCATAACCATGGGACAATCGACGTGCTGCAATATGGCTGGAACAATACCGGGGAGAGATTTAAAGAAATCGAGCATGTCTTCAGTCTTCTTCTCGAGCAGGCACTCGTTGACTTTGGTGAAATAGCCAGCCTGGAGGGGCTCGAGAGCAGGAGGTTTCCGTAAAAAATCCCAGAACTCAGTTAAGTGCTGTGTGTTGGCCATGAGGGCTTCGGTGATCGACCATGTCTCGCATGACAGGATTTCGCAAGCGACGTAGGCATACTTCAGGCGCTTCTTCTCGGACTCGTCCTGTTCTTGAGGTGACACATCCTCGTCTTCGGCTTTTTCACTCCCCTCTTCGCCCTCGTCAGAACTCTTGGGTGGAGGAGCGATGACATATTTGAGGAGGGCATGGAGGTTATCGTCGTCGCGAAGAAATTCTATGAGTTTGGTGTGATGAGATTTCAGCTCTTGAATGAGGTCCGATTCCTCCAACAGATCTTCAAGTTTAAGATTAGGCTTGTCAAGCAGGGTGTCGATGGTGGATATGTTGGAATATCCTCCAAAGCGCCAGAACATGATGGCTAGAGGGTGTGAATGTCCAACAGACGGCGATGACTAAGGGTATGCGCAATTCATGCGGTGGCCGTGAAAACTGGAGCTTAGGGGTAAAGGATGAAAACGCATTTGTTCGCGATCCGGCGCTGTTCACGTATTAGCAGGCGCCCTTGTTGAAAGTGAAGGAAGAGCAAGGTATCGGAGTGGTTATGATTGCGGTTGCGGAAGGACGCATTTCGGCTGGCAAGTTGGGACTTGGGTTCAAGAGAGCTGCTCACCTAGGTAGTACAAAGGAGTGACTGGAATGAGAATTGGCCACTTGAGGCCACCGGAGGCGTAATTAGAAGGAGGCGTGTTCCCGCGCGGCCAGGATGCGACGTGCGGATGCTGAGGTGAAAGGTCGAGTCTCGTGAGTTGTCAAGGTGGACGGCGACAAAGGCAGACAACTCGCGCTTGGCATTCGTCGACCGTCGACCGGACCTGACCAGCGTCTCCAAAAAAGTGCGGGCAACTGACTCGGGTTTCACTCGTGTACCATGGAAGGGTGTTTTCGGATGTCCGATGGCTGTAAGGACACGATAACCACAGCTGTGTCGCCGCAGTTGAAATATTTGGGGGTCGCTTCGCTATGACAGGCAGTTGGCAGGCACTGTTTGGCAGACCTGTCCAGGCACGCGAGAGACCGTTTAGCCCCCAACTAGTTCGTTATGCAACCCCTTTTCCCCTATGATGCCATAGAACTTAAGATTATACTGTGTAGGTGACACTCCGTGTCAGCGGAACGTTTTCCTCGGATGCCACATGGTAATACATGGCAGATCATGGTGATGGCCAATTTCCCCTTAGCGAGCCCATGCTGCCCACGGCAATAGGCGGCTGCATGCGCACCGGAGCCTCGCCTAGCCCCCGCCGAAGCGCGCCTGAAGCCTCGCTGCCTATTATGACGCAGCTGTCAGTGCCCTTGACCTGTACGCTTGTGGCAGGCACCCCTCGTTGCAAACAATCTCATAATCCATATCGTTTCCCACCGCCACACCTCTCTCCGAACGGCTGGGCGCGGTAGTCACATCATGAATCGCCTTTTTGGCACCAAGTCGCAGGCGCCCAAGGCGACATTGAACGATGCGATCGGCAATGTACATCCGCATCCTCTCGTATGCCAAACTGCTCTACTAACAAGTCGCAGCTCGATACGCGGGTAGAAGCCATCGATGTCAAGCTCGCCAAAACCAATGCTGAACTTCAAGGCTACCAGCAAAAGCTGAGCAAGATGCGAGACGGGCCCGGAAAGCAGGCTATCAAGCAAAAAGCCCTCAAGATCCTTCAACGCAAGAAGCAGTACGAATCGCAGAAGGATCAGTTACTGCAGCAGTCGTGGAACATGGAGCAGGCGAACATGATGCAGGACAACCTCAAAAATGTCATGACTACGGTCGACACCTTGAAGACCACCAACAAGACCCTCAAGCAGCAATACGGCAAGATCGACGTGGACAAGATCGAGAAGATGCAAGACGAGATGGCGGACTTGATGGAGATTGGCAATGAGATCAACGAGAGCATAAGTCGTGCCTATGATGTACCGGAGGATGTCGATGAGGCCGAGTTGGATGCCGAGCTCGAGGCGCTGGGAGAGGACATGATGTTTGAGCAAGAGCAGGGCGTGGGCGAAGGCATGCCTTCTTTCCTACAGGATGAAGTGCCGCCGACCTTTGTCGACGAGCCGCCCGAGCAGAACAAAGACAAGGTCAAGGAGGCAGCAGGTGGCGTTGGCTAAGCTGGAGGATATGATACCCAATGACATTTTCATTTGCTCATAAGCATTCGTTAGCTGATCCTCTTCATATCTATCAGCCACTGTCGGACCGCCTTGGGCCCCTCATGAGCCGCTTTGAACAGCTGCCTCTCCATTTCGTCCAATCCGCGCAGAAACTCCTGTCCTTCTCCAAGTGCTCCCCTTGGATTGTGCGCGTGGTCTGCAATCTCTGCTGCTCTTTGTCTAAATGTCTTTGCCTAGTATCAGCGTCGACTCGATCCTGCAAGGAAGAGTGCCAACTCACCTTCAATAAGACTTCCACAATCTGATCATCTTCAAACAGCTCCAGGATCTTCGATCCCAGCGCGTAGTAATGCGGCGCCTGCGCTCTGATGTCCACCGACTTTGGATCTGCCTCGAGTGCATTAATCACCCGGGTCTGCAATGGTGCCGGGAAGTCCAGCGTCACCAGGGCTGACTGCGACGGATTGTTGCTGTTCGCCACGGCCAACATCGTTCCCAGCCATAACGGGAGCTCGATCTTGGTTCCGGCCGTAATCTATCTCCAGCATAAGTTTCTCGCCAGGACACTTGTGGACCGTGCCTACCGTCTCGCCCGGGCTTCCGTCAAGATACCCCAAGCCGGGTACATCTAGTTGGAAAGTACATGGCAGTTTCTGCGATTCCGTCAGAATTGCGTCAACATCGTAGTATGACATGTTTGCTCTGCTAAGACATCAAAGTAGAACGCGTCGAGGCGCGTCGCAAGGCAAAAGTAGATCCGCTACCGGCCAATCACACGCCACTGAGAAGTGGACGCCTTCTTTGTTTCCCTAGCCCAAACATCTTGTCTAGATCGATACGATGCCATCTGCAGTCGAGCAGGCTCGTTCAGACACATCAGACAGCAATGTCCTCGTCAGCAGCCTCGCAGGCCTCTCAGTCCTCTGCGCCATCTACCTCAGCAGCCACCTCCAGCCGCCCACCGGTAACGCTGCCTCCGACGACACACCTCGATCCGGGCGCCTACATCCGCGGCACTCACCCCATAACATTCGGCGAACACAACTTGGTCCACCCCCGCGCCCTCCTCACCACCACAACGCACCCTCTCCATATCGGCTCCAATAACATCATCTCTGAAAAGGCCACCATCGGCGGCTCGCCCACCTCCAATACCACCACCAACCCCCCGGCCGCCAACGCCCACACCACAACCAGCATCTCCTCGCCCGACCCGAACCCCTCCGCTTCCCCTTCCCTCTCCCAACCCTCCACCCCTCACCTGCCCCCACCTTCCTCGCCGTCCATTTTCACCGCCCCCACAACCCTCCACTCACACGTCCACATCCATCCACACGCCCAAATCAGCCACTCCACCACCCTGCACTCCTACGCCCTCGTCGAACCCCATGCCATTATCCACCCGGGCATCACCATCGGCGCCCACTCGAAAATCTGCGCCAACGTCAACGTGACGGCCGACGTGCCAGAATGGACCGTTGTGTACGGCGAGGGGAACCAGCGGCGAAGTCGGCGGCCACCTAACACTACTTATACAACGGCATCACAGGAGAATCAGGGTGCTGGCGATGAGAAGAACCCTTCTGGTGGTGATAGTGGCCGGGGCCCATGGAAGCGGATTGAGGAAGCGGAGGCGGTACGAATCAGAGGCACGGACAAGGAGCGTGAGGCGACGAGTATACTGCTGCGAAACGCGGCTCGGGCGGCGGTGGCGGCCAAGAGGCAGAGCGTGCAGCGATAGCACATGGACAAATGAGCACAGGCACGTTTGTGGTTACCATACATAGAGAGACGAGGGAAACCATTGCGGCGACAGAACTTGTAGGCTCTTGCTTCTTCAAAGCGAAGCCTTCGTACTACTGTACACATCTACCTCGAGTCTTCTCCTGGCTACTCAGGAGGGCTGCTATCTTCTGCCGTGTTCATCCCTTTGCTTTTCTGTGTTCGCCGCGCGTATCACCGCCCATGGGTCCGACTTGACAAAACGCCTTTCCGTGCATCCCGTACATTGAGGGCCCCTTAAATATGCGCGCTCGTGCTGGTACATAACAACATCACAAATGAAATGTCAATGTCTGCCGTCCGAACCTCGACCATCCTCGCCTTCCACCCGAAACATCGGCCGCCTCTCTAAGATCCTTGCCCGCCGCCCCTCAGGCGCTTTTGTCCGCCATCTGCGCCATCACCATCCTCACGAGCTCGCTTTGCACCTGGCACGAATCCTTGCGCACCTGGATTCAGGCCGCCGCGTGTAGGGCTGCTGGCGGCACCGCCTCTACCACCAGCCCCTCCCATGGACACAGACCGAGCTCCACCGCGCCCTCCACCACGCTGAGTACCCCGGGGAATGCCGGTGCCGCCGCGTGCAATCTGCGACGCACCGCGACCACGAGCGATAGAAGAAGCGCCTCGGGGCAAGCCCGAGATATTGCGTTGAGCCCCTGGACCAGTTCCGACACTGGCTTTGGCAGGTCCATTAGGCGCTGGAAGGGCTGGAGCAGTCTGTGCAGGAGCCGAAGGTGGCGCCTGATTAGCCTCTGGCTTGGTCTCCTCGGCTGTCTCGGCGTCGACAGGATCCTTAGACACCTCATTGGCGACAGCCGATTCTTTCGACTCTTCTGAGGAATCCTGGGCAGGCGCAGGAGTGGCTGGGGCATCTGCTGGAGGAGCGGCAGGTCTGGCAGCAGGAGCCGGCTTTGCGACTTTGGCTTCCTCCCAAACCTCGCTCACGGCTCGTTGAGGAGTCTCAGCCGCAGCAGTTTGCACAACCTGGATCTTTGCCAATGCCACATTAGCTCGATTGGTAGCCATGTTGAGTTTCACCGAGGACTTCTTCTCTGCCATAGTGGTAGCATTCGCCACGAGCCTCTCAGTCTCCTTTGCAGCAATTGCTTCCGCGTTCTTTACTTGTTCCTCAATCTTCTTAGCCGCTTCTTCAGAAAATCCGAGCTTCTGGTTCTCGAGAGCCTCCTCGTGCTGAGCGATAAGCTCTTGTTTCTCTTGCTCGAGACGCTCTTCATATCGTTTCTCCAGAGCTTCTTTTTCCGCGTCAAATTCAGCCTGTTTTTGACTGATGACGGTCGTAACATCGGCTGAAGTACTTTGAGCAGCGGCGTTGTCTGCGAATTGACCACTTGCTTTAAGCTGCGCGACTTCTTTCTCCACCCTGCTCTTGACACTTCTGGTGACGATTTCTTTCAGGTATGGAATGTTCTGAACACCCCAACGATAACGCTCCGCTGGGATAGACATGAGCAAGTCGTCAGTAATCTCAGTCGAAGGTGCAGCCTGAGGCGGGTCAGAGCTCTCTCCGACTGGAACGGTGTGGGGTTTTGCGTCTGATTCACGCGCATCCGGGCTTGAGGCCAATTCGATCCGAAGTTTCTCGAGCTCCTGCTGATGCGTCGTCTCAAGCGAAGTCCGCAGCTCCTGCAGAGCGGTTTCCTTCGCCTTCTGCGCCGCTTCTTTGAACTCATTGAACTTTTTGGTGAGGTGAGCCTTCATTTGATCCTCTTTGGCTTTGACAGCAGATTCCTTCTCGTTGACAGCAGATTCCTTCTCGCTTTTGAGGGAAGCGATATGCTGATCCTTCTCAGCGATGTCAGCTTCAAGCTCCGTTATGCGTGCGTCGGTTCCTAAATCAACTTCGCCCGGGTTCTGAGCAGGATCGCCGTTCACTTGGTTGTCTTGCGAATTGGGCACGTAGTTGCGTGCAGACTCCAGCTGTTCGCGGACTACATCTAGCTCTTGTTGCAGAGTGTTTTTCTCGGCAGTGACGGTATCGACCTCAGACTGCTTTTTGTCGACTCTGGCTTTCATCGCACCCTTGAACTGGTCGGTAAGTGCAGTTTTTTGTTGATCTTTGGCAGTCTTGATCTGCTCAGGAATCGTATCGATTTGTGCCTGGAGATCGTCCCGCGCAGCCAACGCGTCGTCGCGCTCCTTCTCCAGGTTGGTCAGTTGCTCCTTCATGCCTTCAAGCTCGGCGGGGTCAATGCGATTGTATTTCGAGAGGATGTCTTGAGTACGTTGACGCCAATGATCGCGATCGTTCTGAAGAATCTTGAGCTCACCATCCCGAGTCTCAACCAGATTTTCGAGCTCAGCAACGCGAGCTCGGAGAGGTTGAATCTGGGCAGTGAGCTCTTCCACTTGCTTAGTTCTCTCACCGAGGGCTTGAGAAGCCTGCTTAGCTTCGGCGCGGAGAGTAACAGAACTCTCACGGTAAACCTGAAGGTCGTTCAGCTGTTCCATCAACTTACTATGACTCATGGCGTTACGTTCAGAATCAGCTTCTGATCGCCGTTGTTGGTCCAGCTTGAGACGAGTCTCATCAAGCTGCTTTTGAGTAAAGTCAAGTTGCTGTCGTATGCGCTTCGCATCTTGCTGGCCTAGATGGTACTGAACATCGACGATCTCCTTCTCACGACGAAGGTATTTAATGACTTCTTGAAGATCTTCAAGACTGTTCTTCTTCGACTCGTCTGAATCGACTTCGGTGACCGAAGCGCTTTCGGTGATAGCGGTGCGGTCTCGCTGCAGCGCACTGATTTGCTGCGTCAAGGTTTCGAGTTGACCATGGAGCAGACTGTTCTGTTGAGCAACTTCCTCTCTGCGCTTCTTGAGATCTGCGAGCTCTTGCTCGTAGCGATCTTTCTGTTCTGACCAGCTTGCCTCCTTCTGTTGCAAGGTCGTTTGTGCAGTTTCAGCTTGGGTCTTGAGGTCGGCTGCCTCCAGCCGTAGCTGACTGCTCTCGCCGCGTAGCTCTTTCAAATTGTCCATGGTCTTGCCATGTGCAACAAGCTCGTTCTCGTAGTTTTGTTGCTTCTCATTGGCAATGTCAGCTTGCTTCTTCAGAAGATCCAGGTTGAATTGAGCCTGTTCGACGGCACGCTCTTCAGACTCCTTCAAACGCTCAACCTCGCCTTCAAAGAAAGTCTTCTGCTGCTCGAGTCGCCGGTCTACATCTTGCTGTTCGTCACGAAGTTTCGAAAGTTCGGTGTTGGTCTTCTCGAGCTCAGTAGAAGTATCCTCGATCCGCTGCTCCAGATCTTTGATTCTAGTATCCTTCTCGGAAAGAGTGGCCTCCGTTTCTTCGCGGTATTGGTCGTTAGTCTCGCCAAGCTCCTGAAGACGCTCTTCTGCGGTCTGACTGATGTTCTTGTATACATCAATCTGCTCATTAACACGATCGAGTTCAGACTTCGTCAGGTCGAGCTCGCGCTTGAGTTCCGAGACCTCTAGAGTGAGTTCCTGCTCTTTCGACATGACATCTTCCTCTCCATTCTCATTGGATGGCTGAGAAGCAGGCTTTGTGTAGACCTCGAGTCGTTCTTCAGCACCTCGTAACTCAACTGTCATCTCGTCAACACGAGCTTGCAGGTGATCGCGAGAGGTCTTGGCCGCAGCCAGCTCCTCTCGAAGGGAGCCGAGTGTGGTCATGAGGTCATCTATTCTCTTCTGGCTCTGTTCCTGCTCGTACTGACGACGTAGAGCAGATTTTCGGTTCTCCTCCTGCTCATCGTTCAGCTTACGCTTCGTGGAGTGAAGTTCACTTTCGAGAGACTCAGCCTGGGACTGAAGGCGTCTCCGAGTTTCCGAATCAGCTTGTTCTCGTTCGTTGAGGATCCCCTGGAGGCTGCTGTTTAGCGAGTCAAGTCGACCGCGTTCGTTGCGCAAAGACTCATTGTCTTCAAGCAAACGCTTCTCGACAGTCTTCCATAGCTCCTTCTCGGCTTTGAGATTGGCAGAATCACGCTGCAGACTGTCTACTAGCCCTTTGGTCTCGACAAGATCTTCGGCAGTCTGCTGTACTCTCATCTCCTGCTTCGTGGCGTTCTCCATTGCAGCGTACGACCGCTTTTGAAGCTCGGAGTTCTCTGTCTTGAGCATGTCGTAGTTTGATTGCAGCATCTCGGCTCGCTGAGTGGCCGCGCTCAGCTGACCTTGCAAGCGGCTGGCCTGCGTTTGCAGCTCGGAATTGCGTCTCGACAGGTCATCAACTTGCGACTTTAGAGCCGACTGATCCACAACGGTTTCTTGTCGGTGAGAGTCGTATTGCTGCTGGAGTTGCTTAATCGCGTTGACAAGGTCTGACTCCCCACCGTGCGCAGAATTCGAGTTCCCAGGAGAACCTGCAGGAGGTACCGGGAGCGAGCGAGAGAAGTCTGTGATGTCTGCGACATGACCTTTTCGGGTGAGCATATTCCGGAACATGTCTCGCTCCTTGACAAAGCTCTTGGATTGCGCAACCATAGTCTTGATCTCATCTTGGAAGCCGGCGATCTGAGCACGAGCCGACGCCAGTTCCTGCTCCATGGAATTGAACTTCTCCTGTCTATCATTGGACTCCTGACTCTCAAGCTGACTGACGAGATTGCGGATAGTGGCAAGCTGGTCCTGGTTCTGTTGTTGTAGCTCTGAGACGTTCTTGAAGGCAATCAATCGTTCGTTGACAACACGTTGAGTCTCTGACAACCCTTCCATTTCGGCTTGTGCACTTTCCTCGTTATGTGCCTGGAGTTCCGCCCACTCCTGGTCCGAGATCTGACCTCCGGCGTTGCGGATTTCAATCTCCATGACGAGTCTTCGAATTTGGGAGCTGTGGTCACGCAGTTGCTGCTGTAGGACCTCAACTTCCTTGATGCGTGCCTCTAGCTGGCCGTGATAAACTCTTGCTGATCGCATAGCTTCATCCTTTTCTTTCTCGGCGACTTCGAGTAGTGAGGACATTTCAATCGATTCTTGTTCACGTTTAACATAATCAGAGCGCAATTCATCTATCTCCGGCTTGGATTGTTCGAGCTCAGTCGCCATCTCCTCCAATTGGGCGTGAAGCATGGCGTTGGTGTGTTTCTCCTTGGCAAGCTCCTTCTCAATTCGCTTGTACTCGGTGTACATTTGAGTCTGTGTGGCTGACTTGGTTCCGCGACTCATGGGTGAAAAGATACCCAGTGGTGTCGAGGGTCGCATGGGGGTGGAGATAGCGTTGCCGTTAGCGGACGGTTGCGGAGTGCTTGGTCGAGTGCGGTCTTGCTCGATATCAGATTGGAGTTGGGCGATGTTGGCTTCGAGCTCAGCAATTTTGCGGATCGCAGCCTCTTTCTCTTCGTGGTCGGCCTCGGCAGCTGCACGAATGTCGCCAAGTTGGTTGGCGGCTTCTTCTCTAGCTTCTTCCAGGTCGGCAGCAAGCTCCTGAGCCCGCTGCTTCTGTCTGTCGGCGTTAGCCTGCTGGAGCTCGGCCAGGCGCTGAGCACTCTCGATATCGACTCTGAAAGAATCGGCTTCGGAAGCCTTCTCCTCGCGGAGTTTCTGAAGTTCCTGCACTGCATCTTCGTATTTGTTGGTGTACTCATCAAGGCGGTGCTTAAGAGCCACTTCTGATCGTTTTAGGGCTTCGGCATCAGCAATGTACTGCTCGTTGGCACGCGAAAGCTCGGCGAGGCGGGCATTCTTCTCCTTGCGAAACGTGGTATGTTCATCGGCCTTGACCTTGCGTTCGTTCTCGAGCCATTCGTTGTTCTTCTTGAGAAGATCGATTTCTTGCTGCAGACTCTGTTGGCGAAAGTTGGCGCTTGCAGCGGCTGAGTTGGAAGCCTGCGCTGCCTGCTCCAGCGAGGCGACTTGTTTGCGTAGCTCGCCAGCTTTTTGATGCTGAGCCGATAGATCTTGCGAGAGTTTTTCGTATGCAGTCGTTTTTGACTCGAGGAGTGTAATAGTGTCGCGGTTCGAAGACTCAAGTGACGCAATGCGAGCCTTCAACGTGGTCGTCTCGGAGGCTTCTGAGGAGGCAGTCGTTCGGAGTTGATCCAAATCTGATTCGACTTTGGAACGGTTGGTTTCTGTTCATGTTAGAGCTCGTCTCGAGACCACGAAGAGGGACTTACCGGAGGCTTGAAGATCACCACGTAGTTTCTGGGCATCGGCGAGGGCCTTATCACGAGAAGCCTGCAGAACCTTGACTTTGGACTCGTTGGTTCTGACGACAGTCTCGAGCTCAACCTCGAGTTTAACCTTGTGCGATTTGTTTTGCTCGCATTCTCTCGCGTTCTTCTCCACGGCCTCCAGCAAAGACTTTACAGCGTCGATGGTTGGTGAAGACAAGAGGGATGTCAACGCTACTTCTGGAACGGATGAGAAGTTGGATATGACCCGAAGGTCAATGTCTGTCGCCATGGCGGAGGAGGGTTTAGACCCAACTAGAGGGGTAGGTCGTAAGTCGTGGAAGATGGCGAATGCGCCAGATGCGCAACGACTTAGGGAAAGGACCGACGATGGTTATCCGTTCTGTTGACCATAATGTGGATGTCGGCCAAGCCAGCAAAGGATAGTAAACGACCTCGTGGCAAGCGCAAAGGGTCGTGGCCGCGGTGGGTGGGAAGGATAGGCAACTGAAAGGCAGAATGCCGAAAGCAGCGAATGATGCACAAACAGCCGCCACGAAGAGGCTGGAGCCAAAGGCCTTGGCGCGCGTTTGGCGCTTAGATCGTCTACCGTGCCCACCTAAAGTGCACCTTGCAGGCGGCAATGGCGCCTACCCCAACTTCTTTTGCAACTAAGATTCGACTAACCGCAGTGTCACGCATTGTCAAACATTGCACATCTTCTCAGAGATGAAGCAACACTGTCAACGACCTCTCAAGCACAAGCCTTGATAGCGTTCTTATCTCTTCGGCCATCTCAAGCCTAGGCCGATTGTCCGCTCGTACCACGATCATGTCTGGAAACGCAGCAGCTCTGACGCCTGCCATGAGGCAGCAGGCAGTCGAAAGTAGTGCTCTCGCCTTTGCAGCTATTGCTCGTCTGAAGGATCGATATCCTAGCTCGATTTCTTACCAGGATCTACTCGATTATCTCCTACCCAACGACAAGCAAGACAACGATGCACTGCTCAGATATTTCAACTTATCCTTGCGGAAGAACCCAGAAGTCTCATTCGATCCTAAGGCCAACACGTACCGCTACAAACCTCCTTACGATGTGGCCAACGCTGAGGAGCTGTTGGCGCTCCTGCAACGTCAAGAGCTGCGACAGGGTATTCCTTACGACAAGCTCAAACACGGCTGGCCCGATTGCCTCGAGACGCTCAACCAGCTCGAACGGGAGCACAAGATTTTGATCACACGCCAGAAGAAAGATAGGATACCAAGGTTCATCTGGGCTGATGAACCCTCGCTCTACGTAAGGCTTGAGCCAGAATTCGTCCAGGAGTGGAAGAAAATCAGTCTACCCAACCCCGACAAGATTCGAGTCGAACTGGCTGCCATGCAGTCTAAAGCCGCGGGTGAAGCTCCGAAACCGCTCAATGCCGCGGTCACCAAACCGAAGGCCAAAAAAGTCCGTCGGGGGAACAAGGTCACCAATACACATATGCTTCACCTTGACGCCATATCCAAGGGTTACAGCAAGAAATAAGACTGTAGTCATCAAAAGTCTGGTTCTCTAACTGGGCTTTCCATCGTATTACAAAGTCATCGACGCGTTCCAAGTTGGCCGGCCGTCACCGACGCGACCCCTGCAACTTCAGGTCTGTCATTCAAGACCAGCGCCCGAAGCCACCTCCAGGCTGCGGAAAGTCGTCGAGTATTGGCGTGTGATCTGGTGTCGGGTTCGGGGCTGGCTTGGTTGTATCGACGATTTGCGTCGAGATATGTCGCGACCCGGTTCGCACGTGGTTTGAGCTGGGCCGTTGCGGCTTAGCTTTCTCGTCGATACTACTTCTCCAGCTAAGCAGACTCGGCAGTGGTAACTTGACAACCCTGGAGTGCCGTTCGAAACTGAAAGGGCTTGGTGTCGGTAGCATCACGATCCGAGAATCTCGGCTATCCAGCCACGAGACTTCCGTGGCCTGTGGTTCGGGCATTTTCCCGATATCGTCTGCACTCCAGTATGTCGACGCCCTGCCAGATTTGTTTGTTCCGTGCCTTGTTGGCGGCGCCGACTGGTTGTGAGAGTCTAGTCTCTTCTGATCAAAGCGAAACAATTGGGGTAGTTTCCAGCCTCGAATATAAAGCCACAAGGCTATCGATATCACAATGACCAAAAACACCCCGACGCTGACTGCTATGGCGATGAATTTCGTGTGCGGCAACTCGCGCTTTACCAGGGCATGCACTGTCGATCGCTGCGTGGGTATGAGAGGAGCCATGCAGTGTTATGCCATGGGATATTGACACGAAAGTGCTGCTGCGGGTGTTTTCCCACGCTTCTTGCGGATTGTGGATGTCTTGAAATCCTCGAACAAATCCAATTGTTGATCGAGCCGAATTTCCCGAATTGTATTATAAGTCTCCAATGTCTTCCACAGGTCCCTTTCCCTTTACTGTCCCTTGTCGGGGTGTTTATTCGTGTTGTCAAAGAATGGACGAGGATGATTTAGCAGCCCTCTTCTGCAATAAAGAATGACGATGGTCGGTTCAGTTCATTACCACACCCCGGATCACCAAGCGAGCAGAAGATGACCCTGGCTCAATCAAGAATTAAATCCCAGAAACTTGGGGGAAACGAATTGAACCAGGGCAATGCCAGCCAGGGTGGGCATCGCCTTGTACTTCTACATGGCCAGCCGCCAACTCCCGGGGTCCCATGACCCGTTCGGACCAGGGGGAAAGGAATTCATCGAGTGTTCCGTAAACTACAGTTCGCTACCATTTGCCGTTAGACTTTAGCGGGCCACGAGAGAACCGTTACGGTAGCAGCGACGCTATCCGGTAAATCCTTATCATCTTACGCAGGTCAAGCACCCAAGCGAAGGGACAAACTACGGAAGTCTGTGACAGCCTTGTTAATTTCGATAGTGAGGACTGCCATGGCTTCAGGAGCGCGCGGAAGCGCGCTAAGGCGTGGATGCGTGGGAAAGCTTGAATTTCTGCGGGCGACCGCTAGCATGGAAAAGAGGTGGAAATGGAATTGACATGCACGTACCAGTCCACCGAAGGTACCGAAGTTGCTGTGTGGTTGCTTGGGCATCAGGGGTCATTCGAATTGCAACAGCCCAAAGCGCGAAGGGATGATACTCGGATCTCAGTAGGACTTCGGTGGTGTACACATTGAAGGACGTATCCGTACTCACCACGACCGAACCCGTTACGCATCCACCAAGGTAGGGTAGGGTTTACATGGCACCAGCCCTACTCTACAAGACTGAGGATTTATCATTTAATTCCAGGCAAAAATTTCCAGATCCGAGAAACAAGTGCCCCCTTCACCACCTCGCTTCATGCCCTGAACGAAGATAGCGTGTGAATTCTGTACGTATTTCTCCGCAGCCCCGGCTCGCTTAAACGCGCGGTATTACACTTCGGACTCGAGACTTGAGACCGGGAGTGGCCAGGCTACTGTCGCAGGGTTTCGCGTGCGGCTCGATGCTTTATGTACACAGCACGAACAAAAGCTCGAGCACTGATCTGGCCTTGTGAAAATGCGTAAGAAGCCGGCGTGAGATCAACAATATGTACTTCCGAGTTAGAACACAGAAATGCAGAGCCGGTAGCCACGGCCAGTGCTGACTTTCAACGCAGGCGAGTCGGGGTGCGGAGCCACGAGGCTGACAGGGGGCGGTTGGGCGAGATTGGAATTACCGCATGAAGGGGAGAGAAAAGACGTAGGCGGAATTTTGGTGGGGTTTGCTGCGTGTGCTGATTACTGTGTGATGATAGTGCGTTGCAAGTACATGTAGGTGTAGATCGTGAGTGAAAAGGTCTAATAGCTTGTGCAAACTAGTTCTATGTAGCTGTTGGCGTACGAAGACGGGTGCTTGTCCTCGACTAGTACCAGATTGCTTGATGGACACATTAGGTACGTAGCTACTGAACTAGGAGAACGTCTCATGAGCAGTACGGTCGGGATAGTGTTGAGTCCTCCTCTCAAGCAGAAGAGACGACGATGACAGCAACGTCTTTTGAGGTCTAATCAGCTCCATCGCGCTTTTACCTGCTCGTACAGTACAGAAAACAACGCTCGTCGATCACCTCACGAGGCTCATCGATCCGCCATCAAGGTGCTCAAATGCCCTGTATCCCTCGAGTCCTCAACTCAAACTCCTCTCCCTCCGCTCAGCACTCACCCCTCTGTCCCCTGCCCGCCCTCTTTGCGTCCCAATATGCACGCTCGTATCAAAGTAGGTCGCCGCCTCGCCCACCTTGAGCGGCCTCTGCAGCTGCGAAACCGGCGGCGTCACTGACACCCCCAACGGCGCGCTGGCCGTGCTGGCAGGCCGTTGCGGAGGACCATAGCTGACTTGCTGTGGCCTCTGCGGATGCTGCTGTTGCTGCTGGAAGCCGTGCCCTTGTCCCTGCCCATGCCCGCCTCCATATCCCTCGCCCGTGTACGCGTTCGGCTCCGACACCTCTGCCAAACCCGCGGGCGCCGCGTTCGCCAACAGGCCCTGACTCTGCTCCGTGCTGGCAGCATACCCGTTCGCGCCGCCGTAGTGACTCGGCTTTGCCGGCGCGGGGACGGCCGGCTTGGACTGGTGCGTCTGTGACTGCGTCTGCAAGCTGTGCGTCTCCGGGCGGATCGGAGGCTTGGAAAGCGCGGTGTTCTTTCGACGGTGTCGTCGACGGAAGCAGATGCAGAGCGTGCACAGAAGGACGAGCAGCGCCACACCTGCGAGGGAGACGCCGATGGCGATGTAGAGGATCTTGGACGACGTGGACCCACTGTCTGAAGCGGAGGTGTGGGAGGAAGGAGCGGTGGTTGTTGATGTTGCGTCTTGACGCGGAACGAGTGAGGGCGCCATCGCCACTGCAGAGCGTGGGTAGCGAGTGGACAGGAGTCAAGCTTGTCCCGTGGCGTGAGATGGTGGTTTAAGGATGCAGACTTGGTGGCAGCGACGTGGCTATTTGCAGAACTGGGTGGGATTTGACGAATGATGGTTGGAGAGAGTGCTAGGAGAAGTATATCGCAAGGCTGCGGAACTGACACCACGATTTTGACCTGCTGATGCTGAGGGCTGAGAGGTACTGTTCCACCATGGCAGGTTGCTATTCTCGTACCTGGTACACAGGGGCGGCTCTCCATACCTGTCTGCCGTTGGTTTGGGGTATGGTCGCACAGTGTCTGGTCCGTGTGCTGAAGGTAGGCTGATCTGAGTAGAATTGATTGATTACATGGCCAGACGGTTCGGTTGCGCTTGTCGCGCAGGGTAAAGCTTGATCTGTCACCCAGATGCCTAGCTGAAAACCAGTATAGTGCTGCTGATGTCAGATGGCATGAAATCGAAAATGAACCATCCGCCTGATTGTCCTCCATCCTAGGCCATCATAGAGCCAGTGAGGACTCTCGGCGGATGAGATCGATCCGTAGGCGATGACAACGTCGCTGACCCGCTTTAGTGCCCGTTCACCCCATTGACGAGTTGCTCGTTGCTCTTCCTGTACTGGACCAGATCCTCAATCGTGCACACCTTCAGTCCCCATCTCTTACCAAATTCCAAACAGGCATCCCTCCGCATCATGCCGGGCTCTGTGCGCTCCGCTCGACCAGGGATCTCCTGACCATCGTCCACCATTTCGCAGATGACACCCGCAGGAGCCTTCCCCGCTAGGCGGCAGAAGTCGACGGCAGCCTCAGTATGTCCCGTTCGGGTCAGAACTCCGCCGTCTCGCGCTCGCAGCGGGAAGACATGTCCCGGTCTTCGGAAGCTCTCAGGCTTGACTTTGGAATGTGCGAGCGTTCGACAGGTAAGGGCCCTGTCGTGTGCTGAGATGCCGGTGGTCACAGAATCGTCCGAGGCATCGATTGAGATGGTGTAGGCGGTGCGCTTTGGATCCTCATTGGAAACGACCATCTGTGGGAGCTCTAATTGGGCCGCCAGGTCACCGGGTATGGGGGTGCAGATGAGGCCGGAAGTGTGTCGGATCATGAAGGCCATCTTCTCGGTCGTGACGTCTTCGGCAGCGATGATGAGGTCGCCTTCATTTTCGCGGTCCTCGTCATCCAGAACGACAATGAATTCGCCGTTCTTGAATGCCTTGATGGTTGACTCTATCGAGTCGAAAGCGGGCGGGGCTGGTGATGGAGGTTGCATGACGGCGGAAGTAGTGTGACAAGGTTGGATGGTCGATTGTACGAGAATCTCAGTATCTATGCCCTTGCGATGATAGTAGAAATGTCGTCCCTGACGCTGGTGCCGAGAAGAAGAGCTGTTACAGTGCTCAAAATATCTCTCGTTCGGGAAAACTCAGGCGCAGCGGCGTCGGATTTTCAGTCTGAACCTCCTCACTTCACCTTTCTATGACAATTCACTGGCTGTGAGGATGCTTATCCTGGTAAATCAAGGCTTGAGATGCAGTTTGTGCTGTGGCTTTCTCCAGAGTATTACACAACGCTGACTTGACACAGCGGAAATGATGGTCGTGCTGCTTATGAAGTTGTGCCCACCCTGTTCCGACGTGTTTGTCAGTTTCCGGGCGCGGCCGGGCTGGCGGTATCGGGCCTGAGAAAACGCCATCTTTCTTTTGACTTCCACGCAAATGCTCGGCTCGTAACATGACCAGCTGGATGCCTCGGTCCGTGGCTAATGGCGCTGGCACCTCGAAACATCTGCGCGGATATTTGTACATTTTCTACCGTCTACGAAGACCGACCCCACCGATCTGTCAATGAAACGCCCGCCTACTAGCTGTAAAGCACGACACGCCATGGGGTATCCTTCAAACGACAGATCTTTATCGAGTCGAGGCACGTATAGACAACTGCTGGTGAGATGATCGCCTACGCGAATTTCACCCCCCTCGCCGTGATCTTTTCCTGCTGTAGAGTGCGCTGCGCTTCCTCCATTTCAGCCTCTTTCTGCTTTCGGATTCGCCATTGCCAGCCCCATAGTACAGGCAAGAAGCTCCACAGATCAAAGTCGGGCCAAAGAACCTCGAGGAAGACGATTTGAGTGTTCTCATGGCACTGCCAGAGCATAAAGTCCGACAAGCGGGACACTCCTGAAGTCCGGACCAAAAGGTCAATAGGCGGGTCGCCAGCAGTGTACATGTGGTTGGTCAGAGTCTCTGGCGTGATGAGCTCAGGTGATGGCAGAGCGGCGGGATCGACCGTCTTTTGTTGATTAGAAGGGGAGTGCAGCGTGGTCGAGGACATGACCGAAGAAGCGGTGTCTTGGTCTTCGGTATGCGCAGAGGTGTCGTGAGAGGAGAGGGACGTCGTGCTGGACGTGGGTGAGCCAGGAGTGTGAGCGTCTATCGGCGCCGGAGCGGACGTATGAGGCTTCTTTTCATCTGCATCGGCCTGTGCACTGTGACTCTCCAAAGCATGCGACCTTATCGTATTGGCTATCCGCTCTTCCTTAAATGGGCTCTTCCTCTCCGCATCGCCAGTCCGGCTCGCCACAGGCGTACACCAGTCATCCACTGTTGTCCGTACCGCATTGGTAATTTCTTCTCGGCTGGTATATGGGAAGCAGACGTTGAGTACGCAGTCGCCGTTACGGCTCGTCATGCTGACCGCTCTGTCAACAGCCTCCAAGACATCTGGCTTGATGAGCTCTCTTTGACCGAGAATTCGAATTTTTGCTCCGTAGCGATCGAGCAGATCACCATGTTGCACAAGCTGCTTGAGCTTTACCTTGGCCATGTCCATCAGGCCATCCACTTCGTACTTGGACCGCTTGAAATTCTCAATGCTGAAAGCATAGATGGTGACATGGGTCACTCCAGCCTTATAGCACACCTCAAGTATTCTCGCGAGGGCTTCGAAACCCAGGTTGTGTCCTTCTACTGTTTCCATTCGGTGGTTCTTTGCGAAGCGGCGGTTGCCGTCCATGACAAAGGCCACATGTTTGGGAATTGCACCTTGTCGCAGTGCACCGATAAGCAGCTCACGTAGCTGGTTGAGCATCCATTCGGCGGGAGGAGACGCCAGCAGCCAGCTGCGCAGTCGTGAGGTACTGTTCGAGGTCATGGTCGGCGGAATCGAAGTCGGTGTAGTCGTGCGAAGGGAAAACGAAAGATAGCAAAAGGTTTCGCTAGCGACAATGACAGGAGGGCAAGGCCATTGAGAATAGCTCGCCTTAAGTGAAGTTGGAGGGTGCTCTGGGCAGTGGCTTGTACCTGCAAATAGTTGGCCGAGTAGTGAGAAGACGCAACCTGTTTCCTGGCAGTGACGAAGTTCCTCAGCCTTGCAAGGCTCCCCGTGGCTTAGAGGGGCTTCATGCGCCGCGCATTACGCGGACTCGGTGGCCAAGAGCAAACACCGGATAGCCAAGTGGTGACAGAAGAGTATTTCGCTATTCTCATACATAAGAGTTATCCCTCAACCAAAGGCATAGACGCTGACTCAATCCACAACAAAAGAAGTCCGAGCTAATATCAGTCGCCCCTGTCCGACCGAGCATTCTCGGGCCCTTTGGCACCGGGCGGTAATGTGAGCACTTCTGGGAGTTTGATGCCCACGCCTCCTTTCGAAGGACTGGTCTTCTTTTTCTTCTCCTCTTCCTGAGGCTTGTTAGGCCGCCCGCCATTGTCGTTGTTTGTTTCTTCCCGCAATTCGGGCTGTATCCGTTGCAACTTTTCTCCCTTCATGATCTTCATAATCTCATCTCGGTCCAGCGTCTCGAATTCTATCAGAGCATCTTTCAGCGCCTCAAGCTCCTTGTGCTTCTCCGAGATGATTCTGTCGGCCCGTTGTCTTCCTTCCTCGACGATCCGTCGTACTTCTCGTTCAATCTCTTGCTTGGTCTCGCTGGATAGACTATTGTACTCGCTAGCCAGGTCGACGTTGCCAAGTTTGGGTGAGTAGCCGAATTGTGTGACCAGTGCGAAGGCCACCTTGGTGGCCGAAGACACGTCAGAAGAAATGCCGCTAGATACCTTGTCAGGACCATAGATCTTTTCCTCTGCAGCTCGTCCACCCATTGCAACAGCAATGTGGGCAAGGTACTGATCGTATCCCTGGCTGACGGCATCCATCTCAGGGAGAGAATGCGTCACACCAAGGGCTCGTCCACGGGGAATGATCGTCATTTTGTATAGTTGATTGCTCCCGGGAGTGAAAAGGTTGACCAATGCATGACCGGCTTCGTGGTAGGCTGTCATGATCTTGTCTTTGTCTCTCATGACTCGAGACCTTGCCTCAGCACCCATCATGATCTTGTCCTTGGCCCATTCGAAGCAGTCACTGGTGACCTTCTTGTACCTCAAGCGAGATGCACGTACAGCGGCTTGGTTAACGAGATTTTCCAGGTCCGCACCGGACATGCCACTGGTGGCACGCGCCAGATTCGTGGCGTCAACGTCACCTGTGATGGGTACATTCTTCATGTGGTGTTTGAGAATCTGAATTCGGCCTCGGACATCCGGGAGAGGAACGTTCACATGTCGGTCAAAACGTCCTGGTCGCGTTAGAGCCGGATCCAAAGCCTCTGGATAGTTGGTGGCCGCGATGAGGATAACACCAGTGCTTGGACTGAAACCATCAAGTTCGGTGAGAAGCTGATTAAGTGTCTGCTTGGCGTACGCCGGATCTCGCGCATTACGCTTGCCACCGACAGCGTCCAATTCGTCGATAAAGATGATTGCAGGAGCTTTGGTCCGGGCCTGCTGGAACAGATCCCTGACTCGCTTCGCTCCAACACCAACGTACAACTCGTCGAACTCTGAGCCTGACATGTAGAAGACAGGGCAGCCCGCTTCGCCGGCCACAGCACGCGCGAGCATCGTCTTTCCAGTACCTGGAGGACCAACAAGCAGGACACCCTTAGGAAGCTTGCCACCGAGCTGGTTAAACTTGTCTGGGCTCGTCAAGAACTCGACCAACTCTTGCAGCTCCTCCTTGGCTTCATCACAGCCATGAACATCGTTGAAGCGAACAGTTTGCTGTTGAGCCTGGACTTCGTTGTTCTGGCCGACCCTAGTCCGGAAGCTACCCGCGAATTCGACCAACATGGTGAGGATGACGATGCCAAAGTAGACCACGATGGCCGCAATGACGATAAACTTGACCCAACGGAAGACAGAAGTACCCCAAGGCTCATCGATGACAACGTAGAGCGGTGCTTCTTTTGCGCCCGTACCAGCTTTCGATCCTGGCTTGATTGTCGATCCAGGGAAATTGCGTCCAGCAACAGCATGGCCTACCGCCTCGAGAGTCTCTTGGCTCAGACTACTTCCATTCTGTGGCATACCAGGAGCACCTGGCGGCGGCACCGTGCCGGTTGTCTGAAGTGCTTTGAGGTACGATGCATCGGTGGCGGGATTGGTAGCATATCGTCCGGTCTGGTATCGCTCAATTACGATCTTAGGCATATTGGCTCGGAGAAGTGCAGAATAGAAAGCTTGCTGCGCGGTGGCGCTCGTTGGGTTGTTGTTCGCAGTCCGTTCCGCGTGGGCCAATTGATTCTGATTGGCGGGCTGGAACGTGCTTGAGAACATACGTCTCTGTACCGCAACATGACTGTTGTTCTTCGGGGGACCACCAAAACCGAAGGCAGAGACGATGCGGGAGTGAGCTAGGCGTGCAGAAGGACGAGGCGCATATGCCGGAGCAGCTCTGACTGGAGTCTTGATCGTCGGCGTACGGGTCAGAGTATGTTGCGAGAAGTGCCGAAGACCAGGAAACGCAGGCATGGTCGACGGTCCGTGGAGGGCAGTAGAGCGAAGAGAGCTCACTGGGACGCTTCGGAGAAAATCGGGCATGCTTGCGGACTGTAGGCAATAGTCAGAGCTCGTCCCCAAACTAATGGGATGTATATTGCTAACCTTAGAACCGATCGAATAAGTGATACTCCTGGAGTGAGGAACGATTGCATCTCCTCGAGATCTTGACAGGCGAGATTGGCGCAGCGCTTTGAGCGGGGACGCAAGGACGCCGGAGATAGCATCTGGGCCGAGCGCAGGCAGGCTCTGGAAAGCCACAACATCAGCAAATGGGCCAAAAAGAGTGAAGGAGGGTGTAGTACCGTTATCTGGGATAGAGGAGCCTGGAGAGCCATTGTCAGGTTGAGCGGCAAAGGCCGCGGAAGAGAGAAGCGCTGCTCAGGTATGTATCACAACTTCAACAAGACATCAATGCAAACTACGAAAGACACGGCCCCCGCCGATAGTAAAGAAAGTGTTGTATCGAGAATGGCCGAAGCGCACAGAAGGAGGGTGGGTGAGATGTCGGACGACCAGGCTAGAAGTGATGAGGCGATGGCGATGGCGAGGTGCGGGTCCCACCCGCAGAGTCGGCCGGAATTCGCTGGAATCTAGCCCTAACCCTCATTGTCGCTCGTCATTGTTGTGTAGTGACCTAGAACTCGGTGTGGAAAGGCAATAATAACATCAATTCACTACGCCATGCTATTATAATAGTCGAGCAGGACTGCCACTTGAGTCTTCCAGACTCATTCTAAGCGTCCAGCCACTTGTCTTGGAGAATTAGGCGGCGAGACCGCTGGAGGACTTCGAGGCAGAGGTCCTTTGCCGGATGAGGGAGTTATCAAAGGCGAGTTCCTGTCACTTCCCTGTGGAGACCTGATAGGTGTTTTGGGAGTCTTGGGTCTCTCGAATTTGGGTGAGATGTCTGTTGCGGATGCGCTTGTGGGCTCGCCGGTGAATGCAGGATGATGTTGGTGAATAAACGTGCTTCCCTCCAATTCTTGGGGATCCTGAGGAATCTGTAGCTTCGCCGGACCTATCAAATTGAGATTTCGCTGCGAATCGTACGCTGGAGGTGAAGACCCTGGGCTTGTTACCCAGCCGATCTGTCCCATTTGGGGTGATCGAGGCGACCTGGCAACGTCAGGGCTTGCCAGCTCGTGCGGCGTCTGTGGAACTTCATTTTGTGGCATGATGGGCTCGAATGGAGGATAGGTCGTCGCTCTTTCTGCCTCTCTGATTCTCCGGACTTTGCGCCGCCGTAGCATGAAGAAGATGACGAAATTGATAACAAGTAGAGAAAAAACGACAGGCCCAGCGATGACGCCGATCAGAGCACCTGTCGACAGTCCATCCCCGCCCGCCTGGCCGGCCAGCTCAAATTTTTGTGCGAAGATCGTCTGTGAGACTAAGCTGAATCTTGCTGTATCGGTACGGGTGGTTGCAGGGACGAGAGGAGTTGAAGGGATGGAGTAGCAAGGCGTTTGTGCCCCGATGCCAGTGTAATACACCTGATAGCCTCTATAGACGGTTAGTGATCACAGTTATCATGGCTGATTCGCGTACGCACATAGGACAACAGCCTCCGGACGTGGTAAAGTAGTCCTGTGGACAACGTGATATCCGTGCATTTGAGCCGAATGAGTATGGACAGCAGCTTTGTTGGTGAGGCCCACATCCAACAGCTGGGTACTGAATCGTCGTTCCGGCAGCATTAGTTACCAGAGCAAAGTATGGGTTTGAGCATGTCCCGGTCAGCAATGGAGCTCCTCCAAACGATGCTGTGACGGTGGCTCCACTAAATGATGGAGGCTCTGTAACAATGCTGCCAGTGACGGTAGATACAAGCGAAGTTCCGGATGATGTCTGGGTCGATAGTGTTGTCTGCGTGCTGGCCTGACTACCACCCACAGATGTGAGGTTTAATGGTGAGCATCCGACGAAGGCAGGAGCTGTCTTGTTGACTTTGGAGCATTCATCCTGGTTGAACTGGATAGCAACTGTTCGTCCATTAGCTCTTACGTCCAGATTTTGTTGCAGTCTGACCCACGAGATTGCTCTTGAGGATTGCATGTGGTGGCGAGACAGCAAGAAAGCGTGCTCACATAGGCCGAATTGGAGCAGAGGCATGCAATATCAATGACTTGACATGAAGTTTGTGCCTGGGTCGAGTTGGCGAGACAGTTTTGCTGTGGTCGTCAGTCACGGTCCCGTATCCCATCGTTTGCCACTCACCGCACACTGCGGCACTTGTTGTATGGTGATCCCACTGAGATCTACAGACATGGTGAGCGAGACTGGAGCAGTCTAAGTTCATTTATGGTGCCATTAAGAATCACACAGGGGAGAATACAGCAGAGACAGTAGCAAGAATACGAAAGTGAGAAGGTTGAATGCGGAAGAGCCTGGCACTCTCGAGCATGCATGCATCACGAATGTTGACCTTGCAGAGCCACCTGTACTCCAGATGCGGAAGCACAAACAAAGCCTAGAGCGCAAGGGCAGACAAAGGTCTGTGTGGTCATCTGTCGCCATCGTCAGCCTGTCCTGCTCGGCCTCGTAGGCGACAGCCGCAGTAATCAGCAGAAGAATGAAGCACAGAGTCAATAATGTGGTCTGAAGGAGGGATGGAACGCGAGCACAGTCCCAAGGTGTTACCAGTCCAAGTGCTTCGGCGCTCGCTTAAGCGCGGGGCCTGCCAAGCATCGGCCATCGGAATTAAAGTTGTGCAGCGCGACTGCTCGCGAAGTGCTTTCCGAGTGAAGCCACCGCCGCAAGCGTTTATTTTGCGGCGACGGAATCACAATTCTTTCCCACGATGTGAGAACATATTTGAGGGGTCCTTGGGGCTCGACAACGTGATGGAACCTTACACCTACCACATTCTGGTCACTGGTGCCAACAGGTAAGTCTTTCTGCAACTGGAGGCTCGATCGTTTGTCTCTACTGACATAATTGGCGACAGTGGTCTTGGGTTGGGTATCTGCACTCGACTGATTGACGATTTCTTGAGGACGAAACAGGCGTCGGACACTCTGACACTCCTCTTTACTACCCGAAGTACACGCAAAGGGTCAGACACCCTCAAAATTCTGCGCTCCCACGTCGATTCCATAGCATTGAGCTCGTCGAATCGCATTCACCTTCGTTCTGAGATTGTTGAATTAACAAGCCTGCTCTCGGTGCGAGGCCTTGCACAACGACTCATCGCGTCCGACGTCCCCCAACTCGACGCTGTCATTCTCAATGCGGGCATTGGTGGGTGGACGGGACTCGATTGGCCTCTTGCTATTGGAACTGTTCTAGTGGATCTAAGAAGAGCTACAACATGGCCTACATTCAAGCTTGGAGCTGTTGGTGTCGTTGCAAAGCCTCAGCTGCCACCTGTCGACGGTGAAAAGTTGGACGAACCACCGTTGGGAGAGGTGTTCTGCGCTAACGTCTTCGGTCACTACATGCTCGCTCATTGGCTGATGCCGCTGCTTTGGACGTGTCCCTCATCCTCTCCAGCGAAGATTGTCTGGGTCAGCTCCATCGAGGCCTCAGCTCGCCACTATAACCCGGCCGATCATCAAGGCCTGCGCTCAAATGCAGCCTACGAGCATAGCAAACGCTTAACAGACTATCTCGCCCTGACGCAAGGCCAGTCAAAGACGAGGACATCTTTATCATCCTACCTCCACTGTGAGGCCGTTGAAGGTGCACCGAAACGCCCTCAAATATCCCGCCCGACCATACATACAACTCAACCTGGTATCCTTACGACGACGATCATTGATCTTTACTGGATCGTTCACCAGGCGTACTTACTCGCAATTTTCATTGCACGCTGGCTCGGCTCTCCATGGGCGACTGTTAATCCTTACCCTGCCGCAATCTCGGCCGTGTGGCTCGCTTTGGTATCCAGGAGCGAGCTCGAGCTAAAGGAGAAAACGGGAGGTGGTAAGGCCATCAAGTGGGGTAGTGCTATAGATCGATTGGCACGATCTAGAGTCGAGTCTACAGATGTGGAAGGCTGGGGTTTTAATGGCTCGGGCAAGGCTTTTGCAGACACATGGTGGGGTGGTCCATCTTGGTGGCGAGGTGGGCACATAGGAAGGCCACAAGACGCGAAAGACGCTACCCTGGAGGATGTCGAGGCCTTTATAGATGAAGGAGCCAAGGTGTGGGCAAAAATGGAGCAGCTCCGTCAGGATTGGGAGCAGCGACTGCTCGCCCACGACAAACTGCAGCAGAAATGATCAGTGCCGTTGAATTTAGCCAAAGTGGCATTCCACTGTCTGCCTATTGTACCTTTCCCGTTACACCTTCGATTACAGCTTCGATTCACGCGTTCCGGCGAGTCAATCCTCTTCATCATCCTCATCCACCCAGCCTTTGGCCATCTGGACGGCTTTGCCCCACTTTCTGTACATCTTGTCGCTCTTCTTCACATCCATCTCGGGCTTGAAGTAGACCCGCCCTTCCTGGTTGATGTTCTTTAACTCGTCGAAGCTCTTCCATACGCCAACCGCAAATCCGGCCGCAATCGCTGCACCCAACGCTGTTGTCTCCCTCATCTTGGGCCGATCCACCGGAATCTGAATGATGTTGGCCTGTGTCTGCATGCACAGATCGCTGTTGCTCATGCCACCATCGACGGCCAACTCGGTCAGCTTGACGCCCGCATCCTTGCCCATGGCGTCCAAAATAGCCTTGGTCTGGAAACACGTCGCCTCCAACGTCGCCCGCGCAATGTGCCCTCGCTGCGTGTACGCCGTGATACCCCACATGGTGCCCTTTGCATCATCGATCCAATATGGTGCAAACAGGCCACTGAACGCCGTCACGAAGACCAATCCGCCGTTGTCGGGCACCGTCTCGGCAAGCTCACTGATGCGGTGTGAATCCCGGAAGAAACCCAGGTTGTTCATGAGGAATTTGACTGAAGAGCCGGCCACGGCGATCGAGCCCTCGAGCGCGTACGTAGGTGGGATGCCCTGTGGGGAAAAATCGAAAGCCACGGTGGACATGAGGCCGTGGGTGCTGATGACGGGTTTCTCGCCCACATTGAACAACAAAAAGGCACCTGTTCCATATGTGTTCTTAGCCCGACCGGGAGTGAACCCGCCCTGGCCCACGAGGGCAGCGGACTGGTCGCCCAGGCAGCCCGTGATGCGGACGCCTTTGAGGGAGGTGCCAGCTAGCTTACCGAAAGCCTCGGGGTCTGAAGAGGGGACAATCTTAGGGAGGTGCAGCTTCGGTGTCTTGACGTCGAGGCCGAAAAAGTCGAGCAGCGTGTCGTCGTATTGGAGATTGCGGATGTTCATGAACATGGTTCGCCCAGCGTTGCTAGGGTCTGAAACGAAGACATTGGCTGAGGGCCCACCGTTAAGCTTGTATGCCAGCCAGGTGTCAACGGTACCGAAAGCGAGGTTGCCGGCATCGTAAGTAGACTTGACTTTGTCGACGTTCTTGAGGAGCCAGAGGAGTTTGGCGCAGGATGGGTAGGTAGAGAGTTGCTCACCGCAGATTTGCGGCAGATCATCAGCGCCTTTCTGAGCCTTGAGGTCACGGACTATGTGGGCGCTGCGTGTGTCGGTCCAGACGATGGCATTGTAGAGTGGCTCGCCCGTATTGCGATCCCAGACGACTGTGGTCTCACGCTGGTTGGTGATGCCAACGGCAGCGATGGAGGAGAGGGAGTAGCCTTGGGATTCAAAGTTCTTGCAGGCCTCGTTAATGCATTCTTCAACAGACGAGACAAGCTCGAGAGGATCGTGCTCATGCCAACTGCAATCGTGTCAGTAAGATGCAGCAAAGAACATGTGCGAGGCCGCATACCCCGAGTGAGGGTAGATCTGCTTGAACTCGAGCTGATGCTGAGCTACAGGGTCGCCATTCGAATCGAAGATTAGGAAACGCGACGACGTTGTGCCGTTGTCGATAGCTCCGACGAATTTCTTGTCTGACTATGAATTGTTAGCCTAGTAAGGAAGTCGCTCGTTGAGGTAAGATACCATAGTGAAGAGGTGTTGCTGGACTAGTTGCCTGCGTCAGAATTTCACTGCCTGATGCCAGGTGCGAGGCGGCACGCGTAGATTGCGGAGAGGAATGAAAGGCAGAACAGACACAGACAAGCAGAGGGTCTCAGTACTATATATTACTGTTACACTTGTAGTGGAGGAGGCGTGTCACGCGAAGTGAGAATTATGGCGAGCAGTGGGCGATGGTGGGTATGACTTCAGCGGGGAGACGAGCAGGAGCGCGCATGGGACGAACTGCGGGGCAGAGTTAGCTCGGCTCGGGGTATGCATGGACGAGCTGCAAACCCATGTGCGCCTGGCCTTTGCTGACGCTGGCACGAGACCAAGCGAAATAACCCACACAACAGCGTCGCATCCCGGCGCTGAAACCGAGACAGCCTCTCAGCTACAGGCATGCGCCGACCAAGCTTGGAAAAGGTGTTGGTCCAGCTCTTAGCCAAGCTGCAATTCGGGTTTCGCTGCACCGAGTTTTGGCAACGCCAAAAAGTTTGCACGCTAAAGGCAACTCCATTCTGTTAGATTAAAAAGGGCTGGGCGTCGGTAGACCAAGCTGGCATGGACAGGTGTGATGCAGTGAAGCTCTCATTCCGAATGATATCTACAAGCCCCATCGATGTACGCAAGGGAATGTTTTTGTGATTTGCAATGAGGCAGGACTCGAATCCTAGAGTACATTTGCTTCTGTGCGAAACCGACCTCGTTTGATCTATTCATCGTCCTCTTCCTCGTCCTCATCGCCACCAGACTCCTCATATTCTGCGCGAGCCTTGCTCTCGGCGTCACTCTCCTCAAGCTGCTGAAGCTGCTGCTCCCGGATAGCACGCATACGGTCAGCCGGTCCGGGAGGTCGGGTGATCAGGTCGGCAATCTGGCCACGGCCGACCAAGGAGGCGACAATACTGGCACCCACGATGAAGGTCAGGACGAAGCGGTAAGTAGAGTACCATGATGGTGCCCAACCCCGGGTTGATGCACGCGCATCAGCGTAGTAGAGGAAGGTAAAGGCAAGGAATTGAGCAATCAAGCCCACCTCTGCCGGGAGGAGAAGGGTAGGCCACGCCACAGCAGTAGCAACGATACCAATCGAGTATCTGGGGTAGCCTTGGTATCCGCCAAAGCCAGCCCATTCAAGACCCCAGTGGATCGCACCCAAGAAGGAGATGATCTGGACAAAATTAGAAGAATTTAGGGACGTGCTGAAGCACTTACCGAGGCTCCGTAACCGAGCTGAATGGGCTCAATGATGTGCAGAAGCTGCTCAGCAACCTCGCCGGAGAGGAGAAGACCTTGGCCGTGCGCTGCGGCGTACTGAATGTCGAAAGCGAGGTAGACTGTGGAGAGCGAAGTCGCAAGGTATGGAACAACACCAGCTAGACCTACAGCCAGCGCCTCCTTTGGCACAGACTTCAAGCTGAATGTGTCGACAATCGTTTTCTGCGTTGCGTTAGCCAGATTCCGTGCCCTCCTCTGAAATCGCTTCTTACAAAGTCGCTTCTGATAGATGCAGTCATATCGACATCTTCTTCCTCCTTTGGGCCACCAACCTCTCCAGTAACAGGATGAATAGAGGACGACGCGGAAACAAGGTCTGGAATAGGCTTTATAACCTCGTTGCCGTAGGCCTCTTCCGCTTTATTGTCTCTGGATTTGGGAAAAGAGCTTTTCTGGTAGGTGGTTTCATAGCGCACCATCGACTTCTGGGCAGGGTTTCGCAGGGTGAGAGACAGGGCGCCGGGGCGTGCCAGAGGCTGCGCAGACGTTCGCAGGGTGGCGCGGAGCACAGTCGAGGAAAGGGTTGTTCTTGGAGCTTGAGCACGGAGGCTCTGGATCGAGCGGGAAGCGGTTGTGCGGAACATTTTGGCGAGACTGCTGGTAATGGTAGGTCACAAGAGACGCAGCCCAACCAGGTCCAGCTGTCGAGGCCAAAAAGGAATGTCAAGAACAGGGAGCGGAGAGGGTTGTCGAGAGACTGTGCAGTTGTGTTCTCACACCACCGACAGTGAATTGAAGTCCAGCTAGCTCCTAGCTACAACGCGCTAGTCTGCATTGAGATGACTTCTTGGCAGTTGCGAGAAGCATTGGCACGCTTGGTGCAGTGACGTCGTGACGAGTGCACGTTTCCAACTTGCTGCCACCAACTTCAATTTGACCATAACTTTGGTAGCTGAGTTTTGAGCATTTGCGTCCATCATTTACCTTCTTTGCTTGATTACTTCAGCGTGCTCGAAGTCTTCACCGTTCTTACAACGGATTGCCGAGTTAGTTCCAGGAGCTTTCCGCCTACCTTTATTCTCACCCGCGCCACGTGTGGCGGTGTTTCTGCCTAAGAATTTGGTGCTGGCCTACTCTTTTACTCCCATATAGTCGACAGCGGTCGGCAACAACGGCGGACCTCATGCCAATCATCAGTTCTCCCAGCTAAACAAGTCATATCGCCCCCAGCCAGGGTAAAGGCCCCTTCGTCAAGATGTTGGAAGGTCTCGTCGCCAACCTACTAAATCGCTTTCTGGGCATGTACGTCAAGAACTTCGACCCTAAGCAATTGAATGTAGGAATATTCTCTGGCGATGTCAAGCTGCGTAATTTAGAGTTGAGACGCGAGGCGCTGGATCAGCTGCACTTGCCCATCAACGTCGTCGACGGACGGCTTGGCGAGCTTACGCTCTCGATACCTTGGTCCAATCTACGTGGCAAGCCTGTCAAAGTCAATATCGAGGATGTTTTCCTTCTCGCTGCCCCCAAAGAAGAAGATCAGTACGATGCCGAAGAGGAGGAAAAGCGTACGGTAGCTGTGAAGCTCGAGAAACTCGAAAGCGCCGAACTGCTCAAGGACCGCAATGCCGAGGGCATGAGCAAGGAGGAACAGCAAAAGAACCAGAGCTTTGTCCAGAGCTTCACCACCGCAATCGTCGACAACTTACAGGTCAGCATCAAGAATGTTCACATCAGATACGAGGATGCCATCGCCGCCCCCGATCATCCTTTTGCCATCGGTTTCACCCTCAAAGAGATGAGTGCTGTCAGCACCGATGCTGATTGGCGCCCAACCTTTATTCAATCAACCTCAAGCACTACCCACAAACTCGCCGTCCTAAACTCGTTGGCACTTTACTGGAACAGTGATGCTGAGCTCTTCGGCACCGGTAAGGGCGGTGATGCTGATGCTGGCTCCGAGAAGCTTGGCACGGAAGAACTTATCCGGCGCTTCAAGGAGGGCATTGAGAAGAGTGACAATCCTCAATATCTCCTGAAGCCTGTCAGTGGCCGTGCTGGTCTAGAACTGGACAAGACCGGCAATACAGATCGTCCACGGATGAAGGCACGTTTGATGTTCCAAGAATTCGGGTTCCTACTAGACGACGAACAATACCGGGATGCTCTGATGCTCGTGGACTTGATGCATTACTTCATTCGTCACCAGGAGTACAAGAAGAACCAGCCGGAGAAGAGTCCAAAGGAAGATCCGAGAGCGTGGCTCAAGTTCGCCGGAACTGCTGTGCTCGACAAGATCCATGATCGCAACCGCCGCTGGACTTGGGACTACTTCAAAGAGCGTCGAGACATGCGCCTTCGCTACATCGAAGTGTTCAAGAAGAAAAAGAGGGAGGAGCAGTTGACTGAGGCTGAGAAGAAAGATCTCACCGATCTTGAATACAAGCTCTCTTACGAAGATCTGCGCTTCTGGAGATCACTCGCTCGGAATCAGATGCGAAAGGAGAACGTGGGAGTCAAAAAGCCGGCGGCGAAACAGACTTGGGGTCAGTGGGTTTGGGGTCAGAAGCCCGAGAATACTGATGATTCGCAAGCTGAGATGACCGAGGAAGATCGAAAGAAGCTGTACGATGCCATAGATTGGGATGAGAAGAAAGCTATAAGCGACAGCGTCGACCTACCGCGTGAGACAGTCAAGATGCAAATCGAATCAAGTCTTCGAACCGGCAGCTTCACATTGAAGCGTGACCCTCATGGAAAAGCCAATGATGTCCTAAAGCTGGTGTTCGACAACTTCCGCGCCAAGACACTGCAGCGACCAGATTCGTTTCTCGCTGATGTCAATCTGGGTGGCTTTCGTGTCTATGATGGTACCACTGAAGGGACACTGTTTCCACAGATTGTCAAAGTCAAAGGTGTTGAAGAACAGCCGAAAGATGATGCAGAAGTTTCTGACGACACGAACCTTCCCACTGACAAGGGCGAAAAGCAAGATGACGATGACGATGACGGGCTCTTCCATCTCATATTCGAGAACAACCCTCTTGATGAGAGCGCAGACACTGAGGTCATGCTTAAACTAAAGAGTCTTGAATTCATCCATAACCCCCAATTCGTTGTGGAGATCGCCAAGTTCTTCAAGCCTCCTGCCAGGCAAATGGAATCAATCGGTGCACTTCTCGAGACTGCCGGTGCTACTGTCGAAGAGATTCGTCAGCAAACCCGTGCGGGTCTAGAGTTTGCGCTCGAGGAGCACAAGACCATCAATGCGAATCTCGACATCCAAGCTCCGATCTTCATCATTCCAGAGTCCATTACCAAAGAAAGCGCCCTCTGCATGATATTGGACGCTGGCCACGTCAGTCTGAATAGTGAGCTCGTTGACAAAGACACGCTTCAAGACCTTCACTCGAAACGCAAGAAGCAGTACACGCAACAAGATTACCAACAGCTAGAAGGCTTGATGTACGACAAGTTCCATCTCAGGCTGGACTCCACGCAGGTTCTGTTGGGCCCCGGCATTGAAGCCACCCGTGCCGAGCTTGATTCAAAGGAGGACGACCAGAAAATGCATCTGATCGACCGCATCAACATGGATTTCCTGTTAGAGCTTTCGATTCTTCCAAAAGCGCCAGACATAACCAGGACCCGCATCTCAGGAACGCTTCCGATCCTGCACGCTTCAATGTCTGACCAGAAATACAAGAACATCATGAAGCTGCTCGATGTGGCTGTACCTAAATTCGACAAGGACAAGCCAACCACCGCCGAGAATGCCGCCGGAGACAAGCAGCTCCAGTCCCAAGGCGATGATCCCAGATCTAAACGCAAATCTGTGGTACTTCTAGAGCGAAAAGGACAGGCACTGATTGATGCTGATTCTGACTCAGAAGACAACAGCGCACAGAAGTCTTCGGGGAAACCACAAGAGGCCGAAAAGCCAATCAATATCCACCAGCGCAATTTCGAATTCAATTTCACTGTTGAGAAGCTGCAAGCATCGTTGTACAAGTCGGATGCAGAGAACCCCAAGAACGACAAGCTACTGGTTGAACTAGTTGCTGAACATTTTGCACTATCCTTCTACCAGAGACCTTTCGACATGGTGGCAGAGGTTCGCTTGGGCGCCATGACAGTTGACGACCATATCGAGCAAGAGCCTCTACCGGAGTTCAAGCAGATCATCTCGTCCAAGGGCTTCCAAGCCGAGGAAGGAAAAGACCTTTTCAACGTGAAGTTTGTGAAAGTCAATCCCGATTCACCAGAATTCCAATCAACATATGAAGGAATTGCTACGAATCTTGATGTGGCTGTTTCGACGATCAACCTCATCGTGACCCGGAAGACTCTCCTTACTCTGTTGGACTTTGTACTTGTCACCTTTGCGAGCCCTGGAGAACCACAGAAGGATCAGAAGGCGATTGAAGATAGGGACAGTCAGCCTGTGGAGCTAAGTCCTGCAAAGAAGAACGACCAAAGTGACAAGATCAGGATCAAGGCGCAATTGTCTAGCATTGCAATGATTCTAAACAATGACGGCGTGCGCCTTGCCACGTTGACCTTGAATTCGGGCGACGTTGGTGTGTATCTTGACCCCCCAACCATGCAAATTAAGGCTCGCTTGGGCAGCCTCTCCCTTGTTGACGATATCAACCAAGGCGCTCCTGAGGACTCTCCGCTACGCCGTTTGATTGCAATCGAAGGTGATGACCTTGCCGACTTCAAATATCAGACGTACGACCCAAGCCGGAAGGGTTATCCGGGATATGATTCTGGTGTGTATCTGCGCTCTGGTTCGATCAAGGTCAACTTCTTGGAGGAGCCGTTTCGCAAGATTATGGAGTTTGGCGTCAAGTTTGGCAAGATGCAAGGCATCTTCAACGCTGCACGCCAGGCGGCCGCAAATCAAGCTACGCAGGTCCAGGAGTCCGCGCAGAAGATGCACTTCGATGTTGTCATCAAGACCCCAATCGTGGTCTTCCCGAGAGCAATGGTTGACAATCGCCCGAGAGATCTGCTTACCGCCTATCTCGGAGAGATATACGCTTCCAACAAGTTTGTCGGCGTGCAGGGCCAGAAAGATGGGCCGCTGGTCAACAAGCTATCCGCTGGCATTCGACATATTCGCTTGACAACCGAGTTTCACTACGAGGATGGTCAATCTGAGGAGATTGAGATGATTGAGAAGGTCGACCTTGACTTCAAGATTAGGTACCTTGAACATCAAAGCGGCCTCGAACGTCCAGACCTCGAAATCGAAGGCAACATGTCTGACGTGAATCTCCGTATCTCCCAGACGCAGATGAAGTTCCTCCTGGAGCTGTCCAAGACTATTCCTGCGGCATTCGCGACAGAGGTCGAAACCGATGAGGAGATCGCTGAAGAGCTTCCGAGATCCGCCTCCGATGTTGCTTTGAAGTCTCAGCTCCAGAGTCAGGAACAGCAGCAGATGGAAGAATCAAAGCCTTCCCATCAATCCCCAGAACTGGGCGCTACCGACGAGACGTGGACTAAGCTCAATCTCGTCTTCGAAGCGCCCCTCGTCGGCCTTGAACTCATACTGGCGAAAGAAGATGAGCCCACGGGCGATTTGGACGCTGCGAGCTTTTCGAAGTTCTCACTCAACCAGACCAACGTCAAGATGCGAATGCTAAGTGATAATGCCCTAGAGGCAGAGCTGCTGATTCACTCGTTCACTATTCGAGACAGCCGCCAGCAAGAGACAAACAAGTTCCGCAAGATCATGTCTCTGATCAACAACGACGTTCAACAGCAATTCATGGCAAGCGTATCGATCTCTGGTGGTACCGATCGGCACATGATAGTCATGCTTACTATCGATAGCCCGAGGATCATCTTCGCTTTAGACTATCTTTTCGCTCTACAGTCTTTCGCCACCACTGCCCTGGCTGTCAATGATCCTGCATCAATTGCAGAGACGGAAGCGGTCTATGACGATGACGAGGAGCAGTCGGATTGCAGTGAATCGGAAGACATGAAACCCGCTGCTGAGAACGCCTCCTCGATGACGACCTCATTCAGGATTAACATTGTTGATGCACAGGTAATCCTCATCGCCAACCCTACGATTTCAAATACTGAAGCCATCGTACTTGGGACCAAGGGGGTGCTACTATCACAGCAAAACGCCACAACCCTGCAGGTCAACAAAGTTGGCATGTTCTTGTGCCGTATGGACAAGTTCGAGACAAGTCGCCTCCGGATTTTGGACGACTTTTCGATCAACATGTCCATGGAAAATCGCTCTCAAGGCAGGCAATCTTCCCTGACGTCGATGCATTTGGAAATCGAACCCCTTGTCCTTCGACTATCCCTCCGCGATATCCTCCTGGCGATGCAAATTGCAGCCAAGGCAACCGCAACCGCTCCGCAACCCAAGATGGAGCATGCGGAGCCAAAGAAGATCAAGGAGGTTAAAGGTTCCTCGAAAGCTGCCTCTACCAGACGCAAATCTATGGCCGGTGCCAGCGTGTCCAAGAAGTCCAAGCGCACGAAATCGGTTACTGCTCGCGCTCAGACTGCAAGATCACAATCCTCCGTCGTTGTTAAGCGCGAGGATTTGGTCGCGGAAATCGACGGCATCAGAGTCATCTTGATAGGTGATATGCATGAGCTTCCGCTTCTGGACTTCAGCGTCAAGAAGTTTGACGTCAATGTCAAAGACTGGTCAGGTGCAATGAGTGCGGACACCAATTTCAATACCTTCATCAACGTCTACAACTTCTCCAAGTCAGCCTGGGAGCCTCTTATTGAGCCGTGGCAGTTGGGATTTCACATGGCGAAGGAACAAGACCAAGACATGATGTCTGTTGAGCTTTACTCGCACAAGAACATGGAGCTAACCGTCACTTCGGCCACCATCGCCCTCGCCTCAAAGTCTTTCACTTTCCTCAATACAGACGAGGACATCTTATCCAAGCCTCGAACAGCCGATGCTCCTTACCGGATACGCAATTACACGGGCTTCGACTTGAGCGTCTGGGCCGACGAGAAGAGTGAGACAGCCGCCGCGGCCAAGCTGACCGATGGTGAAGAATACGCCTGGAGATTTGAGGATGCAACTTCCATGCGTGAGAACCTGTCACCCGAAGGCAACGCCGGCCTCGTTGGTGTGAAGCTCGAAGGGAGCGGTTTTGACAGCATCGGGCGCATCCCTGTCATTCGTGAAGGAGAGACTCTGTACAACTTGAAGCCGCGGAAAGACAAGATCCAGCATCGCATGCTGGTTGAAGTCAAACTTGGAACAGACAACGTCAAATATATCACCTTCCGCTCGCCATTGCTTGTGGAGAACAAGACGCAGATTCCGATTGAGGTCGGCGTCTTTAGCCCCGAGGAAGGCACATTGTTGAAGATTGAGAAGGTTCCTCCGGGCGAGGGACGGCCTGCTCCCGTTGGAGCGGCCTTCATGCACTCTCTGCTCATTCGACCTGACCAAGGTTTTGGCTATGGCTGGTCCAATGAGAGACTATTCTGGAAGGATCTCCTTAAGCGCAGCACAAGGACCATCACCTGCCAGGGCGAGAGCCGCGATGATTCTCCACCATTCTATTTCCAAATGCATGCTTCCTACGACAAGAAGGATCCCATGACGCAAATCTACCCGTTCATGCGGATCCAGATCTCAGCTCCTATCGAAGTTCAGAACCTGCTTCCATACGATTTCAAGTACAGGATTTACGACAAGAACACCAAAAAGGATTGGACAAACTTCCTTAGGAAGGGTGGCGTCAGTCCAGTCCACGTTGTGGAGCTTTCACACCTGCTTCTTCTCAGCGTCGATCTTGAAGACACGCCTTTTAAGCAAAGCGACTTCGCTATCGTCAACAGCAACACACAGGAAGACTTCCGGCGCGAGAAGAACCTCCAGCTGAAAGATGCTCAGGGATCGCAGCTAAGGCTCAAGCTCCACTATACCAATGTTCCAGATAGTGGAGGCGCTTTCAAGGTCTCCATTTACAGTCCATATGTCATCCTCAACAAGACAGGTCTCGACATGAGCATCCAGAGTAAGGCATTTTTCGGTGGCTCCAAAGCCACCCCGAGCGGCGGTTTTGCAGCAAGCTCTGGGCACGGCAAAGCTCTACCTTACCTCTACTCCTACCCGACAGACGATCGCAAGAATCGCTCAGCCTTGAAGATTGGCGAATCTGCTTGGAGTAAACCTCAGAGTTTCGACGCTCTAGGAAGTTCCTATGAGGTTGTGCTACCTGCCGCGTCCGGTCGTTCGGAGATGCACGTTGGTGTCGATGTCTCGGAGGGAGAAGGCAAGTATAACCTGTCCAAGGTCATTTCCATCACGCCTCGCTATATCTTGAAGAACAAGATTGGCGAAGACCTGGAACTCCGTGAACCAGGATCATCCACTGTCATGAAGCTGAAAAGCAACGAGCTGCTCCCCGTGAAGTTCATGCGGCAAGTGCAAGAGAAGCAGCTATGTCTGTGCTTCCCTGGGGCAAACAATCAATGGTCGTCGCCCTTCAATCTCGGCAATGTTGGCATGACTCATGTCAAACTGGCAAAGCAAGGTCAGCGACAGAAGTTGGTCCGTGTTGAGATCATTCTCGAGGGTGCAACCCTTTTCCTCCATTTCAGTATTGAGACAAAGCATTGGCCTTTCTCTATGAGAAATGAGAGTGATACAGAGTTCCTATTCTTTCAGGCCAATCCAAATATTGATGAAGATGAGGAGGAAGACAAGGGTAGTGGCTGGAAACCTATCCGCTACAAACTACCAGCCCGAAGCATCATGCCCTACGCATGGGACTATCCAGCATCAAGGAACAAGGAGCTTGTCCTTACATCTGGTGGCCGGGAGCGGTACGTCAAGCTCGCCGAAATTGGTAACCTCATTCCGATCAAGCTACCACCACGCCAGGCTGGTGGATCACCACGTATCATCGATGTCAACATTGTTGCAGATGGTCCCACACAAACATTGGTCCTCTCGAACTACAAACCTCAGCGGTCGCTGTATCGGCAACAGACGAACATGTCTACGACATCGCAGACTACGGTGAATCAAGGATTTGAAGTGAAGCAGATCGAATCAGAGGTCAACTTCAAAGCCGAGCTTCGTCTGGCTGGAATCGGCATCTCGCTTGTCAACTCGAGCTTACGGGAACTCCTGTACATGACTTTCCGCGAAATCGAGTTCAAGTACGGCGATTCGAAGCTGTATCAGACCTTCAGTGCAACGACAAAGTGGATACAAATTGACAATCAGCTTTATGGCGGCATCTTCCCCATTCTGCTCTATCCCAGTGTTGTGCCAAAGACAGGCAAAGAGATGGAAGCGCATCCGATCTTCCACGCCATGGTCACTCGTGTCAAGGATGACGGGTACGGAGTTCTTTACATCAAATACGCCACTCTGTTGCTGCAGCAAATCACGATCGAGCTTGATGAGGACTTCATTTTCGCCCTGCTTGATTTCACCAAAGTCCCCGGTGCCTCTTGGACTGAGGAGAAGGAAGGAAAGCTTTGCGATGAGACCGTCGATGTGCCCGAGCCAACTCGCGAGGAACAAGGCCAGGACGTGTACTTCGAGCTCCTGCATCTTCAACCAATCCAGCTGGATCTGTCATTCGTCCGAACCGAGAGGATCAACGCCGAAGATACAATGAGTTCGAACCCGATGATGTTCTTTGTCAATGTCATGACAATGTCCATTGGCAACGTCAATGATGCACCGATCAAGCTGAATGCACTCATGCTGGAGAATGCTCGTATCTCCGTTCCCGCCCTCATTGCCAACATCAGGAATCATTACACGCAAGAAGTCCTTCGACAGGTTCATGTTATCCTCGGATCTGCTGACTTCCTCGGCAATCCTGTTGGTCTTTTCAACAGTGTCAGCTCTGGTGTCGCCGATATCTTCTACGAGCCATACCAGGGACTTGTGATGACCGATCGTCCTCAGGAGCTAGGCATCGGTATGGCCAAGGGAGCAAGCAGCTTCGTCAAGAAATCCGTCTTTGGTTTCAGCGACAGTATGGCCAAGTTCACTGGATCTATCTCAAAGGGCCTGGCTGCTGCAACCCTTGACAAGGAATTCCAAGACCAGCGTCGCATGTCCAAGAACAGAAACCGTCCCAAGCATGCTCTGTATGGTGTGACTTCTGGCGGGAATGCGTTTGCCACAAGCGTCGCTAGCGGAATCGGAGGCCTCGCTCGACATCCGTTAGAAGGTGCAGAGAAGGAAGGCGCATTCGGCTTTGTGAAGGGGGTAGGAAAGGGTATGTTAGGTCTCGCGACGAAGCCCGCCATCGGCGCTTTCGATCTGGCTTCCAATGTGGCCGAAGGCGTGCGCAATACAACCACCGTGTTTGATGCTGAAGGCTTGGATCGTGTTCGCTTGACTCGTTTCATCGGCATGGACGGCATTGTGCGCCCGTACTCTCAGCGAGAAGCGCTTGGGCAGTTCTGGTTGAAGACTTGTGATGACGGCAAGTATTTCAACGAGGACTACATCGCACACCTTGAACTCGAAGGCAAGGACATGATGGTTCTATTGACCTACAATCGGGTTCTTATGATCAGAACTCGGAAGCTGCGCATGGAGTGGGATGTCAAGTTGACCGATGTTCAGACCATCAGCAAGGAGAGGACTGGTATGAGTATTGGCTTGAAAGGCGGTGCAAATGGACCCTTTGTCCCCATTTCGGAGCAGAGCCAGCGGGACTGGCTCTACAAGCAGATTGCTGTCGGTAAGTGTGCCTCTACTGTTCATTGGTTATGTACTGATTGCCTACAGCCGTGAACGCATTTAACGATCGATACAATGCGAAAGGATGATCTCTACGCGACGATATTGTACGAGCGATGCGACATCAAACGGACATTGCGTTGGCGTTTGCTCTTGCATGTTTCTATTATCAGAGAACAAGTATAAGGAGGCTTGCAGACCGATGAGGTAGGTTCGCAGTATATGGATAGTGTAATACAACACCATTGTGCATCAGGCGGTCTTCCGCTCCCACTTCGAGCTGGGTCTTCTGGAGCTCGCCTCCTGTGTTGCTGCTCAGCTTCATGAGAAAACGGCCTTTTCACTGTGATGACGTGTCCTGTTGTGGTCGCGTTTGTCGGATGCTATTCACTCACACAGGCAGAAGGCTGGGGCAAGGCTGGACGCCTTCACACTGCGTCTCAACTTCTTGCAACAAACTTGTTCTTCCACCTCTGCCACTTGTTCAGTTCACTCGCCACTTCTCGCTACGCATGCGGTATCACCTATCCTCAAAACAGCTTTGCATCAATGAAGAGTCTTACAACCCTTCTCCGCAAGATGTCGCTGAAGCCAGAACATTCTTCTAAGACCGCCGTTACCACAGGTATGTGATAAAATCTTCGCGGCTAGCCATACTAAACCAGCGCAGACGAGTTTGATGACCAAGTCCGCGCTGCTGACGAGAGAGCTATGGCTGCCGGCGAATCATTACCGACCACTCCTGATGGCAAGATAACCTCCTCACCTCCTTCGGCACCTATTCCGATTCCAAGCCACAGAAACGCTGGCTATGCCAGTCTCGACTCACCAACCCTGCCCGTTTTGCCAAGTCCTGTGCTTCCCTCGCTACCAGACTCTATACACGATAATCAGATGCCGTCTTCTCTGTCCGATCGTCCCAGCAAGCGTCCTAGAATCGACTACAGTCGTGAGGATGCGGGAATCGATATCAGACCCCCAAGATTGACGACTGTCGGCGTTGACCAGCTTGCAAAACTGCGCGAGGATAGAACAAAGCTCCTCGAGACAAACATGGAGCTGGCCAAAGACCACGCCAAAATGAAGACGCTCGCTGCCGAGAAGAAGAAGCTCGCTGCCGAGAACGACATCCTTGAGTTGGAGAATAAACGGCTCGAGCACGCCAATGAGGTGGCACAGGAGGAGAACATCGACTTGCAGGTTCGGCTGCGTGAGGTGACGGAGGAGCTCGAGCGCCTTCAGACGGCTTTCTATAGGCTCAACAATATGGTTGTTTCGGGCAAGCTCGTGAATGCAGAGGACGGAGAAGAGGAGGCTGTGAAGAAATGAAGTGGTTGGGTTGGGGAATGTGGTGAAGTTGCAGAACGAATGTCACCGGGTGGGTCACCTTGGGGCAGGAAATGTGAACAAAGCCGATGAATGATTCCGGCCCGCCGCCTTTTCAAGGCAGCAAATAAGCAGACCTCATCCCGATTTGATTTTGGTCACATCTTCGATTTGCTTTTGCCTTGCTATGGGCTTGCTTGCGCCTTACCTCGGACTGGCCCATCTCGCATGATTGATGTCGAGGATACGTCCTGGTGCCCTCCCGGATCTCATGCCGTCGACCCGCTCGGTGCTGCGGTCACTCGCTATGACGAGCCCATAGGGTATGGAACTAGGATTCTACGTCGTGCATGCCAAGATTCCCAATGCCTGTTCGGCCGCTCCGGGGGCCCACCGCACAGACCTTGTATACAAGATACTCGAAATTTGCCGCCAACAATCGCACACAAATACGACTGAATATCAGCATCAGGTAAGCTTGTCTTACTAGACATCGTCGACCATATCACTAACGCCGAAAAGTGGTTTAGTGGTAAAATCCGTCGTTGCCATCGACGGGCCCCGTGTTCGGTAAGTCATTCGGAAGCCTCCTCAGCAGTAGCAGCCCTTCTAACAACACCCAGATTCACGGCTGATGCAAACCCGCTTGCTTTTTTGCTTTTTGGCGGTCTGTATTGAAAGAGGCGGAGCAAGTGCGATGCCGCTGTGGAGTGAGACTGGTAGGTGGGGCAAGAAGACGCAGAAGGGTCCAGGTGGAACAGAGGTGAATTGAGGACCATCAGATCTCCACCACCTTCAATCCTGCACTGACAGTGGCTCTCCCAGAGCCGGCCCTCTGATAGCCTCGACACCGCTCTCAAGAGAATAGACGCTGTCAGTGGTGGGCTTGAATCGGCCAGCGTCAATGAGTCCTGCGACCTGCCCAGGCTGCTCTCCCCAATGATGCATACGGGAAGGCTGTGCCTCTCACCCCGTTCGCAATTTCAGGCGGAGTTCCGATAACTCACTTCCACCTCATATCAGCTGGCGGCACGTTGGTCACGACGTCGGCTCTCTTCCAGCGAGTCCCAGAAAGATTGCGCAGCCTCCCTCGCCACACAGTTCACAACAAGATTCGCGCGGTATGATAGGTCTTCCCCGGCCCACGCTTCAGGCGGAATGCTGCTTCACCAAACGATGACCCTGTCAGCTACGAGAGATCTGACCAGGCCAAGCTCAGATGCATGCCCACAACATATGTGCCGAAGAGGATGAATTAACTCCACAGCCCACAAGCCGGCGCCTCCTGATGCACTCCTTACCAGCATGCAAAGACTCGTCCTTGGCTTCCGGTTCGCCAGCATACAATCGAGTGTACTTCAGGTACTCAAAGAAGGGCGGCCGCGCCGTGAGTACACTGACGGGGTACAGCGGCTGTGTCGGCATACGATAGACCCTTCGGAGCAGAGGCAATCTCCTGCTCGAAAACGATCGACTTCTTGTGGGGTGATATGACGAAGCATCCCATAATGCCGGCTCGTCTGCGTCTGAACGCCACTGCTCAACAAGGCGACCGTGTCGGCAATGTCGCGCTGCGGCTGGCTTCGGTACAGCCCTTGCACGACCTGTGCCCCGAACCTCCCACTGCTAGTCAATAGATACTCATAAGATCAAATCGCATACGTCGTGAGAACGAACGACATTGCAAGCACGTTCGAGAAGCCCTGTCATCCACTTACACATTGTATGAGCACCAGGATGGCAGAATATTGTTCCGACAACTCCGTGATTCTTAGCATCTGCTCCTCTCCTCTCGTAACTCTTGCACCACCTCGCGCGTGCCGCCGCCTTCTTGCTACATTGCAGAAGCTCCTGGCGGAAAGTCTCACCCAGAAGTACCTAGTAATCAAGCTTTCCGAAGTCACCTGGTCACGGCGGCTTTAGGCGCATCCCGATGACTCACCTAATTACGTCTTGCTGGTCGGCAATGCACCTCGAAGCGGCCTAGTGAATGTTGCCTAGAGACCTGATATATGCCACACTCTTCAACTGCGGTATACCGGGACTGCTACTTAGCCACCTCCAACGTTGTCGATATGCCGGTTAAAGTCGAATACGCTAGCGATGAGGATGCTCCTCGATCCTTCGAGATCGAGCACTTGGCTTATACGGAATCCGAAGATCCTGTTGAACCCTTGCTCTTCCCTGGTCCTATGCCTCCTGACGCCAGCGAAAAGCGCGCAGCAATTATCCTGAAGCACAAACGCGAGGATGCGAGCATTGTCTGGCTCAAGGCCGTCGATACGGAAACAGGGCAAATGATCGGTAAGTGTGCCACAGACCTTTAATGATCCGGACACACTCTGCTATCCTAGATGTGACTCCCTAGCCTCTGCAGACTTTGCACTCTCCCATCCAACACGCCGCTAACGACCTCACTCAGGCTTCGCTCAGTGGCACATCTACGAACCTGGCAAGCCAATACCCGAGCCCCCACCGCGCGAGTTTGGTCCAGGCAGCAACCCCGAAGTCTGTGAAGCATTTTTCGGTTCCATCGACGCCAAGCGACAGCAGGTGATGGGCGACAAGCCTCACATCTGTAAGTGGAACTACGGGATCCTGCTCCGCAAGCTGACCTCCTGCAGTTCTTAAATTCCTCCATACCGATCCGAAGCACCAACGTCGTGGGGCCGGTAGCATGCTGATCAAATGGGGCATTCAGCGCTCGGAGGAGCTGAACTTACCGGCGTACCTGGAAGCTACGTCGGCCGGTCATGGGCTGTATGCGAAGCATGGTTTTCAGGACATTGGCAGGTTAGATTTTGATTTGGCCAAGTGGGGTGGGTCGGGTACTACTGGGGTTGTTCTTATGCTTCGACCAGTGCCTGCGTAAAAGCAGGTCGCTGACCCAGTGCTCATAGACAGGAAGGACATGCTGAGCGTGCCTTGACGGATTCTCTGCAGGATAGTTATGGTCATCACCCCTATCCCATGCTCTGCTCCCGTCCATGGACACATCTACCCCAATTTGTCTTCACGGAATGCTCATCGCTACCTACGCCTCATCATCCAGACTACGGCCCGCGCTATTGAGGCGCCTCTTCAAAACAAGTGCCCGCATCTACCTGGGGCAATTGAGCCGAACTCAAGCTGACGATTGCAGAAGCAACAAAATACATCAAGAATGCTGTGTGGTTATCATCCAGATCTCTTATCACAGGATGTCCTCTGGGAGCACTATCACCCAATTCTTGTCCGCCGTCACCTCTAGCCCATTCTCCGCCTGGCCCGCCGAGTTCTCGGCTATCATCTCATTCAATTCCTCGAACGCACTCGCCGATCGGTTAATCCAAAGGTGAATCCCGCCTTTTCCGATGTCGACCCCATGGAATTGCATGTAACCGTCCGATCCGGGTGTGTCGCCACCTACCAGTATGGGCTTCTTCCACTGATCGATGTACTGGTGATTATGTCAGCAAGGTGGCTGCCCAAGACGGCGCTCAAGATGCAACGGGCAGTGAGGTCTTCACACGTGTGTGGGCAACCGAAACCATGCTTGTCGAGAGACTCAACCGCAAAGAGAACTTACTGTCAAGATTGCCGCCCACTTGCCGGAAAACCATGTCGCTGGTGTCCACAAGTAGGGTCCAAAGACCAAGCCTAGATTGGCCTGCTCATCGTAGTCGCCCTCCTCAATCTGCTTCCGTGCGTTGGTCAGGTCGCCCGACGTGGCGTTCTTGAGCATGGTAGTAACGCCGATGACATTCTCCGGAGGCACGTTGTATCCGTACTTGGGATCACTCGCAACGAAACGAACGAGTTCTTCACTGGCGGCGGTGATGACGTAGACGTCGATACCGTTGGCCATGAGCGCATTGTACAGCTCTACCTGGCCTTGGAAGATCTGCGGCGGTGTCACTTCATCCTCGACCACCTCATCTCCGTCCCAGTACTTGGTCGGAATGGTCTCGTTGGAGGCCATCAGCTCGTCCACGTAGCCTTTTGAGTTCTCCTAAGGTCAGGCCACTCCAGACCTGGGCCACCCACGGATAGCATACCAGATCGTCGACCTCACACAGGCGGACGTAGTAGCTGTACAGGGTCTCGGTGAACTCATCGGTATCCTTGAAGTCGATCAGCTTCAGCGAAGGGTCGAGACTGTCGCGGGTCAATATGCCGCGGTTCTCGAGGAATGGCAGTAGAGACTCTTCCAGATCGAAGCGGTAGCTCGTGTTGTCCATGTCGAAGCACGCGTAGTTACCCTTGTTGGCGTTGGCGGCAATCATGGCATTGAGAGCCGTGGCGGCTTCGGCCGGCCAGTGCTGGAGCTGCGGCGCGATAGGATATGCGTACGCTGTGAGACGGGCAAAAGCCAGCCAGATGGTGGGCACGGAGGGGCTCACGGTGAATTTCATCGTGGTCAACGAGTGCTGTGTGCCGGGATTGTGAGTGAGGAGCGAGGCGAAAATCTGGAAGAGGAAGGAAGTCGTGTGCTCGCAGGTCGAGCTCCCCCACTTCTATCATTCGGTACGTAACTGCTTGGCGGGTAGAAGCTTATCCTGGGCTACGCTGCATCCTGCATAGCCTTGTCCGCCTAGCGATGGAACATTGCGAAGAGACTCGGGATATGCAAGTCTAGCCAAGGCATTGTACGCTCCAAACTCGGTATTCAGAGCTTTTTGCTGAGCCGTGGAAGCTTTGAAACTCAGGCAGTGAATGGGGCTCCACAACTTGGAAGCGCCACAACTCAGAGGTCCTCGTTGAAAACTTCCAGAGTCCTTTCACGAAGCATGGTGATGTTTTGCTTTCTCCTACTCAGCTCGCAGATAATTCACACCGGCAAGACAGCACTGACTGACAAGAGGTAAATGCAGAGACGTTCTGTCATGGCACGAAGACGAGAGACGCGTAGGGAGTTGAGCATGTAAAGCTTGGCAAGACGCGGGGAGGTGGGGCGCGATCTCCAGAAGAAACTTGGAAAATTCCCAAGCGATCTTGCAGTTTCGGATCTCAAGCTCGAGTCTGCTAGTCGACTGCTTGTATCCGCCTACTCTAGCCTGCCGAGCCTTCGTCCAAGGTATGAAGCATCGAACCCAACCTTTCATGGGCGGCGAGACCAGTGGATGTTACATGCTGAATGCTTCTCACTCCCTAATCCGCGTTGACGCGGCCGTCTCGACCTTCAGCGGCACCTCGTGCGGTCTGATCAGGAACCATAGTTGCTGAATATTGAGAACAATTTACCACACATTGCCGCAGTATCTCTTCACAGTGATCCGTCCAGCAAGGCTGGCGCCGAATTGCTACAGCCCGCCCCTTCAGGCTTTGGGTGCGATCCCCATATCGCTGTTCATGCTGCTGTAGACTGTAGGTGGTTTTCGGGGTTTTTGGTCAAGTCTTCGTGAGAACCACCCAGTGAAGCGGGTGTCAGGACTCGAGTTCCTGATCTCCCCTCGTTGATGTCTTTCCTGATCAGATCATCACACCCATCATCATCATTGCTTTGCCCGTCAATCTGTCAGAATGGTGAGCCATCAGCCATCAGTTCCCCAGCATGCCAGCAAGCGACCTGGAAGCCCTTTGGAGAGCCCATCAGCGCCCAAGAAGCCCAAAGTTTACAACGACCCATTGCCATGCAACGTAGGGACACCAAAAGACCTCTCAGACATGAAGCCGAACCAGATTAGGCAAAGCATTGGCCACATAAGAGAGGAGAATTAGACATTTTGCGAGGCGACTGCGCTGCTCAACTGTAAGCTGGACCCTACCTACATACGCCATTTGTCAAATGAAAATGGCAGGCTTGTTGTCTCAGCGATCAATGCTACAACAGTGGTGGTTTGACACTTCAAAGCCAAAATGTTACGAGGTCACGGTGAAGAACATGCCGAAGGCCCTCACGAACTTGGAACAAATATTCGAAGAAGCTACAGATCTCGCCACCGTCAAAGAGGCATCTTATCTTCAGTTCTGTGTCATGAACTGCATCACTCCCCGAGAGCCAGGTGGGCTGGAGTACACGTCGAAGATCGTCTCCAACGCATCCACAGATCTTCCGCATACTCTCTGACTCATGGTCCGAAAAGTATTCCAGCGATCGCTTTCCTGCCAATTCCTTCGCGAGCCCCGTCCAGGGTCCGTCTTCTTCGGCTTCATATATGACTGTTCTTCAAGTCAAGAGTGTCTTCAAGCTCTACACAGAAGTATCTTTTTAGTTACATGTATCTTTAAAATCTACCCAGAGTGTCTTCTAGTCAACAGTGTCTGTAAATTGTGGTCCCAGGTATCTTCAAATTCTACTCGGGAGTGTCTTCTAGTCAAGAGTGCTACTGAATTCTAGTCCAAAGTATCTTAAAATCCTACACAAGAGTGCCGTCTGGTCAAGAGTGTCTTTAAATTCTAGTCAAGATTCAAGTTGTCTTCCAGTCGAGAAAACACTCTGGACCAGAGGTGTCTTGTATCTTGGTCAATCGTGATCGTCTTCGTAACATTTGTCTTGAAGACATGACACTTCTCTCCGAGCGCCAGATTTTGCGCGTGCCTTCTTCGTCCTTCATCATGGGTATCAGGACCTAGGTCTGACCCCAACCGGTCGGTACCGCAGCCAAAGTCCTGCTTTCTGCGTGTGTGCATCCTCTCGCCTTCAGCCCTGCCGTGGCCCGCTCTCCACACCGCATCGCACCAACGTCGACGCCTGTCGCGTCATCGCGCCTCCGCACACGTTCGCGGTCGAGCCTTCGCAGGACCGCTCTCCAACTGCCATCTACTAGTATATTCAACTCCACATCATCGCCTTCGCTTGCGGGCGGCATACCTAATTTGTCACGTCGACGAGCACGACACGAAGCATTACTCTGCTGGTTGATGGACGACAAGCACATTCACGGTCATAGTCCATTCACGGTCATCCTGTCGTCTTCCGCGTGAATGTGCTTGTCTAGCAGGGTTCGTCCTCGACAGGCCTAGGAAGCTAGACCTGCCATCTCATCCATTCCATCAGCCCCGGCGCTGCTGCTCGCTGTCCAAACTGGCATTTTCTTCTCTGCACTCATGCGCTGCGCATATCTGTCGACCCCGGGAACACGCTCCGGTGCTCAATGCAGGCTGCTCGTCGAGATGGTTAACTGTTGCCCGTTGACCCCAGCGCCAGAGCGCCATAGCCACCACCATGTGTCCATGCCAGCCGGCCCCGGTTGATGCCGACCCTTCTCAGCAATTTGATACGTGACCGTTGCCGCAGCCTACATGCATCCTCCCTGAGCAGGGCTTGTCACTGGCCGGAGATTCTCGCCATCTACCTGTTCGTGAGCGCTGGTGGAGCCTCGTCTGACCCTTGCCACTGCCAGCGAAGTGTTCATCGAACTCGAGCATCTGAAATCCCATCGCCCCAGTATTGTCAATACCACTTGATCACATTATGGCTTCGGCACTAGGTATGCTTCCTTCGCTACCTAGTAGTCAAGGTTCTTGTAGACCCGAAGGTAGACAGCGTCGATAGTATGTTCCTCGAGATGTTCATGAATCTCTCGGTAATACCTATGGGTAATACTACATCGGCCATAGGCAACTCCTCCAAGCAATTACGGTCTCGGCTCATGATGTGCTCGATCTACGTGCAAGTCATCTCACTCGAGGGCGTAGGTACAACGCGCTGGTAAACGTACGAGTCTAGTGCTTCCAGTCGATCCACAGACGTTCAAAGTGCTGACAATGAGACGAGCGCTTGCATTGGAGGGATCTGCTCTCAGGGGTATGTAATGGAGTATGTGTGCTAAGGCTAGTAGTACATCTTTTCACGGCTGAGCTTTCTTGGGCTGAGACGACCGTCATATGCATACTATACGGGCCGCTATATCATGTAGCATAGCTTCGGCAGCTTTGCCTCTCTTTCCAAGATGCACTTGAGAATCAAGATTGGACTCTCATTTACAGCCCGTCTGCGGTATTGGAATTCCAAGTTCTAGGTGTGCTAGAGGAAACGAGATGACTGACGATGGTAAGACGCTTTGATGCAAGGTCATATCGAGAGCTCGACTGCATGATCAGGCTAGATATTAGTACTCAGACTTGTGATGTCAGTGCTGAGTTTGATCGTGGCGCGGAAGAAGGACACAGACTTGTATAGAAAAGGCATTAATACAGGTAGGTAAGCAGAACACATCGTGTCACGGTGCTGTCAAAGTAGACTGAGCAACGTTCCTTCCTGTGGGGCTGGCAACAACGTACCCACAATTGACCGAAGAGGAGTGGCCTGACAAGAATAGAAGGAAGGAGGAATGACGGGTGAGCCGTGCACGACGATGAATTCTGAACATGAGATTGTGTCAGTGTCCGACAGCGGAGCTCGGTGCAAGAAGAAAGGTCTCACAGAGGTTAGATGCTGATATCTACAGATTCGTGTCTCAACCAGAGAGTCTGCCGATGAACTTGTTGGATGCTGGGAAGAATTTGAAGGTTATAAGTTGTGGGTGTCAATTAGGTACCAGCTGGTCGGAGGAGAGGTACTACTTACTAGATAGTGTGGTTGGCTAAGACGTAACGCCGAATACGTAAAAATTGTCAGGAATTCGTAGCAGTGGCGAGCAGCTCGCTCCAGTGTCGAAGAGCTTGAGAAGTAGCGAGGGTGAGGAGCAGCGAGAACGAGCATCTCAGCGTTTGTGAACAATCGCAATGCTACTTTGACTTGACGAAGGGCGGATGAGAGAGCACCGACTGGAGAATGATGTGGTGACCGAGCCGACGATCCACGGGGTACCTAGCCAATGCATTCAGGGCGTGGAAGGAGGCGTTAATCAATGCAGGCGGATGTAAGCTAGCTCTGATCTTAGCAAGCGATAGTTGCAGGCGATGATGAGCATACCTTAGCTGACGAAACGTGATCAGTGGCAGCAGTGATGAAAAAGTGACGATCAGAAATGGATGTGGAGGCAATCACAGGACTGGTTAGTATGGCGTGCTGATGTAAAACGCAGCGACGACCGCGATGTGATGCTACTTTGCATCGATAATGCAAATCAAGCGCGGTCAAAATCGACCATTCTGAAATCAAGGGTCAATCGTTAAAATTGTTGGTGCATTGGGTTTCCAGCGGGAGCCGCTTCGACAGGCTACTAAAAGACCAACATGTCGCCCTCTGTGCTTCAAAAAATGCACGGAAGCATTAATGAAAGCAGAGTCGGCAGAATTGCACCCAGGATGGGGCATGCAATGTCCCCGTTGGCTCTGCAGTCCTCTGGTGGGGTCGCAGTGGTGTGCGTTCGAACAGTATGTACTCTTTTTCACCGGTAGTCGTATCAGCCCCGAACGAACCAGGTGGACGCCGTGGGTGCGGAATGAAAAGCTTGACGCATTGTTCGCGAGAGGGCTACTGATATGCCTACAGCGGTCGTGCACGCAGACATTGGATGTCATAGCAGATTGTCCAAGCCCATCAATTGTGCTGGACATCGCAGGGCGTCGCGATGTATATCGCGCAAGATCTAGGCAAGGCCAGCTACAACAGATAGAACGAGGACGAAGAGCATAAGCCTCGAACAGCCAAACCCGCAGACATACCTAGTACCTAGTATCTACCCAATGCTTCTTCCCTAGCATGCAAATATCCCATTGTTGCATGCCGCTCTTGTGCAGAAGGACAATCGTGACAATTCTTTTTTTTCAGTTTCATCACGCTTTGAGACGCCGCTAAAAGTTGGGAGCAGCACCAGCACATCTCCCATCTCCCAATACTTCTGCCTGCTTCAGAGTGTAGAAGTGCAACACTGTGACCGTGCATCTCGAGCGAATGGATTACCTCACGTCGACTGGATGCTGTACGAAGCATTGAAGATGGGACGGTCGTAAAGGGAAGTTCGAGCATAGGCAACGAGGCGACGTATAAGTGAGCAGTACCTATCAAAGATGACGCGCAGACGAGGTCTCGCAGGCCCTGCGAAAGTCGTTGTAGATGAGTCTTCGCACAGGCATTAGAAGACAGATGCAGTGCAGTACCTACTAACTAGGTACTTCACCAAGAGCAGACATAGTCAGTAGTACAAGCGCTGGTGCGACACAGCGTGTCGCACTGTCAAAGTTATATGACGCGAATAGCATGTACGCATGCTGTTGGCCGCTCCGCGCGCGTATGGGAGCAGAGCTGCGCCTCACAGGATTTGTCACTCGAATGCAGATATACTTTTTTCCGTGCTCGGGTTGGTAGGGAATGAAGGCAACATTGGGACAAGACCGGGCAATCAATGAGTCGCATTGCATGAGAAGAGCAAGGTCCAAGGCCGTCCTACAGTACTGCACGTAGAGAACAGAAACATAAGGTAGTTCCTGATTCCTGCGTTCGCATAACGCGGGGCAGCGTCTGGCAAAGTCGAGTGTGGTCATTTTTTCAACCTTTGTCGCGAGACATTTGAGCGGTGCTGAAAGTTGGCTTGCAGTGTTATTGAGTCGTCATAGCGAGCGTACCCAACATCCTTCCTAGTGATGTATGAGGACAGCCCAGGCATAACTGCTCGGGATGGAGCATGGGGAAGTCATTTGACTGCAGTTCTTCTGACAGAAAGGGACCACAAATAGAGGTTGGGGTTGAGACCTCGCGATATCGAACGAGTTCATGATGTACCCACAGCTCTCGCCTACCTAGTAATGGCTCGGACATCTGATGCGCAGCGAGCTTTATTCGAGGCTGCAGAGAGACTTACGTACTATAGTGTAAGGCATTGTCCTCAATTCCAGACAGCAGCGTTCTAGATCGGCGGCGGAAAGAAAAGCATCTTACAATGCTCGAACGAGGGCGTGAACGTTTAACAGGCTCTTCCGGGCTCGCGTGACGATGCGATGACGATGGCCTGGCCTAAATAGGCCAGGAGCACAACCACAGAAACGATCCGCCTGCAGATTGCAGTCCAAAATGAGTTCGTCGCTTTCGCCACCTAATTTTATTCCCCCAGATGCGAGCCCCACAGGCAGCTTTGGGACTTGATACGCCAGACATACTCGAGAGAATCACCTGAAGATCCACTGTACATCATGTTTGCATCGTCACAGCCAGTGGTTTGGTAGCGAGCATTGCGATCTGACAAACAGAGCGTGGAGAAGAAGTCATATCATTACGAAAGCTCTCCGTACGAAACATAAGGCAAGGTACTGGTTCTGTAGCGATGGTCGAAGAAGAACACATTTTCCTGTGGGATGTTTGCGAATGATGAGGCGCCTGTAGCGATTCTGGAACCGACGGAGCTGACTGAAAGAGCAAGGTTTTTGACTGGATCCGAAGCATTGACCGGCCACGAGTGCTACTGAAGACGATCGACTTGTGTCTTCGAAGCTTACTTGTGCGATTGATGTATACTCTGGGAGGATGACTTGACGAAAGATGACTTGCGAGAATGTTATGGACGATCACTGTTCATTGTGAAAGTACTAGGTATCTTTGATCGTGGTCAATGCTCATGACAACAGTTTGCCGTTGGGGCTCTGGAACGCCGAGACTGGGGATGACTGGCGTTCAAAACCTATGGCAACATGTTTGTGGCCGGCATGCTCGCATTGGATTGGCGTGTCGCTTGAGGACGGCCGTGCTCGTTCAAAGATAACTTGTTCAAGCATACCTACTAGGTAACTCTGCTTGAACAGCTTTCTCAAGGACGCCTCGGGGGTAGCTTGCTTGAAAACCACTTGCTGAGACGATGAATCGAGGACGACTGGGTCAGTGTTGAGCATGACTCAACCTGAAAGTCACTCGTATACGGAAAGGCCACTTGCTTAAGGACGGCTTGCCCTAGGATGACTTGTGATGAATAAGAAGAACTATTGCGAGCATGATGTAACGTTGAATGACCAGTAGGTAACAGCCATTATCCAGATATCCAGTGGCAGGACGCCGCAGCGATGCTAGAATGTGTATGATACATGGAACTCGTGACGATCTTGTGGTGCTCCAATCCCAGTGTTGGTTTATGAGAGTATGGAAGTTGACCGATGATAATGCTGGTCGCAACATCAATGAAAACTCACAGTGAGGTCTTGCTTTCGTGCTTGTGTTGCCGTAGCTTGTAACAGCGTTGAGCAGAGGAAGCCGCAGAGCGTTCCTCGGAATGGCGGGCGATAGATCAGAGGCTGTACCTAGTGTAAACGATGAGGATGAGATGCGAGACGTTGAATGAGGTTCAAGGCGATGTGGATGAGGTTCGAGTTGGCGGAAGTGAGTTGCGAGAGGGCAGGAGTGAGCATCAGGATACAGTGACGAAGATGGAAAACAAGGCAACTGGAAGAAGTGGAAGACGATGGGATGACGTTGGAGGTATTGGTGATGGGAATGGAAACGACGATGAGATGGCCGTCGACAAGACTAGAGCGTAAGGAGTTGTGGGAACGTGATTCTTCATCTCGCTCACTGGACACCTTCGCCGTATTGCATCGCATCAGCTTCGGTACCTAGTATGTGAGAGGTGCAGCAGATCCGAAAGTTCCAAGCTCTTGTGTAAATCTCGGACGACACTCAGCAACGCAAGTCTCCGAGTACGAGCAGTCCGGAGAAACTGTGGTTTCTAGGCCGACCGGTCTCATGCTCCACTGGGGTGTTCGTCTTATCAGGGAGCCTAGTCATCTAACACATGTAGCTGATGTGCACAAAGTGACGGCGACATGAGAAACGCTTTGATGCTCGGCAGAGTTCGACTGCCGAGCCACTTGAGGTGATGAGAGTCGTGTACGCCGAAGTCTGAGGGCGTGGAGGTGGTCGGCGAGCGACGATGGAGGGTCGAGGGCGACGAGGTTTGAGGGCCAGGACGCTGAATAGCGGTGAAGCTAGAGGGCTATGGAGGTGTAGGATGTAGAGGTTCGAGAGCGATGAGAGTCGAGAACGAGAAACTGGTCGACGAGGGACGGTCGACGAAGGACGAAGGAGGGTTGAGCGCAATGAGATAGGTCGAGGGTGATGAGAGTCGACGAGGGACAGTGGACGAGTGAAAAGAAAGCTTGGAGGTGCTCTGGAAGACAGCGAAGTGGCACACAAGTCCGCCGCCGTCTCGCTCTATGCTAATGTCCAGCTCTTTGACCGACGAGGGCGGAGTATGGAGAACGTCGCTAGGTAAGCAGGTTCAGCACGAAGCGTTTCTGAGAAACAACGAGGTGCTTAGGCTCGAGATCGCCTCTTGCAGACAGTCGACCGTTCTCCGCTAGCAAGCAGCTCCACAACGGCTATGTCTGCATCGCTCGTTCCCAGCTCAAGGTCAAGCAGTTCAACACCAACGACACAGGGATTCGAGGAGCTGGGGGGCCTTCCCAGATCAGGACTCGGACCCAACAAAGCTCTGTCGTTATCCTTGAGCGGGCTTTCGACGATTTGAGGCGAGTCATTAGAGAGGAGTCAAGAGCTACCCAGGATCCGGGCCGGACAAGATGAGGAAAGGCGAGGTGAACCTTGGAGGACGAAGTCGCGAGGGGCTATGCCCATTACGATGACCGTCTGGCTTGCTCTCTTGACGTCGTCGAGCGCAAGGCGCGGCGCGGCGCGGCGCGGCGAAATGCATTAAGGGCCACAGCTATGTGGGCAGTAAGGCCCCTAACAAGGCTGCTGTATCCAGGGGTAAATGTTGTCGCGTCGATGGCAAATCTACAGCGCCACCTCCTGCCTGGCATCGGCCAACCACCAAATGACGAGCGAACCTTTCCATTAGCCAGACGTATCTTATAAAGTGCTTCCCGAGCTAACAGATCCAAAAGATGCCGGCCGCTAGTGAAGTGCGAGCAATTCAGGTTGTAGTGATTCGCCGGAATACGACTAATGGTGAAGGTATGCTTTGGCTATGACAGGGGGTGGCAGGCATTGGTGGAATGTGGAAATGCGATATGACGAGAGAGCGTGCTTCCGCTTCATGAAAGGGTGATTTATCTAGCAGGTGACTCGAGCAATAGAGCTGCCTGTCTGCAACTCGATGACAGCTTGAGCTCATGATTCCATTTGGCTGCCAAAGGTCGAGGTCCTTTGACAGCGATACCTATCAAACTATTTCCCTTGAGCACTGCATTCCTGTGTCCCATCCGTACTTCTATTCGTATACTGGCCAATAAGCACACCCCTGGAGGGCCTGACTTAGAGTCGATTCCCAGAATGTTGAACCTTTCAGCCATCATGTGTGAGAGACGGATCCTGGCTTGCAGTCAAAGACTGCCTTATTGGCCATCTTGCCACCATTAGTCCTCCTGAGACAGGTTCTTGTCCGGGGGTTTCAATACTCTGTCCATTTGCACATACGTTGCTATCATGTGCTTGACTTTGTTCTCGTCTGCGGTGATGCCAGTCTTGATGAGTGTCATGCGCCAAAAACACCATAGCCAACGTGTTACAAGCACAGCATAGATAAAGCTTCCCGAAGGGGCTGCCGCATCATTTGACAGCATGATCAGGGCCTGACTCGTTGAATGGTGCCACCGATGCAGCAAGGTCTTGGATGCGAGCCTCGGCGCAGGAGGAGTCGTCTGTGTCGGTAGCAGCCGCGAGCCCGACCAGAGCTGGAGCGATTTTCGAGTCGTTGAAGACAGCATTCCAGCGCTCTTCTACGTCATCAGGCTCGCTGTCGATGGCGACATCGAACATATGCTCGAGGTCTGGCCACTCAAGTTTAGTGAGTTGTGTAGTGTCGGTGGAGTTGGTCTCTGAGAGGTTGCTATCCTTAGGAACCAGCTGCAGTTCTGTTAGCGACGTCCGCACTAGCTTGAACAAATACCTACTTCTGCTCTAGCTATTTCGAGGGCTTCGGCTAGCTTATTCGGTTTCAAAGTCCAAGTAGAGTTCAGCTCGACAAGCAGTGCAACGGAGATAGGGTACCGAAGGTGGCATAGAACGAGTAGATCTTCCTCATTTCACCAACGCTGATGTAGTGGCCGATGACTGCGAGTTCGTGCTCATCATTGCGAGGCTGCGAAAGGTACCTACGTTGAGGGCGACATGGGTTGGACTCGGTGTGAAAGGGTCAAGTTCTGGATACCAGTGAGGGTGAGCAACGCGGGTGCAGACTCATTGTAGTTGTTTCAGCCGTGGATTGTGGACTTTTAAAAGCTTGGTAGGTAATAAATGCGGAAGTGGTAGCTCGGAAAGCGAATGTGCACGGGCGCGACATAGCTCCCTCTGCTTAGCGCAGGCAGTGAATGGCAAGGCGAGACTCACCATTCATTGGGAGGAGATTTTTCCAGCAGAGAGATAGTCCATTTCTTCAGAGAGATGATCTTCCATCTAAGAGATTTCAGGTAGTTCATTTACTTCGAGACCCTTATACATCTGACACGCTCGCAGGAAGGGCAACTTGAAGAGGCTACAAAAGACCTGCTCACAACATTGCCGGACTGTGCATACTGCATCCGCAACATTAGCAATCACAGAGTCCGGCTTACACCATGCTCCGTCTGCCAGCCAGTCTATTACTGCACCAACGCCTTTCGCGATCGGTCCACCCGCGTTCACTCCACCCAATGCGAGCAACTGAAGTTCTCAATCTTCGCTTGCTGCATAGTATCTTTGCCCCTGACTCCAAAAGTCAGACGCTAGCGGTCCAGAAGATCCCCCCAGCGTCTACATCAGATCCAATACGTCAAGAAGATCCTGAATCTCGGTGAGACTTTTCTGAAATCCCCCCGAGGCAGTTGCAATGTTCTTATGAAGCCCAGGTAAAGTCTATCTTAAATTTTTCAGCACGGTCCGCCCAAGCGCTTGCGCTTTTCCCCCTCAGTGGCAAAACTGCTTCAGAGGGCGCAGCGAGTAACTCTGCCGCATAACGCTTACAGCGCGACGATTGACGCCCAACAGCACTGTTTTCACGTTCCCATGAGCTCCTTCGAAAATCCCAAGATCACAGTCGAGCAGCTTTTACCGCAGCTTTTACCGCCCACAGGTTATCACAGCAGCGCCCCTGAGCAGTTCAGCCTTGGGAGCATCTGCAAACCCCGCCGAGCGCCACTAAATTTCCGCAGATTCCGCCCTCTGAATCTGGATCTCCACCTAGGCGCAACACCTCTGCAACGTCCCCGCGGCCTCCTTCCACTCGATGCGGTGTGTCACGAACCGATTTACTACCTGCTCGTGGAGCGAGGCGTGATGATGGAAGTCTCCAGACAAGCGCCAGAAATCAAGATCCGGGTGACATGATGAAGATGTGAGAAGAGAATGCACTGCAAAAGTAAAGACATGGATCGCAGCATGGCTCTGGGAACGGTGAGTCGCCTTACATTTTTGCTATTTAGTCATCGCTAGATGAATTTTCTCGTTACTCATGGCATCTGAGCGTCTTTACGCCTTTGGAGGAAGAACAGTTGGCACAGGAGGCCTGCTGGTCGTGCGGGGTAGCTCCGGCACCTCTGAGGTAGGCACGCAAGCACAGGCACTGCTGACCTGGGCGATGAGATCCTCACCACCACACGCCTCTGCAGCGTAACCCGGTACCAGACTCTCCTCATCGTTCTGTCTGATCAAGAAATCGTGGCAGAACTCTTTGCTCTCCTCTGGGCTTCCCTCGAGCGAAGCCAAGCAGCTGCCGGCCTTGCAGACAGGAGGCTCGGGGCATTCCTTGCTGGTCATCTTCACAACGAAGGAGCCACGTTCGATGGTATGAACGAAGATGAACCCCGACTTGAAACCAGCAAACGAGGACCATGAGCCAAGGAAGGCGACGGTGCCACCACCCTCGTTCTCATCATCCTCTGGGTATATGTCGAAGAAGCCGGCTTCACACATGCTACTGCCAGTGGGATCCTTCGTGACAGAGCTAATGTCCAAAACGTTCAGGCCGTTGCCGTAGTTGGACTGGTAGAGGTAATCACCGTACACATACTGGTTGTGATCGATGGAGCGAGTCTTTCCAACGTAATTGCCCGTATACTGAGGATTCTCGAGGTCACGAATATCGAAAATATGTGTGGTAGGCAGGCCCTGAGTCATTGGGCCAACGTCAGCGTCACGTTCGTCGAACTCGTCGTCGAGGAACAGATATTCCTGGTTCATCCTGTCATTGACAACTCCCTGATGGACGTATTCGGCACCCGGGAAAGTGGTGATGGAGATGATGTTGGTAGTATTGCCGACCTTGTCGGTGACGTCGTAGATGGTCAGAGTATCCTCGTTGTACGCGTAGCAAATGTCCTTGCCTTGATAGCGCTTGTCGGGACCACGGTACACCAAGCATTCGGCATCATGGACGTAGCCGTCGCCAGCAGCACAGCCGGGACTGGTTGGGTTGGTGGGATCAGAGATGTCGAGGAAGATCAAACCACCTCGGCAGGGAAGTTCGTCTCTGACTCTGATGGTCTCGTTACCACCAACGGAGCCACAAGCAATTGCGTAGCCGAGCTCTTCGTTAACGACAATGTTGTGAGTCCGACCCACGGGCAGCTCATCCCAGTGACCAGTCAGATCGTCTTGGGTGAAGTTCTTAGGGTTTGCGGGATCGAGATCAAGGACCTTCTTCATGTCGAAAAACTGAACGCCATGGTGAATAGCCTCGGAGCCAATGACAGCGATGTCGTTGACAATACGGATCTCTCTCCAGTTGGAGCCAATGGGATCGTATTGAGGCAGTCGGCCGAGGTAGATCATCTTGCCCTCGGGACTAATCTCAACAAACGCGGTACCATCATACTGACCCACGGCCATAATCTCTCTCCCATCTTCGGAAGTCCAGCCCCACGAGGACGAACCACGGCCTCCCCAGCTGCCGAGATCGGCATGAGACAAGAAATGGTAGAGATCGATCTTACAAGATTAGCTTTGGAGATAACCACGAGATACGTACTCACATTATTGCACCTGAAAGTGTTGTTGACGTCCCCTGGGATTGCCGCAGCGAAGCCGTTCTCACACTTGGTATAGCCTAGCTCAGGATATTGTGCGCTGTCCATCTGACCAGCAGCCAACTCGGCCTCCCATTGGGCCTGCAGAGAGTTAGTGGCATATGATGAACGATGCGAAAGCACATACCATTTTCAGACCCATGATTTGGGCATGAACGGATCCCGACGCATACTCTTCGGCCGAGCCAAGAGCCGCGGCTCTGCTCATACCAGTCAAGGCAGAACAGAGCAGAGCAACAGAGACCATGCGAACCATCTTGACGTTCTGAAGTTTAGTGCGACAGAAACCATTTCTGGGAGACGTCCTCTTAAGTATGCAGCCGTGCCCGGTTCGGCCATGTGGCCAACCGTCAACTCGAAGAGGTATGATCAGCGTCATTGGTGGCTGGTGGACTTTCTCCCTCGCAGTCAAGTTCGCAACAACCAAGCAACGAAGCTAATCCCTGCGTTGCATGCTTGGCCAATGATACCCAAGAAGATAGCAGGACTTGGTCGTTGTCAGAACCGCTTGGCGTTCCGGCTCGGGCAGGAAAGCTTCGGATAAGCACCAGCCCGCATCGAAAGCCTCGAATCGCTGTAGGTACAATCAAGTGCAATATATGGCTTCAGATAAACGATAGCACGTGTCGTACTCGAGGCCCCGATATGCCAAAATATCACGAGGTACAGCACAATCGGCCGCCGATCATGTTTCCGCCCAGAGCTTGGCACCCCGCTCTTGGCAGCTCCGACGCGGAGACTGGTCTCGGCACCCTAGCTTGGTAAGGCAGCTCAGCGGCGGGGCAGGGCACCGGTGCATGCCCATAGTCTATAGTGAGCACTCCTGCTTTGCGTAAAGTCGGATTCTCCTTATCTTTCGCGTAGAGTCCGGTGTTCCCAACTGGTCCACTCCGTTGATAAGCGGCAGAAAGATTTATCGAACTCAGTGCTCGTCGGATAACTGCCTCAGGCACTTACATGGATGCTCGGTTGCGTCAGCCGCACCGGGGCGCCAGCGGAGTGGGGTTATGCTAGAACTTTACCAGCTTTCACTCCCACAGCTGGAAATGGTCTGTCCATGAAGTTGCATAGTATCGAGTGGACAGGCTCGAAATCAATGCATACGAGTGATATGCTGGTTTGCGTACACTCGTCCGATTGAGGCAGTGTCTTGTTCGGTAGGTGTGCGCGATGTCTCGTACAGGTATGCCGTTGCTCCGACTTCTTATCAATCTGTTGAGGCAATAAGTTTGCTGCGTCATACCTCGCCTGGTCGCTTTCGCTGGTGGATTAGGGCATGTATCAGGCTTGGGTTACAGTCTGGGTCAAGTCCGTTGCCTTGAATAAGGCAAACCATGTCTTAGCCGTGGAGCACTCCGGTCATCTCTTGGCTGACGCGGGAGCTACTGGACTAAACATCGTCCAAGCGACAGGCTACTGTGAAAGATCTGCAGGGTCTGGTCAGCATCGTAGAATTCTCGTGCGGTATCAACGAGGCCATGCTAGTACTCGGTACCGGAGAAATGATCAGCTGTGAATATGACTGACAGTTTGCTCTCGAGCAGACGAAGACCTGGCCGGAAGTTCGATGTTACAAGGGTCATCCACAGCTGATGGGCGACGTGGTATTACCCCCTGGCGACCCTTCTTGATGTACTGAGCGGTTTAAGGGGCAGACAAACCCGGTTCTGCGTAGCCCCGTTGGAGTACGATCATTGTAGCCGCGGAGGGCCGTGACGCAAATTTACGTCCGTCCTTGTGCCTTGCCTGTAGGACTTTTTCAGTGGCCTGGAGTTTTGCTACTGCAAAGCTATGCGTCTGCCATCTGGAAAGCCAGCCCAAGGATGTCATGAGTCCGTATGCCAATGAGGTCGAGAACTGCCTTGGAGCGTCGCAAAAGAACGACAAACTCATTCCGCCCCACATGTAACTGGGCTTGGAGACATCAATTGCTTCACTGGAGGCCTTCGCCTGCAATCTAAGGTGACGGCTGACAGCGCGACCAACAACCTTAGACCTTTAGCCACTGAGGAGAGTTGGAGGTGCTTGACGCGGCGACACGGCGAGAAGGCTTGTATCGTCCAATTGATCGGGGTCGGGCATTGTATGGGGTATCTCAACGCGGAGCAAGACGTTGATTCGAACGTGGGATCAATATCGCATTTCAGAGCCGGTTGTCGAAGGTATTCTAAGCACGAAGACGCGGTTATTAGAAGTCGAGGTCACACGAAAGAGGCACATGCTAAACCCAATCAGGAATAGCGCTTCCGTCTCGTAGAGACGACAGTCTGTCTGCCACGCCCTCTACTCTGAAGAGCACAAAGACCTTAATGTGCCTGCAACACTCTGCGAGCCATCATAGAGCGACAGTCTATTAGTTGTCACCCACGTCGGACTCATTTGGCATCCGTTGCAGTACACCTGGCACCTCTGGTGCACCAGAACCTCGGCAGGCGTTTTACTCTCGGCAACGAGTCAATTGCGGGGGTGGGGAGAACTTGTCGCCTTGCAGGTACAGTCGGGAACGCCGCTCACTGATTGGCTTAGATGCCAATCACCTCGGCCAGGATCTGACAACCCAACCATGACTACTCCGCAATGTGTGTTGGCCACGAAACGTTGAGTTTATTCCGAGGTACAGGTATGGCTGACAACAAATCTCACGGAGAGACCAACATCAAACCCGTCCTCCGCAGTATTTCGCAACGCCCAGACCCAATTTCACCTGAGCAGCAGAATCCTTTGTTTGACCATGTCGGATGGAAAAGTTGCAGCCCCATCAGACCTTCTAGGCCCTAGACCACGACAAGTCAACCTCGACGCAAAGGTTGAGAAAGTGGCCACAGCATCTGCACTGCCGTTCAATCCCAATGAGCTCCGGAACAAGTACAAAGCCGAGCGGGACAAACGCCTTACGGCCAGCATCCATGGCATTGACCAGTACAAATACGTCGACGGCCAGTTTTCGCACATGCTGAAGGATCCATGGGTAGAGCCAGGATTCACACGAAAGTCGGTTGAAGAGAAGGTCGATGTTGTGATCATAGGAGGTGGGTATGGCGCTCAGTTGGTTGCTGTGAGATTGATCGAGGCTGGTATCACCAACATCCGCCTTATCGAGAAGGCTGGAGGCTTCGGTGGGACCTGGTACTGGAACCGTTATCCAGGGGCACAGTAAGCCAAGACCCAGGATATCTATTCCAATACCAAAGGACATAAACTGACAATACAGCAGATGCGACATAGAGGTTTGTCGTTCGAAAGCAAGAACATCCAGCTCTCAACGCTGACCGTCTTCAGTCTTATGTCTACATGCCGCTACTGGAAGAGTTGAACTACATTCCAACTGAGAAATACGCCCATGCCAAGGAACTCCTCGAACATGCCGATCGCATTGGTCGCCACTGGGACCTCTACGATCGAGCACTGTTCCAAACAGAGGTCTATGAAGCAAGATGGGATGAGAAGACATTGACTTGGGCATGCAAGACTGATCGTCAAGACACCATTCGCTGTTCGTACCTGATCCCAGCCGCTGGCCCCCTGCATAGACCCAAGCTCCCAGGAGTGCCAGGTATCACATCATTTCAAGGCCACACGATGCATTCTGCACGATGGGACTACAACTTTTCTGGCGGTGGGAACCTCGGCAGCCTGGAGAAACTCAAGGACAAGCGTGTCGGAATCATCGGGACCGGTGCCACCGCTGTGCAAATTGTGCCTCATCTGGGCAAGAGTGCCAAGGAAGTCTTTGTTTTCCAGAGAACGCCTTCATCGATCGATGTCAGAGGCAATCACCCCACCGACCCAGATTGGGCGGCATCACTTCAACCTGGGTGGCAAAAGTATCGCATGGATAATTTCAACGGCATCGTCAACGGCGTGATCGTCGACGAAGACCTTGTTCAGGATGGCTGGACTGACATCTTGCAGAAGCTAATTGCTAGAATGCAGCCGGGCATGGATTTGGAGAAAATCGAAGCCCAACGACAACTTGCCGACTTTGAGAAGATGGAAGAGATCCGGGCACGATGCGACGCCGTTGTAAAGGACACGGTGACTGCTGCAAACCTCAAACCCTGGTATAATCAGCTTTGCAAGCGACCATGTTTCCACGACGAGTATCTACACACCTTCAACCTAACTTCTGTCCACCTCATCCACACCGATGGTAAGGGTGTAGACGCCATCACACCGAATGGCGTAGTGGCAAACGGGCAAGAGTATGCTATCGACTGCATCATCTATGCAACTGGCTTCGAGCTTGCCACCGAATGGACACACAAGACCGGCATGGAGATTTACGGCCGCAACACCACGATTTCCGAGACATGGAAGAACGGTGCTCGAACCTTGCACGGGTGGACTACTCGTGGCTTTCCCAACTGCTTCTTTGTGCAGGGTAAGTACAACCCTTCGGTTGCAAAACTGCGTTATGGCGCACTCCATGCGAGGCATTCAGTCCGCATATCACAACCACTCTATCCTTGCCACTCCTCCCGGCATTAGATTGAACCCGACTAACATCAACAGTCGTGCAAGCTGCATTATCGCCCAACTTCCTGCACGTTACGGCCGAGCAAGCGGAGCACATCGCATACGTCATTTCAGAAACGAAGAACAGAGGCATCAAGACGGTGGAGCCGACGGCCGAAGCAGAGGAGGACTGGGTGCAGACGATAGTCAAGCTGTCGGAGCTGCGGCGACCGTTCTTTGAAGAGTGTACGCCAGGGTACTACAACAACGAAGGCAGCCCTAAACCTGGGGCGGCGCAGAACGCGAGCTACGGGGCAGGAGCCGTGAAGTTCCTGGAGTTGATGCGATCGTGGCGTAGTGACGGCAAGCTGAAGGGCTTAGATCTGAGAGGGGGGAGGCAGGCCAATCTCTAGAGCTGTATTTTCGGCTATTTAATTCACATGAAGGCCATCTCTCTCACCAAGCAGGCCTTGACCCATCCCCTAGCAAAATTCCTCCCTGTGCCGAGCAGTACTGCAATCCACCACACCCTCCCAAACCACGCATCATACCACATCTCGCTCGGCCAACCCCTCTGCGTCCTCACCGCCCTCACCACGCGCACTACGATCCCCTCAACCACTACCGCCACTCCATTGAGCGCGAAGAATTTCGCCTCGCCAGCCGCCATGAACCAATTCCCCTCCAGCACCCCCCTCACGGAAAACGCATGCACAAACGCACTCGAGCCAAACCCACCGAGAACCTTGCCTATATCGGCGGGCTGATCAGCCCGCTTGCCCAAGAGCTTTCGCTCCAGCCACTCGCCCGGCCAGACGCCATAGACCAGAAACAGGCGGGCAAAGAGGCGGTGCCAGCCGTACGACCAGAAGCGGCGCACCGATGTGATGTCCCACACGCGAGTGGTGTACAATGGTGGGAAGAAGGCTAGGGGCGAGGGTGAGAGCGGATGCAGGACGATCGCGAACAGTGAATGACCAAAGGAGAACGCTGCCATCAGGAACGCGCCCAGTGCACCTGTCAGTAGGAGCTGGTTCGCCAGGGGAAGTGTGTCGAAGAGGTGGTAGGGCTGCTCGTCCCATGATATGTCGGCATAGGGGAAGAGGTAGGTGGTGTAGGTGTATTTGATGATGGTCCAGGCGACGAAGAGGACTGGTCCGGAGCGGAGGAACAGGCTGTGCACGCGGTTGGAAACAGTTGGGAGCCATGTACGACGGGTGTGCCTGACGTCGGCGGTCGTCCAGGTGAAGCCGATACCGCGCATGGAGAGCTCAAGCTCAAAGGCCCAAGAAGCTCGCTCAAGAAAAGTTTGGGGCCAACCTTCTTCGGTGTGGGCGGTTTCGTACACCGGTTTCGGGTCTGGGCCAGAGAGGGTACGTGAGAAGTAGTCTTCAGCATGATCCATTATAGATGGGCGGCGGGTGTCACTGCTTGTGGACGTTGACGGAGGTGTGGATTTCTCCTTTCTGGCCCGATGAGAGACACGGTTTGATGCGTCGTTAATACCCATGAAAGGATCCTTCACGCCGCCATTAGACCATTCCTTCAAGTTCTGAGGCTTGTGCTCCAGCGCCGGAGTCGATGGTCGCGATACATGCTCATACCTTACCCTTCTAGGAATATGGCCGAACAAGTAGGGGCTGATGAAGAAGGCATCCACGACTCGACAGCCTCCGTACAGGCCGACAAGTCCGAGTTGGTACGTGAGGCCGATACTCTGAGGCACATGGTAGGCAAGCGGCAAGCGAAAGAAGAGGACCCCGGCAAGTATGGCGAGGCTGTTACGCAAGAGCTTTATTGGTGTCGTTTCGATGCCATTCGGAGGCGGCGGAGCCAGGAATAGAAGGGCGATGTAGTAGACTAGAGGAGGACACACAGCGGCTTCGAGCGTTAAGGGCACTGAGCCCGGAATCGGGTGCAGACCAGGTCGGATTTCGGGGTTGAAGACTTGATCCCAGAGGTTAGAAAGAATTTCCATGGCTGCATATTGAGCTGCAAAGAGAGCGAAATGTAGTACTTCAAGACGACTTTCGGTGAAGGATCAATGGTGAGTCGTGACGTCTCGAAAATGACGTCAGCCAAGTAGCTTTCAGGCAGTGAAATGAAGCAGTGCAAGGTGCTGCTGCTGGCAACGCCTTAATGCTGCTGACACTTCGAGGGGTGCGTTACGTGGTATGCCCAGTGTGCGCTAGACCACTGGAGCAGAAGCATACGAGAGCGACCAATGGTTGTGCTGAAACGCAGAGGGCGGTTGAAGGAACACCCGTAGCCCGGCTTGAGTGGTTGCTGGAGCCATACTGTCATGTAGTCATACTGTTGCGGAAGAAGAGAGGTCAAGGATGAAGGCATCCGCCCTGAGGGTAGCATGGTATATCTGGCAGACACTGCGGAGATTCTTTGCTTCTATACACGTCAGCCGCTTGCAGTGAAGGACAGCAGACCGAGGCTTTCTGGCAGGCTTTAGCACACCTCTGAGAGACTACTAGTCGACGGGGATACCACACAGGTTTGCCAGAACAGAGCATGTTCTGGACCTCGCATATCACTTTGTTGTAATCTGCTGAACGACATAAGGGGTTGTAAAGGAGTACGCGCTTCACGCATGCTATGACTGTTGGAGTATGATTGACTATGGGCGTCCTGCAACTGGCCCGCCGGTTTTTAGGCCTCGAAGACAACGATGTGCTCTTGGTGCCACTGGCCTCCATAGTGGGAATAGAGACTCGAGCCTGCGGCAAGAAAGCCGTCGCCAAGCTCAGGCAGAATAGGGTAGTCCTCACCAATGTGTTTAAAAGGTCCATTATGCTGTCTTCCTCGACCTGAGATTGAAGAAAGGTGGGGAGGAGCAGACAAGTGGAATACGAACTTCGGCAGGCCTGATGGGCAAGTAACATTGCTTGACCTCCGATCTTCGGCCCAGTCAGATCTGCAAGGTCTGATTGTTCCGCCACAAGATGCCTTCAGGTCTGGGAGATTTCTGTGACATGAGACGGTATTGTCGAAAAAGGGCTGGGCACGACAACCATGACCAAAGAAGTCCAGATCAAAAACGGAGAACATATCGCCGTAGGGACGGTACAAGATTGTCATGCTGTGATCGAGGACAGCTGAGGCGCGACATGCAGCTAGCTTTCCGCATGATGGGGTTCTGTTCCTCGCGGGCCTGGCCGAGTGGCTCGGAGCGAGGTTTGAGCTGCATGAAAGAGGAAGCCACGGACCCTGAGCCGGATTGTCTCGTAGATCTGCAGAGTCCAGACTTGAGAGGCCGTTGAGTGGGCAGGTCGGATCTGTGGGTCAGCCACACAGAGAGCCTCTGAGAAAAGTGCATGAGCCCCCAAGAGGGACATCGTATTAACGGCGTCGTCTTACCTGCACGATCTCGGCTGTCCATTCGTTCGAATGGCATCTGGAATGACTCTAGCGAGACCGGTGCGATGAAACCAAGACAGGCTGAACATCGGTTCGTGACTGCGTTCACGAGAGCCAGCAGCACGAACGACGCGTTGGGCATCAGTTCTCATCATTCGAGACATGTTGGGTGCCACTGAGTGCTGGCAAGTCCGGTAGTCGGCTCGCCACAAGTATGGAGTGATAGCTTGAGTCTGTGCTCGATGCAGTGATAAGACTTTGCTACACCAGGGTTGTGCAACGCGCTAAGCTGGGAATCTTCGCACCGGAGATGAGCCAGGCAAGAGCCTCGCCCTTTGCAACGCCCACATGGCGCAAGAGTGGCTCAAGGGACAGGACGGGCGAAGCGAGTGGCTAGGACTAGTCAAAGCGTATCCGAATATAGGATTAGGAGATCGTGATATTGGTCCGTCAAGATTGGACCACATCGAGAAGCCAGTGCGTGCTGGCAAGGGTGGTTAAACCGCGGCGCTCGGTTGAACCACGGGGCGCCCCCGCCTGACCAACTCCTCGCCAAGCCCTCCCCGCTTATTCGAGTCCTAAGCGAGGCGAGGCTAGCTATGAAGGCCCCCGTTTTGAATCTTTGCCCCTCGAGGATCTTGTTCACGATCGGGATCGTTACGAATCGCACATATTGGGACACGAGTTGAGTCATCTTTCATCTCTTCCCCAGACATACTGAGAGGGCGCTGTACAACACGTGAGAATGACGAGCAACATCTAGACCGACTTCCACCCCCTCGAAAGCCATCCCCGCTGACCTACGAGGCCGCCAATCCTACAGCTGGCGCTAACATCGCAAAAGGGCTAGCAGGTGTGGCTTGCCCGCCAATGGACTGCACCATCTTCTCAGGGTTCACTTCGGCTCATCGTTGACACCAATCATTCCTAAAGGCACATGCCGCGGTGCAACAAGTGACACGAGCTTTCACACTCGACCGCCCTTTCCCCAGTCCAGGTCCTCCCACAGACCCCCACGGGCACTTCCACATGCACCAGCTGCAAGTCCCCCGGACTCCATATGGCTAGGGCGGGAGCTCGATCGTTTCCATGATCCCGTACCTCTCGGTAAACCCCTGCTTGAACTCCGGCAGCATGTCGGGTAACCATGACTCTGGAAAAAGTATCGAGTGATCCATTCTACGTACCATGAGGAGGAAGGGTCCACAACACTGATATATACCTCTCTCCTGACCACTGTCCAAGCTGTCTCAACCTTCCAGACAACAGCTTGCATCCATCGGACAAGTAGCATTAACCGTCAAGATGTCCAGCGTTGAGAAGGTCCCCGACACCTCCATCGAACGTGTCAACTCCATTGACCGAGCCAAGAATGTAAGCATTCCAGAAGCCAGCCGCCAGCCAAATGTTAACATCATTGCAGGTCGTCGAGGTCAAGCAGGTCAAAGGCAGCGAGGCTTACAATGAAGCATCGCTGAAGGAACCGGTCTCCTGGACCCATCCTCGCCAGCTTCTTCTCTTTGCTGCACTCATCATCGGTTTCTTCTGCCAGACCATGAACGGGTACGACAGTATGCTGCTGGGCGGCCTCCTCAACAACAAGGAGTACTTCCTGGCGCACTTCAACGGCGAGAATAAGGGCATATGGGCTGGCCTGATCTCTTCCATGCACCAGATCGGCGGTGTTTGCGCTCTTCCGTTTGTCGGCCCAGCCATTGACACGTGGGGCCGTCGTGTGGGCATGTTCATCGGCTCTGTCCTCATCGTCGTCGGCGCCATCATCCAAGGCCTCACTTCCACCAATGCATCCGAAGGCCAATTCATGGGTGGCCGTTTCCTCATTGGCTTCGGTGTTTCGGTCGCTGCCGCTGCTGGGCCCATCTGGGTCGTCGAAACCGCCCATCCTCGTTACCGTGGCGTCATCACTGGCCTCTGCAACACCACCTGGCTGGTCGGCGCTATTCTTGCCTCTGGTGCAACTCGCGGTGGTCTCGATCTCAAGAGCAACACATCCTGGCTCCTTCCCATCTGGCTGCAGATCTTCTTCCCCGGCATCATCATACTTGGCGCTTTTGTGATCCCAGAGTCGCCACGTTGGCTGTACGCCCACGGCAAGCGCGAGGCCGCTGTCAACACTTTGACAAAATGGCACGGCAATGGGAACCGCGAGTCCGCCTGGGTGAATCTACAGCTCACCGAGTACGAGGCCAACATTGAGCTCGACGGTTCCGACAAGCGGTGGTGGGATTACCGCGGTCTCTTTAACAAGAAGTCCAGCATTTACCGCATCGCTGTTGCCTGTTGGTTCTCGGCCTTCACTCAGTGGTGCGGCAACGGCCCGCTCTCATACTTCCTCGGCGCCGTGCTCGACACCGTCGGCGTCAATGACTCCATCGGCAAGGCCAACGTGCAGCTCGGTTACTCCGTGGTTCAATTCGTCTGTGCCGTGATTGGTGCTCACTTCGTCGAGCTCTTCGGTCGCCGCAAGCTGATGCTGGCGGGCTTCTTCGGCACCTCGATCATCTGGGTGTGCATGACCGCTTCGGCCGGCACGCTCGCAAACTCCTTGGTGTCTGGTAGCGTCGCTGATGGAGATGCCGTGTACGACAACCACTCGGCCGCCAATGCCGTGCTTGGTTTCATCTTCATCTTCGCCGCCGTGTACAGCTTCAACCTGACGCCTCTCCAGGCTCTGTATCCCGTTGAGTGTATCTCCTTTGAGATCCGTGCCAAGGGCATGGCCTTCCAGTCCTTCTTCGTCAATGCCGCTGGCCTGCTCAACCAGTTCGCCTGGCCCATCGCCATCAAGCAGATCGAGTGGAAGACTTACATCATCTTTGTGGTTTGGTGTGCCGCCCAAGGTATCATCGCGTATTTCTTCTTCCCAGAGACTCGCAAGCGCACGGTATGTGGCCCTTTTCCCAAATCCCTGATCAGATCTTGCTGACATCTGCGCACAGCTCGAGGAACTCAACGCAATCTTCGAGGCCAAGAACCCGGTCAAGTTCTCCGTCGCGACCAAGACCCTGGCCCTCAACGAGGACAAGACTGTCGTCGCTGTTGACGAAGATGCCGCGGCGCTGGCCCGCTAAGCTGGACTCTAGCGCGGATTCTTGTCTGCCAGGAAATTTACGTAATGTTGACTGTCAGGAGAAGGGCATGATGTGGGAAGAACACGCGAGTACATAGCGTCTTGACATCTTCGCGTACAGAGTAGACTCAATGCAAGATTTAGGTGACATGCCGCATGCGAACCATTAACGTTGGGATCCGTGACCAATCGCTGACAACGGCGCCTTTATCGGCAAAAGTTGATGTGATGCTATGGAAAACATATCCGGACCGTTGCGTGTGGCGTGGGCTGATGTTAGCAAGGCTGTTTCATGCAGGAGGGATATAATGGCGGGAGTCTTTGCAAAGAGTGGGTCGTCAAAAAGTATCATTCTATTACCTTGGAAGAGGTTGCTCAAAACTCCCATGCTCGAACGTAGCAAATACAGAAAAGCCAAATTGTTACGCGCAGTATTCGCTGCAACCAACAGAACACCGGGCATCAGGGGGTATCTTAGGTATCTTGGGTATCGATAGGAGAGTAAGGAGAGTCGATTCGCATGGCAAGTGGACCAAGTTGATACAGGTGAGCGCAACATTGGCACAGGCGTGCGACTAGGCAGATGTCATCGCTGGACCTTGGTTTGGTCGAGAAACTTTGCCATCGCGGGAGAAGAGAGGTGGGTAGGCACCGCGATCGCTCCTGAGGACGGTGAAGGCTGTGAGGGCATTGAGAATGAGGAGGGCGGTGAAGATTAGCCTGCGCGGGGTCAGTAAACGGAGTGGGGTGATGGGGAAGATACGTACCAGAGCATGACCGCAAAGGCTAGGAGGGCGCCAGCTGTTCCTCTTGGGTTTCCGCCGAAGAATGCTGCCAGCGCAGAGAAGCCAGCAAGCCAGAAAACCCAAGTCACAAAGTTGACGCCCAATGTCGCCCAGCCGAGCCAAGGGTAAGGGCGTGAAACGCCTCCCTTGCGGGCGCCGAGGAAGTCGAGAACGGCGAGTGCTCCAACGACCAGCAGAGTCCATAGCGAGGCGAAGAGAAGAAAGGCGTACTCGCCGGGAGTGTGTCCTCGGTAGCCATAGTAGGTGCGGTCAGTGACCGACACTGCGTAGGCGGAGAGGCCCAACTCGATAATGCTGAACACCAAGGCGGTGGCTAGCAGGGCGAGGATGGCGAGATCGGGGAACGGCATGGTTTCAGATATTGAACGACCAAGGGCAAGAGGCTGCGACGCGATAGAAGAATGGGAGGACGAACTTCAAAACAAAAACTGAGGCTATGACATTACTTTAAGCAAGTTGATCATGTGTTCTGGTGGCAGCACAGACGCGTGTATGGCATCATAGTCCTTGGTTGAAATTGGGCTTGCGATGTCACTGGTCTGCGGCAGGGTCACCAGAGGCTTGGGCTTCTAGTGCCGCGTTGGCAACGGAAATGTTCGTGCCGTGACCAATGGTAAATCTCCGACTCGCAAGGCTTTTTCATCAGACGAATCGAGACTGAAGTGCCGTTTGATGCGGGATCCGTGTGACAGGTGTGGTCGAGAGAAGTGTCGACCGCTGCCAGGGACGTTGTGGCACAAACAGGTTTCTGCACCGCCAGAATGGCTGACTGACAGGGATGGGAGGCTGAGCTGGGGCGGAGATGGCTACTCTTGGCACCGAACGCCACCACTCGTATTCATGTCTTGACGGTGGTCCATTCCATTTCGCATTGCTTGCACGTGATGGCTATGTGTAGACGACGGTGGTGCAACGGCCCGACTTTGGTAGGGCAGGCGCAAGGGACGCCTCGTACAAGGCAACATGCCTCTGAGTCTATGTCATGGCTACAGCCTTTCATACCGATGAGAGCGTATTACGTGTGAGTGCTTCTTTCGACTTGCGAGGTCCACCTATCTCAAGCTAACCATAGAAGGCGGTTTGAAAGATTAAGAGAAGATATCGTTGGCTCAGATGATTGCTACGTATGCTCGGTTGACTTTGGATTGGGGTCGAGGACTGGCCCATGAGGATTGACGGGTTCTGGGATAGTTCAGCCTATAACGGTTCTTACAAACGCAGAAAGCGCCAACCAAAGCCTCAGGGCCAACTCGACACAGAAAGACAATCAAGTGCAAGGCAACATTCTGACCCGTAAGTTAAGGATCCTTACAAATGTTTTGATGGGAGGTATATGCAGTAGTGGCCAGCCGCATTGTAGATTTTCCAGATTCTACAGCTGTGCGGCCTTGAGTTGCACTATTTCCGAACCCTCATGAAACCTATTTGGACACATTGAATGCTGAAGGAGACTGTAGGGGTCGGAAACCAAGAAGGGAATACATCGAAGCAGAGCTGAACATTGACCGCGTACTGGAATGAAGAGTGTGAGTACAACCGCGGTATCCGTTCCATATGAAGGTTGTTTCATTTTCTGGAAATGTGCTGCCTATGGTTGAGGTTGCGCAGCCCTTGATCGACTGAAAGCAGACATGGTGAAGCCTGCGGCATCATTAACGCCCATGCCTTTGAATGCCATCATAGTGTGCCGCTCAGCCACACTGAATCATCTCATCGTCCCATCACCTTCGCTCGAGCCGCGGCCTCGACGTTTGCAGAACTCTTCTTGACCTTGAAAACCGTCACTTAAGCCGCAGCCTTGACCTTCGCAGCAGTCTTCTTGATTTCGAAGCGCGCCTGCTTCTTCAACCGCATCACCTTAAATCGCTCGAAGTCGGACAGGTTCTGTCTCCGCTGCTGCTGGTCGCGCTTCTTCGCAAAGGTGCTCTCCTCGATCTTCTGGTCAATCTCCTGCTTCTCCCAGAGCTTGCGGAGCGCTCCGGTGCCGGCATCGCGGGGAAGCTTCTCGATGACGATGGGGGTCAATGAGATAGCGTTGACGTGAACGGGTTGTCTGGCGAGAGCGAGTTCGGGCTTCGCGCTGGGACCATCGACGAGAACGCGGTTCTGGTCGATAATTGCCGTGATACAACCGAACTTTCCCTACGAGGACCTGTTAGCTCTCGCATTACCAGCGATTAAGTCGCTCTCGGTCTCTGCAAGCCAGAGCGGGAGGATTTTATGCTGGAGCGCTCACCTTTCCGGGGTGTCCCTCCGCCCTGATGAGGACAACTCTTCCGGCTTGAATGAGCCTCCAACCAGCTTCGGTGATCTCGATAGACATTTTGTCGACTTCTAGGGGTCGAGATCGATGCTGCAAGTATTAGACGAACTCGGGTAGCGAAGTCGATGTCGTGGGTGTTGAATGAACTCGGCGGGCGGAGTGCAAATGTGCGTTTCTCAAGCCAAGATTTGCAGCTGCGCTAAACCGATAACGAGTTAGCGCTCAGCTAGCCCGAGCCTTATTCTGATCTCCGAACCTCGGTAAGACGAGCATTTCCCCCCGGCTAGAGTTAATGATGGACTCACCTCGCATTCAACTCTACATCTTCTCTAGTATGCTGCTCCTGTAGACTACTGATGATTCCATGAAGCGCTACAATATCATAGGGCTTCCATACTCCTACGTTGGGTCTAATATGAGAATGCAGCGACCGCAGTAAGTCCTTCCGTCAACACAGCCTCGCTCCGTTGGTCCTGCGATTCAGTGTTCGCTAACTATTGGCAGCGTTCTACTATTTGATATTGGTGGGGTCTGCGTAAGTACAGCGTCCTTGCTTTTTGCTTGCTCATCGTGTTTAGGTTGTCTCTCCATTTCAAGCAATCTTAGACTACGAGAAGCAGCATAGCATCCCCATAGGCTACATTAACTTCAGTATACGGGAGCTTACACCTAACGGATCCTGGCACAAACTTGAGCGAGGCGAGATCAAGAACGATGAGCATTTTATGAAGGCTTTCAAAGCGGATGTAGAGAAGCCCGAGCTCTGGGAGAAGTTTCATCGCCAGAAATCGCCGACCACGAAGATCCCGCCCGTACCGAGCATTGACACCGAGAGTCTTTATTGGACAATGATGAGCACTGCGCGAACTAACGACCCGTTCATGTACCCAGCGTTGAAGAAGTTGAAGGAGTCCGGTCGCTTTCACCTTGCTGCAATGTCCAACACCACGGTCTTTCCGGAAGGTCACGCGTTCAATGAGCGCACCGAGGAGGACGTGAGAGAGCTGTTTGATGTGTTCGTCAGCAGTGCGCATGTCGGGATGAGGAAACCGAATCGCGATATCTACGAGTACACCCTGGCTAGGATACGTGAAAAGTGGGGAGATGACATTAGACCCAAAGAGATCCTGTTTTTAGACGACATTGGTGAGAATCTGAAAATGGGCCGAACTGTGGGCTTTCAGACGATCAGAGTGCGTCTTGGGAGGACGCAAGAGGCTGTCAGAGAGCTCGAGCAGGCCACCGGATTACAGCTTCTTGACAACACCACGCGGGCGAAGTTGTAGATGCAGAAGCTTATCCCGGCGGCTGCTGCCGCCGGCAAGACTCGAGGGTGATGCAGCAGGCAAGATGACCACCTGCAGCCTCGATTCATAAGGCTACGCCACGAAGTCTCGCCATCATGTTACTGGCTAGAATTAGATGGGAACGGTAAACACTACAGACGCTTTGTTCTTTGCATGCCTGATGCTTCCCGCCGTTCTGTACCATCCTGCTGATTGTCAAATCCGGGAGAATGTCCAGCCATGTTGGCGCATAGCAACCGGGGGTGCGTTCTGACACTATTTGAGGCATTCAAAGAGAAGGTCACCACGCAATGGCCAGAGGTTACTAAGCCTGTGTTCGAAGCCTGATCTTGGACTTCTATCTAAGGATTCTCTACCACTCGAAAAACCAGGCCCTACTGCGGTCGTGCCTGTCCCTTCGTCAGAGCCAGGAGCACCCCAGGTCGGCGGTGGAGACGTTGAGATGACCCGAACGGGAAATGATAGTGGTCGTAATGGCAAAGGAAGCAAATGGGAACGCTTGGAATGAGTTTGATGCAATGGGCCTTGGACGAGTCCTCAAATCACAGATTCGCCACGGGTCAGCAACTCCTGGAAGACACCAGACATTTTACCCTGGTCTGCTGATGACTGTCTTTGATCAGACAAAGCCTTGCCCTTTCATGAATGGGAGTCACAAGTGGGAGTCTACTTCACTCATATGTGGCGGTGATTTTTGCCAGGTAACTCGTCGATGCTCGATTTCAAATAGCATTGAGCTGCGTTTCCGATGGACCAGTGTAACCGAGTGTGATCAAGATCTCTTTATTGTGCGCTTTCTTGAGGCCATTGGAGGCTGTATGTCGCCGCTGACCAGTGTTTGGATGGTGCTAGCGCGCCTTGAATGAGTCATTCCACTTGAAAGTCATGTCTGCGACTCATTCACTGCCCAATACATACTGCCCCTCACTATACCAGTGTCTCGCCACAGTAACCAATCAGGTGCCGGCTGGGTAGCGGCAGAAGCGCCAAGACTATCACCCCCCCACCTGCGAAAATGTCTCCCGGTGGTCTTAAGCCATCCCTCGTCCTGAATCTTTCTGCGCACCACCTGCATCGCAGCTTGTCTACGCTGCTGCTAGATATTCAAGCTCACGAGAGCGCCCTACCATTATCTAGCCAGTTGACTCAACAACACCGCCAACATGGTTAATGTATGTTGATCTGCCCCGCAGTCTCGCTGTCTCGACCCCGCCACTTAGGATTCTTCGATCCTGCCCTTCACAATGAGAGACAGCTTGAAAGAGAAGCGACAGCTACTAACACGATGAACAGTTCACAGTCGAAGAGATCCGTGAGCTCATGGACAAGCCGAGCAACATTCGCAAGTCAGTTGCGCTCCACTGACCCACCGCCGCAGGAATTTTTGCTAACTTTCTGATTCTACAGCATGAGTGTGATGTGAGCAATAATCTGTGAAAAGACGCCTGGTACTGTACTGACTCTACGAAGTGCCCACGTCGACCACGGCAAATCTACCCTCACCGACTCCCTCGTCCAGCGAGCCGGTATTATCTCCGCTGCTAAGGCCGGAGAAGCGTATGTGGCGAATCTACATATGAAAAAGAGCGGAAACTGACGGTCAATAGTCGTTTCACCGATACAAGAAAAGACGAGCAGGAGCGTGGTATCACCATCAAGTCTACCGCCATCTCCCTGTATGCGCACTTGCCCGATCCTGAGGATCTCAAGGACATTCCCCAGGTACGCACCCTCGGCTTCTTGAACAACAAGACGCTGACAAATGCAGAAAACTGTCAGCAATGACTTCTTGATCAACTTGATCGATTCACCGGGTCACGTTGACTTCTCGTCTGAGGTCACTGCTGCCCTCCGTGTCACGGATGGTGCGCTTGTGGTTGTCGACACCATTGAAGGTGTGTGCGTCCAGACCGAGACCGTCCTCCGACAGGCTCTTGGTGAGCGTATCAAGCCTGTCGTTGTCATCAACAAGGTTGATCGTGCTCTGCTCGAGCTCCAGGTCGAGAAAGAAGACCTGTACCAGTCTTTCTCTCGTACCATTGAGTCCGTCAACGTCATTGTTTCCACCTACTTTGACAAGGCTCTCGGTGATGTCCAGGTCTACCCCGAGAAGGGTACCGTTGCCTTCGGCTCCGGTCTCCACGGCTGGGCTTTCACCATCCGTCAATTCGCCGTCCGATATGCTAAGAAATTCGGTGTTGACAAGAACAAGATGATGGAGCGTCTTTGGGGCGACAACTACTTCAACCCCAAGACCAAGAAGTGGACCAAGACCTCTGATGGTGGCGAGCGTGCCTTCAACCAGTTCATCCTGGATCCCATCTTCAAGATCTTCGATGGTTTCATGAAGGGCAAGGTTGACGAGGTCGTCACTCTGGCTGACAAGCTCGGCATCAAGATCACCAGCGAGGAGAAGGAGCAACCCGGCAAGGGTCTCCTCAAGACCGTCATGCGCAAGTTCTTGCCTGCCGCCGATGCTTTGATGGAGATGATGGTTATCCACTTGCCATCGCCCGTCACTGCTCAAAAATATCGTGCTGAGACTCTCTATGAGGGTCCCTCGGACGACCCGGCATGCATTGGTATCCGCGACTGCGACCCCAAGGCCGACCTAATGCTTTACGTCTCCAAGATGGTTCCGACCTCCGATAAGGGTCGTTTCTACGCTTTCGGTCGTGTTTTCGCCGGTACTGTCCGCTCTGGTCTCAAGGTCCGCATTCAGGGCCCCAATTATGTTCCTGGCAAGAAGGAGGACTTGTTCATCAAGGCCATTCAGCGTACAGTTCTCATGATGGGCAAGACTGTCGAGCCCATTGAGGATATGCCTGCTGGTAACATTGTCGGTCTTGTCGGTATCGATCAGTTCCTGCTCAAGTCTGGTACTCTCACCACCTCTGAGACCGCCCACAACCTCAAGGTCATGAAGTTCTCGGTCTCGCCCGTCGTGCAGCGCTCAGTCGAAGTCAAGAACGCCAACGATCTGCCCAAGCTGGTTGAAGGTCTCAAGCGTCTCTCCAAGTCTGACCCTTGTGTCCTGACCACGATCAACGAGTCTGGTGACCATATCGTCGCTGGTGCTGGTGAGCTTCATCTCGAGATCTGCTTAAAGGATCTCGAGGAGGACCACGCTGGTGTACCTCTCAAGATCTCCGATCCCGTCGTCTCGTACCGTGAGACTGTTGGTGCTGAGTCAAGTATGACTGCTCTGTCCAAGTCTCCCAACAAGCACAACCGTCTATATGTCGTTGCTCAGCCTCTTGGCGACGAAGTTGCCAAGGCTATCGAGGCCGGCCAGGTCAACCCCCGCGACGATTTCAAGACCCGTGCCCGTGTGCTCGCCGACGAGTACGGCTGGGATGTCACCGACGCCCGCAAGATCTGGGGTTTCGGTCCCGACACCACTGGTCCCAACTTGCTTGTTGACCAGACCAAGGCCGTGCAGTATCTCAACGAAATCAAGGATTCCTTCCTCTCTGGCTTCCAGTGGGCCACCCGTGAGGGTCCCGTCGGTGAGGAACCCATGCGCGCCATCCGCTTCAACGTTATGGATGTCACCCTCCACGCTGATGCCATTCACCGTGGTGGTGGCCAAATCATCCCCACTGCTCGTCGTGTGCTCTACGCTGCCACCCTGCTTGCCGACCCCGGCCTCATGGAGCCGGTCTTCTTGGCCGAAATCCAGGTGCCCGAGCAGGCCATGGGCGGTATCTACGGTGTGCTCACCCGCCGTCGTGGTCACGTCTTCTCCGAGGAGCAGCGTGTTGGTACTCCTCTGTTCACTGTCAAGGCCTACCTGCCCGTCATGGAGTCCTTCGGTTTCAACGCCGACCTGCGCGCCGCCACCTCCGGCCAGGCCTTCCCCCAGATGGTGTTCGACCACTGGCAGATCCTGCCCGGTGGTTCGCCGCTCAAGACCGACTCCCTGCCCGGCCAGGTCGTCACGAAGATGCGTGTCCGCAAGGGTCTGAAGGAGGTTGTTCCCGGCTACGAGAACTACTACGACAAGCTGTAAAAAGGTGGTCTCCTCACAACAAGCGACGGACGAGATGCGAACGAAATGTCTATGTCCTTCCCATGTGCAACGCCGTCCACGAGTGACTGCCTTAGCAGACTGACCCACAACGCTCTGCTAGACACACACGACAAATTGAAACGAAGACCGACAAGAAAGAGAATGATCACGTCTCCCTCGTGTCTCGTTTCCGCGGACCACAAACTTTCTCGGCCGCCGAAGGTCTTTTTTCCCTCAGATTTGTGTGTTTTTTGCCTCCATTGCATAGCATAAATGACTGCAAACTCGATGAAAAATGAAAAAGTTATTCTAGATCTGCTGTCAAGGAATCCGAGCGCAAGAAAGCAAAGCAAGGCAGATAGAGAATAGACAAGGATGCTTCAAGTGATGGTGCTTTTCTGTTTTCGTCTCATGACCTGATATATACGTTCTTGAACCAAGAGTTGCTCATCTGCTACAAGTTGTATCGGCTGTACGATACCAGCAGAGACAGATGAGAAGAGAGGACGATGCACAAATCGCCAGATTCAGGGGAATTTTACCATCAGTAGCCTTTGATGGATCACTTTTTCGTTCATTTTCTCTGTTTAGAGCCCGTTCAGACCAGCCTACCATATTGACAGCGATGTCTCAGTTCTGTTGTAGTCTGATGCATGAAATGCTTACATCTGTTTCAGGATGTGTCTCGACTCTTGTGAGGAGCGATTGCTCGACATCTGTGATATGAGTCATCCGACAAGCTTCTGCTCGTCCGAACTGGAGCGAGTGCCTCCCATCTCGCCGTCATCATGGTCGCACCGAGGCGACTTGCGCTTGGGACTGACGTTGCTGACCGCCTTGGACACCATATCGCCAACTTCGCCAAAGCAACCCTCAACACGCGCCTTCAGAGTCGGCTTCTCCACATTCTCGGCAAAGCCAGCGTTTACGAACTTGGGCCAAGTGTTGGTCAGCACTAATTCTCTGATGCTGGCTTCAACTCGGTCGAATGTGCCAGGGCAAAATTCAGCAGGGACCTCGATATCTTCGGGAAGGTTGCCATCGAAACTAATACGAACGGCTTGAATCTGACTGTAGTGCTTTCTCTCGGCGGAAGGCATGATGTCGACCATAGCATGACTGTTGGCAGCCAGAGTCTCAGATGGTAGGCCGTGCTCCATGTCGGTAGAGCGGGACGTGCAGTCAGCAAATGGAGTGGCAGCATTGTCGGCAGCATGGTTGTTGATCTTTGCAGCAGCGCCCGCAAATAGCGCCTCGAGTTCCCGGAGATGTGCTGAAGAGATGTTGATGGGAAAATCCGAGTAGCGGATGCTGACAAAGGAAGAATAGATGCGTACGGCGAGATTGTATTGCTGACGACGAAGTCGGTCGCTGGTAGGTCGGATCTCAGTCTTCCGAAGGAAGTTCGCCTTGACAGGAGACTGAACCGCCCAGCCAGTCTTCCACTCGTGAACATGAGTCAAGAAGCTGATATTCTCACCAGAGAAGTCCTTGAGGGCCGCAAAGAGCAGGAGTGGCTTGGGGTTGAGCTGTAAGCACTTCTCGAGCGAGCTGAGGGTGTAGAGTTCCGGATTGCGTGTGCTCTTAAAGCTCCTCGCCGAATCTGAGGAGGACCATTTCGAACCAGCTTTTGTTGAGTCACTGCTGTAGGTGCTCCCGTATTTCTTTTTGTGTTCCCACTCTGCAATGATCTGGCGAGTCTCATTCTCCAGTCGACGGTTCTTGAAGACTTGATAGCACGGGACAAATATAACGAAACCTTGCATCAGGATGATTGAGGGTGCGAACCTGCGGTAGTCAGCACTGTCACGCAGTCACAGCGAAGAAACTCACCATAGAGGCGGAACAAAAGTTTTCGTTGACGGGGCCATTGCAGGAAGGTACAGTGCGGCAAGCCACATGGGCGAAGCAGGAAGACTATGGCAATTAGCAAGTATCACACAAGACAAGTGCAGGCTCCTTACCCGGCGATGCAAGTACATGCGGTCTGAAGGCGCCATCCGTGTGTATCTTTGATGCTTCGGACCTTATAGAGCAGGTAAGGAGCGTAGATCCACGACCAGGCGAACTGCCAGGCAATAGATGGCCACCATTCCCACCCCTTACGGCACTGGCTGGCTTGTTCGCGATAGTCAGTAGGCTTGTTGACCCACTCGACAAGTCCGAAGTTGTCGTGAAATTTCTTCGAGATGAGGAAGACGATGAGGACAAAGAAGAACTGCTGCCGTCAGTACAGTTTCAGAATATCATTTGGGGAAGTCTGACCTGGGCGATCATGCCGATGCCAATGAGATGCAAAGTCCGCTTGGTAGGGCCAGAGTCTCTCAGCTTTTGCACCAGAATCCGCCAGGCTGGCTTCTTTGCGTCAGAGCCACCGCTGTTGCCTGTCCCTTCTTTCGGAGCAAACTTCTTCTGCAGCATGGCCACATGGAGCAGCTGAGTGTTGGAAGCATGGTAGAGTGCAATGCCCAGAGGGAGGTAGATACTCATAATCCAGAACTCAGTCGCACAAGGGAAGTTGCCGTTGAGAACGTAAGCGATCATGCAGAGGAACAAGTAGACATGAAGAGTAGCCACACCACCGACACAGAGAGGGATGTTGCGGATGCGTAGAGCTGGTAGGTCGCGGTTGCGGAACAAGAAGATTGAGCCAGCGACCAAGGCAACGGTCCAGACGGTGGGAACGGTGATGTAGATGACGCCGAGCCCGTCCATGTTGTAGTCGAAGGACATATCGTGGCCCTTTGCAAACTGCATGATGACTGAGGCTTTTGAAGAACGGGATGGGTTGTGAGTGTACTGGTGGGTGGTGGAGAGAGTCGCGTAACCGGGCGAGAGGCTGCCGGCAGCCTGACTAAAAGCGGAAGAGGAAGTGGCGATTTGCAATCTGCAAGTGCCGTCCTCTTATGAGCACAGGGCAATTGTAACCTGCGTAGAGGATGACCACTGGATGATCACTGAGATGTCGCGGATGGTCGCATGGACGACAAGGGTGAAATGTCGTGGAGGACAAGGCGGAAGATGGTTGAACAAGAGGCACGTGCCCGAGGATACGTTTGTCGAGGTCGAAGACGGGGGATGGGAGGGGTCAGAAGACAGTGAAGACGGGGCACAGGCGCAAGGGAAGTGTAGCAGAGGCCAGGAAACACCATGAACAGTAGGGTGAGAGGCAACGTCAATGGTCTTCTTCATATACCACCTCCCAGTGACTTGTGCTGAGAGTCAACACCAACAACAGACATTTCCGTAGCAGCCATATGGCGTTTCCTCCATACATCGATGACTTTCGGTCTGACGTGTTGGGAGGATCAACTTCGGACCGCACAAACTCCAGCGAGCACCTCAGTGACCAGTCTGCCGCGCCGTGAACGTGCGGCTCCGAGTCTCCTGTGGCTGCTTCCGAAGAGTTTCGAGCCGTCTCGCCTCTCATGGCCGTCTTCAGCTGTTTTCTCGAACATGCCTGATCCTTGCCATTTCTGCTCCGTCGCCCGCAAGTGGACCTATGACTTGCCGATAAGCGAATCTCTAGCCTGGCAAAGACGATTCGAAACGTTGAGATACGAATGTACCGATCAAGGGATCAAGGTGACACAGGAAACCGTTTTTCCCCGGCTTTGGCCCCCATGAAATGGCGTTTCAATATCGGATAACGGTCAGCCCCTTGCCTTGACCCCAGCGACTTTTTCCTTGCAGCGGTCCAGACCCACGTCAGTTTAGTAAGAGAAAAGTTGATCGGCGCATCGAGCTAATGCATGGACTTCACGTGGCTGGCAGTTAATGGATGGTTCCTAGCTGCGAGCGAGCGATTTCGATCCCAGCCAGAAGCCTCCCGCCTGTACCACACACGAGGTCTGACACACAAGTTGTCCAGACCGTCACGCAAAACGGGCGCTAGCCACGGATGCTCCCATCGCCGGGAAACTCAACGTACGTATCATCAGTTCACGGATTGTCGGGGAGGAAAGGAAAAGAACAGGTGGAATTAAAGGGAGATGGGGATTCTATCCGAGAGCAGACATCCTCCGGTCATTGGCTGTCGCAGCCTCCAGCTCGCGGCACCAGCAAAACGGCTCAACGGCCGCTAGCGATATTGCAGCAACCTCCACACGGCTGTGGGGGATCAACAGCTGACTTCGATTCGCTTGCAGGCGAGTCCGTCAGGCGAGGAATGTAGCACACCTTGCACAATTGTCCTTTTAATACGGCTATCTTTATATGTTCCGCACATGCAGACGACACATTGCGCAGCCATCGAACCAAAACCAGGCTACGCGACACCGCACCAGCTGTTGTGCAGCTGCCGATTTGCACATGACCTCCTGCGACATTGCAGGAGCGTGTTAGGCGTCGCCATTCGGAACTCACTGAATTGTTCAATACGGCAGAGTATCTGTCGTGCAATTAGCCATGGCTCTTGCAGGCATAGGTTTAACACAAGATATGGTAATAAGTTCCCTCGGAGATCTTGGTGAGAAAGAGTACGATCATGAGTTGACCTTCATATACTATCGTAGCGTGCTGTGTTTATCGTCATAGGGAAAGGGTTTGTGGAACGAAAGGCTGGCTTACCACGGTAGCACGTTACATTGCACAGCATTCGCATCGATCATGATGTGCGTACCATGCCTCGCCAGCAAGTACCGTCATCAAGCGGCTTGTCAGGTATCTCTATCTAAAGACAACGTCAGCGCTGCTTGCAGAACGGCAACCAGACAATTCAAATGGATGTTGTGTTCAGCATATGTAAGAAATGAATATCAACACTCCAAACCCGTTGAGAGACTCCGGCGAGAGTCTCCGAGAATGGGTTCAATCGCAAATTATATCATCAGGAGATGACAGGGAGATGAGAAGGCTGCAGCTAACGTACCTGTCAATATTTTGGCTGTGTATTCTGTGGTGAGTTAGCCAATCTCTAGTGCGCGAAGCCATTCGCTATGGCAAAGGTGGCCGCAGCAATTCCCTTCCTGGTCAACTTCCTATTCACGTCCGCATCAGGAGCCGCGATCCAGCTACGTATGGACGGATACAAGTGTCAAAGACACGCTGGCTGACAGTGTTGCAAGGACTCTTGTAACGAGGAAGAGAAGACTTTCCACCTCGCGAACAAAAGTTGAAAATCGGTGAATCGCTTGGCACTTTCCGGCAAGCCTGCCTCATTGGGCACGCGTCTGCTCGCGGTCGAACGCGACCTCAATTCGCAATCTATGGATAGCGAATTGCTCACTGCACCCATCCGAGTAGCCAGGTCATCTGTGTTCGCAAAAACTGTGTACGCACGCCGTCATGGCCAGAAGCCAGCCCATAGCGGCCGAGAAATTTACCTTCCTCACCCGCCAAATCCGCGCTCTCTCCGCCCCGCTCAGCGTCCCCTCTTCTGCGCACACCACTCTTCCGTCCGTCTCCGACAAGACTCTCGCCGATGTTCTCGTCAGATCTAATGAGAAGATCAAGCACCACAATCGTTCTGTATTCTCCGCGCAAGCTACACGACACATTGCCGAGCAAATCGAGACACTTTACTGGAACGAGGTGCGCGTGGAGCTCGAGGTCAGTGGTCAAGCGTCAGGAGAGACGGTCGTGAAGAGAGACCTAGATCTGGGTACAGACAAGGGTGTCAGGGCATTAGGGGAGAAGTGGGCCGACGTGCTAGCCGAGGAGACTGAGGAACACGAGGAGGGTCATGTGGAGGAAGATGAGCAGCGGGCGAAGAGGTACGAAGACAAGAGAGTCCAATTGCTGGAGCTGTGTAAGAAGAGGGACGAAACAGAGAGAAGGCTCGAGAGGTACAGGCGCCTGCGGGCGCTCCTGCAGCCTTATGAGCAGCCGCAAGAGCACATACAGCCGAATCTGGTGACAAAGGACGGGGAGTTGGGGAAGGAGCTGGAGAGGATGCGAGTCCTGCTCGCACGCGTAACGGCGAGAATGGGAGAGCACAAGGACCTACAGGGGCAGAGTGTGGCAGCAAGTGCAGATCAAGAAAGTACTGTCGGGTTTGAGGAGAAGTTGGCGACGATCATGGACATGAAGTGAGCGAGATGAGAAACGCCATACGATGTGACGAAGTTATGAATTGATACCCTAAGATGTTGAGGCATGCGCCCCCGGGAGAAGAACGCCACCTATGCTCTATGCCGCATAATCGTACACCACCCACCGAGCCCACGTGTTCGAGCGTCAGTCATCCTCAACCTCCTCAACTGTTGCATGCCGCTTCGCAGGCGCAACCGTGGGGGCCGGCTGCGCGCCCGAGCTGACAGCCGTGCCATTAGCGGTAGGCGCGGCTGTCTCCGTCGAAGTTGGAGCATGCTCCTTAGTTTCCGCCGCAGGTGCATCCGCTGCACCCTCAATAGCGGCGGTCTTCTTCTTGGACTTCTTCTTTTTCTTGCTGTCGCCCCACTCATAAACCGGTTTGAAGCTGTCGAAGAAGCCAACATCCTCAAACAGGTTCGGGAAGATCCACAAACCTGGTGGTATGGTGAAAACCGTAAGGCAGAAGAGAATAAGTCGAACAATGCCCAACCCGAAGAACGCTATCAGTAGACACATGGCGGCCACTGAGAGGTACCAGACGCCCTGGCGCATGAAGAGGGGCCACAGAGGGAAAAGCACCACCGTAAAGGCAGCCAGAACAGCGAGACCCGCCCAGACCTTGGTCTTCCATTGCGAGCCTTCATAAACCCACACATAGTGCATCATGGGTTCAAACTCCTGCTTGTGCTCGATCTTGACTTCCCACAGCCCCTTGATCCGTTTCTCTTTCTTGGGTTTGGCATGGTTGTGGCCCTCGTGAGGATCCTTTTTGGAAACGCGGAGAGCGAGCATCGAGAGGGGCAGCATCTGGAGGGCGTTACGGGCTTCAAGTTCGTTTTCGACCTTGGGCATAAGCGGGTCTTTCTTCTGTGCCTTCTTGTAGGCGTCTGACTGTAAAGCCCGGAGGGCGCGCTTGACTGGTGAATTCATTAGCCACGATGCCTGATTCCTTCGGGGGCCTGTACTCACCCTTGAACATATCCTTGCGCTGGCCGTTGAAGATGCACGTTCTCGTCTTCAGATTCTGCGCTCGCAAGAATTTGGCAACTGCCAGCGCTTCTGGCTTCGCCTCAACAGGCTTGGTGATATCGAGTTGTTGCATGCGTTGTTGAGGTTGGGGTTGTCCCTGACCCTGCGCCGGTGGTTGACCAGGAGCCTGGCCAGGCGCCTGTCCCTGGGCTTCGGCAGCGGCCCTCTGCTTCATCATCTGCTCTCGCGCTTCGGCTTGTTTCCTCTGGACGAATTCTTGGGGCGTGATACCGAGTTTCTGTGCCTCCTCTTCGATGGTTCTGCGCTGAAAAGCCTGAAACTCCTCGAGAGTCATACCACGCTTCTGCGCCTCCATTGTCATGAGTTGCAGAATCTGTGGTGGAATTTGCTGCGGTTGCTGTTGCCCAGGTGGTGGGGGCCCAGCCGGAGGACCGTTAGTAGCCATAGTGAAGGACAGTGCAGTGAAAGGGCGGCTTTAGCCGATTGAAAAGTGGCCGGAGTTCACTCAGAATCGTCGTCGCTGCAACTATTGTTTTGCGGGTACAATGGCCGGATGTCGTAGGCGACCAAGCGCTGTGGATATTATGTTAGAACAGAACAGATCTACTTTGATGCCACAGCCCCAAGTCGGACGCCGCAGCCGGCCCCTAAAGTCCCTAGGGCCAAGGGGGGCCATGGTGCAAACTCTCTTGGCGTGTTTGTCACGATCTTCCCACCATTCGCTTACCGCATCGTCCTGCTTCTCTCATCCACGGCCTGGAGATTCCCTGTGCCGCTATTGCCCGTTGAGGTGAATGCTACGAGGAAACGATCTTGACGACGTTGTCGAGCTCTAGTGGCGATGATGTTGATTCGATCGAGCCATTCGTCATCCCATGCCGCTCTCGTACAACCCTAGTGATGGGGCACGGCCAGACGGATTCTGGGGCCCCAAGTATCTGGTGAGAACAGGACACCGCCATAGCCTGCCAACATTGACTGACATCCCCCAGTCTAATCGAGACATCACTGGACAGGCACCTATTGATAAGACGACATTTCCGGGTGTCTATGTTACTTCTGCCTGCCATCCTGATGGTGTCTATGATCGCGACTCTTTCGAGACATGCTTCTCGAATCTCATCGCTGTCGGCTTCCGGAGACTAGTGATCGACTTGTACTGGGATGCCAGTAACGGCTTCTTTGGCCTCTGCCCTGTGGAGGTTCCGGACATAGGCAACAACACGGTCAGCGCCCAGGCAAATGCTGAGATGACATCACCACCCACTCTAACACCACGCTCCGTCTTCGAATATGTGCAAGACAGCTTCGCAAGGCGCCAGGATCAGTCGGTAAACGCTACATCCTCAAATACAACCAGCAGCGGCGGCGGCGGCGTCACCAGCACAGCAGCGCCTTCTCCCTCGTCTGATGTCACGACTAGTGACGGACCTACAGGAGCTACCTTGATCAACCTTGGCCCTTTCAGGTGCAGTCCCGACCTGGATTTTGGATCAATCATCGACATTATTGAGGATTACGTGGATTCGAGCTCCGACGGTCCAGCTGCCACTCTGCAGATCCTGCAGTTCAACCTCCACAGCGCGAGATCTGCGGCTGATCCGGAAGGAGCGCCTCAAAACATTTCGTCGGAAGCACTGCCAACCACACAAGAGCTTGTTGGATGGCGCTTCGCTAATGAAATGGGCGCACAGTTGTACAGCCCGCGGGATTTGGAAGCGGACCGGTCCAACATGAACTTGTCCTGGTATGAGGTGCGCGTGCAAGAAAGGCTACCGATGACGGGGTACTTTCACACCACGACCTCTTCGAGTGGCGTGGTCTCGACAGATGACGGCTGGCCGAGCGAGCTATATCTGCTTTTGACGAGCCTCAGACGTTTGATCCTTACCTGGGGTGTCATCGATTCAGAGATGGAGGGATACAATTTCACTGGAGATAGCAGACATGTCTTTGCTCCCGGCATACTTTCCGAGTCACGCGACTTGGGGCAGGACTCCGAGGGAGTGGTGACCTCTGGCTGCTTCTACAGCGACCGAGACAAAGACCCTGCGCAAGTCAATAACACCTGGGCCATTGCCGCTTTGAACAATAGTCGGTCCGCATCGCAAAGCTTCCTTCAGAACATCACCTCCTGTGGCGTGTCACCTCTTCTCAATGACACGTTGAATGGCCAATCTGCGGCATCGGCTTATCTTGACTACCAGCGTTACGTCGAATCAACGATCATCGGCTGGGCAGATGGTGAACCCAGAAATGGTTCTTCTCCTGGTGTCGACGCTGATAGGGACCAAGACCAGTTTCGTTGCGTAGTTATCGATTCAACGGACAATTACCGTGGAAAGTGGCGGGTTGTCAGCTGCCAAGGCCAGTATCGAGCAGCTTGTCGCATTGGTGGTCAGCCATACAACTGGCGGTTAACTAGGACGGAAACGGACTTCACTGGGGCGCCTGAATCGTGCCCAGAAGGCAGCAGTTTCGACGTACCAGTATCGCAACTGGAGAACACCTATCTCTACGAACACATCCTTGCCGACACCGAGAATCAGAGCGACAGCTCACTGCAGAGGGGCGTCTGGATCAATCTCAACGCTCTAGACGAGATGAATTGCTGGGTGACAACGGGTCCCAATGGCACCTGTCGCTATCAACGAGATAGTCAACAAGAGCGCAATAGACAGGTGCTCATTCCGACGATCGCAGCACTCATTATTCTAATCCTCACTGCCCTGACCATCTTGGTCAAATGCAATGTCAACCGACGCAACAGCAAGAGACACCGTATCGGTCCCGGGGGCTGGGAGTACGAAGGCGTGCCTTCATGAGAGATATCGTGTCTATTTGGTAGAAAGAGACCATTACTGCTGCTGCATTGCCAATGGGTCGCTGTCTCGCAAAAGTCGCATCATATTACCACCCTCAGAGACGTGCCCTCGAGGCCGACTACGACCAGGCTGTACGTCTTCCTCGGATGGAAGCCACCTCACACAAAACGAAGCAACGTAACCGCGATGTCCATGGACTCTACTGTGGACTCTATACTGCACCCACCGTGTGCATGGCCTGTACTCTTACAGTGGGAGGTCGCCGTCCGCCCAAAGCGCACGTCCACGGTGTCCTGCGTCTCCTAGGACTGCTTGCCCACGGCTAAAATACCAACCGACTTGGCAGACAGTTGGGGACATTTGCAGGTTGGAGAATCGGGCTGTGACCCAGGTTGCTGGAGTCGGAACTGTTCCACTTGTTGCCCCACACGATAGCTGCTTCCACATCGGCAGCAAGTTACCATTGCCCCATCGGCGCACCCGCCTCCGCTTGTATGGAACAGGTTATATAATCAGTGCGGGACAAGCGAGCTACGCACGACATAGCAAGGTGTGAAGGCGAGACCGGGCTATAATCAATATCTCCGTATATAATTAACGGCGGCCCGACCTTTTGTACCAGACACTTCAACACCAAGCATTCACTGCCCGGAAAGTACTTCACGTTTCACATCAATCACGTTGAAAATCCCCTTCCATCCATAGAGAGCAAATCGAGGACTACCGTACAGCCGCGCCGAGATGTCTTCGCCCTTCAAAGTCGCCCTCGGGGGTGCCGCTGGCCAGCTAGGCAGCTATGTTCTCAAGCACCTCCTTCAAGCCTCCCACCCGGTCGTAGTCCTCACGCGCGTCGGCTCCAAGACGACGTCTCAGCTCCCTTCATCGCCACTCATCACCGTCGCCGAAGTCGACTACGCCTCGCCCGACACCATCACGCCGCACCTCAACGGTGTACACACCGTCATCGCCACCCTGGGCAGCACCAGCATCGCCGCCCAGACCGGCCTCATCAGCGCCGCCGCCTCCGCGGGCGTCTCGCGCTTCATTCCGTCCGAGTTCGGGTGCGACACCTTCGCCCCCCGCGTCTCCGAACTGCCCGTCTACGGCGCCAAAGTGGCGGTGCAGAAGCAGCTGAAAGCTCTCGCCGACAGCCAGCCGGGCTTCACGTGGACGGCAGTGCTCAACCAGGCCTTCCTGGACAGCGGGCTGACCAACGGCTTCATCGCCGACGTGCCGAACCACAAGATCAATCTGTACGACGGCGGCGACACGCCGTTTAGCGCCACGCGCCTCGACACGATCGCGCGGGCCGTGGTGGGCGTGCTCTCGCATCTCGAGGAGACGAGGAACCGTGCCGTGTACGTGCACGACATTGTGACGACGCAGAACGAGATCGTGGGCTTTGCCAAGGAGGCGGATGGGCAGAGCTGGAGTGTCGCGCCGGTGGATCTGACGGTGTTGCGGGAGGAGGCGTACAAGGAGCTGGGGAAGGAGAAGCCGGATTTCGCGACTGCCATGACCGGGTTGGTCAGGCAGGCGGCGTTTGGGAAGGGATGGGGGTGTGACTTTACGGGCAAGGTGGATAATGAGTTGCTTGGGTTGAAGGGCATGACCAAGGAGGAGCTCAAGGCGTATGTGGCTTCGTACCTCAATTGAGTGCGATGGCAGGAATGAGCCTGATCCAGTGACACGAATCAATGTCTGGTATTGCCTATCCGCCACGAATCGAAGCACCATCAAATCCTACAGAACAAATGAATGAGTGTCTTCAACAGCATCTATGCCCCGTACGCCAAAATGATGGACCAGAGTCAGAACATATTCCCATCCTTCAACCGCGCCATCAAGTTAGCAACCCTCAGCCTCCGCTCCTCATCCTCCCGCTTCTTCTCTTCCACCTCCTTCCGCTGCTCCTCCAAGTAGTATTCCACCAAGTGAGTCTCTTCAGCCACCTCACCACCACCGTCCTTCGTCGTCTCACCCTCCCAGCCCCCTGGATCCTCCCACGCCCCAGCCTTCTCCGGCGTTGTCCTCTTACTACTACCTTCCCCATCCGCACCGCCAGCGCACCCGTCATCCTCGCTCCAGAAATGCTCACTCTCGCTCTCACTCGCACTCTCACAAGCCTGCCCGCCATCGGAGTAGACCGAGCTCCGCGACAAGTCCTTCGACACCTCGTGCCTCGCGGCCCGTAATTGTCCGGCCCCTGATGGTCGCTCGAGGTTACGAGGAGTAGCAGGCACAAGGATCTCTCGCGCGTTCTCCGCCACCGTGCTGAGGCTCTTCTTCTTGCTGTGCCCGCTCAACATCCCCTGCTTCGGATCCTGAATCGCGCTTCCGTTCCAGTCGTCCCCAAGGCGTGGTCGACGTTCGCTTCTGGGAGGGACGGGCGGCGGTGGCGTCGGGAGAGCGCGTTGGGCTGGCGGAGGTGGGGGCGGATCCGCAGGGCGGCGCCGCTGGGTCTCCTGGCCGCCGTGTGTGCTGGCTGCTGAGGTGCTGGTCGCGGGAATGGTAGGTGGTATCCGGGGCGGTGGTGGAGGTGGGCGACGGCGGGGTGTCGCACTAAGGGCCACCCTGGGCCTTGCGGCCGATTTCTCGCCCTCATCTCCCTTGCGTTCCAAAGGGACATTGGGACCGCTCTGAGTTGTTGGCTTCGAAGGCCCTGCAGCTCCCGCCTGCGACCGCACGCGTAGCGATTCTGGTTTCGTCAACTCCTTCTGCTCCTTGAGAATTACTGCACCGGAGGAGGATGAGCTTCCGACGCGACGATATGAGCGAGCAGATGGGCTGCTCTTCACAGCGTGTGCGGCCTCGTAAGCATTCAAGGACGGAGCCGGCTTGCCGTTGCAGAGCACGGTAGCTTTGAGCCCTGTCAATGAGGAGCTGCTTGAGCCGCCGCCACGGCCGTGGACGGCACCCGTGCTGTTCACCTCACTTGCCGTACCTGCTCCATTATTGGTGACATTGTCACTGCTCATGCCGGTGGGGATGATACGAAAATTAAACCCTTTGCTGGCGTTGCCGTTCTTGTTGCTGTAGGTATTTGCATTATCCACACCCTGCTCGTACTCGGAGAAGTTCCACTTCCCACCCTCGCGGTGCTTCTGGAAAGCATTCCGAGCCAGCTGTCTTCCACGCTGAAAGTTGCGTTGCTCGTTCTTGTACTGCTCTCGAAAAGGCGGCGTGCTTGCCATCTGCTCCTTTGCTTGCTGTTTCAACGCAACATCGGACTCGCGCAGTGGCGCCTTGCCCTTGCTCTCGCCCTTTGACTCACCGCCGCTGGAGGCACTGGTTGCCACATCTCTCACCAGTGGCCTGGAGATAGACTGTTTACTCGGTTGTGGCGTCCGCGAATGGGCCGCCTGTAATTCCCACCAGGCCAGTTCAGGACCAGGCCCCGACAATATGTGTTGGTCGAGAAACGTTGGCCTTTTCGACTGGTCGGAAGCTGGGTAGCATAGATCGGGGCCTGGCAGTCCTCTCGGATGCGATTTGGGATCGGGATTGCCAATGCATTCTGCTCGGATACTATCTCGCGACGCTGGTCTGAATGAAGTCTCCCTATGAGGTGGTACCGCACCTATCGCGTCATCCGTGCCGCAGTTTGCTGGACCACCGGAAGCGAATGAGGAGTGCGGAAGCGGAATGGACTGCTGCGATCTCTTTTCAGTGATGGTAGGACTTACTGGAGGGCAGCTTCGGCCCCCCAACGCAAGGAGAGCTCGGTGTCGATGAAGCTTGACGCGGACGCCGTCCTCTAGAGGCGTGAGTCGGCTTACTGGGCTGCTCGAACAAGAGCGCGAAGGCGATATGTCACCTTCCGGCTGCCTTAGGGAAGTTGGTGGCCGAGGAGGCGGTCGTAGGGCCAATACGTCCACATTTCGCCGATGCTGCTCTTCGATGGTCGAAAACAGTGGCTGCTCAGGTCGGGGAGGGCGAGTAGGTGCAGTTGGCGGCCAGAGACCACCTTTTCGACGTTGGCTGTAAGATCTGCCCGGGGGTATGTTTGGCCGATATGCTTTCAGGACCTTGGACTCGCTGCTGTAAGATCTGCTACGGCCAGGGAGGCTGCCTTTGATTGTGTTTCTTTGCAAATTCCCGCTCTGTGGGTCTGCTTTCTTGCTCTTGGAACGAGAGTAGAACAACGGCCAGATGCGGATGTCATTGTTTGGCTTGTCGCGATGTCCCGAATGCGATATTCGGACAGTATTGCCCACTCGGTGAAGAGCCTCTGCAGGTGTGGTACCACGCAAAAGGATCTTGGGGGTGAATGCAGTTGGGACCAAGACAGGGGGATCCTTCGCCTGGGGCAGTGCTTCGTACGGTAACGGAACAGATCCGTGAAGTTCGGCCTGAGCCGTGGACAAGGGTCTTGATACTGTAATTTCTGCTTGAGGCTTACCATGTGTGACTTTCCGGAGGACCTTGGAGGACAGCCGTTGCAAGGACGAACGGGCACTCCCGGAACTGCTGTTGAGTGGTGCCCATTGATGGACATCGAATGCACCAGCGATCAGGGGCGAATGTTTGAGTGGGACAGGATATGTCGAGTCGCGCAGTCGAGGGAGACAGGAACGGCTGTTGATGCTCGATGTCGGCATAATCTGCTGGTCACAGTTGAGGTAATGGTTTTGCGTATCTATACGTGGTATACTCGTGCAGCATTCGGGGGGTGGAGGAGGAGGTAGTTGGCGTTTCAACACCTGGCCTGTGGGGAGGGCGGGTAGGGGTTTAGTCTGCATGAGTTTCCCCGGTCTGGCTATGCTTGATCGTGATTTAGGACACTGTGTGCGTACTGGTTGGACTGAAGAGCTAATGGAAACGGTAGTGTCCATACGAGCAAGCTCGGAAGATGGAGACTGCTCAAGAAGCGGATCTGGACCTGGTGCAGTGGTATCAGGATCGCCGTTTGAGAGATTACGTGTTGGTCGGAGGCTCGTTCTCTGCACCGGTTTGATCAGGACCGATCTGGTGACCTTAGGCATGGCGGATGGCCGGCTTCTGATTGTAGTCGAGGTGACTGGAAGTTTTGATATCTGGCTATGAGTATTGAAGCGGCCGTCATTCATGTCACGGGGATTTGCGGCCACACTCGGTTTTGGAAGTATGGATATGGGTCCTAAAGGTACTCCAGGTGGAGGATCCAATGAATATTTTGAGTGGTCGTTGTCCACCAGGTGACTGACAGGCTGCTGTCTTGGTTTCTTCTGCAGCTTTGCCATCTTCAGAGCTGGCAGACACAATCCTGTATTTTCCAGCGCGGCGTGAAGTAGCCCATTTCCGTTGATAAGAAGCCTGATGTAGAGAGTGAGCCGATGATGGGAATTCGAGTTTCGAAAGTAGACAACGGCTGTCTTCGGCAACGCCATCTTATATAAAATCTTCGGGGCCAGTGAGGTGCATAAGTTTGGTAGCGGTGGGTCTTGTGGGTATCAACAAAACACAGCTGAATCACAGCAGAGGCGGATGCCTAACGCCTTGCCCACAGAATCGGGACAGCACTTTCGTGGTATACGATGTGGTGCCTAGCATGTGTTCTCAGCTATAACCTTGCCTCCAAAAAGGATTTGATGGCTTCGCCCTGCTGTGTGGGGACTGCATCGGCAAGGAAAGGTTCGATTAGGGGGGCAATGTGAATTTCGCGATAACCGACAACGAATTCGAGATGTCCCTCGGATGTAGCCGTCCTGTACTTCGCCACCCACTGGGTGATGGGGTCGAGGAGCAGCTCATCAGAGCCGACCACGCAGAGGATCTGGTCCACACGGGTGTCGGCCCCTTTCCACCAGTCACCGTCGACATCTAGTGCTTCGGCATAGGGCGTCGAAGCGGCTCCGGCAAGATAGGCTGTGGACCATCTCCTTGAAATTTCGACAGAAACGATATCTCGATGGGCGTTGGTTTTGGCGGAAGGAAAATCTGTTCGAAAGGACGTCCAAGGAGCCACCAATATCAAGCTCTTAAGGGGCGAATCGAGTTTGAGGAGTGGAAGGTCTGGATGAGGATGCAGAAGATGAGAGAGAACCGCTAAACACATGTTGCCTCCAGCCGAGTCGCCGGCCAGGGAAATGGTAGAAGGTGATCTTTTGAGGTTCCCGGTGAGATATTCGAGAGCCTCCACAGCTTCACGAATTTGTGTAGGGTATGTAGCGTACGGGACGAGAGTGTATGCCAGAAACAAAAATGAGACTGCGTTAGGAGTCTTGTCGTTGAGGTGCTTGCCAATATCTTGTCCCCAATAGTTGAGGTGTTCAGCACCGCCATCCAATGAAAAGCCACCACCTTTGGCAGAGTCAGTCAAGACCTGCGTGGCTGGCAGGGATTATGGCATACCGTGGAAGTAAATGATCACTTGCTTGGCGTCGGGAGACCCTACCCAGAACGCGTCTATTCCAGACTTGAGGGTCACTATATTGGGTGTCGACGCGTGAGCAGCACAGTACTGCTTGTACAAGGTGCGAAGGGGCGGGGCGAGGTAGTGGATCTGTCTACTGTTTAAGCGAACGGTAAACTGAGCCGGCGGTCAGTGAAAGGGCTGGGTTCAGGAGAAATGGATTCCACCTTGCGTAGAAAGGCGTGGGTTATATGGTGCTTGTAAGTATCACTGCCCTGATCGCCTCTAAAAGGGCCACTGAGAAGTTGCCACAATCCCGTGCCAACTGAAGACTTAGTCAAAGCTGGACCAGGTGCAAGAGAACGGAACGGACCTGAGCACTTACAGACTGACATGAGAGCAGGTGCTAAGTCGAGCTTTTCTAGGAGTGTAGGGCTGCCTCCGTTGTGGCCTGGCTTGCCGTAGATTTCCGGTATTGATGCCATGATGAATGTGCTAGAATCGACAGACCGGTGCCGAAGCAAAAAGATGGAAATTGTGAGATGACGAGCAGAGAGTTTACTTGCACGTAGTAAGCTCTACGCTTCGCGGGAATCCTACGGAAGCTGGCCACCACGAGCTGAGCCATTTCCGTCGTCGATCACTTGAGGAACGAGGAGGTGGAGCATTTCATGTGCGTCAGGCCAGAGAAACCCAGATGACAGCAATCAACGAGCGCACTTGAATAGCTCGTCAAGCTCGTCCTCTTCTCGATATGAGAGCATTGCACGGAGCATCTTCGCACTCGAACAACCTCAAGATAGATACTACTAGCACTTCTTGCAGCTGGTCACAGCTAGTCAGAGGAGGAAGATAATGGTATTCGTAAATACAATGATGATATGCTCTGCTCTATTGCCGTTTCCCTTTCCCAAGTTATATCCTGCGAAGCGACTGGATCTCATCCCGCGTTCGTCATGCCTGTCCTGTCGAGCTGGTTGGATATCTGAAGTCCACTGCATAATGTCGTCTCAATCGAGCACTCGAAAGAGTCACGAAAACGAAGCTGGAGCCCTTGCGGCCCATCGCGGTTCATCTCGGGCTCATGTCGCACCCAGTTCACGAACCAACTTCCTGTCCATTAGCGTTGGCGGCTTTTGCTTGCTCGATCGTGAGGCCTCCTTGACCAGCCTGCCCAGCTAGGTCATCGGCCGTTTGGTCCACGTTGTGATAGTCGAGAATTTCGGAATACATCATGATCTTCCACGTGTCCACGGGTAGGTCCGCGTCATTGAATGACCAGTCAAACTTCTCTTCGGCAACCGGCTCATCGGTCGGGTCATGATATGGGGCCAAGTACTCATGGGTGAGACCCTGAGCGGCGGAGACGCGCTTCCGGGGATCGAATACCAGCATTCGCTCCAGAAGATCAATCGCAGATGGGTCGGCGTTCTTGAACTTGGAGCTCAGAGGCTGCCGTTCTCGCTTGGGCAGCGACTGTACGAACCGGAGAGTGTTCTCGCTGCAAATGGTCTCGATCACGTCCTGCGGCGGAGTACCCAGAAGCTCCGTAATGATGGAGAACTGGTTGACGTGATCCTTGCCAGGGAACAGCGGCTTCCCCTCAAGCATTTCGGCAAAAATGCAGCCCGCAGACCAGATATCAACCTCAACATCGTATTTTTGCCATGTGAGCATAATCTCAGGAGCGCGGTAGTAACGGGTTGAGACGTAGCCGGTCATCTGAGGATCCTGGATGCGGGCCAGACCAAAATCGCAGATCTTGAGATCACAGTTCTCGTTGACAAGAATGTTGCTCGGCTTGAGGTCTCGATGAACGACGCCGGCGGAGTGAACATATTTGAGGCCACGCTGGAGCAACGATCAACAAGTGGCCTGGAGACACCGGGCAAGGTACTTACAAGAATCTGGTAGAGAAAGTATTGGATGAACTGCTTCTCGAGCGGGCGGGAAGTAAGAAGCCGGTGAAGATCGGTGCCCAGAAGCTCGGTCACGAAGTAGCTGGTAGTTTTGTTAGCGCTCGTTACCGCCTTTGTTGATCCATTGGGCTGCATACATGTCTTCCAGTGGCGAGATAAAGATGTCGCTCAGCGAGATGACCTGCGATGTTTGTCAACTCCAGTACTCTTTCAGAGGTCCGTGACCACGCACATTCTCATGTCTCAGATGTTTTAGAAGCTTGAGTTCTCGATACGTGCGCTTGGAGAGAACCGGGGTTGAGAAGGGCTTCATGATCTTCTTGACGGCGACCGGCTGCTGGGTCAATTGGTCTTTGGCGGAACTGTCATCATGTCAGCTGCGACGCACGCCTATCTCAATTGGCATCGACTTACCAGACCAGGCCAAAAGCACCCATGCCAACGGGCTGCAGATCTGTGTACCTGATCCACGGTCAATCTTCAGGGATCTGGCGGCATCAATCCGGTTGTTCATACCGACTCGTGATCTCGAAGGTGGTGCCAAAGATTTGAGCACGCACGAATTCCGCCATGATGGGCTATGTGCGCACGGAGGCCTTCTGATGTGGGAGGTTAATTGAATGAGGTCGAAGCTTGGAGTGCGCTGCGGCTTCAGAGGGGCTGCGAAACGCCGCGGGGGAAATGGAAGCAGGTGCCGAATTGGCCCCGGAACAGATTTCAACTTTCGGTCTTCACGAGGTCGGCGTCGCAGAATGTCCAGATATAGGCAGGGTGAAGAAGAAGAGAAAGACGGCAAGTATAATGTTGCGATCACAAGTTGAGGATTCCCTGCACCTCTAGTGACAACTTGGTTTGACAGTGGGGCGGCGACTCGAGACCTTTTGAGGGAAGCGCTCTCGCGACCGCCTGAAGCCAGCGGCGAAGGTGCTTGTGCCGGGACTATGTCAAGGAAAACAATGAGCTGTCACAGACTCAGATTGCAGGCTACATGATCTGCCGCACAGCAGCTTTCTTGGTCGGGAATACTCTGTTCGCTACAGCCGCTGCGTGGCTCTACCCAACCTCCAAGGTCATCCATCGCCCGTGATGTCTACCAGTCGGGCATTAGCCACAGGTATGGGCCGCAAACATTGGCCCAGACCGCCATTTCTCCTGGGGATTCAAGTTCGAGTCAACCGGGTTTGACATCCGCGGCCCTTGACTGGATCGTCGATGCAACTATCCCTTTCGAGGCTGGAGATCTGTCGCGGCAGTGAGTCGCCTGCCCCGAAGATGAAGCTGATCACCACGTTCGCCGGTTGTTATTGTATCTCATCGAGTTTTGATTATTTCCTTGGGATGGTTGATTGCCAACTTAGGCGTTATTTTGATGACCTCAGAGCTGAGCGCCCAGCGCAGGCCAGCGAATCTGCTTTTAGGCGGTTCGTCTAAAACGGTCCTGGAGCGATGATTCAGCATGCGAACTGTGCCGCCACGCCCGTCGCAGCCAATACACTCTGCGTACGCCGGAGCACAGGCTGGGACGCCCCCTTTAGCGCCTGCCATGGGGAGTAGACGGTAACATGGCTTTCTTGCACGCCGTGTCTCCGGGCGACGATGCAGTTCGATATAGCAAGTTGATCAGTGACCCATTCGGTAGAACTACCGAACATGCATGTTGCCAGAGGTAGATACTGATAGGCAGGACAAGCTCGCCAGATCTGATGTGCGCGCCGAAGATCGGTAACTTGCAGCGACCTGGAGTTTAATGGTCCTGACCTACGGGATAGGGCCGGGAGGGTCAGGCCAAGCTAGAGGATCTTTAGATGCTTTAAGAGCTGCTACCCGACGGATGCCCCCGGGCATTCAAATCTTGTATCATTTGCACCGGTGCTGAGTGTTGGCGCACGTCACTGAAGGCAGACTCTCGAGAGCAAGGACAGGAGGCAGATAGTGGCGGACATGTCTGCGCCAAAAACTGTTAGAAAAGGAGGGGCGCTCATCACTTACTGGCAAGCAGACGGGGCAAATTAAGCGCGACAAGTACTCCGTGCTGTGCGATACGAGCTCCAAATCCGACGGGCAGTTCTTCCAATCAGCTGGAGGGGTTGCGGATCTGGTGCTGTTTAGCCCAGCAAAAGCACCACGAGGAGCCAGGGCGAATCCCATTTGGGCGGCTCGTGGCTAGTCCCAGTAGCAGCAGAGCTCACTATCCCGAGACCTACTGAACGGGGCCCGTGATCAATATATCACATCACTCAGTTGACGGATCAAGTTCATGTTGCCCAGCAGCTCAAAAGGTTGTCCACGGGCGGCGATGCAATCTCGAGGGTGCGTGCCATGCCCTCCAAGTCACCAGTAATTTGCGTCAAAATTAATTCTCTGGTGACTTAGCTCTAACCAAATTGTTTGTCGCTGAGATCCCACTGGTAGAGCACCAGAAAAGCTCTAAGTAGGTCGCACAACACAGGAGCTGTACTTGTATGCACAAACGTTGCCTGGATGTGGTCGCAGGTAGTGGAATGCTGCCTCGAAGAAAGGACGGGGCCGCTGGAATCTGCCTCAAGGCAGCCCCGTGCCCAGCTGCTGTGGCCAACGTTACTGAGTCCAGAGCTTGCCCCAGACTCGTAGCCCTGGACTCATCGACTCCTAACTGGGTGGCGTAGCGTCGCTCTGCGGTGCTTAGTTTTTAGGCCTTGCCCTCCTCCGCTTGTGCTCGCTAACTCCACCGCGTGGTCACCAATCCAGGCTCTGGAGTCTTGCTTCTTCCACCTTCCTGCTGAGCTACTACTCGTACCCTCTCACGTCCCACCCCCTCTCGTGCACCTCTGCTCGACACGAAACCGCCGAAGCGATCAGACCTTATACTCACTTCATCTTTCCCTGTCTTCGATACTCGCCCTGCCACGCTTGTCGCGCCCACAGACTTACCGGGGCGACCTTCTCCGGCCGTCATCCTCTGCTCTCTCCACCCATCGCGACGCTGGTTCGGCTTCATCCGACATCACCCAGCCCACATCGTGCCCACCAACGTCCGAGCTTCCAGACATTCCTACGATACCTCTAGTCCTTGCGCAACGCCTCCTGCTACCTTTGTAAAATTAGATCTCCCACTTTTGAGCAGCTCAGCCAGCCAGCTAAAGTCGCCGAGCCATAACTTGGACTCCACAGTCCGGCCGGATCGCAGGAGCTTTGGGCTGCGCTGAAGTCGACTCCCTGCGCCGCACCGGGCAGCGCCTGACCTCCTCGTCGCACCATCTTCACTTCCTGGTTCTACCATGGGTGCATGTGGAAGTACCGAGAGCGGCGGAGAGGATACAGAGCAGAAGAAAAGAAGCCAAGCCATTGACCGCAAACTCGAGGAAGACTCGAGAAGATTACGGCGAGAATGCAAGATCCTGCTACTCGGTTCGTTCACTGGCTGTATGCGCGGTCGCCTTGTGCTAACTTCCTGGTAGGCTCGGGCGAGAGTGGCAAGTCGACAATTGTTAAGCAGATGAAGATTATCCACCAGAATGGGTACACAGAGGAAGAAAGGGCGCTATATCGCCTGACCGTTTACAAGAATCTCATTGACTGCATGAAATCGCTCATCGCCGCCATGCAGCAGTTCGAGATCGAACCTGAAGGGCAAGAAGTCAAAGACTACATTGCTTACATAGAGGACTATAATGTCGACCCCGACCCAGACAGCAGTCTTGACCCTAAAGCCGCCGACGCGGTCGAAGCGATCTGGAGTGACCCTGCAGCGAGTAAGACCATGGAACGACAGAGCGAGTTCTACCTCATGGACTCGGCGTCATAGTAAGTCAAAAGTCACGCAGCATTTGGTCCTTGTCAGGCTGCTGACCACCCTAGTTTCTTCGATGAAGTCCGACGACTAGCGGCTCCTGATTATACCCCCAATGAAGCAGATGTGTTGCGAGCCCGAACAAAGACAACGGGTATCTACGAGACCAGATTTACCATGGGGCAACTGAGCATACAGTATGCTTGCCATATTCCTCCTTTGGACCGAGACTGACCAGTGGTAGCATGTTCGACGTCGGTGGTCAGCGAAGCGAACGCAAGAAATGGATTCACTGCTTCGAGAATGTAACATCGATCATTTTCTGTGTGGCGCTAAGCGAGTATGATCAAGTGTTGCTAGAGGAAGCCAACCAGGTACTTTCATTGGCGTTTTCACGAGTATGAGTTGCTGACGGTACGCAGAATCGAATGATGGAGAGTCTTGTCTTGTTTGATTCAGTCGTCAATTCGAGGTGGTTTATGAGGACGAGTATAATCCTCTTCCTTAACAAAGTCGATCTGTTCAAAGAGAAGCTCGGACGGTCGCCTCTAGGAAATTACTTCCCCGACTATTCAGGCGGTAACGATGTGAACCGCGCCGCCAAATACCTGTTATGGCGGTTCAACCAAGTTAATCGGGCGCAACTCAATCTGTACCCTCAGTAAGTGTTCTGCTTCCTGTACACATGCAAGGCTAACGTTGAGCAGCCTGACACAAGCCACCGACACAACCAATATTCGGCTGGTCTTTGCGGCGGTCAAGGAAACGATTTTGCAGAACGCCCTCAAGGATTCAGGCATCTTATGATAGCGATGATTTCACGGAACTTTTGGATTTCAGATGCATGTTGGCCTCACTCAGAGGCCCACGAACCACGGTAGCGCTTTCGATATCGGCCTACGAAAAGCGGCGTCGAGGTGAATTCGGTTGGAACATTCCTCGTTCACAGGAGCAAAAGTTGGAGCAGGTCGATTCGACAGAGCAGCAGCGACCAACACGTCAGGCCGTAATCGCCCAACGCAGGGAAGCGTGGGATTCAACACACTCGAATGAAGCAGGAGGTGGAAGCAGACCCGAGATGAGGACCATTGGGAACGACTCTCTAGTTGAGAATTGATGCAAGAACGGATTCCTTCCGACAGCCACGCTTCGAGAGGACACGAAAATGGTATGGAGTCAGCGGAACGAATGGCCAAGGGTCAGATATGGCGTGAAAACATCAAGAGCAGGAAATGGGTCGTTGTACTACTGACTATAATACGAGCATTTATTGACCGATGTGAGGGACTACTGCCATTTTGAAGGCCGAGCAATGTTTTGACCGTGTCGTGTCACCCATGTGAAGCTACTCGTACCTAGATACCGACTCGTGGGCATCTGGGCCTAAGTCCGCCCCCACCCGTTTCCGCCTTCAAGCTTTGCCCCCACAAATCAGCTGCTACCCCTCCTCGCCAGCGAGTCGTGCCCCACTATGTGGCATCTCGGTGAATTTCTGAGACACTCTTGTCAAGTACGCGAAGAGTATTGTCGCCACAGATAAGAGGGAAAGCATCAGGTCGAGGCATGCCGTTGGATTGCGGAGGGCAGACAGTGCGATAGAGGGGACGACGATGCGCGTGGTCTGAAACCAGCAGGTCGATTACTTGCACAATGATACTACAATCAGCGATGGACATTCGATCCCCCTCTAACAACGATCAAGCACATGCTCGGTCCAACTTGTCCATGCTCTTTGCCTCACCGCCTCCCATTCTTCCATATCGCCCAAGAGCTTGATTCATGGATATAAGCTGATCGACGATGATTGCTGTAGCTAGAGTGGGTCGTTGCCAAAGAATGCAGCGGGTAGCTACAGCCAGCAGCCCACGTAAACCACCTGCTGAGTAGAGCTGCAGCAACGACCGGCCCGCATGCACGCCATACCCAGTAGTCTCTCTAAGCTTGCAGTTGCTGTTCGCCTCATCCAGGCTCGCCGGATACTTGCTAGCGCTTTCCCACCTCTCGCGAGCAGTCGCGCAGCTAATCAAGCTCCAACTCAGTCTCATACCACACTTTCTGCCCCTCGTTGTCATCCTGCTGATATTCACCGCACCTTTTCTCTTCCTCCGGTCTGTTAACTGACCAGTTTCCCCGAGCTCTATCCTTACTTCACTATACGACTGTCGTGACATCGTGCCTCACATTAATCCCACGTCATGGCTACCGCAGCCGTCGACAAGGCTCCCCGCGAGCGCAAGATGAGCACCCATGCTCCTATCTCGACTATGCAAGGACCTGTTGGGCCGGGGTTCACGAGGCCTAAGCATAAGAGAACAGGTAGGTGCGAAGAGCTGCCGACTGGTTTGATGCGCGGGTTGACTTTTCCTACAGTAACTGGCTTCGGCGCTGGTGAAATCAAGGCTGTCGAGAGCAGCATCCCAGAGCACATGAGGGAAGCATGGAGAAAGTTTGTGGGTTGAGGCAATCGCTGCTACATTGCCCGACTGACATCCTCCAGTCTGCGACCGGCTTCAAGACCAAGGACGAGTTCGGCGTTCGTGTCTCTAGAGCGCAGTCACAACTACTGCTGACAAGTCACACAGAAAGAGGTCGTCAAGCACATTGAGACAACTCTCGCACGTTCCCTCTTCAACTGTGATGAGCTGTTCGTCCTCATTCAGCCTGCTGCTGTTGTCCGACTGACGGTTGCACAGTGCCGCTTACTCCGGAACCGCTCTCGCCTTCAGAGACCGCCTGGTCATTGATTGGAGTAAGTATGACCGGTCGCTGCAAAACCCAAGACTGACGCCTATGACAGATAAGACTCAACAAAGACAGACTTTTGCTGATCAGAAACGAATCTACTGTACGCAGTACCGACTTTCTACAGGTCGCCCGCTAATACACTTTAGACCTTTCTCTAGAATTCTTGATGGGAAGAGCTCTTGACAATGCCATGCTTAATGTTGGTCTGAAGAACGTTGCCAAAGACGGTCTGGCCGATCTTGGATTCCGCATCGAGGATGTGGTCAACCAGGAGCACGACGCCGCTCTGGGCAACGGCGGTCTGGGAAGACTTGCTGCTTGCTTTCTCGACAGCATGGCTTCACTCAACTACGCCGCCTGGGGCTACGGTCTCAGATACCGATACGGTATCTTCAAGCAAGAGATCGAGAATGGCTACCAGGTGGAGATTCCGGATTACTGGCTCGACTTCAATCCCTGGGAGTTCCCTCGACACGACGTGACAGTCGACGTTCAGTTCTACGGTTGGGTTAACAAGTACACCGATCAAGAAGGTCGACAGATCACCTCCTGGCAAGATGGTGAGATCGTCACTGCTGTCGCTTATGACGTCCCCGTTCCCGGCTACGGCACTCCAACCGTCAATAACCTCCGTCTTTGGTCCAGCAAAGCCTCCTCCGGCGAGTTCGACTTTGCAAAGTTCAACGCCGGTGATTATGAGAGCGCTGTGGGAGATCAACAACGCGCCGAGACCATCTCTGCCGTGCTATACCCCAATGACAACCTCGAGCGAGGTAAAGAGCTGCGGCTGAAGCAGCAATACTTCTGGTGCGCTGCCTCACTGCACGACATCGTTCGCCGCTTCAAGAAATCCAAGAGGAAGTGGTCTGAGTTCCCAGATCATGTTGCTATCCAGCTCAACGATACGCATCCAACCCTGGCTATTGTCGAGCTTCAGCGCATCCTGTCCGATATCGAAGGCCTCAAGTGGGATGTAGCCTGGGATATCGTCACTCGAACATTCGGCTACACAAACCACACTGTCCTTCCTGAGGCTCTCGAGAAGTGGTCTGTCCCTCTTATTCAGAATCTCCTGCCCCGACACCTTGAAGTAAGTAGTACCTTCCTTTTGCTGTATATGTTCCCTACGTAGCTCGGATACTGGCCTCGTCGAACACCGGACCACCCCAGTTCTTGCCATTGACACGTTAGAGAGCATTGCTAACATGTGAGAAAAGATCATCTACGACATTAATCTGTACTTCTTGCAGCTTGTAGAGAAGCGCTTCCCCAAGGACCGCGAACTTCTCTCCAGAGTTTCCATCATTGAGGAGTCTCAGCCCAAGATGGTTCGTATGGCTTTCTTGGCCATTGTTGGTTCACACAAGGTCAACGGTGTGGCTGAACTGCACTCCGATCTGATCAAGACCACCATCTTCAAGGACTTCGTGACAATTTACGGTCCGGACAAATTCACCAACGTCACTAATGGCATCACGCCCAGAAGATGGCTGCACCAAGCGAATCCTCGCTTATCAGAGCTCATTGCATCAAAGGTCGGCAGCTACGACTTCCTCAAGGATCTCACACTGCTCAACAAACTCGAGGCCTTCGTTGACGACAAGGATTTCAAGAAGGAGTGGTCCGAGATCAAGTATGCCAACAAGGTCCGCCTCGCTCAACACATTCTTAACACGACCGGCGTCAGCGTCAATCCAAAGGCTCTTTTCGACGTTCAAGTTAAGCGGATCCACGAATATAAACGCCAGCAACTCAACATTTTCGGCGTCATTCATCGATACATGGCCATCAAGTCAATGTCTGCGGAAGAGAGGAAGAAGCTGGCTCCCAGAGTTTCCATCTTCGGTGGCAAGGCTGCTCCGGGCTACTGGATGGCCAAGACCATTATCCATCTCATCAATAAGGTCGGTGAGGTTGTGAACAACGACAAAGACGTGGGCGACTTGCTCAAGGTGATCTTCTTAGAGGACTACAACGTCAGTAAGGCTGAGATCATTATCCCGGCCTCCGACATCAGCGAACACATCTCAACCGCCGGAACCGAGGCGTCTGGCACCAGCAACATGAAGTTTGTGCTCAACGGTGGCTTGGTCATCGGCACTCTGGACGGTGCGAATATTGAGATCACCCGCGAGATTGGCGAAGAGAACGTGTTCCTGTTCGGTACCCTCTCTGAGGATGTTGAAGATCTACGACATGCCCACTTCTACGGCAAATACGAGCTCAACCCCGAGCTGAAGAAAGTCTTTGATCACATCAAGTCGGGCGCTTTTGGCGACCAGGGTGCTTTCAGCGGCTTGATCAATGGTATCGTCGATCACGGTGATTACTACCTCGTTTCGGACGATTTCCACAGTTATTGCAAGTGTCCCTGTAGTACCGCGCTTGGACGATTGCTAACTGATGCTAGGTCAAACCCAAGACCTCATTGATGAGGCCTACAAAGACCAAGACAAGTGGGTCACTCGTTCGATTCAAAGTGTATCCCGGATGGGCTTTTTCTCATCGGATCGGTGAGCAGCAACCCTTTCCTGTCATCTAATCGCTAACTGGAAGTAGCTGTATCGAGGAGTATGCAGACTCCATTTGGAACATTGAGCCGCTCCAGGTCAAAGAGGAAGCCGAGGTGCGCGCACGTACTGGCCTTGAGACCTAGACATTCGGCTCGACTACGTCTGCGAAGTATCCAATGCACTGAGATAGACAAAACGTGCTTTTTAGGGTGACAGCAGTGCAATTGGTTGCAGACTAGCACGCTAGCGGCGGCACTGGTTGACCTAGACATCGGACATTGGATGCGGTTATGAGGGAAAGAGTTACAGGATACACGACAGGCACTTACGAGCATCACTCCGTAAGGACATTTCGTTGGGGAGGAAAACCAAAAAGTATTAGTAGCCAAAAGCTTACATGCCTTCCTTCTTCACGTGGCTCGTAGGCTTTGACAAGATCCATGAAAGTCGGTGTCGACTTGCTGCCTCAGATTGCGAGAACAAAGACTGTGAAAGTGTGCTCTCGTACTCCCAATGATATGACACATCGGCATGCAGCTCAGGCCATCAGCAGGCCACCAGCAGGCCATCAGCAGGCCATCAGCGACCAGGCCCGCTGTTCGTAGAGGCTCTGATGATGAAGAAGATTCGTTTTGTAACCTTTTTTAAATTTTTTTATGTGGCTATATTAGAAATTGTCAATGATCTTTTTTCTCTTCCCAAGGGTATTCCTCGTTCTTCAGAACCACCTTCAGAGCTGTATGAATGTTTGTTGCACAACAGAGTTGTAATCAAGTGGTGGAACTTGAGGCCAGGCAATGACGCGCTCGGAGTATCGAGCGTTCTTCGACCAGGTAACACTCCCAAGGGAGGCTTCGTTAGGAGTGCCGACTCTTTCGCGGCTCAGCGAGGCTGTTAAGAGTCTCGTAGAGCTCTGTTCGCAGGTGTTGGACCTCCTGGGGGGCTTTCTCAGAAAGTGGCTCGTCCACAAGCTTGAAGCGGTGTTTCAGGTCTTCAAACTTACGCCAGGAACTGTCCCTTAGCGAATACAAGCGCAGCGGCGGACCCAGACACAGATGAGCTTGGTATACTCATTATCGGCCAACACAAGGCAAAGACAATGAGCTTGGTGTACTCATCATCGGCCTGCACAAAGCAGGCACAGACAGTGAGCCTGGTATGCCTATCATTGGCGCCGAGCCGAAACAACATAGGTTAAGATAAGGTTTCACCTTTCGCCGTCGAGGACGCGTGAACACAGCGCTTGTACTCCTGCTCGCGCTCCTGCTCGCGCTCCTCCGGCTAAAGGAATCGATAGATGTGCCATTTGGCAATTGCAAGACATTTCCCTCACCCACCTCGTGGATGGAAGATCCGATGACACGATACCGTGTCATTTGGCGATCCCTAGAGGCCGCCAACGGAGCTCTCGTGAACGGCACCGGCTTATATTTCTTGGAACAGAATGTCCTGGCGGCAAAGTGGCATGCGGCCAGGTCTCGTCGCGGGCCTGGCATTGACCAGCGGCGACAGTCACCGAACGTCGCGGCTTCGCGTGAGGCGTCGTAGCAAAAACATAGGGATGGGTGAGGGAAATGTCTAGCACCAGAGACTGGTTCCATACAGGTGGGGATTGTTGCTCCAGCTTCGTCGGCGGCCACGCCAGGCCTGGGCGTCGATGTCGAGTCGGTGGCAGGGTGCATGGGGAGTCAGACTCTGGTGCCAGACATTTCCCTCACCCATGGAAAGAAAGAAGCAGAGGAAAGCAAAAGGATATGGGGCGGGAGATGTGACTCAAAGTACTTATGTTTTCCGCGACAGTCGGTAGCGGGGTTCAACTTCGGGAAAGGGGCTGGCTTTTGCCCCACCTTCCCAATGCACACTCACAACACAATCCCGCTGCTCATAAGAAGTACTGGGTCTACGTGACTTTCCGCTGCTTGTACTCCAGCCATTGCTGGGTGAGGCTCGATCCGAGGCAAAAGTCAGTTGAGTTCGACGACCAGCCCAGCCTGAAGTCAGTCGCAATCAAGGTCAGGGGCTCGGGGCCACGAATCATCATTTCAATATGACTGCCACTTCAATTAGATATCTATTGCTTTTACTAGAACGCTCGAAGTCTTCCACGAACAGCCACGTCTCGTATCGAAAAGCACCCATAATCCAGCTTCTCACATGCAACGGCATGGCCTTCAATCGATGTTCTCCGTAAACTTGCCCGCCGACTGCCGGTTCGGCTTGACTGCCGGCTCAGCTTCCAGCTTTGTTGACGTCGTCCCTGGCTCGTCCACCGATGCGCCCGTCGAAGGAGCTGTAACGGAGACCGATGGCGCCGATGTTGTCGTTGCCGTTGCAGCGGCAGCGGCAGCGGTAGGCGCAGCAGACGCAGCAGCAGAGACACCGCTACCACTGTCCTCGCTCCTCCTCGTCCGCTGATCTTGCCAGTCCCGGCTCTTCTCCTTCGCCCAACTCCCCCACGAACTCAGGTAGGCGCCTGCTTTGGCCGCATTATCCTTCGCAACGGCCTGCATCGCGACTGGGTCCGGCTTCTGCACTTTCGACGCCCGCTCTCTGAAAGCCGCCGCCCACGTGCCCCCCGCCGCTGGGGCAGGCGCGCCTCTGGTATCGGCAGACTTGCTTGCTTCCCCTGTGGCAGCTGTAGCATTGCTCGCCACGGAGCCGGGCTGGGTGCTCTGCTCGTGGGCCTTGCGTCGCTTCTCCTCCATCTCAGTCCACCATTTGCCCCATCGTTCCCTGCCGGCTTCGAGTGCCTTGCCCACGTTCTCGCGAGTTTCTCGGTATCTTTCGTCGACTTTGTACGTGGTGCGGAAATCCTCGATGCTCTGTTGCAGCCGCCGCTGCACGTCGTCGATGTTGAGCCCGCCTCCGGTCGGATGTGCAGGAGGGATCAGATCGAATATGCGTGGCCGTTTGGCGTCGGCGGATAACAGGGCATGGGATTGTGCCGCGGTCGTGGCTTCCAGCGCAAGAGAGGCAATAAACAGCTCGAAGTTGCGCGTCTCTCGCCACGAAGCGAGGAATTCGGGTCGGAAATCCAAGGCGTTATTGTCAAGATCGGCGGGAGGCAGGTTGACATCGAGGGAGGAAGTGCGTAGATGTGCCCGATGGCGGGCTGCCTGCGAAGACGATCGCGAGTCAGAGGTCGAGACTCTCGCTTCAGGCCGCGGAGGCTTTTCTGGCATTGTGCTGGCTTCAGCTGATGCGACCGAAGGCTCCTCAGCTTTCTCACTCGCCGTTTTGTCTTCGAGCTCGGGCGGCTCCTTGTCATCTCTTGTACTGATGACCCCGGTCTCCTGGCCGTCGTCCTTCCACATGACACTCTGGACCGTGCCGTCAGTCTGCTCACGGTACACCTGGTAGGCCATACAGCTGCACAAGCTGAGGATGTACTCTTCGAATTGTAATCTGATCATTTCCTCACTGCCAGCGTAACCATGGTTCTTCGGCCGTGACGGATTCTCGGGGTCCCATGTCTCCACTACTTGCTGCGTGAGATTGTCGATCCATCGACGGTCGGCTGCGGATAGATTGACGGCCTGTTTCAGTGAAGGCGAGAAAATCGTGATGCTGTACGGCTCCGTGTCCAGATTGACCATGATGTCGGCGTACCTTGATTGCTGCTGAAGAAGCAGAGAATTCGTGGATCCAACCACGTAGGCCTTGGTGTTGTAGTTGCCCAGCATGTCGAGGTGTTGCAGCGGAGTGTAGGGCGAGAAGAAAGCCCCCTTGGAGAAGATGCGCAGCGGCTGTCCGAAAGACTCCAGCAATTCCGCCCGCGGCGTCTTCATCGCTGTAGGGTCCGGCTTCTCGGTGGACTCCATCGAGGGGTGTGCAGCCGTCTCAAGATGAGCTGTCAGACCCGGCAGCAGAGAGAGGAGGGCGAATTGCAGCAGGCATAGGCGTTCACATTTCGAGGAGAAGAACAGCATCTTCCGCTGGAGCAGGAGACACTTGACGAGGACCAGCGTTTGGTGCCGAAACTCGTGGATGACTTCGCGGAGAGATAGGCCAAAGAAATGCTCGCCGGGGCTACCTTGCGCTGCGCTTCTGACGAGGCTGTCCTGAAACCCCTTGAGAATAGTGGTGTCGGTGAAATCATCTTGCGCTATCTGCAGTCAGCCTTGTGCAAGGAGAATGCGACAACAGAAACCCTACCAAACCACATCTCCGTGACCATCCCGAGCCGAGTCCGCAGCTCGCCCAGTCCAGACACGCCGTTGACGATCACAACGACCGACTTCTGGACACTGCTCCGGGTGACGCTCTTCGAGCGTGTGCGCAAACGATCGGACCGGATCTGGCGTGTGCAAGCTATGCCAAAGAGTGTAGTTGCGCCATTCCGCGGCTCCGCAACCTCACCTTCCTTTGCCTGAGGCGCTTTCTCGTCGCCCGCGCCAAATCCGGGCTGATGCAGAAGAGTGAAGTAACTGAAGTCCTCCACCATGGCGTGAGCACCGTCTGAGAGGGCCATGAAGGCCAGTAAAGACCAGTCATTGTGGTCGTATAGCTTCTGCCCTGCCTCGGTCACCCAGAACTCAACCTCGGGTCCGCTGTTGGGTGAGCCTCGTCAGGATATTGTCTATCGAGAGGCTTCTGTAGGGGCTTGGGGGAGACTTTACCGTTGATGGTGGAAATCGATGACAGCAACTTGAGGTTCAAATGGTGCCGTCATTCTTACGGTCACTCAGCAGCGGCACTCATGCCTTGTAGACAGGCGTCGATCTTGAATTGAGGGCGTGCCGCTCAACCGAATTCGGCCACGTCAAATGTGGGTGCACAAGACCGGGAAAAGCTGCCGTGTAGCCGGACTAGACGAGGGCACTTGGACTTGACTACCGACTGGTGAGATGAAGGACGAAAACCCCCGACCGAAACTGCAGCGGCCGAAGATGGTCGTGAGACAGCGCGCGCGTGGCCAAGGCGGCAAGGTGGATATGATTGGCGCCGCCCTTCTCCATGCATGGCAGTGGCATTGACTTACTACCAGAGCATCAGGTGCATGCATACGTACACCTGGTCGGACGGTGGCGACTATTTACTAGGTACGCGATCGATTTGGTCTACAAGACTGGGCTGCCTAGTCAAAATGGCCAAAGGCTTCTCGACCCGATCAAGGTAGAATGTCTCTGCCTTTCGCAGTCTATGGTATTTCTCCATGTTTCGACCTGTGCATCTTTTTGGCTGGAATTCGGAAAGCCATGGTACCTCAGAGGCCATTCCTAATCACACCATGCGCTAACTTCATGAGCCTGTTGGACTTCGTTGAAAGTCGTCAAACCCTTCCCAATGCTAATCCATCCCCAACGCCGGTGAGGTGCTTGGTCGTGATCCTTCCCGTATGCCGTAAACGCTCACAAGTACGAGAAAAGTTACTGCCACATGATAGCAGCAAAGGCTAAACGCCGTCGTCGAACCTTCTTACGCAATATATGCAAGTTCATCGTTGTCAAGACGCTCGATGTAGTCTTTCTCCATCAATGCATCGATGTTCTTCTTGATGTCGGCCACCTTGGGAGGGAAGCGGTTGCGCACTTGATTGATGACTTCCTCGACGAGGTGGACGTGCTTGAGCTTCTTGCGGCCCTTCATGATGCGGACAATCACAGCCTGGCAAATATTAGTAACCATATGAGGGTTGCGAGCGAGAGATCAACTTACCTGAAGCAAGAGCTTGCGGTCCTCCTCGATAGTCTTGTGCGTATCCTCGGCCTCGACCTTTTGCTCTGACTTGACTGTGATGTTGAGGTTGATCTTGACCTTCTTGTTTTTGAAGTTGTGATTCAGAACATACTTCGTCCCAGCGACAGGCTTGGCATCCTCCGGCTGAGGGAGCAGGACGCGAGCTTTGACTAGAATGCCGACAGCGGGCTCCAAGTTCTCGTCAGTCAGTTTGGTGAGTTCGCTCATCTCGGCGAAATCAATCTTCTCGGCCTCATTAAAGAGGAGGAGAACCGCCATCTGATAAGTTGAGACTTGGAAAGTGTACGGCACTCTGCCATTCTTGATGTAGTTGGCGCGAACTTCACCCTTGCAGAGCTGCCACAACCAGGTCAGCTTGCGGCCATTGTGCTTGTTGTCATAGAATCGACCAAACGACTCAATGGCCTTATTGACCTCGGCGGGAGGAGCGAATGGAGTATTCGGGGCATTCAGAGGCCAGAAGCCAGTACCCAGAATCTGGTATGTCGAATCCACGGCACGCTTCTGATTGTTGTCCTCCAAAACCTTGTCCTCGAACTCTTTGTACGAGGCGTTGAGGTCCTTGGAGATCTGCACATCCTGGAACATGCGCTGTAGCTTGTTGGTGTATTCATAGCCACAAGCCTCTTTCAGCTTGCTGATCATGCTGGTCTCCGCATCATCAGAGACAGAACTGGTGTGGACCAGGCGCTTGGCCAGCATGCGGGAATAGAACTTCTGGAACACATCCTTGTCCTCGATGTACTTGAAGACGACCATGATTTGCACCAGTAATTCCTCAAGCTCTGACTCATCTGCAGCCTTCGCCGACTTCTTGAGGAGTTGATCGGTGTATTTGGCCAGTAGCTCTGGAGATTTGGTCGAACTTGACTTGCAGATCTGGTTGCGGTTGACGAATTCCTTGCAAGCATTGTCAAGAGATCGAACAAACTCGGATTCACCAGTGAAAGCGACATTGACGAGCTGCTGGTATTTGCCGTGAACCTCAAGAAGCGCGTCGACATAGATCTTAGGCTCAAAGTTCTCACCCTGAGTGGCGACCTTCTCAACAGCCGCGAGACCGGCCTTGCGAACATGAGTCTCGAAGCGATTGCGCAGAGGGTCGAGCCCATCTTTGATGCGTGACAGTAGCTTGTACATGCGAGCAAGATCGTCGGTGCGCTCATTGTCGAGCAGAACCTGAAACTCGTCACGCAGGAGAATCGAGTGAGAGGTGATGAGGGAGTCGTTGCAGGTGTCCATCAACTTCTTCATGATATCAGGGTGCAGGTAAAGACCCACACGCTCCTTCTCTTCATCAAGTCGTGATTCCGCCTTCTTCATGTACTCGACCACGCTGTTCTCGGCAACAAAGCGCTTGGACTCGTTGTCATAGTACTCCTTGGTAGCAGCGAGGAAGGGGCGCTCGAAGTGCAGCCGGTAGACGTCAAGAGTAGACTTGGTGGGGTCGTTTTCATCCAGGCCAAGGGAGACAAACGACTCGACAATAGCTTTGACTTGCAGCTGATCGATCGTCTCACCATTACGCTGTTTCTCGACCAACTTCAGAACAGCGTCCATAACCTTGGTGTTGACGGCCTGGAAGAAGTCGTCACGCCACTTGACCAAGTGTAAAGTGTAGACATCGTAGACGTTCTTCTTGCCCTCGTCCATCTCTCTCTTCACCCAGTGGCGGTTGAGGTAACGGAAGAGGTGATTGTTGTACTTCGCAGCATCAGTGTATCGCTTCCATTCGCGAATGTAGTACGTAAGTAGGGCTTCATCGACGTGCGAAGCGGACTTCTCGAGGACTTGGCCAAGATGTGTAGAGAGGTACTGGCCGAGCAGGGTGTACAACTCTTCGCCGAGGAGGTGAGCACCGCGATGACCTTGACCCAGAGCACCGTTGCCAGCCGCAGGTGGGGCAACGGCAGCCTTCTGCGACGTGCAGAAATTGTGGACGGCAGTGTAGACACCCCTACAATGTGGTTAGCATGGAACGTATTTGCAGTCTTTTCAGGACGTACATGTAGGTCTTCATGTCGAGACCCTCTTGAAGCTTGTTCATAACATTGTCGACGTTCTTCTCGAGGTAGGCCCAACTGCGTAATCGGTCAGTGCCCTTGCGCAGTCTCGGTCAGTGGCGGTGACTCACGTTTGGCTAAGGTCATCGCGCGCGCGCTGCAACGGAGCGTTGGCGGTAGTAGATGTCGGCGCCATGTCGCGGAGCTCGGTTCCGATGACGCTGTCGTCTTGCAGAAGTCGGCGCTCAATAGACCGGTGGAAGTCGCTATGAGGGCGGGGTTTGTGCGGGATCCCAAGGGTGCGATACGCTCTGAATTGCAGGCAAGAAGTAAGAATTAGTTAAGCAGCTTTCAATGAGTCGCCGGCAGCCTGGTATTTGCGAGTCAGGCCCCGGCAAGTGAAGGCTGCCTGTTTTGGACGGGCCGGGTGGAGGCTGCGGTTGACCCTCGTTTCGATGACGATGAACAAAAAAGAGCAGACCAGGAGTGACAGGGTGCAAAGAACAAGGAAGATAATGCAGGGAATGAAGTTAATAGAGGGCAGGACTAACTTGTAAGGCACTCGACCTTCTTCACCCACAAGCGGGCGAGGAGGCACTGGGCTGCTCACGTAAGGCTGAGGATGCAGCCTCGCGCTATCCTGGAAAAGGCAAGGCAGACAACATTGCAGGCGTGACAGGCATGACGTCACACAATCCATTGTCACCAATGGTGAGCCAAACAGGCAATATTATATCCAAGACTGCAAAGTTGAGAGAAAGAAACTTGTTCAGAATGTGTGAGGTAGGTGTTGTCGACAGAGTTGCCAGATCACCAGGTGAGATTATTGAATTATTTCTAAAGACGTCTTTCCAACTGCTCCGTGATCTATCGCCAAAATGGCCACAACGCTCACGCCTCTGAATGCTTTGAAAGTGTCCAAGCACCAAATACAAGCCTTTCAGAAGATTCCAAACACATCCATCCAGAATAAACCGCTATTGATATATCATTCAGCCTTTCCGCAAGCCAGTGCTTCACAGATCGAAGCTCACCTGACTGATGTCGGCGTGGTTTCGCCGCAATGGAGGTACACGATGTACAGCGACACTCATTTCCACTCCAACACCCATGAAGTCCTAGCCATTGCTTCAGGCTCGGCGAAATGCTGTTTCGGTGGCGAGCAAAACGAGGGGAGAGTCGAGCCGGTGCTGAATCGAGGCGACGTGGTCGTGGTGCCTGCCGGTGTCGGCCATCGCTTGCTAGAAGACTATGGCAGCTTTCAGATGGTCGGCTCGTACCCGACGGGTAAGAATTGGGACATGTGTTATGGCCGCGCTGGCGAGGAGAAAAAGGTCAAGACTATCAGCAAGCTGGGATGGTTCGAGCGAGATCCTGTTTACGGCGATGATGGTCCTTCGCTGCAAGTCTGATAATGCCGTCTGCTTCCCTCTGCCTCTCCAAGATCGCGCAGGATAGCAGAGGCACGGAGTTTGTCTAGCGATAGCAAAAGTTGCGTCATTCCAGCCAACCTCACACTATGCGCTCAACAAGCCTGAGAAAAGTTAGCCTGCACCAGAAGACGCTGCTAGAAGACTTACCGAAGGACGCTCACAGAGAAGGTGAGCAGCCAGGCCACCAATGACACCAGAAGCACAGCACTCAAAGCTTGCTGTCGGTTGCAGACGTTATTGAACCGTGTGAACGTCGCTGGACCGTCGCCAACCGCACAGGCGCCCTCGTCTACAGTCAAAGATTCGAAGCTTAGACTTAAGTTGGCCGATTGGAAGACGATGAAGAATAAATCCAAGAGCACCAGGCGGATCTTTGCTCTAGCCTTCCGGAGGCCAAGGGGTTTGGAGAAATACTCATCATAGGTGATGTAGCCGGTGTAAACCACGGCTATCACGTCCACAATGATAGCCATTAGCGCGGATGGATCTCGATAATACGAGACAGGCGAGTTGCCCACAAGAGCGCTGCAAGCGGCATCTCTGCTACCTGGAGCCTCGCCCACGCACCTAGTAATCCTGCCGGTTTCTTTGAAGATCGTCACTCCTAATCCAATTGCAACCAGAGCAAAGGTAATAACAGTCAACCTGAAAGCCAGTGGAATGAAGGGGTTTCGAAGAATGGTGAACTGCGCTCGCTTGTACCATGCTTGTCGTTTTCTGCGGAAAGCACGATAGCGACTAACACCCTCCTCGTCATCATCGTCGTCCTGGTTGGCAAGCCAAGGCTGAGAATAGTCCGTGAAATTTCGATCGAGCCATTCCTTGTCCACTTTCTCCCCGTCGAACTGCTCTCTAGGATACGCACTTGCTCGGGCAAAACTGATCCATCTCGAGGTCCGCTCTGGCCGTACAGCGCCCGAAGAGGTAGGGTAACCTCGATGTTCACGGGGGAAACCGGAGTGTTGAGGCCGCCGAAGGGCCGACGGGCTATGGTTATGATGCGCGAGGAAGGCAGCATCTGGACTGTCTAGGAGGCTTGAGTCGAGATAGTCGAGATCGTCCTCTTCGGCGTCGCGAATCCAGGCGGGAAGAGTGCGAACAGGCAACGGAGAGGATTGTTTTCGTGACCCTTCGGTAGAGTTTCTTGCGCCAGCCACTATGGGTGGTGGGTATTTCTTGACCGAATTCGCACGTTGCTTGCCATTGTAGGAATTTGAGCAACGTTTAGCATGGTGCTGAGGCTGCGCAGAACTGTTGATTGTGTCATTCTGATGGGATTCGATCGTCCTGCTCTCGGATCTTGCGGGTTCGACACTCTTTTCGTCCAGATAGGTGGGCTCTCTGACTTGAGATTGTGCTTGCCATGGAAAGCCGGCTGCGGCCATCGGAATCGCAGAGTCAGGACAAGCGAACAGGAGCGCAGCGCATGGCTCGTAAAGTTCTCAACCAGAGGCGACCGTGTCTCAACGACACCGGCGCCAGACGCGCCTAAAGAAGTCAAAAACAACGAATACAAGGTCGAAAAAGAATGAATGGCTGCTGAGGCGAGGAGCGTGTTGTCGTCGCTTACGGGATGGAGAGGCAGTGGAGAATCGAGTTAGGCGAGTGCTTGTGGGCTGCAATCAAGGCCCCGGGCGGGACCACGCGCCTCGACGTGTGGCTGTGCAGATCCCTGCAAAGTTTCTCAGCGGTGACGTTGAGCACCGTCGAGCTTCTCTGCCCCTGCGGCTCCGTACGAGACGTGGTCGTCTCAAGCTGCCTGGTGCGTCTCGAATATTTTGGTCTCGTCCTGTGGTTCACTTTAGGGGCGCGCAGTGTGGTTTACATTCGCTACTCCAACCATGAGATAGCCCTTCGCAAGACCGCAGCCTTGTGCCGTTCGATCAGCAACACCTTTTTGAACCCGAGCGCCGTCCCAGATGCGCATCTTCCTCCTACCATTGACGACACGTCAAGCGTTGATCTACTGTCAGAAACCGGCGCAGCAAGTAGCCAAGCCAGCCAGTTACACTGACCGCGCCATCAACTACGCGGCGAAGACTTGGGAGAAATGGGAGGCTGCTGAGAAGGGCTGGAAGAAGACTGTGGTTACGTATGGTAACGCAGGTCTAAAGCGCGTACCCTACCAGGAATGGGGACTCAAAAGCTTCCCTCCGGGAGTACCAAAGAAGGAGGCTGAAACCATAACGAACGCCGTTAAGCACGATGTCGTTTATCCGGGCAATATTATGCACCAGAACGATGTCCCCAAAGTCCTGCTCCGTTTGGCAAGAGAACGCAAACAGCTTCACTGGAATCGATTCATCGGTAGCCTGCTGGGCATGCCCATCACCTTGCCCTTCGCACTAGTGCCTGTGTATGTTGCTTGATTTTCATCTGTACTGAAATCTAACTGAAGCAGCATACCAAACATTCCCTTCTTCTACCTTGTCTTCCGGTGCTGGTCACATTGGAGAGGTACGTGCACCTACCCCAGTCTCGAGACGAAGCTAACGCATGGTAGCTCTACAAGGCTCTAATCATCTAGACGCCATAGTTGAGAACAAACTCTACCGGCCGGTCTCATCGCCTACAATCGAGGACCTATACGACCAGATAGCACCCGATGCCCCAGACTTCAACTTTGTGACCGCATCACAGTTGGAGGACAAAACCGCTCCAGAGGAAAAGATCATTCTGAGACTTGACAGCCACCTCAAGATGGCGGCGCGCTTACGAGTGCCTGAACTCAGCGGAGAGATCGAGAGAGCCGTATGGCAGGTAGACCGGGCCATGCGCAAGCAGCGAGAGGAAAGCACGAAGCAAGCCAGCCAAAGGGGCGGCGATGGAAAGGACAAACAGCAGTAAGGTCTGTTGAAAGACCTATACGGGTCATGCTGGCCCCTGTTGTCCCGTGAGCAGTAGTGTATAGCTCCCAACATAGTCGATAGACGTCAAAAACAGCAACGCCTTCGCAACTCTGCACACACGGACGTTACATCATTCTGTCGCCTTGCATACTCAATCTCGGGGCCAACGACGTGAGGCAGGATTTCTTGGCGCCGGAGAATATGCTGTGTTAGGTACCTGTCGTCCTGTGTAGATAATGTGCTTTTCGCCGCTCTCGGTCAAACCGCCCCTCGATGCAACACGCTCCAGTCACAATATCACTGCTCACACGCGGGTAACGACGCAACGACGGGAGAAGCAACGTAAGGTACAGGACCAACCTATGTACAAGAAGGTTTGTTCATGAAGCTTCTCTTGGCATCAGCTTGAGCTCGACTGCCTCGTTCCTGTTGTTGCCTTCCCGCATTGCACTTGCCTGAATCGTCACACCCTTTGAAGAAGAGCTCATACCAAGAACCAGTGGATTCAGGGCACAACAGATGGTCGTTGCCAGACAATAGGCAGGTAGCGAGGCAGTCCGCTGAAGTGCCTTGATTTGCAGATAGCCATGTCCGACAATGCGTAGGATGCTGGCACAGATGGATCGGAGACAGCCTCTCGTAGAGGCAGGGCGAAGGAGTCACCATCACCGTCATCGTCACCAGGCAATTGCCCCTCCTATCTTATAGGTGTATCACTTATGGGATTCTTCTGCTGCGATACCGAAGTTACCACGATTCAGGAATATCCTTTCATTTCTGATCTCCCTCACCCAGCCAATACCTTTGTGCTCCATCTGATCATTCCGTTGCTTCCATCCTATCGCAACCGCAAGCTGCCACAAAATGGACGAGGATGACTCCTTGCAAGAGACGAACGACTTGCCGCCCTCCTACGTCCCTGCTCATCCATACGATGGTGCCAGAGCGCTCCAGAGTGGCCTCCCAAACCTAATCGTCGCTCCGCCGAACTTGGACTATCAGTCTGGCGTTCCAGTCTTCAACGTCAAACACGCCGGGTATGCCTACTATCGTGACGACAGATACGGCGATCCTGCTTTCGTGAGAGACCTAGCCGTGACCAGACTTGTTCGTCTGGAGAGTCAGATGCTCAGCTGGGACTTTGACAAGCGTCGAACCGCGCAGCCCATCCTTCCCTTCCTGTACTTGGGAGCCAGCGCAACAGCAAGAGATGCTACATTTCTCAGCGCCACCGGTATCACTTTCCTGCTAGCTGTCCGCAGCTCATACGCCGTAGCAGCTCGGCCGAAATACCTTGATCCAGCTACTTATCCTACCACAGGCAATCGAAATACTGCGACCTTCGATGTCGATACACCATTCGATTTCATCACCAAAGTCAAGCCAGCTATCAAATCTGTTGTTGACTACCTTGAAGCCAATACGACCAAACCCTTGATTTCCGCCAACGACATCAACGCCAAAATCCTCGTCTATTGCGAGTCTGGCAACGACCGGTCCGCTGCCTTCGTCGTTGCCTTCTTGATGGTGGTCTACTGCCTCGATGCTGCCACAGCGGTGCAGCTAGTGCAGTCACAGAGATATTGTATCTATATTGAGGATGGTTTCAAGAGAATGCTGATGGACTTCGACCAAATTCTTCAAGCCGAGAGACAGGTCGTCAGCGCTCATATGCAGGCCGGTCAGGGCTCGTCTCCGTATCAACAGTCTAATCAGGCTCCAACGACTACGAAGAGAGCTTTTGCGGCCTACAGCGGCGATGGAGAGATGGGTGGGTGCGTCGACAGCGTGGAAGACAGCAGACTTGGAATGGCACCGTTCGCCGATGCCTAACCTTGAGGAACTTCCACCCTGGCATTTCACTTGATACTTTCGGCTTCTCTAGGCAGGCACGAACAACAAATATGCCTCCGGCTCAAGTGTATCGAGACTGTCTGGCAAGACAGAGGAGGAAGAAGGTGATCATTATCAACGGAGGGCGCGAGTTGAGCATCGACTTGAGTCACCAGGACTCCCTACAACAATCATGAGCCCGCATCTCGGGTGCGGCTAGATGTGAGTAGCATACCTTGCCTGTTCACCCCCCTCTCAGGCACATTTCAGTGACCCTTCACCCAGCCGTGCTGTAGCCTGAGACCTTCCGCATTGTCTTGGCCTGTTGTCACGGTCAACATATTGGTTCACTCGCTGTCTGTGCCAACAAAGCCCTTTTCACCTAACAAACATGCCATCAATCGCAACCTTCTGTCACCTTTTGTCACCCTCGCATTGGTGATAATGATCATTGACCACTCAAGCAGCTAGGCATTCTCGCGTTTGCCACGTTATCGCATGGGATCACGCAACTTGAAAATGGCCCGAGAGACTGAATCTGGGATGCGGTTGCGAGGTAACATTCAACGACCCATACGCTTTGAAGAAGAACAGATTCACTTTCGAAAGCCATACCAAAGACGGAATGGCACCCTGCCAGCCTTTCCTGAACTTCTCGCCAGTAGCACGGTACCATACAATCCCAGACAACCTCCTGCAGCCTTCCCATCCCTGCCTCTAACCGGCATTCCACCTACCAAGCAGTCCTCTGTGGAGGCCTCCACATCCAATCCGTTGAATGAAGACAATCGACCAGTTCCGCCAGTGGTGTATTCGCAACTCGATATCTCCCGACTCATCAGTGAGGTGGTCGAAATTCACAAGACCGATTACAAGAAGAGCAATAGTATTGCCTCCTGGGACTTCGGAGGCGCCGACTCTTTTGGGCCTGCCTCTCGATTCAGGGCGGATGAGAAGGTCGAGTGGGGTTCTCTAGAACTTGCATATCAGCATCGCATCTTCCAGGCCATCAGTCGTCTACGTGATGAAACTAATGCAGCTCACTGGCTTGGCCTTTCTCCAGAAGAAGCTGTGGCCATCAACGCTGCGGTTAGATGGCGTCAAAAGTTCCCAATCACATTGGCTCAGTACCACGAAGGCCAGAATACTTTGCAGAACTGCATGAATCCGGAGCTCCTCATGGCATACATGGACCTGATGGTCAAGATCAGTCATTTCGAGCTGGGGTCGCCGTTGCAATTGCTCCGGGCAGGCTTGTTCTTACGCCAGCTCGGTTTGCCCGGCAACCTGCTTGGAACATGGATATCTGATTCTCTAGGCTCTGGTCAGTTAATTGATGCGTCGCCTCTTGCCGATCGCTTGCCTGTCGGGGCCTTGACGAGCGAGCACCTGCACCAGATGAGTCTGCAAGCTTTACGAGGTTCGAAGCTTCCCTTACAAGCGAGAAAGCCCCCAATCCATTCGAATATGAGCCTGCAGCAACGCCCAAAATCGCTTCCCCCAACAGCAGTCCGTCGGCCGAGAAAGCAGACGCCTGGGCTACTTCAAGAACTGCTCGGTACCCGTTCATCGTCCCCAGCGCTCGACCGTACCCGCAATCCTGGATTTAGCGAGAATTGCACGCGAGCAAGAGGGCGTTCCAACTCAGCACGCTTGAGCGAGACATCTAGGGATCAGATCGATCTGCTGCGTCCAGCGACGCAGCCCGTTCCGCAGATTCCGGCTCCAAGTTCGACAGCTTCATCACCTCCAGCTTCTCAGGAGACTGCCCACCATCTATCCTCGCAAGCAGCTCATAGCTCAATAATGCCGACCTCATCCACTCCCGGGCACAACCCAAATTCACCAGGCTTGCCCCGCACCTCCGGTATATCCTCCGACGATCGTACTGCCGGTCCTATGAGTCTACGCAGCCGCGGCAGCCTGAGGGAGACAGAAGCTATGTCGGCATTGCGACAAACCCAGGGTTTCTGGGGTAGCTCTCGCGATGAAACAGACCCCAACCGCTCAGCTACTGAAACTGTTGAAGGAGGCACCCTAGCAGTCACTCCTTCGATGTCAGAATCTTGGCCCAGAACCCCGAAGCTGATTTTGAAGGTCAGCGATACAGGGTTCGCGAGCGTCAGTCCCGGACAGCAGCTAATTCCATCACCGCCCTCGAGAGGTGGGAAGGCGTCCAGTAACTTCGCAGGGTTCGAGAAGCCTGCGAGCCTGAAGTCGCCTGTTATCGCGCCTACTGAAGCTGATGTGGCTCTGCCACCCTGGTCTACTCCGCAGCCTAGTATTCTCAACCGCGAGCCTTTGCAACCACAGAACACCTTCAAGCAATATAGTGTATACCCAGGCTCGCCGGAGGCTGGACCTGCGAGACTGGGTAATTCTCTTGATTTCAGCAGCAAGCTTATAGCATCGCCTGAAGCCCGGCCAAGCACACCTGATACTGGTGACCTTGGTGTCTTTGGCACCGAAGACGGCTACATTTCGAGCAGCTCCGTTGGTCCGGCTGACGAAATGGATATTGACGAGGGACAGGCTTTGTATTTGCCCGGTACAATACCTTCGCAACAGGCCAGCGATCCTGTGCTGCATAGCTCCCGGATCAACCATCTTGGCTATCCTATGGAGAGCATTTTGCCTAGCATCGAAGAAGACATCGAAATAGAAGACGCACCTGTGCTGCAGCGACCATCTCTTGCTCCAGACGTGCCAGCTGTGTCTGCTGCCCACAGCGTGATGGTGCGCCCCAAAAAGGTCGTTGGTCTGAGACGAAGACTGGTTTCGAGCAGCCGCAACAGCCCACCTAGACTTGGGAGCATCTCTCCTATATCAGAGAACGAAGATTTTGATGAGTACCACGCCTGGCTAAGGGGTGAGCGTGAGCACGGACCCCTACCACAAGTTCGAGCTATCACAGCCGCTGAAACACCACGGGGAACTAAGAGCAGCCCCACAATGGCTACGACAGCTGTCGAAACACTTCCCAGTCAGGCTACAACCCCTAGAGCTCAGCCTGTCACCTCTTCCGAACCGCCACCCTTTAAGATCAAGCTCCAGCTGCGGCTCAACGAAGAGGCAGCGCCCCAGCCGCCCGCGCTAGCAGGCACATCATTGGCTATACGCTTCGTCGATCCTGGTGAAGAAGGTGACGAGTCCTGGGAAGATGAAAAGCCGAAGAAAAAGAAGCAAAAGAAAGCCAGCACTCCTGTGAGGACCTCTTCTAGTACAGCGAATTCAAGGAGCACTACGCCAAGGGTGTCTGTCTCTAACAAGGCTACAGAGTCGACTGATGGGATCAGGAAGGCGGTTTCGAAGAAGGGCAACGGTGCTGTCACTGGAAGGACCACTCGAGCTCAGTCGCTGGCTGCTGGGGAGGCGGTAAAATCGAGGCCAGTCGCTGAGCCAGGCACTGCTACCAAAGACGCAGAAAGCTCGAATGCTTCTACGCTAATCCCTAATGTAAAGATACCACTGAAAGCGAGGCCTACACCTCGCCTGCATCGCTCCACGACACCTGCTCGATCAGACCGACCCAAAACTCGTCATCAGACGGCCGTGCAGGCTATTCTAGATGAGGAGAACGTCACCGTTAGAGACTCTGCGAGCGATGCGGAATCCAAGGGCGCAAACGAGGACTCGAAGTCAGCAAAACCGAGGAAGAAGTGGACGCACAAGGAGTATCACAAGTCACGAGAGAGTCCGAGGTTGGCTATCATGGACCTACCGAACATGAAGACGTAGCGGTCTCGTGTGGAGGGGTGGGCGAGTCGGGATGCAAAGGACATGAGTTAGAGTAGTTGGTTAGGTAGGTATTGGAAATAGGGGATATTGTATGTTACAGACTGATGGAGCACTGTCTTGGAGATCTGAGCTACTGCCTGTGGGCTCTTGTGCGTCGATCTTGGGCACTTGACGTACCTCCGGTGCTCAGATGCAACCTAGAGCTACTGAGCGCTTCTTCTCCTACCGTTTGTTTTTCATATCTCAGCAAATGTTACTGCTTGTTGCCCCTTCTTAGAGCATCAAATCCTCCACATCAGCCGTGTCAAGCCCCAGGACTGTGTTGCTGCGAGAAGATGCTTTGCAAGTTGTGCTGTTACTGGACTACTGTGCTAGCTGACATTTATACATCCAAGATACACAAAAACACACGGAAGACCGCTGCGCTACGCCCGTTCCAGTATTCCCATGGTCAACTGCAGAACCGATTGCTCTGGTCTAATCCTACAGCAGCCGGTGTCTACATTGCTCACACGAGACCATTGTCGACTGCCGTGGAGGTTGAGGTTCAGGCGGAGACCAACAGGCAGTAAAATCTTGGCGTATTCCAGCCTCGTGCGTGAGGCTTGTGTCGTGCGGTGCCTCACCCAGTGCACTTCATCTTCATCATCCGCAATCTAGCGATCGCACCCACTCGCTGCCACTGCACACTGGGGCAGATGGCATCCGATCGATGTCCCTGAAACCACACCTCCCGTCCGATACCCTCGAACTCACGATCCGCTTCACCGTATCCCTCCCGGACCTGCATCTCTCTATCTCCCTCTTCGAGCAGCCGCTTGCCAACACTTCCACACTCAAGCAGCTGATCCGTACGCACCTGCCCACCGAGCATGCATCACGCCGCATTCGTCTCATCTACAGCGGCAAGGCCCTCGCCGACGATGCAGCGCTATCCGCGTCCCTGAAGCGGCCGCCTTCGCACCCGCCTTCGCGCTCCTCCACTCCCCGGCCCCCCACCAGCTACATCGGTCGAGGTAACTCATCTTCCACCACACCAAACCCCAAGACCCCAATTCGAGAGCCCTTTACCTCCTCTGGCCCGCGTATCTACATCCATTGCTCACTCGGTGACCTCGTCCTCACCCCAGCCGAACTCGCCAACGAAGCGCGCCTGGCTCATACCATTTCCGAGCCCTCTGCTACATCGACCAGCACCTCAAACCAGAACACCACCGCCGCGCAAGATGACACGGAGGCCGCCACCGGACCTCCGCAGCGCGGCTTCGACCGCCTCCTCAGCACGGGCTTCACGGCGACCGAAGTCTCGTCCCTGCGCATGCAATTCCTCGCGATCCACGCACGCACGCACATCCCCGACGAGATGCCCTCACCGACGACACTGCGAAATATGGAAGACCAATGGCTGGACAACTCCGGTGGCGGGGTTGGTCCGATGGACAGTCAAGGCGGAGAGGGTGGGGCCGGCGGCGGCGGGTTACCGATGAGCGAGGAGAGCGAGGCGGGTGCCATCGACGACATGATCTACGGAGCGGCGATGGGGTTCTTCTGGCCGATTGGGTGCTTGATGTGGGCGTGGCGCGAGGAAGGCGTGTGGAGCGAGAGGCGGAAGATGGCCGTGGGGGTTGGGGTCGTGCTGAATGTGGCGCTTGGGCTGGTGAGGTATACGGGGTAGTGGCTCGTGGAGGGGCATGGGGATTGGAACTGGAGCGTGGGAAGCTGGAACAAGACGGCTGGGTCGGCGGCGCAGAGCCACAGCAGGGACATGGCGGCTGCGGACCCGCCAGTCTAATAAGTAAGGTTATATTTGTATTCTGTACAATTGAGCGTCGACGCTGATGGGCCTTGACGATGTTTTTGGCTTGCCCCTAGTCTGGTCTCATGACTGACCCGGGGGGGTGATGGAGATATGGTGGCGCGCTGCGACCGCCAACATGCATGCAATGGACCATGCCTTTACGCCTCCTACGCCCGCCTTTCCCTTCTCTCATTCGTTCCCTCGAATGGTTTCATTTGAATTTGCTGTAGATGACGCCAATAATCAACAATACCAGCACGGTAATAATCGCAATCGTGATGATCCGATTCGTCGCCATCCTTCACGAGAGGAGACATCGTTGTCAGCCGAGGAACCACATCCTTGTGTACGCATTACTCCAATCCTCTTCGGACGGACAGACAGGGGAGCAAAAGAAAAGGGGAGGGGGGGCCAACTTACCGTCTCGCCATCCCTCGTAGAGTCTTCACACTGCGATCCACATAGCCCTCACTCTGCAGCAGATTACGATGCGTGTTCTCAATGACGTTCCTTTGCTGGTGCAGATCCGCAAGCGTGCTGGCGCCGATCTGCTCCGTCTCCAGCGCTACACGCTGCGACTCTCGCAACCGGTCTCCGCTGCGCCCGAGGCGCTCTGTGCCGGACAGGAGTTGCTGGCGCTGTTCTAGGGCGGCGTCGTGCGGGTTTGGGTCGTCGGTGTAGCGCTCGCCGAAGAGCTGGGCGCGGTCGCTGTCGGCGCCGCCGGCGGGGCGGGCGAGGGTCTTGAGTCGGCGGGTGGAGGCATCGAGGTCGGACTGGTGGTTGCGGTAGCGAGTGTTGATCTTGGAGCGGAGGGTCGTGGGAATGGACGATTTGGTCAGGTTCATTTGATCTAGCTGCGTGGGGAGTGGTGTGTCAGTACCGCCGCAGGCTCGGCGCAGATTGATAGGGAGGGGGCGCGTACGAGTTCTTTGGCTTCTTCGATTGCACGCTCTGCACCGCGCACAGCAGCTTTGCGCTCCTCGCCAGTCAGTTCTTCTACCTGGTCTAGTTTCTGATTGAGGTCGGCCTCGACGAGTTTGAGTTCGGCCTCATAGCTGTCGAATTGCTCGGTGCCCTGGTCAGAGTCTAGGGGATTCGACATTTTGAGGTGTGTGATATGCGACGGAAGTGCCAATGGGAGAGGTGGGTGAGCGCTATGGTGAAGGTGGCTCTTGTCTGCGGATCGGGTGATGCCTGCGCTGCGGCAGCGATGAGGAGGCGCAGGGTGGCAACGGAAACGTCAGTGTTGTCGAATGTGTTGCAGATCTTTGTACTGGTCGACAGTAGACGGCTGCTGCTCTGGGAACTTGAATGTTGGTGGTATACAGGGGCGTCAAGGTAGTAAGGGCCGTAGGATGGGCACCCAGTACGTCAACCGTCCCCGAGCGGCCAAGGTGGATCTGTAACCGCCTCAACTCCGATTGGTGTGTTGTACGAGGCTGAAGATCGGAGGGACCCCTCGCACCGAAACTCGTCTCGTAGTAGAGTTCACCTGCCACATGTTCTCAATTATCTACATATCTTCATGCCTATGGAAGGCCTCCACTGCCAGTCGTAGATTACCCGTCCTCCTAGAACTGCAAAACAGTTGTTGCGTGCCTATACCAGGTCTTGCTGACGGGGACCGGGCGATACTCATTGCGTCATTGACTTCTGAATGATCTGGTACCGTGGACTAGGTAGTCATGGGAAAGCGGGTGGCCATTGTAGGCAGTGGCTGCTCGGGAATTGGCGCACTATGGGCGTTGAAGGACACCGATCACGAGGTCCATCTATTTGAGCAGTCGTCTCGACTAGGTGGCCATACAAATACTGTCGAATATGAGTCTCCAGCCGGGACTAAGGTCAATGTCGACACGGGCTTCATAGTTCTCAACACGGCTACCTACCGTCAGTACCGTCTTGACCCTTCTTAGCCCTTGCTGACCTGATGTAGCAAATTTCATGGCGTTTCTCAAGGAGCTAGGCGTGCCGACCGTCAAGACCGACATGACATTTGGCGTCTCGAGAGATCAGGGCAGTTTCGAATGGGCGGGCACATCACTGTCCGCTATCTTTGCCCAACGGAAGAATTTCTTCAGCTTCCGCATGTGGCGCTTGATCTTCGACATCATCAGATTCAATCAATTTGCCCTTGATGTCCTTCACCAAGAGGACGAGAGTGAGAATGATCCCATCTCAGATAATGGAAAGCAACCAAGTCGCCAGCCGCCAGAGAGTATTGGCGAATATCTCGACCGCGAAGGGTACTCACAGACCTTCAGGGACGATTACCTGATGCCCATGACGGCGGCTGTGTGGAGCACCAGCCCCGACAAATGCTCGCTTCAGTTTCCTGCCGTGACCCTAATTCGGTTCATGTGGAATCATCACCTTTTGAGCACCGTTTCTAAGCGGCCGGATTGGATGACAATCCCAGGTGGCTCAAAGCAGTACATCGATGCTGTGATGAAGCCATTCCCGAAGCAGCAGGTGCATCTGTCCACCAAGGTGACCGCTTTGACGCCCACCAAAAATGGCGGCGTGGTCCTCACTGTCAACGATGAGCACAAGACTTTTGACCATGTCATTCTGGCCACACATGGTGACCAGGCTTTGAACATTCTCAGACCAGTGGCCACAGCGGAAGAAGTCGAGATCTTGTCCGGCTTCCAGACCAGTCGAAATATTGCAGTCTTGCATTCAGACCTCTCCCTGATGCCACAAAGGCGAGTGGCATGGTCTGCGTGGAACTATATAACCGAATCTCCGTTCCCACCCACTGGCCAGAGTAACGTTTCCAAGATCTGCTTGACTTACTGGATGAATCTGCTCCAGCACATCCCGGAGAAGCAGCACGGTCCTGTCCTGGTGACTTTGAATCCGCTCAAAATGCCCAACCCCAGGCTTTCGCAAGGAATCTGGGAATACTCACACCCACTGTACAATGCTGAAGCAATACGCTCGCAAAAGCTGCTTGGCCGCATACAGAATACGCGTGGTATCAGCTACTGTGGCGCGTGGACCAAGTACGGCTTCCACGAAGATGGCCTTAGCAGTGGTTTGGCTGCTGCTACCAACCATCTCGGCGCGAAGCTGCCATTCCAATTTGTGGATTCGACGTTCTCCAGGGGTCGCAAGCCAGTCATTACTTCAAAGATGCGGCTTGCTAGACTGACGATTTGGATCATACAGACCTTAATCCTGGTTGTTCTGAAATGCACCGACATGCTCATAGCATATCTAGATGCTCATGTGGCCAAGCGACGAAAGCTTCCTTGAGGTCATCCAGCGGAGAGCTCGAGCTGGCCTACCTGCCGCATGAGCGTGGTGCTGCTGTCTTCGTCCTCGACTCCCACCTCCACAGTCTGCTGCGGCCGGCTCTTGTTGAGGCCCTCGAGCAGTACGCAGGCCTTGCATATCTTCTGACTGGAGAGGTAGCCGCACTTGTTACACTGACCCATGGTCTGCGTGACCACCTTCTTGCGAGGTCGCCGCCTCTTGTCTTGGGTAGATACATTGTTGGCCTTTGGTTGCAGCTTCGGTTGCTCACCTGTTGGTAGCTGGATTTCGGTCTCTCTGGCAGCGGCAGTCGCATTCTCTGCCAAACGCCTCTCCATCTCGGCCATCTCGCCTCCACTCGATCTGCCGTTTGCCGATCCGCATCCGCCGTTTTGTTCAACGCCTTCGCTGCCGCAACCCACGGACCCGCGCACCTCGGCAGGTACTAATCTGGCCATATCCTCGCCACTCTTGACAATATCCAGTATGCTGCTTGGACGGATCTTCTCCAGGTCTTTGATCAGAGTCCGAGCACTTCCACGAAACGCCTCCGGACTGTAGATACATTCTGTAGTGAAATAATCCAGCTTCTTGTGGTGTGCATAGAGCACAATTTCCTTCTCATAGGCATATTTCAGAGGTTTGCTCCTTTTGATTTCACTTGCAGCACTGTCGGTCACGATGCTCGTGGACCGTGCCAGCCTAGGTAGATCGCCCCGCAATAGATTCATCATGACAGTCTCGGCAACGTCGTCTGCGTTGTGCCCTGTCACCACATGGTTGATACCTAGCTTGGCGGCGCCACGGTCCAGTGCCTGTCGTCGGAAAACACCACAGTATGTGCAGTTGCCCTTTTTGCCGACCTGTGCAACCACCTGATCCATGGTCCAACCATAAAGTGAATCGTAGCCCACGATCTCCAGTGGCATGTCGTACTGTATGGAATTTCGCTTTACCGTCTCCAGGCTGTCGTCTCGATAGCCCTTGATACCCTCGTCAATTGACAGGAGGACCAGTTGGAGTCCATAGTGATGACGCTCGTTGAGTGTCTTCAAGACAGATGCCAGCACGGTCGAGTCTTTGCCACCCGATGCACCTATGGCCACGCGCTCTCCGGGGTGGAATAATTTGCTACTCACAATTGTCTCGTGGACTTCTTCTTCGAATATACTGATGAAACAGCCTTTGCAGATTTTCTGGTTATTTTTGGGCCGTATGACAGCAGCACGATTTGTCTGACAGGCTTCGCATTGCACTGGCATTGTGTGTTTTATGTCGCAAGAGACAAAATGCAAAAGATTCATGTGGTGAGTCTTGTACAAGATCTGATGTCCGGCTGCCCACAGTCACCTCAGCGAAACGAGGCTACGAGGCTGCATAGAATGACAAACCTCAAATTGCAGCTTTCATCTTGTCGTTGCACACACCGCAACCTCGCGCTTCCGAATGCATTCGACATTGCAGGAGCTAAGGCTGACACAGCGTGCCCTGCGTTATTCGTGCCGTCAGTGCTCCGCGCGCTGTCACTCACCAAGGAGAGCCTTCCATCACGGTCCGCCGCTCCGGAACTCTCAAGAGCCTGGAAGCAATACAGGGTCGACGCCGGCGCCTACTTCGAACGATAATAAGGATGGCGCAGACAGGAAGCCTGCGATAGCGCCTACTCTGACACCATCAAACACTCCGTATCTCCCACACGTGCCGCCAGCTGTAGGACATGGACCTCCGGCTCCAGAATCGGATCAGCCCGTTGCTCCTGCTTTCTATGGTTCGAGCTGGAATAGAAGGCAAAGGGTGAAAGCGCAGCAAGAGTCATCTGAACCGCCTACTGTTGCACCCCAATGGTTTTACGATCAGAATGTAACAACGTGGGGCGAGGGACAATTAACAGTGGAGGGACGTAGTCAGGTGCGATACCTGGATGAGTACGAAGCCGAGCCTTTGTCACGCGGTGGATCGCCCAGCGATGGAAGCTCTGCAGGCCCCCCGAAAGACGAAAACAGCTCTTCCACCTCCGAGGCCGTGCAGAGCGCAAGTAAAGACGGCCCGGAGCCATCCGAAACCGGCCCACAGGTTGGTGAAGAAGATTCGACTTTCGATAGGCCAAGGTATTACGTTGGCGCAAATCAGTGGGATGAGATCTTGACTACGGCCCGCGGTTTGTTGCGAGGACGTCCCAAACAACAACATCAAGGCGAGCCGGCTGCATTGGCTAGCAACCTTGTTCTTCATTACGCTGGCAAGAATGGCGAGTACCTTCTCGATGAAGTCGTCCATGACCTTGCGAGCAAGACAGGCAGTGACCTTCTCACCCTCGATGTCCAGGACATCGCGGACTTGATCAGCCAAGCCGGCTCGGCGTCGAAGGATCCCTCCGCAGTGGAAGGCAGAATGCTGAGCTACGATCTGCTCACAGAAGCTCCTCAACCGGCGGACAATCCTCCCGACGAGAAGGCGGCGGAGCTTGAAGCCGTAGAAGACGATGATGGCTTCGATGAAAGTGGCGGCTTTGACATGCCTGGTATGCCAGGTGCATCAGGTCCACCGATGCTCTTCAGCAAACCAATCACAATCGATTTCAGCAACTTCTTCCCAGGACCATCGCAGTCTCGAGGCAGGCAAAAACCATCTTCGCTGAGCCAGCTCCTTTCGAGCCGCTCATCGTCACAACAGTCCTATGGCCAGAATTTTCTCTCCAGTCCGGCTGTGCCGTTTCGCAATCTTGTGGAAAGCCTTTTGTCGGTTCTACCAAGTAAGAAGCTCGGTGCACAGCACAACGAAGAAAGAGATCAGCTGTCTGCAGAACAAAATCTACCCAAACAGTCTACCATAATACACGTCAAAGATGTCAAGGGTATTCAGAACATTCTTGTCGGCAGTCAGTTTCTCAACAACCTGTACACACTTGTCGAGAACAGAAGAAACAATGGCGAGTCCATCATGATCGTGGGCACAGAAGGTCCTAAAGATGCCGCCGAATATCCTGCGAGTAAGATCGAAACCGTGCAGCGTACCCCCGAAGCAGGCGAGATATCCAGAACCATCGTGATCACGCCGATGTTAGTCGACAAACAAGCCTCAGACGTCCTCCTGGACGACCGCAAACGAAGGGTCGCTACAGTGAACCTACGTCATCTGTGGGAGATGATGAGGGTGACGTCTAAAGACAACTTCCTGAACCTCGAACCTGGGTTCTGGAACAGGAACATTTGCGCCGAGTTGACGGACCTCGATCAGCTGCGCCTGAGCAAGCAGGTGTGGTCATTCCACTACGTTCACCGATTAGCCAGCTACATTAGTGGCATACAAGACCAAGAGGCGTTCGTCGAGCTGGATGAACGGGAGGAAGGCAAGATCCTTCCTCTGATTGATGCCGTTGGCCGCAAGCTCACTCTTAGCGACGCCAGCAAATTTATGTGGGCAGACAAGCTTGCAAAGGAGGACTCCCGTCGCAGGCGTGTCTTCAGCCCGCGTCGAAAATATCCAAGCAAAGTTGAAAAACTCAAGTCCTCTGTTACTAAGCATGAGAAGCGTCTGCTAAGCGGCGTCATTGAGAGCGACAAAATCAGTACCACTTTTGACGATGTGCACGTACCTGCCGAGACCATCGATGCTCTGCAAACCCTGACCACACTTTCGCTCGTCCGTCCCGAGGCCTTCACCTACGGCGTGCTAGCGTCCGATCGGATCCCGGGCCTCCTGCTCTATGGCCCGCCAGGAACAGGCAAGACACTTCTGGCCAAGGCGGTCGCCAAAGAATCTGGCGCTACAATGCTCGAAGTCAGCGCCGCTGATCTCAACGATATGTATGTTGGTGAGGGTGAGAAGAATGTCAAAGCGCTGTTCAGCTTGGCCAAAAAGCTGTCACCCTGTGTCGTGTTCCTCGACGAGGCGGATGCAATGTTCAGCGCTCGCTCGGCACACGGCCGTCGGGTCAGTCATCGCGAGCTCCTCAACCAGTTCCTCAAGGAATGGGATGGAATGAGCAATGATGCGGGAAGCGCCTTCCTGATGGTCGCCACCAACCGGCCCATGGACTTCGATGACGCCGTGCTTCGACGTCTGCCGCGACGTTTGCTTGTCGACCTACCAACGGAAAGTGACCGGCTCGAAATCCTCAAGATCCACCTCAAAGCTGAGGCCGTCGCCTCCGACGTCTCCTATGCAGATCTCGCGAAGAAGACACCCTTCTACTCTGGTTCCGACCTCAAGAATCTCTGCGTGGCCGCGGCACTCAACGCAGTGCGCGAAGAGAACGCGGCCGCTAAGCGACATCGCACCGAGAATCCGGCTGCGATAGACTATGTGTATCCGGAGAAGCGGACGCTCACAAACGACCATTTTGACAAGGCGCTCCAGGAGATCACCGCGAGTGTGAGCGAGGACATGAGCAGCTTGAAGGAGATCAAGAAGTTTGACGACGTATACGGAGACAAGAAGGGGAAGAAGAGGAAGGTTCCGAAATGGGGGTTTCGAGGCGTAACGGAGCCCGATGGTGTTCTAGATACGGTCAAAGTGCGCGAGTAGTATGTGGAGAGGATTGGGTGATGGAAAGGAGGTCTATACCGAGGACTTGACTCTTGAAGCGGGCGGTAGGGAAGGCGTGTATATAACATCCTAGTTATGAGATATAGAAGGCGCGATGGGAGATGTCAGCGCCGCGCCGCCGATGCCCACGTCGTAATGTTCCCGCGACTTGGTCAATCGTGATTGACACTGCAATCATGCTTGCTTACCTTTCGTTCTTCTCTGGTCCCACTTCCCGCCCTCCACCGACACGCCCTGGAACTGGAAAGTGAGGTAATTCATGGGGCGCACACACACCGCGGCCACTGTTCCGTTCGCCCAGAGACTCCAAAGTCGGCACCCGCATTGCTTCAGGCGGTACCGATATGTATGCATCGCTCCTGGGCGCGGCGCAGTAGCTGAATACGATGGGCGGAGGGGGGGGGGACGGGAGGTGGGGAATCGGGGTTGGGAGTGGATACCGCGAAGGCGCGGAGGGTGTGGGGGGATGGTTGGACCACGAGAAGCTGATTTGTGTCGGGAGGGTTTCTGCTTTGTTCCTTCATCTATGGTGTTGTTACGAGCGTCAGGGAGGGTGTAGTGGTGTGAACGTTAGATTCTAGAGTCTTTGAGCTTGGCGACAGTGGGCGAGGGGCCGTGGCGCTGACTGGACTGATGTGATTGCGGCAGACGGCCTTCGGGATCTTTTTTGTTTATGTGTTTCGGGGGCCCCCGGATATGGTGGATGGGAAGTGGCGGTCGCATTAAGGTCGGGCGATCTTTTCGATGTGTTGATCGCAACAGGGCGTATCCTGGGTTGCCGTGCGGTGATCGCTACCGAACCTGGCAATTTGGGCGGTTTCGTCGGGGGTGATGTGGAAAATGTGGCGTTTATGATGGAAGTGGTGAAGCTTATATGTGGAGGCGGCGGCAGGGTTGGTTCGTCGATTGGGAGATCGCCAGAGATGGCGTCGGGAGGGCTTGATGGAGTTGAAGGGGGCTAGAAGAGAGTTATGTGACCGCTAATGGTTGTTGATCTGGTGAACTTGAGATAGATTGGGGTGTATGATGGACTGAGGTATTGAAGTGTGTTGTAGACAGCAGTGAGGTAAGTAGATAATCGAGTTTGGAGTCTGTATAGTCCAGCAGGAGATACAAGAGCTGCTACTAAGAGTAGTCTCGAGCTGCTCGTCCGTCTATATGACTTCCAAACATTATTGTCGTCCACCTGATCCAGATCCTTCTGCCATGAAATTCCTACCGGCTTCTGGCGTATGATATACATTCATCGAAGAGTGAAAACGTTTCCTTGTACAACGTGGTCATAGACCACCTCTTCTTGTCAGACCCCAGCGGTACATGTTAGCCGCAATATTTTGATCCGTCTACCCCGGGAATTATAGCAGATCGTGAAATCCGCCACCGACAAGTCGTCGGCATCGCTAATCATGCAAGTTAGTAACAGTGCTTTTATCAGCGACAAAACCAGTCCCTCTAAGAATTCTTCACAACGCCAACCTTGGCAGCTCTGATAACGCGCCCGTTGAGCTTGAATCCCTTGCTTTGGGTAAAGAAGACCTCGTTGTCCGACTTGCCCTCCTGAGCCATAAAGAAGGTTGCTTCATCCTGATTGGGGTCGAACTTCTTGCCTTCGCGTTCTTGGGGATCGAATCGTTCTAGACCGTGCTTCTTCAAGGTGTTCATGAGGATATCCTCTGTCATCTTCAGACCAGAATGCAGGTTCACGAGGTCCTGGTTGGGCGCTGTGCCCGAAGATGTCTCGGTGGCTGCGGCGACATTTGGATCGGCAGAAGAGGTATTCGAGGTTGCAGCCTCTCCCGACTTGAGTGCATGCTCAGGAACAGCTGACAGTGCTCGATCGAGATTGTCGATGGAATCTAGCAGGTCGGAGGCGAAACGTTGGATGGCGAACTGCTTTGCGCTTTCGATCTCACGACGTGTCCGTTCTTGAAGATTACGGAAATCTGCGACAGAGCGCATATATTTGTCCTGGAGGAGTTAGAAACGTGCCCAATGTCGACGTGCAAATAACGAACCTTCAAATCAACGACCTCTTTCGATTTAGTTTCAAGCTCCTTCTTCACCGGATCCTCTTCCGGTTTGGCAGCGTCTGCAGTGGTATTTGGGGCCTCTTCAGACTTCTTTTCTGCTTCTGTCGATTGCCATCTCCGCTGTAATCGTTGGGAAACAATAGGTGATGTGCGCGAGGGTATGGGGGAGAAGGAGGAAAATGAGGATCTTTGCGGCTGCGTTGTCCGCGATAGTGATTGCGCGAGAGCGCGCTGCTGACTGTAGATGGAACGTCGAAGCATTTCGAGGATCTAGGGGATGAGATTGGCTAGGACAAAAATGACGAGCGGTTGCAGATAGTATTCTGATGGTGGAGGAGGCAACGATGCACATGAGCATCAAGCTCCCGCCTCCAGCAATTCGGGATTCCATCGACTTTTTTCCATTTCCTCGGACCAAGCTTTCTCCGCTCCGCTAGCACCATGACCACCAGAATCGCTCCGCTTCATTCATCACTGGTACCTGTCTGCATCCCATCATCTAACCCTTGAGGTCTCGATGTAAGACCCACAATGGTCTCACTGACCTGCTGTAGAGCATATCAGCTGTACAGCGAGCAAATCTTTTTACTTGGAAACAACCAGTGGTAAGTGGACAAATGCCTCAGTCGGCCTCTACATTGGGATCACCGCACCTCTTGTGAGACCGTCCAGCAATCGTAAGTGAGGAGTTCCGCAACCATATGGCCCCGCGAGGCTACCTGTTAGCCGGTACAATAGCCCGCTCGTACCATGGATGAGCATGACAGTGGCGGGCGGAGCGTGGATATGATTTTGAAACGAGAACCGTGACGCTAAATTTTACGATACCAAACCCAAGCTTTTCGCCCTGTACCTCCGAACGCCACACCAGAGGCTGGTGTGGCTGTCAGGGTGCTGAATGGTAATGTAGCTGGCGCCGGACTTTGCCATATCGACCATTTCCACACACCGGACCATCGATACGGGGTCCGCCAGCGAGGGTATGGACAATGCACTGGCTGCTGCCTTCACATTGTCTAGCAATACGTATCGTGGTATTAGGGCTCCTTTCCCCATCCTCGGTATGATCTTCTCGCGTTCACCGACTTGCCGGGCGCCGCCCAGGTCCGACGGCACGAATTAGTCGACTGAATCTGAGAGCGTTGCGATGCATGGCTCGGGCTTGACCTATTCATCCTCGTTCCATGCATATTCCTGGCCAACTAATGCCTCTGTTCTAACGTGTTGATACCAGGTAAAAGCTCGGCATGTGGCTCCTCAGAGCAATACTGTAGTGAGTCACAAAGGCAGAGCAAGAAAATGATGGTGTGCCTTGCACCTTCAGGAACATCGAACTGCAGTGATACACCAGCTGTTGACTGTATCAATGTGCGATGCGAAGAGAGAGCCGATACCTCAAGGTGTTCTGTCACTTCTACGTAATCACCGAAATGACTGCCAGCAGGCGCAATGAGTGCACTTGACCTGCAGTCTTGTTGCCTCCTCCCTCTCTTTTGCCTTTGCTATTGAGATCGACACCATGAGTCAACACGCTGCATTCACTCCCGACACAATCAGTCAAACTCGCAGCTCCATGGCTCGTACTGAAAACGTTTCATGCTGAATGCTGCAGGTTCTGCTTGTTTGGCTGTTATCTACCTTCTCCAGTATCAATGTCCTGGGCCACGCCCGTTAATAACATATTCAACCTCGGCTTCGAAGCTGTTCCGGACACGAAACATCGGGAGGTCAACGTTGTTCGCATTGCGAGCTCATTCTCCAGCTCGCTATTGATTGAACAGCGGGCTCCGTTGGTCAATTCCTATACACCCACCTTCTTCGGCTCTAATCCCCAGCTTGAACAACTCAAGAAAGGCTACGTAGACGCTCTGGGCTTGATCGACCTTACCTTACGCGACATGAAGCCGACCTATGCAGCCTTCAGACGGTACTTCCGTGATGAAGGCTTCAACTGGGTTAGATGTGAGTGAGTTCCAGTATCCATGCCGGCGGTCTTACTGACAGCCACAGCTGTGTTTGCTCACCTCTCAGGCTTTGCAGAAAACAACTTTCCTGGTAAATCTTCTATCTTTCAGACAAAGTGGCCACGTAGGAGGCATACCGGGCCAGACCAGCTACGTTGATGACCCTAACGATGCTGGGTACACGGTCAGCCTGCCCAAGAATGACCCTGATCATCAGCATCTGACAGCCAAAACAGCGATATGTTCAGGTTCGTTCGGCATTCGTTGGCTCGGCGAGATCCATTGCGACTCGTTGGGCGACTACGACTCCTGGAAGATGGAGGCCTTCTCGGCAACCATCGCTCATGAAATGCTGCATATCGCGGCGCTCATTAGCCGCATTCCCTGTGGTGATGACCTTGCGTACTTTGGAACGCAGAGAGGGAACATCGACGACTACGTAAGGGACAGTTCAGACCACACCTCGGAGCCGGAGGACGGCTACGGTCCATACAACTGCTGGGCTTTGCGTCAGCACAACAACAACTGGGCGGTGGGCACTCTGAATGCACTTCCTCTTCGGTGACTAACCGGCAGACAGAAAAGCGATGCCGACAGCTATGTATGGTACATGCTGAGCCCCTGCTTCAGCCGCCGCTGCGGCAAGGAGTTCAAGGACCCCCAGATGCCTTGAGTCCCAACCAGCTCGAGCTTGCAAAGGGCAGAAGAATAGTTACGAAGGGGCCATAGACTGTTTCACAAGCAAGAGTGCAGTCCTGCATAAGCTCCGTCAGGCTGCAGGAACAACGTATGATCATTGGCTGTCCGAGTTTGCTCGGAGCACAACGTCAGGGGAGGATGCAGCTTAGCCTGCAGCGGGCTACGCCTGTTTATGTGGAACTTGTGGGCGGAATGAGCATACGAAATTCAAGAGTAAATTCTTACCACGTTTCATGTCAGTCTTTGACAGCTTTGCGCCAGCTGACAGGGCAGAGCATGAGACGACTTCGCTGCGACAATACGACACCGATTAACGACCACGCCTGCACCGTGTCGCGTGGATTGAGCAGGACAGATCGACAAGCTATACTTCTTGCCGTAAGGATACAAAAGACGCCGCAAATGGGACCGCGAGGGGAGCGAGCGCGATGAGCTTCCCCACCGATTCAGGCCCAGGGTGGGCTCCACGAACCGCAACGGCAGCGCACCAGCGCCATCGATCATACCCAGCAATACCCTTGTGGCAGCAGCATGAGCCACGTTCAGCAGCGACACACATGATGAATTGGCAGCAAATGGCGGTCGAAGGAGGCGTATCTCATGCCGGCTGGAACCGCTTGCATCTTGGTGGTAAGTTGAATACATTTTTTTTGTTTTTGGCCCCCTACCGCGTGATTCTCGGCGCGGATGCATTTTTGAAGCTGCATTGATGACATTATGGGGGGAGAGCTTCCGCACGCGCAAATGCCACCGCTCGCGGTCCGGCGTCCTGCACTTAGCTGCAGATGTGCCAACGAACTGCAGATTTTTGCCCGACAAAAGTCGAAGAGGGTTCAGCTCACCGCTCGAATAACACTGCCGAAAGCTGAACCTCAACCCGCGCGACAGCAGCTTTTTTTTGTTCGTTTAAACACCTGAAGAAGCTTGCCCCCGTTTTGCAGCCGAGCTCCTCCGTCGATCGGGGCTTGGTGGCGCCTTCTAAGCCCTTTCTGGGCTGGTGCCCATGGCGGGGCTTACCAGGTCTCCTGGACGGGGGGAAACGCATCCTCGGACCATGATGATGTGCACCCATTTTCAAGGTTGATTTTCCACAAGCAACACCGCGTTTTGGGAATCAGGGGCACATGATCCACGAAAATCTTCGATATCAAATGGAAATCGAGCCCATGTTTGAGGCCTAACAACGACCCAAACCACGCGCAGACACAGCTCAGGCCCCTCTTTTCCCTGCTTCTGCTGGCAACGGCGCGCCCTTACCTGGACCCGATGATGACTACTTCGGTCGGCGGCTGGGGGTGGCCTTGCCGATAGGGGCAGGGACTGGTAAGCACCCCTGGCACCCGTCGAAAGCTTAGACGCCTTTTACGGGCGCGATGGCCTCGCCGAGCGGGCGTCATCTGTGATTTTCTGCACCTAACCGGCCATCTGTGCGGGTCCATTTTTGACTTCTGGAGATGACTCGTGGTCTAATCCCATCCGCGCCGCTACGCATCCACATTTCCTCCAGCCCGCCGTTGGCTGCATGTTTCGGCTTGTCAAGGTGGTGGTGCTGCTGTTACTCCTCGCCTCTCCTGCGCTCATCCATCATCTATTCTTGCATCCTTACCAGCATCATATCCATCTTGACTACAATCTATACTTGACGTTGCCATCGGCTATCTTCAATGTCCACGCTGACCTCGAGCTCGTTCTGCAGTTGCGCAACTTGGCCAGCCAGTCCATCACCGCTACCTGCCTGTTGACGCCTGGCCTGGCACGAGTCCACACTACTTCCACAACGCAACAATGGCTTTGCCTGGTCATTCGCCGTCGTCCGCCTTCAATGGTCCAGGCAGTCCACCGAGGCACCTGAATGGTATGTTGCTGCTATCCTTTCCTCCCCGTGCCGCGCTTCTCATTCCATGCGCGCGCATCCGTAATCTATGATCAGTCACTCACGCAAAGCTGCAGGATACCCTGACACGTCCTCGACCTCAAACATGTACGGTCCTCATTCTCGACCGATGCCACCACCCTCACCGCAGCATTTTCCGCGATACTCCACCCAACCTCCTCCACCCAACACGACGCACCTGACATATGCGAACCCTCAAGCCCCTCACAAGAGACCTGGTAGTAGCATGTCTATATCGTCAATGCTCGGTTCAGAACCCGAGAAACATCAACAAGAGTCATACTATCATCAAAGAAGCTCATCATCGCACGGTCAATCAATGCCACCCAATGCGGGATCAGTGACGTCCTTGGGTGCAATAATGTCACCTCCTTCGTACCCTCCCAAAAGCAATCCTACAGAATACTCGTACAAACCCCGATCTACGACTCCAGACAGGTTGGGAGACTACAATCAGAACCGATACAGATCGGGATCCGGCTCTATGATGCAAAGGCCCAGTCCTTTCACAGAGATCTCCAGCGCCATTGATAGACAACAGCCGCGCTATTCAGAAACGACCCAATTTGGTCCACAAATGCCACAGAGAGATGAAGCCACAGAAAGAGCTCGACGTACGAGCATTAGCGGTATTCTGCAAAGACCCGAGAGCGCACCTCAACGACCGACGATGAACGGTAACCCGATCCCACCCAATCCTCTGCCGCGTCCTGAGTCTGCGACTCCCTCGATGAACGGTGATCCCTTTTCCGCTCCCAAGGCGCCCTCTGATAGGCCTGGTCCTCTGGGTGGCTCATACGATACTAGACCTCCGCCATTCAGTAACAGACCTCCCACGGCGCAGCCGATTTCTTTCAAAGAAGTCAGACCGTTCGAAAAACGCGATTCTCAGTCCTCGTCTCCTGAATTGCGGCGAGTCCAGCCAAATGGCGCCGAACGCAGTTTCGGCAGCATTCTGAATGACGGACTCGGATCCCAAGGTATGGCCAGACAAGACTCACAACTATCGCAAAGCTCGGCGTTTGGTGGACGATACGGCCCACGTGCCTTCTCGCCCTTCGCGCCTTCAGTCGCATCTCAGTCCATGTCAGTGACCTCTGGGCCCGCAGAAGAGCAAGTACGGAAAGGCAGTGACGAATTGTCACACAGAGCCATTCTTGGTCTTGCGACTGAGTCAAGACGAGGGCGATACTCGCCTGTGCCGCAGGCAGTGCAGGGAGCACAAGCTCAGACTCCTGTCCCTGAAACCGGCATCAAAACCGAGCAGGGTAGAGTGTTTGCCGGCCTAGGTGGCGGTCTCGGAGCCAGCAGCACCGGTCCTACCTCAACGCCAGGCGGGTTATCCTCCAGCCCTTTGAAGGATGGTACTACGCGACTAAGCGAGGAAAACTTGATGAAGATGTCGAGAAGCACCTCCGGCATGGGTAAGCGGGCGCGCAAGTTCGATGACGAACTCCGTGCCGAGAGCGATGTTGGAGGTGCCGGTAAGAAAGGGCGCAAGCGGAGCAAGTACGCTCATTCGTACAAGATCGACCTCGAAGACAATGCGCGCCGAGGCACACCACTATCAAACAGCATCCAGCGGACTGATAGCCCTCTGAACGTGACGAGCCAGCCCACACAGCTCTCGCATCACCATCACATGCCTCGTCAGACAGACCAGCGTCTTCTGTACAAGCCAAAGAAGACGATCCGGATATCTTCTATTCTGACTGCTGCGAAAAGAATGCCTCGAAAACATCTTGGAACGTTCAAATACGATCCAGCCGTGTCAAATCCAGTGACAACCAAATTGGGCGCTGACAAGTTTGATGTCTCGGTGCGGCCCAATGCTCTTCCGAGTTTTGACGGACCGGACCATGTGAATTGCACCTATTCCATTCGTGTGCCAAAGCTGTGGCTTCAGGAAAGGGAACGACGAATGATATGTCGGGAGAACTTCTTATGGGGCAGCGGCATCTACACGGATGACAGCGATATCCTGGCTGCTGCGATGCATAGTGGCTTCATCAAGAGTGTGCCGCCAGAAGGGGTGGACCGCTCGCTCTTGGACGAGATCGCCAAGGCACAGAACACCAAAATTGAAGGCTTGGTTGACCCTCCAGAAAAGCCGCTTGTGCCGGAGCAGGACAAGGACGCGGTAGTTACCTGTGTGGTGCTCCCATCCCTCGAGCAGTACGCCGGCAGTGCGAGGTACGGCATCACGAGCCGAGAATGGCCGGATGAGAAGAAAGGCTCAGTGCACGACGGTGTCAGCTTTGCTGTTCTAAAAGTCGAGTTCGTTGCCGGTGGAGTCGAAGCACGCCGTATGGGCCGGACGGGCAAGGAGCGACGAGAGCGGCTCAGGAAAGAGCTGGACGACCGCAAGAAGGGTCAAGAGCGAATGAAAGAAATGATTGAGCAGATGAAAAGCCGCATGAGGAGGCTCGGCAAAGTGCAAAGACGGACCAACGGCGAGCACGTCCGCAAAGAGTTGGCTGGAAAAGCTGCTATGGGAAGCTTCAAGGAGAAGATTCGAGTGGAAGAGCAGCGGCAGCAACAGCAGAAGGAAAAGGAGAAAGAGCAGACCCTTCACGCCAGCTTGGACGTTGGACAGGCTCCCGGTGAATGGTTGCAGCAGCTAGAGACATCAGCTGTCGACGCGTGATCTGGACGTGGTGCGAGCGCTGGCGTTACGAGTTTCTCTGGATACAACAGGCAACGAAGACTTTACTTATTGGCGAGGGCGTTTCGGAAAGAGCCTAGGAGAGGGGACCTGAGGGACAGAATTTGGGCATTCCACTCAACTCACAATCACGACCATCTACGCAAACTTGATTACGGCAACCAAAGACAGCATCGTTGGGGTCCTGCAAAGGACAGAGCGGGAATTTGGGATGCCTTCCTCCGCTATGTACACAAGAGACTGATACCCCATGTTCAACGCGGTTTTGGGTGCTGGATACAGCGGGTATAGGTCTTACACGAGGGGCATCTACAATACGAATCTGCTTTACTGTTGAGAGCATATGTCTTTGCTTCATTTGTGTCGGTGAACGAGAGCAGCAGCCGCCGCGGTCGTCGCTGCTGGATCAACTACTTCTTTCCCGGTCGGTCGGTCGGTCGGTGTCTTGGCTCCCACGTCACATCGTGCTCTTGTTTCTCTTAGCAACTGCACCCCAACATTTCGTTTCTGCTAGACAGATCCTGCGAGCGATATGTTTCTCCTCTTACTGCCTCATGATTGGCCTTTGCTTGACATGGCTTCGAGTTGACATGGTCTTCGCCTCGGGATGGCCCCCGCTTTGGACAGCCTTCGCTGTTAACATGGTCTTGTTCTTGTTCACCCCGTCCATCACTCTTTGGCTCACCGCTGATCCACTCAGAGCCGGCGAGCCGGTCCACCACTGGAGGAGCAGGGGGATACCAGCCAGCACCATACCCGGGCGCTATCACCTGCCCTAGGCGACTGATCCCCCTGCATGCCAAGACCAGTGTGCCAGGGAAGCTGGAGTGTCTCTGATTGGTCGATGATGCGTTACCTACTGACGACCCCTGCTCAGCCTGTCGTCTTCACTGGCACTCCAGCCGGACCGTGAGGCAAGTCAAACGGCTCCTAACAAGGGCTTGACGGGGAAGTATCTACAGGTTTCCACCAAGATCTACTGAGCCAGTGAAGTATGCCGGGTACCTGATTCGGTTGCTGTCGATCTCAGCCTCGCTTTGCATGGTAGACGACGACGCCCAAGTCTCTATAAAAAGGCTCGGGCGAACCTTCTTGAACCCGATTCTCTTCAAACCAGCTCCTCCTATCTACCTGGCTGATACAGCAGACTTCTGCAGCAACCCCATGCCTTCTTGTGCGGTGCCACGCTATGGCAGCCCTTTCCCGACCAACACAACAAGCCCGGCGCTTTTTCTGCACTGTTAATGGCTGTGAAAAACAAACCGCGGGCTATACAAGACAAGAAAAGTTGAACGAGCATGTCCAGTCCCAGCATACTGCCGACAGATTCGACTGTCCCGAATGCCACGAAAAGATTGCTCGCATGGGCGACCTCCGCAAGCACATCAAAGCTGTGCATCTGGGCGATCGACCCTACGTGTGCGAGGTGAACGAGGCAAACTGGTCGGGTTGTGCTTGTGGTCGACGTTTCACCACCAAGTACAGTCTCAACCGTCACCAACAACGACTGCATGAAGTATCAACCACGGCTACAACGCTCAGTCTCCTGGACCGTGACGTAGCTGAGCTGCGACAGGATCCGAGCCTCTGGGATGCTTTCATAGAGGCCCTGGAAAAGACGTTCCATGAGAATCAAGCTTTGTATCGGAGTGATGTCGACGAATTGTTGGTACTGTGTACCGCCCTTTCTCCCAAGACCGATCCCGAATTTCCTGTTGCTCAAGAGGGTCCAGCTGATGATCCGTATGCCAGAGTCTACCTCAGGCTCATCAGAGTTCTTCGACGCAGGCGACCCGAGACGTGTGGAGAGCTTCTCAGCCATGTCATAAATGTCATAAAAGCCGCTGAAGCTGAGTACACCTTGGACGCATTGCAGCGTGACAAGAACTTGTCCATCCTACGACAGGTCTATGAGGCCCTCATGAGCGCTGCAACGGCGCCGAGGTCTTCTATGGGCTTCCGTACACTCCTGAACTTCGGCCCATCAGAGCTTGTCGGCCTAGAACCCATGACAGATCTTGTGCGAATCCTGCGAGGCACATACTCACCGCCGTTCGACATCGATGAAAGTGGCTGGCCGACTCAATCCTGGATGCAAACACATTGGGCACCAGTGACAGGGAACGATGGCTTCTCATCATTACAAGCCAGAAAAGTCCTACAGTGGGCTTCTGGACTACGACACAATTCACCTGAGAGGAATGTACCCGATCGGAATGAAGCTGTGCCACCCTTCTGGGAGGCGCCGAAAGCCTTTGAATCAATCCGTGAAGCCTTGTTCGCTGCAGACTGCTGCAAGTCTATCGCCAGCGGCCATACGAACAGCACGATGGAATCTGTCTACTCCTTGCCGCTGCAGCGAAATAATCTTGCCACCCACGAGATAGACAGGGAGACAGCCATATCGGAATCGAACGGCAGTCAGGGTACCGTCATAGTACCTGCGGGAGGCTTCGAAGACTTAGGGGTGGGATATACGTCGTGTCCTCTTGTGGCTCAAGGGTACTGTGTCTGCGATGACTTTACGAGCCTGCCAGCCTGCCAAGAACATCTCATCTGCTCTCACCGGTGGTGGTACGATACAGAGGCAGGCAAAAGTTGGCGACAGTCTGTTTCCTACGATCAAGGTGTCATTGACTTGTCTAAGCCACAGGAGAATGAAAAAACGTTCGATGATTTGCTATCACAGTACGATCTTGATATATCTTTCTGGATGGCAAAAGACCTGGACTTGGAGCCAACGCAACGGGAAAACCTGGCTCAAAGAGGCAGCGACGGGTTCGCGGTCCCATATGCCCGAACAACTGTAGAGCATCTCGAGAAATCAGTGAACGAGGCCAGACGAGAGCACAGCAGACTTGAAGAAGGGAGTCGCCATTTGACTGAATACAATGGCAGCTCCGCCCCACTATGGCGCTGTTCAGGCACCGATTCCGCTCAGCAACTACAGCGCGGCTATGATGTGGACTACGACGGCGCCACTCATAGCTCCTCCCAGTCTCAGAGAGGAACCGGTGCGAGCAGACGCAAATATTGTTCCATTACGTCTTTGTGATCACGAATCTAGCGCTTGGGAATGTTGGGTAGCGAGAGCCCCTACAGTATAATGGAGCAAGACCCATATAAAAGGCCATGAGGGGGGACCCAGTCCGGCAAAGATTGGTAGATGGTAGATTGATCAATACATGATGATAATGATGATGATGCGATGATGCGATGACGGGGTTCTGTGCCTCGTTCCTTACTTATCTGCCTGTTGTAACGCGAGAGAAGAAGGGAAAGAGAAAGAGAGACAGAGAGAGCCTGGGTGAAGCTCTCTGAAAATGCCAGTGTCTCTGATGTGATATTTACATTTTTCATCACCGCTACCTCGAACCGTGGGTCGCTCCACATCTACTGCCCAGGCGAAGTCAACAGGCCCTTCTTTCCCGCATCGTGGTCCCAACCGCCACTCAGCGCCTCGGCTCCCACTTGAGCCTTGTACTCCTGCACACGCTTCTCGAGCTCTGGCCGGAAATGCCGGATCAGGCCCTGAATCGGCCACGCGAAGGCCTCGCCCAGTGCTGTCATGAATCAGTCTCATATTCCCTGGTAGGTGTGGAGTGGGAGATGAGGGTAGATAACTTACCACAGATAGTATGGCCCTCGACTTGCTTGGTCAGCTCCTGCAACATGTCAATCTCGCGGGCTCGTGCCTGACCCTTCTCGAAGCGCTGCATCATCTGCATCGTCCACGTAGAGCCCTCACGGCAAGGGGTGCACTGTCCGCAGGACTCGTGCTTGTAGAAGCTTGAGAGGCGGGAGATCATGCGGACGACGTCGGCCGACTTGTCCATCACAATCACGGCCGCAGTACCAAGACCTGACTGGGAATCCTTGAGAGCGTCGAAGTCCATCAGTTGATCGTCGCAGACTTTCTTCGGCAGGATGGGAGTTGAAGAACCGCCGGGAATGATGGCCTGGAGGTTGTCCCACCCACCACGCACACCGCCGCAGTGCTTGTCGATCAGCTCTCGTAGGGGGATCGACATCTCTTCCTCGACGGTGCAAGGGTTGTTGACGTGTCCGGAGATACAGAACAGCTTAGTACCCTGATTGCGCTCACGACCGAAACCCGCAAACCATTTGGCGCCGCGACGCATGATGGTCGGGCAGACAGCGACAGTCTCGACATTGGTGACGGTCGATGGGCAGCCGAAAAGACCGACCGCAGCAGGGAAAGGGGGCTTCAAGCGTGGCTTGCCAGCCTTGCCCTCCAGCGATTCGATGAGAGAGGTTTCTTCACCGCAAACATAGGCACCCATCCCTCGGTGAAGGTACACGTCAAAGTCGTAGCCTGAACCACAGGCATTCTTGCCGATCAGACCGTCCTTGTAAGCCTCCTGAATGGCGCGCTGTAGAACTGTAGCTTCGTGATAGAACTCGCCACGAATGTAGATATAGGCGGCTGTGGCGTTCATCGCACGACCGACGACAAGGCAGCCTTCGACGAGCTTGTGAGGGTCTTTGCGCATAATTTCACGATCTTTGCAGGTACCGGGTTCGCCTTCGTCAGCGTTGACGACTAAGTAGCGTGGCTTCTTATCGTTTTCCCAGCCTTTGAAATTCATGAAGGACTGCCTCGTATGTTAGTTAGAAGTATGAGTGACAGGATTGATCTGCTTACGAATTTCAGACCCGAGGGGAAGCCTGCTCCTCCTCTTCCTCGCAGGCCGGAGGCCTTGATTTCATTGATGAGCCAGTCATGGCCTTTGGCAATGATGTCCTTGGTGCGGTGCCAGTCGCCATATTTCTTCGCACTCTTGAGATCCGCGCCATGGTGGCCGTATAGATTCTGAAATATCCTGTCTTGATCTTTCAGACCGCCATATGTTCGTTTCGCGGGGGTGCCTTCTTGGACAGTGGCGTAGGACCGGGATTGGGAGGAGAGGGAGCTTGTGGCGGCGACAGAGCTGTTGACTGATCGTGGAGCGGCAGCGACCGCCTTCGCCGCGGCGCGTCTTGACTCTCGGACGATCATGGGCGCCAGCTTGTACGAGGCGAATTGGCAGATGGACTGGACAGTGCCAGCAAGATCAGATCTGGTCTCGGACGAGGGGCGAGAGGGTGTCGTTGGAATTCAATGTCTATGACCCCATACACGAAGACTAAGAGAGCTCCTAGCCAATCAGAAGGGACGTGAGTGTCAGGTAGGAACAAACGACGCTAGCGCCAGTTATAGACTAGTGCCAGGACCCCAGTTGCTTCGCCTTTTCTCCAACCACCAAAGTGGCATGTCTCGCGGGCGGATTCTCGAGCACCTCTCGACCTGACCGAACTATGGCATGAGAGTAGGCGGACATACATAGTCTATGATTCCTCCGACGCCATCATGGTGACAACTCCCTCCTTGACCCACGCACCTGCCACTCGCTTCCTCCTCTTCGCCTCGATATCATCCTCAATCCTCACCTCTGTGCTAGACCTGAAGCACTACGCCTCGATCAAGCCAACACCACACCTCTGGCCCTACCTCCAGTTCTCCCGACTCCTCACCTTCCAACTTGCCTACACCTCAGCCACCGAAGTCCTTGTCTCCGCCGCCCTCCTCTACCAATTCCGAGTTCTCGAGCGAATCTGGGGCAGTAGGAAATATGCTTCTTTCGTGCTGGTGACTTGGACGTGCCTCACCGTTCTCATCCCACTGATGACGTTGGTGTTGAAGCTGGGCACGTTTGGTGCGTACAATTTCATGCCTGCAGGGCTGGTGGGCATTGTGTTCGCTTCGATGGCTGCATGGACGGAGGTGGTGCCCCGATTGTACAGGTACAAGATCCTCACAACCACGGCTGAGTCGCCAGACAACGCAGATGCAAAGGGTGTAGTGTTCAGTGACAAGAGCATGACGTATCTGTTGGCCGCGCAATTAGCGTTGAGCCAATTCCCATACCAAATACTGCCCGCCGCGTTAGGTTGGATCGTCGGGAGTGCATGGATGGGTGAGATGCTACCCGCTGGCATGGGCCGATATCGCGTACCTGGCTGGGTGGTAGGAGAAAGTAGAGGGAAGCAGGCAGGACAGTTTGAGGGCCTGAGAAGACGGCTCGAAGAAGAGGGTAGTAGGGACGGGATGCGCAATGTCACGAGCAGTGGCATGGCCATGCCAGAGGAAGAGCGCAGTGCCTTCTCGAGATTCAGAGGCTATTTCACTGGATCGTAGAGCTTAGCGAGCTTTGCAGCGTTAATATCAGCTTTGTTACAGTCTACACTACGCCGGCTGCGGCGTACCCTCATCTCCCGCCGCTTCTTTCGACTGTTCCGCATACGCCTTTCGATACGCTTGCTCCGCCTTGGACAAGCTCGCCAGAATCGGCTGCATCAGGTCCCGCACAACATCGCCTCCGCCCTGCAACTTCTCGTAGTTTACCTTTTGAGGTCTCGAGCCGGTCAGCCGGGCCTTCTGCTTGGCCTCATCTTCAAAATGCTTTATCTGCGCGCTTCTCCTCGCCTGTGCGTCCTCGGCGATGGCGTTGATGCGCTCCGTCGCCCGAATCAGGCTGTCGACCAAAGCGGTGATTTCGTTGGCGCGGCTGGAGTCGCCGGACAGGAAGGCGGACCAAAATTGCCGCAGGAACTCGATCGAGGTGGCGTGCGTGAGGGTCAAGCGCTCGTAGATGGCGGCCGGGAGTGTTGAGTGCTCCGGGACAGCGGTTGTGAGGGAGCGATGGGATTCGATCAGGGATATGATGTGGTTGTGGGCGTGCATGGCGCCAGAAGCCTTGGGTGCTTCGTCGTCTTCCATGTCTATGTCTTCAAATTCTGGGATAGGTATCGACCCCACTCCTGGCTGAGGAAACGCGTTTGTGAGGTCCTTGAGTACCGAGTTGATGGCCTTTGCCGGGTCGACTGTACGGAACGGATTGACGTCGCCCTCGGTCGCTTGGTTGTCGCTGAAGAAGCGGCGCTGGTCACGAATATTGAGGACGATTCGATGCTGCTCAGGGTCGCCCTCAAGATCTCGCAGTCGCAGCTGCTCGTATTCTGCCTCCATTGGCCCTATAGGCGCCGATGCGTCGGCCTCTGACTGCCTCACCACCGCCATGAGCTTTTCGCTGAGCGCATTCAGCTTCCTGATCACAGGGGCCTTTTCCAGATTAGCTTGGTTATTTTCAACATCCGGCTTGTTGCCCTGTCGCTGACTGTGATTCTCCTCGTTGCCTTCAAGGTCGATGAACTTGGGGATGTGCAGCTCTACTCCAGTAGGCCGGAGCCCTGTAAGCTCTGGTGCATTAAGATACTGCTCTGAGTCAATGTGCTCATCCTTGCGATTGATCCTGTCATCCGTCTTCATGCCTCGCAGTGTCAGATAGAGTTGACTCTGAAAGAACCGCTTCCAGAAGCCGGCTTCGTTGTAGTACTTTGGAACAAGCTCGTCGTAGACTCTGCGTACTAACGGGTATTGTTCGAATATAATGTGGATCTGCTCGCTTGTAATACTGACAGTCTTACCACTACCGATCGCGCCGATGTCCGAGAAGACGTTGGATCTTCCACGATTCTGTTGCTGAGCCAGTGCGTAGGCTCGTAAAAGATGTACTCTGGATGCCCAAAATTGCTGTGTGAATTGAAGATTTGTTATAGAATCTGGTTTGACGCTCAACGCCTCCATGAATGTTCTTTGCAGCTGCGGATCTTCCTGCATTAGTGTTTGCTGAAGTTTGACGTCGGTCTTGAGCTTGTCATCGTCCTCCCACAGCTGTCCAACACCTCTACCGCCAGAAATGGCATTGGCAATGGTCATTGCGGCTGATTGACCACCACTGGAATTCGCTGCAGCGAGCTGCTCCTTCTTGTAGTCATCGATTAGTTTTCTTATGCGCTCCGTGATAGCCTCAATCTCTGTACGAGCCTCGGCAGAGGTAAAGGTGAAGGTGTGATCGATGGCATTTGCATCAGCTGACCCCTTGGCGAAGATCTTCAACATGGCCTTCTTCGCCGTCTCGGGCGTCTTTTGAAGATTCGACACATCTTGAATGGCGATGGTCAGGCTAGGCGGTGCGCCTGATGGCTGATCCGGAGACCATGTAATGGATTTGCCATCTTTCGGAAGTGCTAGAACCCCGTTTTGCTTCAACGTCTTGTAGAGGGTATTCGCACGAGACAGTGCCATGGTGCCCCAGTGTACGTGCCCGAGGGCACTGAGACAAACGGGCTCAGGGGACTTCCATGGGTGAGTCAAGGACTTCCGTACGGCTCTTTTAAAGTGTCTGCTCCCGAGGCTTCGATGGAACTCTCGAGCGTATTCGTGACAAGCCGCGAGTCGAATGACCTTTGTACTTGACGTACGGGACTGAGGCAGCCAGATGGGTTTGATCGTCGGGCTCAATAGATAAGAGTCGTTCTTGTTGTCGTGAACGGAATGTGATGAGTATCGTGCATGCTCATGAAGGCAAATGCGCCAAGAAACTAGGCCTCAGCCCTGCCAAGATGGCATCTCGCGAGCTCTGATCTGACCTCACCTCGCGTACGCTCCTCAACTACTCGATACAGGTCTTATATGATCTGCGCCATACGCTCAGCTAGTTGTTGGTCATGCTGCATATGGGAGCAGACAATGATCATGCAATCGTGTCATCAAAAGAAAGGACACCAATCGAGGATCATGGCTTCCGGCTTCCAATTGATGATCAGCAGAGGCAACAATTCTGACAACCATCAGCCCCTCCTGCAAGTGAATGCCAGATCGCTTCGGCTGCACACAGTCGTCTTTGAGTGCTTACAGATAGTCAGACCAAGTTTTACACTCGCGTGGTGGAACATGCACTTTGCCGCACCCCTGTTCGGCGGTAATGTACTGTGATACAACTGTATCCAAGGGCGGATTTGACCACTCCAACATCTCTCCTCATTTCCAGTTTTGAGCGCTTCGGCCGTTCTTGTCTGAACACTTACACAATCTAGACCGAGCTTGGGATCGAGCTAGCTATCGAACAAGATCTGGACTTTGACGGGGCATTCATTACACCGAAGCCGCCCATGCCAAGAGAGACGTTCACCACGTCCGTATAGATGTCACCGCGCACTTATTTACCTAGGGCCGATGTCGTGTATCCCCAGTCCGACAGCATAGGCAAGTGTCTCCACTGTCATAATGCGTCGCTCCACCAGGTCGGTGTTCGAGTGTACCCGTGTTTAATTGCCTAGAAGGGCCAGTCGGCCTGATGTTCCTCCGTCAGCACCAATCTTGGCACTTCAGGAATATAAAGTCGACCACTCGTTGCTCTTCGGAGCCTGCTCGGATGGACCGAAGCCCATTCGTACCTCATTCACGAGCCTATTCTATACTGCCAACGCCATGGAGAAGAACGACTTGATCTTGATCACCGGGGTGAACGGATATATTGGTAGCCACACCGCGGATCAAGCACTCGCATCAGGCTATCGAGTCCGGGGAAGTGTACGGAACCTCGAAAGCACGCAGTGGCTTCAAGAGTACTTTGACAACAAATACGGAACGGGACGATTCGAGCGCATCTCTATTCTTCACTATGCGGCAGAAGGTGTCTTGGACAAATATCTCGAGAGCGGGTATCACCTTCCACGGTTGGTTCCGTAGCTGACGACCACAGATGTGTCTGGAGTCATTCACGTAGCTGTGGATACGGCTCTTACCGGCAAGCCTGAGCCTTATATTTCTGAGGCAGTCAAAAGCATTGTCAATTTACTGAAGTCCGCCTCGCAATCATCGGTCAAGCGCTTCGTTTACACTTCATCTTCAACGGCTGCGTCTGATCCGAAAGTCAGTGTCGAATGGACTATACCTGTTGATAGCTATAACGACGAGGCGGTCAAACAAGCGTATACCGAGCCCTTTGAACAGGCCAAGATGTGGTCAGTCTACGCTGCCTCCAAGGCAACAGCTGAGAGGGCAGCGTGGAAGTGGGTCGCTGACAACAAGCCTTCATTCGGCTTCAACACGGTTCTGCCGAACGCCAACTTCGGTCCTAGTCTGGTTCCAGCGCAGCAGGGACTTCCCTCTACAGGCGGCTGGCCCAAGATGTTCTTCGACGGTAACTTTGAGATCTTGCTACCCCTGCCGCCACGTAAGCCACCTGTACTTGTTGAGACAACCATCTTCTGACAAGCATTGCAGAGCATTTCGTTGACGTGAGAGACGATGCGAAGATACTTTTGATGGCGTTGACCGAGCACGATGTCAACAACGAGCGACTGTTTGCGTACGCGGAGCCATATAATTGGAACCAAGTCCTCGCTATCATCCGACGCCTGTACCCCGACAGAAAATTTGCCGATGATATTCCTGGCATAGGCAAAGACCTGAGCAAGCCTCCCAGCAAGAGGGCTGAGGAGCTACTGAAACGATGTAACCAACCAGCGGGCTGGACTTCGCTTGAGCAGTCTCTGCGCGATGCCTTGGCGAGTGTGCAATGAATGACTGTCGAGGTTGCGGGAGGCCAGTCAAAATGGAGCAAGATCCAGATCAGGATCACGCTCCTCGTAGCACATAACGCAGGCTGTGAGTCAATGCAGTATCAAAAGACATTCCAAGAGTTCCAGTTTCAGAACCGTTCGGCCTCAGCAGACAAATTACGATAACTCTCGAACGACCTTAGCTCTGACTCCCTTCGATGACAACTCAGTCACGCCAATGAAGAAATCATGGACGACCGTGACATCCTCGATCGTCGTTTCGTACAACTCAAGCTCGAATCTGCGGAAGGCAACGCCGAGAGCGAACCAGAGCTCAACATATCCCAAGCTGCAGGTGTTGATTAGCAGGTAGGATTCTGTCAATATGCATTGATGACTCACTTTTTGCCCAGACAGCCTCTTCGTCCTTTGCCAAATGTCACTGCGTACTTTTGTAATTCTTTACCGGCGTCTCCGAGCCATCGTTCAGGCCTAAACTTGAACGGTTCGGGGAAGACTCTTTCATTCGTGCTGACCACGTACGGTGAAGTGGAGACGGCGATGCCGGGCTCGATCCTCCATCCATCGAACTGGAGTGCATGGTCTTCAAACATCCTGGGAGACCGGGCCAGTAACGGCAGAGCGATCCTGACTGCCTCCTCTACAACCGCCGACAGGTAAGGAAGGTTCTGCAGCGTTCGCAGTGATGGCATCACCTTCGCGTCAGGTATGGCCCCTATCAACTCCGCTCTGAGCTTTACCAATACCTCTGGATTGTCAAGGATGTGGTAGAAGGCCCGTCCGATAACTTGGGCTGTTGTTTCGCCTCCGGCACCGACGATCATACTGGCTTCGTCCGTTAGCCTCATCTCGCCCTTGTCAGCCGTAGACAGATCGCTGTCCAGGAGATGGTGGAAGATGTTGTCCTCGTATCCGGAGCCCTTGGAGTCATCGTTCGCTTCTGAGTGCTCGGCCACGATCCTCCGAACTTGCTCGAGCAGTTTCTCTTTCCAGTGGACATAACCTGCAAGTTTGGGATTCAGCCGCAGCACCCATGCTGAAGGAAGAGTCGCAAGGGTTGCGGTGAGCCACTTGAACTGCCGCGCGAATGGATTTACCTGAATTGTCTCCTTGGTCATGTCGCTCCATTCTGCCCCCATTTCGGGTTTCAGCATCATGTTTGTGGCTCCTTCCTTGCCGAAGGCGTATTCAGTGATGACGTCCATTGCAAACGCGGTCCCGAGCCTATACATGACGAGCACTTCATCATCTTGCAGCGCTCTCTGCATGCGTGTGACCATGTTGGTGACCACGCCCGTGATGCGAGGCTCTAGCGCACGGATGCTCTGCATGGAGAAATAAGGTGCCAGAGGCTCTCTTCTTTCTCGGTGAAGGTCATGGTGCATAGTGAACGCGAGGCCATCGCCCAGGTGATCTAGGTTGTACCACCTGTCTCGGTGCGTGATCCACTTGTTGTTATGGTAGATCTCGCTGAAGAAGTCTGGATCGTTGATGTGGAGCTCGTATGGATTGATGCGGACCACGGGACCGTACTGTTTGTGCAGCTCTTCGATGCGGAAGATATACTTGCCTCCCAGTGTCACATCGTAGTAGTACTCGTACCAATAAGTGAGAGCCGCGAGGCTTGGGCCAGGGAAGCGAGCATGAGGGCACAGGTAGAGCCGGTAGATGCCAAGGCCAATGGTATATGCACAGAGCGCAATAGTAACCCACGCGATGGCTTCAAAAGTGGTATCAGGCAGAATCTTGGCCAGCGTAGTACTCAAGGTATTAATGAACGACATCATCTCACGGCATTTCTGATTGACTCATTGAGTTTGCAGCACTGCTGTGGTGCCGCACATCTCATTAAATAGTACTACGGCCCACTCGTGGAACCATACCCAGGATTTCGGCGACTTACTGCCAGTCTGTAAGCAAGAACCGGAGAGATACTGTCGATTCCCATCTGGGGACGCTCAGAAGAGAGATCATTGGGTACATCTGACTCTGGACTGGTTGCCTTGACGCCAAGGCCACCCGCTCGACCAATGCGAAGGTATGCATGACTGCCGCGGACTGAGGATGTTTGTGCAAGGTCAGACTGTTGTGACGGATACAGCTTGCAAGTTGCGACGCGTGGTATGCTTGGCATCCACTATGGCTGACTCTCTTAAATCCGTCTTGCATGGCCAGGCAGTCGAGGAGACGCGACTCGTTGCTCAGCCAAGGCGGACCCTTGGCCCCCCCCCTGCTCGCAAGAATGCAGGGATTGACCGACCTGGATCATAAGAGAAATACAGAACAAAAAGTCTTGGGCTTGGGACGGCATCAAAGATGCAAATCTACCCAAGAGACTCACAATAATCTCTCGCAATCTGTACAAACGACTCGTCCTGCTTCATGCCCAACGACAAGCCTAGAGAGTTGTCGAACTCCTCCGGCCATGAGTACACCAGTCTCTTCACACCTTCATCGTCCTCCTCCCTCACCAGCTTCAGCTTGTCCTTCCCCCCAATTTCCCTCAATGCATCCCTCATCCCTTGCAGCGTCACGGCGAATCAGGGAACCAGAACCGTCCGTCGATGCAGGGGCAATGCCTCGCGCGGCAGGCCCAACGCGATGACGATATTGTCCACCAGCGTCCGCGGACTGCACACCCAAGTCCTCCACTGCCGATCCGAAAGCGGGACCTTGCACACCTGCCCATTCATCGGCTCCCTAATGATACCCGAAAGAAACGACGACGCCGCGGCCGTAGGCGCCCCGGCTCGCACCGTGATCCCCGGTATGCGCAGGGAGATGCCGTTGATCATGCCCCGCCTCGTCAGGTCGTTGACGTAGGTCTCGCAAATGACCTTCTGGCAGCCATACGACGACTCCGGCGTAGCGGGCATCGCCTCCGTCAGACCCCGCTTCGGCCGCGGCTCGCCATATACGGCGATACTGGACGCGTAGATGACGCGGAGGCCCGGGTTGGACTTGGCCAGGGCGAACAGCAGTGCCCGTGTGGCATCGACGTTGGCGCGGTACCCGCCCTCGAAGTCCGCTTCGGCGCCGGAGGACATGATGCCGTGGAAGAGGAGCGCGGCGTCGGGCTTTTCGGCGGCTAGCGTCTCGCTCGCCTCGAGTAGGTCTGCCGTTATCACGCGTGCTTGATGTCCATGTGCTGTGTTTGAGGGTAGGGGTGGCTCCACGATGTCGGTTAATGTGACTTCGTGTGTTCCGTCCAGCAGCAAGGTCTTGGCGAGTTCCTGGCCGATGAAGCCGGCTGCGCCGGTGATGAGAACACGCATTGGGTCCAAGGGAGGCTCCCGCTTGGCGATAGTTGTGTTAGTCGAATGTCGTGTGGCGACGGCAGAAGTCTGTACAGATCGGGTCCAAGGGTGAGGGGAAAGCCATCGCCATCCGGAGCTGTGGAGAACGCCGTCGGATCGACACGCTCATACACCTGAGGAAGGTATTTGCAAAAGACGGCGCAGAAGAAGGACTAGGTCTTTAGTCGAGACTGCAGCCTTGGAATGCTCAGTCTCAGTTCAACGGGTACCCTGGAGGGTTCTTGGTGGACCTTGAACGAAACGACGCTCGCGTAAGGCTGTCGATCAAGGAGTCGACGCCAAGCGTTCCGCTCCGCAGTGTCATTCATCTTGATCGGCCCTTGGACTTGCACCAGTGTAAGGCTAGTCCTATCAACGGTGTAAACGACACCAGCCCTGCCAGGGGCATCATGACAATCGCGCACAGCGTTGGGTGCAGTTACATACATTTCTCGTCAGAAGGACTGGAACTGCGCCTGACAATGCTGTGGTCTGAGAACGAGGTTTGTATTGCAAGTGTTTAGCATCTGCGTTCAGTATCTACCACTCACTCTGAAGACATAATGTCCTTTGTCTGCTAACGAGTCTCGATCGTATGACTAAACGAAATAAATCCACAGCCTCGGCGGGTTGCCTGTCAATCACATACTTCCATCCTCCACCCATGACCACTTCCCCTCGATCGTCTCAAACACCCCGCAAGATGTTCTTGCAGCACTCACACTTGCAAAGACAAGAAACCATAGTCAACCATGACGTTCCTCCGAGCCATAACAGTGCCCGCAATAGGTCTTGTTGCAATGTTTGCAACAGATCTCCTGCTCGAATGTGAAATCGCTTCTCTTCAGCCCCTCCATACAGATCGCGCACCGGAAGTACTTCTGGTCGAGCGTCTTGACGCGGTGCGTCCGCTCCGCGCAGCTGGGGCAGTCGATGGTTTTCGGGTCGATCTCTGGATGGTGGAGCTTGGACGTCTCCTTGCACTCAGAGCAGAAGACATAGACGGTCGGCCTGTCGGTGTTGTGGAAGGGACTGAGAATCGTGTTCTCGAGGAGGAGCGCGGGCGTCTCGTGGTTGTTGTGGCATGTCCGGCAGGCAGCGAGCCCGGGGCCCACGCCTGCTTCGTTGGAATAGGCGATTCCAAGCAGCGTTTTGCGGATTTGAGTCAAAGCCCTCGTTATGTTTAGGTTGCAACGCAAGTCGGCGCGGGATAAGGAGATAGTCTCGATCCGGGAAGAAATGGCAAACAGTGCCTTTCGAGTGTCGTGGGATAGTGCCATGCTGAGGAAGTCGGGCGGACTCTGATGCCTTCGAAGGTGGATCGCGAGAATCCGTGGATAGCCAGCGGTAGTAGCGGGTGCTGATCGAGCGGATTTGGAGATGCAAAAGCCGAGCAGCCCGGCGATACCTGGTAATACTATATATTTTCGAGCTCGGCAGACAAAAGGTGCCTGATCGTTTACCTCGAACCGAGCACGTCGATTGAGAGTGACGTGTGGGCCGCATAATCAGTAGGAACAGACAATAGCTGACTGCAGTCACCATGCTACTGCTCAGCCCTCGATAGGAATTAAGTTTGAATAGAAGCGGCATAGACATCCGTCAACCATTTTGTGAAGTGTATAAATGCCATGTCGATGAAGCGTGACCGTTCCAGATATTGCTATTCAAGACCTCGATGCTGGACTGAATAGCGAATCTCATGCAGATGCCCCCAACGTTGTTCGGGATCAAGCGCCCATGTAAATGCAGTAAGCCGGTCATTGGAGCCCTGTTGCCTGTTAATTGCTTGGTGGGTGTAGCGGTGTTCTCAGAGATGCGGCTTCGGGATCACGAATATCTCGATATGCAGCCCGAGCATATTGCTCGTGATGGTGGTTTCGTTGATGGTTTGTGTGACGGTTACAAGAGTGGTTAACGGAAAGGTAACTCTGCACACGCCAGGAGTTGGTGTGCGCTTTATAATTTGTCGGCAGGGTAGTCCGTTTGTCTTGATAACGCTATCCCACATTGGCCGTTTGGAATTACCGCAATGACGCACCACAAGGCCACCGGAGTGAAGCAGGCTCAGCGTGAATATGAGGTAAGTCATGTAAATTAGCAGGCAGGTAAGAGCATCATCAATGGGCCAGGTTCTTCTGGACCTCGAACAATCGATCTGGCATTCAATCATTCAAGATCCATCAAAGCATCGACAGTGATGGCTATTTTCGACCAGCGAAGTTTCACCTCGAGAAATCGATCAGGCATGAGGATAAAAGGATCTTGGACAGTTGTAGAAAGGCTGTGCGCCATTCATGATTCGCACTTAGCTATCCTTCCTTTTTCACGCGAGGGTCTTCCCGCACAATAAGGATCTGACGCCGTGCTATTCCTCGGAGAGTGTATGCGGCATTGACAAGCGTGTTGACAACCAAGATAATCAACAAAGCTGTAGCCAATACGCGGAAGGTCGGACTGTCCATTTGCTCGGAAAAGAGTATCATAGCACTGCACATCGTGCCAGATGGAAAGATGGTACTGTACCAAGCTGGTGTCCACTTGATATCCCTGGTAAAGACGGCGTGTAGTATTGCGTAGAGGGCCCAAAGTGTCCAGAACAGCCCCAGGCCGAACATCATCAGGGCGAAGACCATACATGCACCGTGAAGAGCCATAGCGGCCTGCTGTTGGAGGAATATACCTCTCCCGTATTCAGCGAAATGCTTGGTCGCCGCTGTGGAGAGCGCCATCAGCGCTGTGGCTGACTGGCCAACTGGACCAAGCAGGATGATCAAGGATGGTCTTCTCACGCCATCGAACCAACCATTGACCAGGATCCGCTGCAAGAACAGTGCGTAGACGAGGATGGCAATAAAGAAGCCGACGCCAACCAGCATGAAACTGAAGATGATCATGGGGACTGCCAGTCTAGCTGAGATGTCCTTGGAGTATATTGACAGTAGCCCTCCTTCGGCAGCGGCGGTGCTAGTTGCGACAGCTGGCAATATGATGGCCAGACTTAGGTTTCGAGCCTCGGTCAGTGGCTTCAGGGTCAGGATGATGTATATTGCGATGCCAAACAGCAGGACCCAGACCACCGAGATCCACCACATGACATAGGCGAGGACTGTGAATGCGTGTCCACCCCAGTATGCGTTGCTGGCGATGAGAGCGGTCAAAGTGGTGAGGGTCATCCAGGCGATGGGAAAGCAAGCCATGAAACACAGCTCATTCACGTCGCCAGTGATCTCAGTCCAAGCTGCTTTGCGATAGAGAAGGAAGCGTAAGACCATGAGCGTGCTGCAGAGAACGAATATAACCAAGTCGATGACAAACAAGACGCTGCTGATGATACCCAAGCCGGAAAACTGGTAGGGAAGGGTGTGGCACAGTAGACCAAGAATTCCAGTATTCATGCTCCAGGTCACCCAGACCGGGCTAAAGTCCTGGATCAGAGCGCGTACGGCACTTCGTCGTCGTGGCTGTGAGGTTCTCGTGTCGGCACTGCCATTGGATTGATGGCCATCAGGCCCGTCGAGGTCTTCTTCCGTCATTTTGACCGCATGAATGGCTGTACAAGTCTTTCCATGAATCTTTTTTTCAAGGCAACAAGATGTGGACAGAGGAAGAGTCCACCGTCGTCATGACCAGATCTTGACTTTTCCGAGCTTGTCGTTGACGATGCGGTCGGGGTGGCGGGGATGCGCCCGCGTTAAGGGGAAATGGCATTTTTACTTAAGCAACCTCGGGCAGTTCTCCGCAATGCAATCTAGGCACGCGTCCCGGGCGCGGGGGAGGGCATCTCTCCGGCTATCCGTGCCGGGAGCCAGTATGCTTGATAGATTGAAGCTTTCCAGTTGTAGGCGTCCCCAACCACCATGAATACGAGACGATTGTTCAGAACAAATCACTGATGCATCACCCTTATCTATTGCGGACGACGAGCTGCACCACCGCTGGCTCGTTGCCTATCTCTTGATACCTTGAGCTATGGAGGCGAGCCTCGAACATGGCTGGTATCTGTGACGAGATACTCAAGCTGATCCCTTGCGTTGCCATTGTCTGCGAAGAATCATGTCTGGGAGTTTGGAGAGAAAGCATGGCTCTGAAGACGATGAGGGGCATCCAACGGGTACCTCTGATGACTACCACGGTAGAGATCTGGAACCCATGCTGTGCGACTATTGTTGCTGATGTCAACCAGATACCGATGTTTTTGGTCGGGAGGACAATGCCACCATCAAGTACAAGACACTATCATGGCAGATGTGCTCGGTCCTTATGATTGCAGAAATCGTTTCCAACGGTATGCTATCCCTTCCCGCCGCCCTCGCCGTCGTAGGAATCGTCCCTGGTCTCCTGCTCATCGCTTTCCTCGGCATTTTCGCCCTCTACACCTCCCTTGTTCTCGTCGACTTCAAGCTTCGGCACCCCGAGGTCCACAATATGGGAGACGCCGGCATGATCATGGGCGGACCCGTCCTTCGCGAGATCCTGTCTGCTGGCACCGTCATCTTCGCAGTCTTCGCCACGGGCAGCCAGCTCCTAGCCGGCCAGATCGCCTTGTCCACCCTGTCTGACAACAAGCTGTGTTTAATGATATACACCGGCATCTTCGCCGTCCCAACCTTCCTCGTATCACTGTTCCGAACGTTGGACCACCTCTCCCTCCTCTCGGTGCTCGCCTGCATCGGCATCCTCGCTGCCGGCATTGTCGGCATGGCCGGTGCCGGCGCCATCTCGTCGCCTCAGCCCATCGAAACGGCCAAACCTTCCGACTTCTACCATGCTTTCCTCGCCATCACAAACCCCGTCTTCTCGTACGCCGGCCACTTCATGTTCTTCATCCTCATCAGCGAAATGTCCCAGCCAAAAGATGCCAAAAAAGCCGCCTGGACACTGCAGATCTTCGCCACCACCGTCTACTGCGTATTCGCAGCTGTCATGTACGTCTACCTCGGCGACGGCATCGCGAGCCCGGCCTTCTCCTCCCTTCCGTCCCACTGGTCCAAGGCCGCCTACGGCATTGCGCTGCCCAACTTCCTGATCGCCGGCTCGCTGTACGCGCACACGGCCGCGAAGCTCTTCTTCGTGCGCCTCTTCCGCCGCCCGGCCCGCAGTCGCCACTTGCACCACCACACGCTGCTCGGCTGGGCCGTGTGGGCGGCACTCGTGCTGCTGATGAATGCTGCGGCCTTTGTGTTGGCGGTCGGAGTGCCGATATTTGCGTACTTGGTCAGCATTGCGGCGAGCTTGTTCGCGAGTTGGTATACGTATGGTGAGTTTGCAATGCTGGTCATATCACGAATCAAGGGGAATCCGGGCACAGTGGGCTTGAAAAGCGTTGCTGCTGACAGTAGAAATCTAGGCATTGCGGGAGCTTTCTGGCTATTTGATGCGTGGCACGATCACGCTGGCTGGGTAGCTTACCGGCAGCGATGGGGAATGTGTCTGCTGAACTGCGCGACATTTCTGGCGGGGTTCTTCATTTGTGTTGCCGGTAAGTCAGGCTCTGCCGTGGCATCTCGTACGGTAGTACACGGGGGTTTCAAGAACGAGCCTCAAGGTAGAGTCATCAGCACTAATGTGTTGTTATAGGCATGTACATTTCGATCAAGCTTATCGTTGATGCTTATAGTTCTGGGGCGGTGGGAGAGCCGTTCTCTTGCTAATATCTTCAGTGAATCGAGCAGATTAAGGATCAGGACTAAGCTCGCCTTTTGCAGACGCCTCATGTATCAACTCTTCAGCCAGAAAGTATCATCATGATCTGGATGCCCTCAAGGGTCTTGAATCCAGAGAACCGATTTGCCCAGATTATCACCTTTCAACATGCCGATGAACCCATCGATTGCGTTGTCCATTCCCTTCGTTACATGATCCACCGACTTGAAGGTCCCGTCTGCTATCCACTTGCTGATATTGTCGTCACGTGCTTTCCGATGTTTCGCGATGTTCTCATCAAAGACTAGGAAGCCCTGCCACAAGAGGCGCTTGCGGACCACCTGCCCGTAGTTCTTTACGCCATACGCATCCGAGGCGCTGGCGTTGTTGTACTGGGATATAGAGCCGCAGGCGACTGTTTGATGTTAGTACGGAAAAGTTGTGCTAAAAGGCGATGAAAGGGTCCTACCAATCCGACCAAACTCCTTCATATTCGCGATCGCGATATCTAACAATTCTCCCCCGACGTTGTCGTAGAAGATGTCTAGTCCGTCAGGCGCCAGCCGCTTGATCGCCTCGGCCATGTTCTCCTTCTTGTAATTGAAGCCGGCATGGAAGCCGAGCTCTTTGGTGATAAACTCGAGTTTCCTATCGTCGCCGACCGATCCAATGACATGCAGACCCTCACGCACCGCGATCTGCCCTACGAACTGCCCGACGGCGCCCGCCGCGGCCGAGACGAGGATAACATCGCCCTTCTTCGGCCTGCCGATCTCGTGCAGCGAGCCGTACGCCGTCATGCCCGTCATGCCCAGAGCACCGAGGTACGCCGTCAGTGGCACGCCGGCCTTGGCCTCGATGATGTGCACTGTCCCTAGAGCGTCGGCAGGGATGGCGGAAAAGCTCTCGGTGTAGGTGCGGCCGATGATGACGGTGCTGCTGGGAGGGAACTTGTCGGTGTCGGACTTGAGGACCTTTGCGATGACGGAGACGGAGATGACAGGCTTGCCAGCCTCCATTGCCGGGGAATAGGACTTGATGGCTGGGTCGCGCATGCGGCCCCGCTGCGAGGGATCGAAGGCGGCATAAAGGTTCTTGGTAGTGATGCCACCTGGTGGAGGTGAGGCATTGTCATCGAAGCCAATATCCTCAATTGTGAGGTCTTGACCCGGTTTGGGCCAGCCCTGCGGTACCTGTTTGTAGATGAAAGCTTTGTTTTGGACCATGGTTGAGGATATGGTTGCGGTTGAGGCGAGGTGGGGGAGGGGCGAAGGTCGGGTTGGCAGCGGGCAGGATCGCAGATGTGCGGGCTGCTCTACAATGTTAGTTGTGCTTACCGTCTCTCTGGGGTTGTTGCAGCGCTGCGCGTCTGTACGGAATGTTGATCATGGTGTTCAAGTCGGCTCGGGTGGTATTTATTCGCGAACGGCTTGGACTGCCAATCAATGTTATGTGGAGATACCTCGGTATCCGACCACCCACCAACGATCACGTTTAGCTATGGACCGCGGTGTTGATTACCAATTGGGCGCTGCAAAATGTCTGGAGCATAAGTACAGCCCCTCGTTAGCGAGGAGTTGTGCCATGGTCCTGACAAAGCTGTGCGAATCATGCTAGCAACCCCAAGACTTGGGATACCTTACTAGATATGATGAGACCCAGAAGGCGGGTCGCTTGCTGTGCCATGAGAGCACCCTCATGCCTTGGGGAGTCTAGATCTAGCATCGCTTCTACCCGGACTTCGGTTCTCGACTGAGACAGGGCCGCGGGGCGCAACGACCCACAGGACGGCAGGCCATCACGGTTGGCGATGGCGCACAAGGCTAGGACGTTAGGAGGGGGATTTGAGTAGGCTAAGCTTGGGAAGCGAACTCGTTGGTCAAACCGGTGACTGGGGACTCAGGGCTGCAGCAGGTTGGCAGGGTGCATGATAGGATGGCTTCTGCCGTGTCAGCCGCTGTCTGAGTCCGCATACCACTAGGCGCGAATGAACGAAGGCGTCGAGGAGCAGGACTCGAGGGTAGAGGGACGTGTGCGATTGACAAGTATAGGTCGACGGGTGGACAGTCTGCTCCACCCGTATGACATCGACCCAACGCTCCACGCATCAGATCCATACCCACCTGCGTATGCCTCGTTCGCTCACGTTGTCCACTCAACCTGCGTACATCGCTGGCGTTGAGTACTGCGGCTTTTAAGAAACCAAACCGACCTAACGCTGGTCGCACTCTGCCCAACGAACTCAGGCTGCCTGTCATCATCGAGTCATTTTGAAAGGACCATTTCTGCCTGATCCTCAGCAGCTGGCCACATGATCCTTGACAATTGCGTTTGTTGTTTCCGCAAAACACTACTGCTTTCCATGTTGCTTCTTGATGAGTGTTGCTGGCGTTTCTAATATTCTTGTCTCACCTTCCAGCGTTCTTCCCCCGCCTCCGCATCTTGCCCACATGATCTGCAGTGCGACTCAGCCGTCCCGTCACCATGGAGCAAGAGACTACTGCCACGCAGACACAGCCCGAAGTCCAGAAGAACAATGATGTCGAGTCTGCAGAGACTGCGCTGCCCGCCGATGGCAACTTGGCCACTGAAAAGCCCAAAGCTACTTCACGAAAGAAGCACGCGCACTGCAAAAAGAGCCCGCCTAAGAAGTCTCGCAAGCAAGATTCTAGTGATTCCTCCTCGTCAACATCATCCTCCGACTCAGACTCCGACCTGTCATCCTCAGCGGCGGACAGCGACTCCTCTGACGATGCAGAGGCCATCAAAAAGAGGAAGAACAAGAAGGCACGGTCCAGAAAGCTGAAGAAGGAACCCAAGAAGCTGAAACGACGGCAGCTACGCGAAGAAGAAGAGGAAGCAGATGATGATTCGGACCAAGCTGATTCGGAGGACGAAGATCCTCGAATGCAGCTCGAGTTACTCCGTCAACAGCAAGACAAGGCCCGGATGTTGAACATCCTCAAGTCTATGCGACAGCAACAGCAGCAACATGAGGATCCAGACGAGCTTGCAGACATTTATGCCCAGCTTAGGAATCTCGGCAATGCTTCGCGTGGACGTAATCGAAAACAGTCCCTCGATGCTCTCAAACTCAGCGGCTTGACCCGCCGTGACCTTGATCTGGAGGGTGCCCGTAAGCTGAAGGAAAAGCAGAAGAGGAAGTCCAAACCAGCCAAGAAGAAACGTGCATCCAAGGTCGCCTTCAAGCGAGTCGACCAGCTATGGGACCAGTCTATTCACAACTACAAATTGACCGAGACGGTGGAAGACGAAGACACCGATGAATGGGATCAGTACATCTTCACCGTTCGGCGAAAGTTCGATTGGGAGCACAAGTACCAGGAGACACTCGTCGACATCAAGTCAAAACCACTCAAGGAAGCTCTGCAGCACGTCATGGCTGGTGTGAAAGGTGTTAGCCTGGTCGCCGACACTCCTCATGTCGATCCTAATCAACTCTTTCTCTATCTGGAGGAGACTCGCACATACATGGGCAAACTTTCCGAGCAGAGCAAGGCGGCCAAAAAGAAGAAGGTCCGCAGGGAGCTCGCTACCAAGGCTCAGCACTTGAAGATCCTGATAAAATACCTCGACAAAGATTATACCGAAACCAAGAAGACACTCCTGCCAATGCTGAACAACAAGACCATCTCCTTCGACTTGCTGTGGGCTCTTTTCAAGCCAAATACCATCGCCTACACCAACACATACGGAGACAATGAGCAGCCACGCGCCTTCAAGATTGAGTACGTGAGCAAGGATTCGCATTTCATGAAAGGTACTTGGTACACAATTGAAGGCAGGTATCTCGAGTACGACGGTAAATCCTTTGGCATGGGTAGTATGTCTGTCCAAGTGCCCAGCTTTCAGGGCGTTCGCCGCATACCTACCCTCGATTGCTATCCATTGCAGTACCATAGGGATCCTGAGGCGCTCAGGACTCAATTGATCGAGCGTGGTAAGAAGTTTGTCGCCCTTGAAGGTGTTCACTACAAGTACCATAAGGGCATGGCTTATACCAAGCGCAAGCGACAAATCCTCAAAATCAATATCAACGGTCGGATCATGTGCGACCCTGCTATTCACCTCCGTATTAATCCCAACTACCAGATCAGCACCGTCCGGCCGAAGGAAGAGGATGAAGAGATCTTCGAGATCAGCGATGATGAGGACGATAGCGCCTGTGGATGCTGCAGCAGTAGCGACGAAGCTGGCGGCGACGGGATTACCCCTTCTTCATCCGAAGAAGCCAGCCACCAAGAGCGCCGCAAGTACAAAGTCGTTCGCACTCCGGACGGTCAGATAAGGACTGTTGAGGTCGAGCCGAACGACGAAGCCCAGGCTATATCACAGGGTGATCGTATCGAGGAGTCGGTCTCGCGTGCTTTTACGGAGGAAGAACTACTGATCGCCTCTCCCGTCGTGCTGGGCTTTGCGTTCTCTGAAAAACTCTGGTTGGAATTCACTGTGTCTGGAATTTCCGAAGTTGTCTTCAACGTGGATGCTTTCGACAGCCTCGTACTACCAGAGGGGCAGAAGTCGATCGTCAAAGCTCTCGTCTCTAGCCATGCCTTCCATCCTACCAAATCAATTGATGATATCATCAGTGGCAAGGGTCGTGGTCTGTGCTGCGTTCTCCATGGCCCACCTGGAACTGGCAAAACACTTACTGCTGAGGGCATTGCTGACTTACTCAAATGTCCGCTGTACATGGTTTCCGCTGGCGACTTGGGCACCGACCCTCGTAATCTGGAGAAAGAGCTGCAAAACATCCTCGACATCGCCCATTCATGGGGTGCCATTCTCCTGCTTGACGAAGCGGATGTCTTCCTGGAGAAGCGCTCGATCCACGACATCCATCGCAACGCATTGGTGTCGATCTTCCTTCGCCTGCTTGAATACTTCCAAGGCATCCTTTTCCTAACCACCAACCGTGTCGAGACGTTTGACGAAGCATTTGTGTCCCGCATTCACTTGAGCTTACGCTACGAAGAGTTGTCGACCAAGGCTCGTCACCGCGTTTGGAAGTTATTCATCGAGAAGGTCATGAAGAGCGAGGGCTTGGAAGTGGCCAAGATCACGGATCAGGATTACATGGATCTTGCACGAAGAGATGTCAACGGGCGGCAGATCAAAAATCTGGTGAGGGCTGCGCAGGCACTGGCGGTACATGAAGGCAAGCCGCTTGACATGAAGCACATCAAGAGGGTCATTGATGTTGCAGAGAGCTTTGTGCGGGACCTGAAGGGTGGAAGTGGGTACACGGACGCTATGAGAAGTGAGTGTTGACCCAACTAGTCATTTGGCTTGCTTGCTAACGCCGTACAGGCTACACCTAGTTTACTCGCACTGCATGCGAGGCCCTAAGACGTGCTGCTACCCATCGACGACTCGTGCGTACTTTGTCCCACTTTCCAAGCGGTCCCTATCGTGTCTAGCAAGGCACCCCTCATACCAATGAAAGCTCGGCCACCTACGCCTGTGCCTACTCGATCCATCGATCGGAGAACCTGACTATCGCCTTATCAACACCAACATCAGGGGTGTAGTTCATCTGCGACCCTCTCACCCTGCCGCGGCAGTGTGGTCATCAAGGAAAAAGTGGAAGAACAAGGGCATCAAAGAGCATGAAAACAGTCATGAAGAGCTACGTACCCTGCTCGGCCAATGTCCAACGTCAGAACTTTAATAGCGTCTTGTTGACGTCTAGGGAGAGGCTCACAGCAGTTGGTGGCATTGCCATAAAATCATCAAATCATGACTGGCAGCGACAATAATGGCGTGTGGGCGATGGATGAAATAGAGCCTGATGACACAAACATTGAAACGACCGATCGATCGATACATACATACATGATGCTACGCTAAGTCTCAAAAAATGCCGCGAAAAGTGCTTTTCTACCCAAAAATCCTCCAGTCAGTCAGTATGCCGCCTACTGTCGACGGACCCACACGAATACATGTGCCGTTACCCCTCTTTCTACCGTGACCTCTACCTTTTCCGTGGAACTCTGACCGCGCTCTGTTGCGTTGATGGAGTGAGGTGGTTTGTTCGTCTGACTACGTACGCTCGATGCGGGATCGGCGCACAGCTCTTGGGTATCGTTCATTCTTTTGTGGAAAATCAAAAGTACGCGAACGTGTGATAACATGATCTTGTCAACCCCAATTCGATCTGCTGCGAACGTTTTCATTCTACCGCAGGAAACTCGTAACGACCGTGATGACAGTTGTGAAAATCATTGCAAACAGACCGGCGATGATGAACACGATATCCCCAGCCTTGACCCATGGGTTCTGAGCCACGCCCAGGTAGTGCAGCAGCGGCGGGTAGATGTAGACGAGGGGCACGCAGGCGAAGCTGCCAATCAAGGCGACGAAGCGGTCAAGGTTTGCGGAGCCCCAGATGCTGATGGCGACGCACAAGACGACTATGACGGTACGGAAGCCGTTCTTCTTCCATTTTCCGGCCAGGTCGTGCTTGCCGGAGATGTTTCCGAAGAGCTTGCCTTCCAGGATGCGCACGGCGGGGAAGAGCTGCACAGGGGTGCCGACGAGGACGGCCATGGAGTAGACAAACTGCACGGCGTTGACGAGGTGCGAGTCTTGAGGGAAGTTGGAGATGACTTCGATCTTGGTGGCGGTGCCGAAGGTGGCGTAGCAGAGGATGCCGACGCTGCCGAAGATGGCGGTGATGAGGATCATGACTATATAGAGCAGCCACTCGAATTTCTGAGGCTCTTTCATGGAGGACTGGATGGGCAGGATGAGGCCGATGCCCTCGAAGGTGAAGATTGCGGCGCCGATGGTGAGCGTGTAGGAGGACGGATTGAAGAGGACGACGCTCTCGGCAATCCCATGAGCGGTGAGGAACGCGATGTCGTAGTACCAGATGTAGACCAGTCCCAGGATGATGAAGACATCCGCAATCATGGCGGCGGGGCCAAGTTTGGAGATGTTACGAATCAGCGCCATAGGGACAAGGATCAGTAGTTGCAGTGCGATGAGGTCTTTGGTTGACAGCGGAGACGCGTTGTGTGAGACTGCATCGGCAAACGCTTTGAGGTTGTCCGCCACAAAGACGGTGCCAGCGCAGACGAAGCCGAGTTGGGAGATAGTGATGGAAGAAAGGATCACAGCGCGCATCTTGCGACCGCCAATGGCTTCGCCGAGCTCTCCATAACCACCTGGGTACTTTGCTTTGCATTTCAGAAGGAGGTGGAAGGCCAGCGTGGTGATAAGGGCAACGAAAAAGAGAGTGATCGAGCTAAAGAGAATGCCGCCGTTCTGGAAGGCCTTGGGCAGGAACATTATGCCGGTGCCAATGAAAGCCTTGAGCAGTGTGAAGAAAGTTCGTGCAACTCCAGCATCTCCTGGTCGTTGGATCCGCTTGGTGCTCTTTCGACGGGGTAGCAGGGGTCTCCGCTCGCCGTCCTCGACGTCTGTCTCAGCCTCGGTCTCAGATTCTGACTCCTCTAGATCTTCGCCCGCGAAATTGCCATAGAGATCCAGAAATTCAACAAAGTTTCGAGCGATTGGAACTCTCCGTGGTGAGAAGCGGGACAAAGTTCCGTATTTCTGTACGACATATTGTCGTCTGAACCCACCAGGAAGGAGCTGTTCAGAAATTGGTAGCATGTCGCTCTCATCGCCGGTGAAGTCGGGCCCAGAAAAAGTCTTTGCTCGCTGGTGGTGAGGTCTGTTACGAGCATCGATCTTGTAGAGATCGCGATGAATGTCGCCACCCAATAGGGTAAGGGAGGATTGAGCTTCCCCTTCTTCAATGGCAGAACCATCAGCTCTCTCGAAGGTCCCATCAAAAGCATAGCCGGATGGTAGATGGTTCTCTAGCACTTCAGCTGCCTCAGGTTGTTCATCCTGAACAGCATTAATGGCGGGCGAGTCAGCCATGGTGAGATCCCTCGGGTATTAGATGCGGTGACTTTTGCGACTAAAATATCGGCACCTCGGTTTGACGATACTGCTCCAGAAGGGAGCTGAGACAGCCAACGAATCCCTTAGAGAACGCCGAAATGCACTGGTGATCGATATAGGACATGCAAAAGACTCATGCTGCAGAAGTTGTAGATCGAAGCTGAAGGAAGAAAGTCGGAGGTTCACGTAACCCAAAAGCCAAGAAATGAGGTTCTAAAGGAGCCGAGAACGCCAGACTGTATGCGGCCTAGTCCAGCTATGACGTCCTGGTCTTCTGAGCAGGCCGGTAACGTGCTGCGCCAATCTGCGGCAGGCGACCTTGCAAGGTTCTTGCTTGAAGCTGTCTATCACTTCCTCCGTTCTTCCCATCACTGCTAAAACTACTCCATTCACAACCACAGTCTCGCCCTGCCAGCCAACATGTCCTACGCCGACGTCGCTGCTAAGAACAGCGAGCAGAGCCCTGAGGAGGTATGTCTGTCCAGCTCTCCGGACAATCACATGTCACAACCAAGTTCTAGCCAGCCATGCTAACATGTCCCAGGCGTACGTTCCCATCGTCATCAATCGCCTCATCCGCTAACATTCATGCTATAGCAAAGCCCACCCCGTACCTCAACTCAGCCACGATGAGTCTCAGGCCTCGTCGCTAATCGATGTCGACTCCCCCCACATCTCCAGTGTCAAATCCGACTTCGAGTCGCAATCTGTTCAGACGGATACTCAAGCCGAGCGCATGATCCGTGAAGCCGAGAACGAAACTGAGCGCGCTCGCCAGGAAGCTGTCAAGAAGGCCGAGTCCGCCAAAGAGAAGGCGTCCGCGCAGGCGAAGAAGGCCAAGAGCACGCTGAAGAAGGACGGCAAGAAATTGGCAGACAACAGGGACAACCCTGTCGTTGTGGGCAACGCGGTGCTCTGGGCGATCACGGCTGCAGCGGTGGGCTATGGCGCGTATCAGAAGCATCAAGAGGGCAAGCTGGATTGGAAGTTGGCTGGCACCGTTGCCGGTGGCATTGGTGCTCTGGCCGTGGGAGATTACTTCGCTAGCCAGTGAGTTTCGCGCGGCGCTGAGGAGTGCGAGGACAAGCTAACAATGCAACAGGTGGCTGCTGGAGAACAAGTATCCTCCCAAATAGACTACCACTACACTGTGCGTGAAAGGGACGATGATGACGGGTGGAACAGCTGCACAAATGCAGAAGGATAGCCAGCGGCGCAAAGGCGACGGCATTGAACACTCTCGACTCTCAGCATTGCCTTAGATTGATCGATACCACGAGGCGCAAACGGCTCAACTCATTATAGCACCGGCAACAGTACTGGTATCCAACGAACCCAAGGTGTCATTACTGATACCTTGCGGGCTACCGCAGTGCTTCTCGGCTTCCGCTTAGATACCACAAATAGGGCTTGTATTGGATTTGCAAATGATATCAAGACAATGCGTTGGCCTTTTTTTTCTCTACCTCCGACGGGATTCCGCCCCAATGTATCATCTAGCTTGTCGTTCGACAGCAACTCGGATCCGTGAGAGATCTGATGGGGTATTTCCCCCTTTGCCCAGCAATCTTGACTGCTACACCAGCCTCAGCCCTAGTCTTTGTCGCACGAGCTGCCCAAAAAGGCTTCGACATCTTGCTTCTGAAACGTTGTGCGGCCCTTTAGCTAGTCCGGCTCGCATCTCCGTAGACATGCCTCGTCTCCCTTCCCCAAAACACTCACCTGGCGCTGGAAATGCTCGTTGGTAAAAATCATAAAGCCCCAAAACCTTGGTTTACATGGCTTGCGAACTCACAATCACCTCTCAGCTGATGAACCCTGCAGAGCCCTCCACAACCTTGGCGCTCCTCCTCGCGTCGATGAACAGGTCCTCGCACTCGGCCACGTCCTCAACGGCAATCTCGCTGCGCCCATTGACCTTGGACAGAATGCTCGCCGGCGTCAGCAGCTGAAGCGCGTAGCGCAGACTGACCTTGGTGCCGTGCTCGCTGATCTTCTGCAGCGCCGCGTCGTTGAGTGCCAGTCCCTCGACGCGGGCGCGCAGCTTGATGATGGTGCTGACCTCTTGGGCGTTGTACGGGAGGGTGGGGACGATGAGCAGGCGGTTCAGCAGGTCGGCGGGGATGCCATGGGCGCCGGTCACCCCGTCGGTGCCGCGGATGACGGTGTTGCCGCGGTTGCTGGCCAGGATGACAATGGGCGAGATGGGCTGCTCTAGCGCACGGTTCAGGTAGGTGAAGCACTCGATGTCCAGCATGTGGACTTCGTCGATGAAGAGCACGCCCGGCACCAGCTCGGCCACGCCTTGATCGATGTACCGCGACACCACCTTGTTGATTTCCGCGCGGAGCTTGTCCGTAATCTCGGTCTTTTTGGGCTTCATCAATTGACCCATCATGCTCATGACATCCTGGCCGCCCTGAGGCCGCGCATTCGCGATGTCGAGGTCATGCAGCGTGACGTCTTGCACAACTTCTTTCTTCTTATGAACCTCGCCCTTGGGTACCGGCACGTACTCTTCGGCTTCGAGGTCAAATTCTGTGGCGTAGGCGTCCGATCGACCAACGCGCTTGCAGGCGCCTGTGTTGGCTTCGATGTAGATCACATCGCCGACTGTGACGCGCTCTTTGGTGATGGCTTCGTAGATTGAGGGATCGAGGCGGAGCTTTTTGGTACCTTTGGCGGATTTGAGAGTGAGAATTAGGTGGGAGATGGTGCGTCCGTAGCCTCCTAACGGGTTTTCGGCTTCTTCTGGAATGAGCTCGGTGACTTCGCCTTCGTACACTTCTTTTGTCTCGCGCACACGCAGGCCTAGGATGTCAGTCCAAGAACGATGCGGGAGGAGGGGCATGAATACCAATAGCTCGTCTGAAATTCTCCATTAGGGCTTCTGTTTTCTTCACTTCGGTGCTGTAGATCTCGCTGCCCACAATGGGGCAGAAGGGGACTTTTGTGCCGAGCTCCTGCGACACAGCGAGCGCCAGGGCTGTTTTCCCTGTGCCTGGACCACCGGCGAGCAGCACAGCGCGACCACTGAGTTTCTTCGCCTTGATCAGGTCGACTACTACGCCGCATGCCTCACGCGCGGCCGCTTGTCCGATGAAGTTGCCACTGGTATCAGCGGTGCCATCGCTTCTTAGGGCAAGGCCTTTAATGTGACTGTGCGCGGCAATGCGATTCTCACGCTGCGTGTTCTTGACCTCGCTGAGACTGACCATGGTGTATGAGGAATCTGCTGCGGCGGACCGCGAGCTTGAGTGAGTTCAGGCACAAAAGGCTGAGGCGGAAGGAGCCTGTCGTCGCGGGATGATCGACCGTGTGAAAGTTGTTTCAGCAAATCAGTAGGATTATAACAGCCTAGAGAATGTCTGCATACAAGGGAGTGCACAGGTTTGAAGTGTGGGTGGATGTTCACATTGACGCGACACGCCAAAAATCATCTCCGCAATCTTGAACTTCAATGCGGTCGACCATTTTTCTACCATCTCCATCCATAGCTTCGGCACCCCATACTTGGACTCATCTTTGGAGCTCATTCCCTCCTTCCTTTCCAGGAGCTCTGTCTATGGGTCGGTGACGTTTCTATATTGTGGTTGCCGTTAATTCTTCGCCTTTCGACCTCTCGAAGCACCCACGCCAGGAGTACAAGTCATTTCTTGCACATCCTATTTTTCCATCTGCCCATCACGATGGCAACGGAAGCTGTTGCGCACAGGCTCGCTGCTGTCAAAGCATCGCCCTCGACAGCGCAGTACAAGCAAATCAAGAGACCAGGATTCTACACCCCAAAATTCGCGTTGTCAAGAGATAGCTGGCACAAGACTCTGGCACAACCATGGCTCAAGCACACAGATCCGCTGATGCCTCCATACCCGTATGGCGCGAATGTCAATTACCCAGAAGCAAACTACGGTCTATATGGTGGTGCCACGATCCAGTCAGGAAACAAGATTTCTCAAGGCCGCAACAAGGGCAAAACGTTGCGAAAGTGGTTCCCCAATGTCCGGCTCGAGAAGATCAGGAGTGAGGCTCTGAACCAGGAGCTGACGATACCGATTCGAGCTCGAGTGATGCGCACCATCCGAAAGGCTGGCGGCCTCGACCAGTACGTCCTGGGCGACAAGCCTAGCCGGATAAAGGAGCTCGGGCTTTTGGGCTGGAAACTGCGCTACATTATCATGAAATCGCCCGCCGTACAGAAACAGTTCAGAGACGAGCGCCGCAAGCTTGGGCTGCCCGAGAACGATCCTACGGAGGAGACGTTCGCGGACGTTTGGAACGATCCCAAGAGGAGGCAGCAGTTGATTGCACAGCAAGATCAAGCCTGGGAGAACCTGCGAGAAAAGATGGAGAAATGGGATGAGCATGTCAAAAGACAATGGGATGCTTCGGATTTCTCGTGGGACGAAGAGACCAACAGCCAGTGGAGTGAATCGGATCAGCCGAGCTACGTGGGGAAGGACAAGCAAGGTGGTACGCTACGGACCACACTACCGAGCCAGTTGACGTTGCCGACGGTGGTTGAGGAAGAGAGAGCTGTGAAGATAAGGGGAGCTTACCAGCCGCGGCGCAAGCTGCGCAGCGAGTCCACCTCGCCGAAGCTGCTCGAGGAAGGAGTTGCAGATGAAGTAGAACTCGAAGAGCAAGAGGCCGAGGTGGAAGAGATGGAGCCCGAGCCCGCTACCCAAGAGAGGCACCCGGAAGAAGTCCCGGAACGTGTACGTTGATCGTCGAATCATTGCGACATTTTGTACATTACTACAGACAATCCTACCTACAAGCAGGCGCTGCCGTTGGCGGCAGTCTTTCCCGCTTCTGCCTTGGCCTCGCTATCCTTATATCGCTTAAACAACATCTCAAACGCTCTCGGCTCCTGGGCGCCGCTCACCTCGTACAAACCTTGTATCTCATAATGGGGAACACCGCTGATGCCCTTGTCGCGGGCCTGTTCGGCCTCCTCGTCCACAGTCTTGGCCTCGGCGCCGCTCTCCAGAAACTGCTTCACCCCCTCCGCAGAGCCAAGACCAGCCTCGACGCCCACCTCGACGAGCGTGTCCAGCGTGGTAATGTCGACTTCCTGTTCGAAGTAGCGGCGCCACAGGCCCTTCATGGCCGCGTTCTGGGCATCTTCACCGCCGTGGTTCTGAGCGTAGCGGATCAGGCGATGTCCGTTCCTGGAGGGCCCGGTCTTGCCGCCAAATTTGAAGTCCAGGCCCTCGTCGTGGGAGGTCTGGATCATCATGGCCTCGATCTGCTTGGCGCGCTGGGGGCCGAACTTGGATGCATAGTATTCTCGGCGATCGATTGACGGGATGGGGAACGGTGGTGGTTCTGGGCCGGAACCTGAGGCGTGGACTTGGGCGGCGGGGTTGAGGTAGAAGGGTTTGTAGGAGAGCTTGAAAGTATCGTTGGGATTGGATTCCTTGTGCTTCGCAATGGCTTTGCTGAGGCGAGTGTGGCCGATGTAGCACCATGGGCAGACGATGTCCGAGGTGATGGAGATGTTGTATTGAGTCATTCTGTTGGTCAGCAGTCTGGCCGTGGGAGTGAAGTTCATGTACGGGCAGGCTGTAGGAGGTGTAGGTACATCTAGGCTCTATACTCGACTGGCTCGGGGGCCTCGGGAGCGTTTTATAGTGTCAAGCGAGGTCGCCGAGAGGAGTGCATTATTCAGCATCAAAGTCACCACCAACCAAGCCCGAAATGGAGCCCCGCCTTACGCTGCGCCTTGATTGGCCAGGGACATTCCTTACCTGGACTGCACCTCACCTTGGTAGTGCCTCGCCTTTGATAGCAAGTACCTCTTTAAGCAAAACTTGAGGCGGTCATCGAGAGTGATAGAACGCCTCAGAGCATTGGGGCCGCACAGCCTCCCTAAAAGTAGGCTTATCTCCGTGCTAAGGGCAACATCGTTCCTGCTGTGCATTTGGTAGCCTACCTAGCAAGTGTGGTTTACAGTAGGCGTGCCACTATCAGCACTTCCATTCCACCAACTCCGTACCAGGCTCATCAGACTGAGCTCGTTACCGGCGAATTAGCTCCAATCTTCGATGGGCTGCCTATGTCTTGGATCGACAGCCATTGAGAGTGGTTGAGGGGGACAGCATCTGCTGCCGCTTGCTGCAGCTGATCTTAGCAAAGTCACCAACCGATTCCAGCACGAATCAACTGACCGAAGACACCGGGAGAGACGCACAACAGCTCGCAGCCTCATCACTCTTTGCCAATCCGCTCTCGCACCGCGCTCCATCACCATGTTGTCTCGCGCAGTGGCCGCCAGGGCACTCGACAATCTTCACGAAGCATTCCAGGACCAAAACCCAGGCTCTCTTTTCGCCGCTGTTCGGCTAGCCAAGACTGAAGCCTACGCTTGCCACCTCGTTCGCGCTGGCTTCGACTTTGATGAATTCAAGATCGACCGCTTAGTATCTGACCAACTTCAACGAGAGCTGAAAGAGTCTTTGGTCCGCGATGCCCAACCAGCCATCGATGGGATTGGCAACTGCCCCCTCTACACGAAGCTCCCGACCGAAGTTCGCCAACATATCTTTCGCTACCTGGTCGAAGCCCCGGAATCAATCCATTTGCACCCCGTCAAAGGCAACGTGAAACTAGGTTTCCGCCTTTCTCGCTGCGGTGACGCTATGCTTAACATGGACAGTGGCCATTGCAACTGCGAACGTGGCTTCAGCTTTCGCGTACAAGCTGCCGACAACCCTCCCCCGTTCCTGCAGACCGAGCTACTGCTGCTCTCACGCATGATTCGAAGGGAAGCCCTCGACCTCATCTTCACCAAGAACCGTTTCACCTTCACATCACTGCGCGACCTGAACTACTTCGCAGAGTCATTCTCCAAGAGCGCAGCGAAGCTACAGCATATCCAAATCCTAGAGCGATGCTCAGATGGTTGCCATTCTCCGTGGATGAACAGGAGCATCATTGAGACAAGGAAGAAGCTGGGCCATCTGCAAAGCCTGGAGCTACTTCTGTACCTTGACCAGTTTACTGTCTACGGTAAGCCACCAGCCCCTCCCAGAGACAAACACTACTGACCCAGAAGTTCAGAGTCCCCTTACCCCGACGGCTATCTCATCCCTCTCCTACCCCTCTATTTCAACGGACCTACTACTCTCCCCACTGGCCCTCCTACCCTCGCGACGCCCGCAGAGACAGGTCCTTCCACTACACAGCTGCTCTCAGCCAAACCCGCAGACCAACCCATTCCACCCGCATCTGTCTCCATCACAGTCCGCACAACACGCTTGTGGAACGAGCCCTCGACCCTCCCGCTGATCGCTAGCTACGTGGAAGACAAGCTGAAGGACATCTTTGCGGGCAAGTGGCGCACACAAGAGGATGTGCCCATCGCGGAGCCGCCGAAGCGTAAGTTGCCCGAGAGCGAGCGAGCACCGGAGAATCGGAGGGGGCTTTTGGTGCTCGGCGATTAGAGCTTTGAACGAAGTAAGCTGTGTATCGGTCAATTGAAGGGCGGGAGGATAGAGGAGCATGGAGAAAGGAAGTTTGGGCACACCTATTTGCAGGGAGTTGGTTTGGAGCTCTGACGCAATAGATCATCACTACCCGGCACTGCGCATCGAGCATCGAGCACGGAGCGACGAAGCAGCAAGCATCTAAGCAGCATTACTACAGCGTTTTGAGAGGTCCGACAGCGGCTGAGAACGAGTAGAGCAATTGAGCCGGCAAAGTAAAGCGCGGTGCCCTTGTGCATCGATGACAAGTAGTCGAAGCAAAGACCCTCATCCATACCCATCGACTTGATCCCCATCTCTCATGACACATTTCCTATTCCCTTATGCACCGGTCATCCTGAATCGTAATCAGCCCTACCCAACACCAACACAGACCACATCCTGAGATTCCACTATTCCTGGCGCTGGCTCTGGCCTCCAGGAACCTCGATGACAAACCCCACACTCTTCTGTCCAACTGACGCCTGACCCGGGACTTCAAGTCGCTCGGCACGAGCATCAACGCCAACACCAGCTCCAACACCAACACCAACACCAACACCACCAAAGATACTTCGATACCCATGGCTCGACTCCGGCGGCGTCGGAGGCGCCACTCCCGAAGCAGACGGCACATCCACAAAGCTCACCACGCTCTTGTTCTTTCGCCTCTTCCTCTCCCTCTCCCTCGGCTGCCCTACCGCAGCCTCCTCGCCATCGCCACCCAACGCGGCGCGCTCGTCCGCGTCACCCTCCTGCTGGCGCAAGAACAGTGGCACCGCCGCCTCCAGGCGACACGCGGCCTCCGTGCCATCCCCATTCTGGCCCTGCGCCAAGTCCAGGAACCCCTCGTTCTTGATGATGCCCACCACGCCATCGTCCTCCAACCAGCCACCACTCCCAATACTCTGCGCCGCCGTGCTTCCTGCGCCCGCCGCTCCACCACCCGCCACCGCAGCCAGCCTGCGCACCTCCGCTTCAGTGACGCCCTTGCGCCGGCGCCACAGACGCTCCTCGATGGTGCCGCGCAGCACGAGGGTCTCGACATGGACCTCGCGCGTCTGGCCAATCCGGTGGGCGCGCTTGATGGCCTGGGCCTCGACCTCGCGGCGCCAGATGGGCGTGACGATCCAGACGCGGCTGGCGCTCGCGACGTGCAGGCCCGTGCTGGCCTGCTTGAGGTCCATGAGCAGCACGCGCCAGCGCGATTCCGTGTTGAACATGCTGAGGTACTTGGCGCGCGTGGACGGCGGGAGCGTGTTGCTGTAGATGAGGAAGGGGATGCCGAGGAGCTCGAGCGCTTCGGCGAGCCAGAAGGCTGTGTTGTTGGCGTCGTAGAAGATGAGGGACTTGGTTTGGGGTGGGAGGGAGAGGAGGGATGTGCAGAGGTAGGTGAGCTTGGCGGAGGTGAAGCCGGTGATTTTGGGAGCGGCTAGCACGGGGTTGGCGGCGATTGAGGACGATGCAGCAGCAGCAGTAGGTGATGAGAGGGCACGTTTTCGTGGCGAGGGCGACTTGTTCGTCGTGCTGGAGAGCGGCTTCGAAAGGGATGGCCGGACTTTGGGCTCCTCGGAGACGCCTGGTGGTTGCTGCGCGCCACTGGCGGTAGCTGTGGTGGCTCCAGGCTTGGTGGATTTGGACTTTTGACTCTCTTCTTCAGCAGCACGTCTATGGGCATCGATCATGGCGCGCATGCCAGCGCCAACCAGTCCGGACGCGGGATCTGGCTCATGCAGGTGGCTGTGCACGTACTTTTGTGCTTCGCGGGCTTGTACCGTACCCATGAGCAGTGAATTGCCGCCTTGGCCATGCAGCGACCAGGCTCTAGCTGCCTCTTGCGGGAAGTGCTCGACATAGACACCGATTTCATGGAGTTTCGAAAATGCTCGCCAGCCTGGGTCACCAGATGCATGCTCAGCGTGCATGATGGCTTGCGTCAGCAAACAGGCATCTGCGTCGGACAGGGTGTCTAGATGCTGGTCAAAGTAGTTGTTGCAGACTTTGAGCGTTTCCTGGATCTGCTCTTCGGTGAAGCCCACCCAGTGAAAGGTCGACTGCCGCAGATTACTGATAAGTAGATCGAGATTCTTCCTGTTCTTTGGGTGGTGCATGTAGTCTTCATCGGTTCTCTCAGAGGTGATAGCATTCGATGTGAGGACAAGTATGAACATGTTTAGCGCGAGCTTGTCGTAGTACGAGGGCTCCAGATAGACCGTGTTGTTGTGCAAGGGCGGCAGTGTTACATCTAGATCGATATCCCTGATTCGGTGACGAACCATCAGACTCTGTAACAAAGGCCTTAAGCCAGGAGCACACCGTCGATTACCGTCTGCATCGAAGGGTGAGAGATATTTCCTCCAACTGGCTTGGTCGGCTCCCTTCTGGTTGGCCCATGGCTGAACTTTGAGGAAGTTCACGACGATGAGGCGCAGGCGGTCCATGTCCTTTTCTTCTTGCTTGGCAGAGTCAGGCAGACGCCGTTGTTCAAGGGCTTGTTCCATAGAGTCCCTGCGTCGCCCTCTCCGAGTCTCATCTGCAGCCAAATTGACGTCTACTCCGATCAAGGAGCTTGAAGGAGTTCCAGATATAATCCATCGTCGTTCGATGGAAAGCTTGTCGAGCATTGCCATCGTCCTGGTCCTAGCCGTTGAGCTTGCGAAGGAGTGACCCTCGTCGCAGATGACGCGCAGCCAGCGGACCTCAGTCAAAGATGATGAGACTCTATCGGAACCCTTGAACCTCTTCCCTTGATTCAGATCATCGTCGCGATACTCTTGGTCAAGGCGATTTTTTGAGATAAGGACAATGTCGTAAGCCACCAGTACGTCCCAATCCGGGATCTTCTTCGTGCTCATGTCGATGACTAGTACGTCAAGGGCCCCAGCCTCTGTATGCTTGCGAATCTCATGTTGCCACTGCACGATTAAATTTGGTGGGACTATCACCAATGTAGCGTTGCAAAGCCGGAGGGTCCTCTCGGACTCTCGCTTGCTAGCCTTGCGTCCGGGTGTGGTCGGATGAAATATAGGCTCGCCAAATTCACGCTGGTACTTCTGCAACTCTTCCAAGCATTTATCATAATGATAGCCTTGCGCTCTTAGAGCATGCAATTCAGCCTTCCAGGGCAGACCTTTGTGCCTCAGCGATCTGGCCGCCATGCTCAAAAGGCTAGGAGTGGTCGGATAGAGAGGTGTCTCCGACCGCTCAATTCGAGCTTCGGGTACCCGTGGATAGAAGCCGCGTGTGGCAAGGATGAGAGCTATACAAGCCAGTGTCTTGCCGTAGCCCATGGTCTCAGCGAGAATGCCTCCTCTTGGTTCAACGTAAAGCTGAGAGTGTCGAACAACTACGCCTTCGAAGACATCCATGTAGAATTTGTTGCCCTCGAGGTCAATGTACTGAGGTTTCCTGGCGTCTTGAGACTTGACGGGGCTCTCCTCTCTTCGTAGCATAGATGCCACGGAGCGCTTCTGGTATGGATAAAGCTTTGTTATCAGGCCACCAACGCTGTCACCCAGAAGATGATCCATGGCATCACGCGCATATGAGGAGCCATCGAAGTCATGAACTGTCGGCGAGTCGAGGGTGTTGAAGATGTAGAAGAGCGATTCCTCTTGGTCGGCTGAAGGCAAACCGTATTTGTGAGGTGGGATCTGTTCGTGCCACTCTGCAGTCCACCCGGCTGGAGATATGTCGACGAAAGGAATGAGCCATTTGATCACCTTGCGGAATGGCTTTGGTGATGCTCGAATAGATCTGTCAACATCCTCTGGTAACAAGTAGATGCGACATGTTGCGAAATCTGGGTGGCTGACATGCTCGACCACTTCCAAGCGGAGCCAACCCCGCCTCTGGGACTCAACGAGAACTGCTGGTGGGAATGGCAGGGACACGGAACCATCCTGTATCTGCCACTCACGGCGGTCTGTATCGTTGCGTGAGAGCCTGAATGACCCAAAAGCTATGAGCTTAGTTGAGTGACCGTGAGATGCTCGGATCTCGGCATTAACGGGGGTACGTGGCGATGCTGCAGAGGGTGGCTAATCCACTGGTTAGAGAGCGCAGTGCGAGAGTATACGGACACCACTTACCTCAGCTTCGCTTCCAGGGTCGTCAGTGATTGATTCGGGCGTGGGAGCACACATCTCTCGATCAATGATAGTCGACGGGCCGAGATAGAATCCGTTCGAATCAAGGGTCGTCCCAGGAGGCGCCATTGGTGGCTGTCAGAGATATGACGAGTCACTGATCCGAATGCTCCGTGACCGATCAAGCCTCTGAGGCGTTTGAAGGAACAGTCATTAGATTCATGGCATCGTAGAGGAGGTGAGAGGGGCATGGCAGCCTTGGACTTGTCGAGCAGGGGCTTGACGACTCGGGTTTAGCGCAGATGGCTTGGCCGCTCTGATTGGTCTATTGGCCGAGCCTCGCCGCGTTGGCTCATGCTGCGCACCATCGCAGAAGACTGAGAAGAACGCACACCCCTAAGTAATCAGGTTCGCGTGGAACGGAGATCGTATTGTGACTGGTACATCTTTTCTGAATAGAGGTTGTTGGTGAGTCCATTTGACTTGTTCGACCACTCTTCTACTCTACAGCTCGCTATATCGAAATAAAGAATGACTTCTCGCCTTCCTTAGGCAACACTTCCGCCCTCTTCAATATAGGATCTGCGCAGCTGATTCTGATGCGCTCGGGTGTAGCCGGACTTTTGAGACTCAATACCTCCTCCTCACCCCATTGCTTGCGTGCTGCCACGAGTGCATCTCTGATAGCAAAGAACACAGCAGCGCCCATGAACAAGGGTGGTTCGCCGACACCTCTCGAACGTTTGATCGTACGCAGGTTTTTCCACTCCACGTCTTTCAGGAGACTGACATTGAAGACCTGAGGGATGTCTCGGAAGCCGGGTATCTTGTATGCTCCGGGTCCTCGTGTAAAGATCTGGCCGCTTTGACGATGCCAGAGCGACTCTTCAGTCGTGAAAAGACCTTGTCCCTGAACGTATGCGCCTTCAATCTGGCCATAATCTATCGATGGGTCTGAATATATTAGCAACCGATAAATCAGGGGCCTGAATTGCTCCTGCCGTACAGGGAGAGCGTGACTTACTGATGGATTGGCCAACGTCCATCTTGATATCAGTCCTTAGAGGGGTCCAGTCCCCGGTAAGAGTGTCGATCAACACCTCCGAGGCGGTGACACCTTGCGTAAAGTAGAAGTACATCAGACCCGTGTTCTCCTTATTCGGATCATCCGGATATGGGCCCCAGGTGTAGCCAATGTCTGGAGTCTTGTAGAAGCCCTGAGCCGACAAGTTGACTCGGTCGAAGTATGCGGCGTGAGCAATATCCTTCATGGTCGCTTTTGGACCTAATTTCTCGCGATATGGCTGCAAACGCTCGTTCAGCTGAGCACACGCATTATACGCAGCATAGCCGTTCAAGTCCGATGACGCCGAGGCGGCAGTCGACGAAGCGTTGGGAACCGTGTTCGTCGCGGTTTCTGAGATATGAACGCTTTCCAGCGGCACCTGCAGACTCTCCGCGACAATCATGCAGATCTTCGTGTGAAGTCCTCTGTAAAATGGGAAGAGAAAGATCAGTATCACACTCAAGCCAGGGGCACAACGAGAGCAAAAAGGGACTGGGTGATGACAGTTTGGGGTCTCGAGGAACTTACTGGCCCATCTCTATGCCTCCATGCGCCACCAGGATCGAGCCATCGTGGTAGATATGGATCAAGCAGCCTGCCTGGTTGAGGAACAGAGCCGTGAAAGAAATGCCGAACTTGGTCGGGATAATGGCAAGACCCTTCTTCTGCCACTTGTGCGTGTTGTTGAACTCTGCCACTGCTTTTCGTCTCTCCTCATACGCAGCCTCCGTTATCACTTGCTTCCACATGTGCGGAACAAAGAAATCTTCAAGCTTCTGGTTGAAGTGCGTGATGTCTCCAGGCTTGTACATGTTGATCTCCTGCAGTTTCTCAATAGGCATCTTTAGGTGATCGGCAACTTCGGCCATATACGACTCGGCTATGAACATGCCTTGAGGACCGCCAAATCCACGGAAGGCGCTATTCGAGACCGTGTTCGTTTTGCATGCTCGTCCGTGCACGTTCACGTTCGGGATGTTGTACACGCCATCGATGTGGGACAATGCACGATCGACCACCGCGGCAGACAGGTCCTGCGACCACCCGCCGTTGTTGAACACATTAGCCTCGAGTGCTTGAATCTTACCGTCCTTGTTGACTCCGATTTTCCAGACACCAAGGAAAGGGTGCCGTTGCCCTGAAGTCATGATGTCTTCGTCACGGTTTAGCATACACCTCACCGGCCGCTTCGCCTTATTTGCGGCGACGGCACAAATCGTTGACAACTGCATTGACCGCGTCTCTTTGCCACCAAAACCGCCGCCCAGGCGCTTGACCTTGGCGACGATCTTGTTGTTTGCTACTCCTGTCGCCTGTGCAGCGTAGGCCTGTACCTCGGTCGTGTTTTGAGTGCTCGACCAGATCTCCATTTCACCATCCTCGGGCTTGGGGATTGCCACCGTGGCATTCGTCTCGCTGGCTTCATCAGTACGGTTAGCATAAGGGTAAGGGCCGTAAACTTACAGGTAGAAATGTTCTTGACCACCCATTCGCGTGGTTCCAGATATGACGTGGTCGCACTCCTTGAAAGCTTTCTCTGTATCGCCTTTTTTGATATAGCGGTAATGCGAGAAAAAGCTTTCCGCTTCAATCGCTTCTTCGATGGTGAAGATGGCTGGGAGGTCCTCGTACGTGATAAGAACTTTCCGTGCCGCTGCCTCGGCTTGTTGTGCAGTAGAAGCAAGGATCATACCAATAGGCTGACCGGCAGTGAAGACCTCGTCCTCGGCAAAGAACACTTCGTCACAGACAGGAGCCCCCCACCAGTTGGCACGAGGACTAACCACGTCATGACGGTCTACCCATGCAACGACGCCAGGCATAGCGAGCGCAGGTTCAGGGTCGACTTTCAACAGCTTTGCGTGTGCCTTTGTAGATAACACCAGTCGACCGATCAACTCGTTCTTCTGGTGCGGAATATCGTCGGTATACTGAGCCTCTCCAGTGCACTGTTTGAGTGCTGCAACATGAGGGTTGGCCTTGCCCATGACCTTGGCTGAGTATGCGATGGAAGCATCGTGGTCCTTCTTACCCGAAGAGATACTTCTTTCGATTTCCTCGATAGCTTCTTTATCTCGGAGCGTCTCGGTGTCCGCGAGCTCCGCCATAATATCGTGATAGAACCTGTAGAAGAATCCAAGTGCCAGGGACTTCCGGTAAGTGGCCATACCACCCGGTACGCCAAATGGCAGATTGAAGTCGGTTTCGAGAGCACTCATGACTCCCTCCAGTGTCTTCAGATCGGACAACTTCTTGCCACTCAAGAACTGCATAGCATTTGTCGCTGCAATAGTGACAGGCGCCATGCCTCCGTACACCAGGCTGGCGCTTTGGACGACCTGTGACTCATCTAGAGCGACTCTGAGGCAAGCATTGACAATGGCAATATCGTCATCCTTCCGCTTTGCCTGCTTGTATGTTCTGATGTATTCGCCCTTCTCTGCAGCGACCGGTATTCTCATGGCAGCGATAATCGCATCCTCTGGTAAAGCCGTCTTCCGATAGCTCTTAAAGAACGAATCCATAGGTAGCTCGGTGGTCTTCTTCAAGGATTTGGCGACCATCGTCGACTTTGTGGCAACAAACACAGGGTTGAGATCTGATATGGGCGATGCGGTGGCCAGATTGCCAGCTGGAGTACCCACGTTCCTGATCTGTCTACCAGCGAAATAGCGGATGGCCTTTTTGATTGCAAGGAAAGGCTGAGATTTGACATCTCCATAGTGCTTGACTGCTTCGTCACATATGTTCTCGAGATCGGTGAGGGCCACATTTCCGCCGATCTCGAGATAGTCGTCGTGGAAGGAGTATTGGCGGAGCTCTGCAATGTCTCCCACGTACACCGACGTAGAATATTCTGTCGCCTTGAACTTGATCTCGATCTGGGTTTCGGTACTGCCGCCAATTAATTTTGCAGCCGGGAAGGTATCTTTGATCTCTAGTAGCTCCTGCAGCGTCGATGGTCTGTACCACTTCTTCCGTTTATTGCCTAATGCTAGGGGCTTGAATTGATGCTTCCTGAGTGCCGGCGGGAATATGAGCTCGGTGTCCTTGTCATAGTGGACAAATGAAGGAGGTGTAAACTTCTTCTCTGGTTGGCTGCTGACCTCACCGTTGGTCGCGCCGTTGCATGACCCGCCATTCTCCATGCAGCATCCAGAGCCTCCATTGGCGACCGACTTGCCACAACCCTTGTTGAAGGACTGAGCCGCGTCTAGGATGGGACGATAACCAGTGCATCTGCAAAGGTTTCCGTCAAAGGCCTCCTCGACCTCGTGTTCACTGGGCTCCGGGCCGCTGTTCCTGAGCAATGCGTACAGGCTCATGACGATACCAGGTGTGCAGAAGCCGCACTGGCTGCCGTTATTGATGGCAATGCGTTGCTGGGCAGGATGAGGGTTCTTCGAGCTACCAATGCCCTCCACGGTAATGACATGCTTGCCATCAACGCTGACGAGCGGCGCAAGGCAAGCGTTGACGGACGCATGATATAGCTTCTTCGTCGTAGGATTCATCTGGGAAACCACGACGGTGCAAGCACCGCATCCTCCTTCTGCGCATCCTAGCTTCGTGCCAGTGAGGCCAATGCCACGTAGGTATTCGAGTAAGGTAACCTCAGGATCGATGCTGTCAAGCGTCACGATAGTGCCATTGATGGCGAAGGTTAGGGAATCATCGTAGCTAGCAGTCAGTGAAGCCAATGACACGACCTTGTCGCCATTAGCAACGGGCTCAATAATGCCTGGAGCCATTGTCGCGTGGTGGACAGCTCAAACGCAGCATGCAGGTCTACCGTTCATTTAGCAGTCTCTCACGCAGGTGGGGGGCCAGACATAAAATATGCGGGGAGGCGGCCACCGATGCACAGCGTACAACCACTGAGCTACAGCATGATTCGCGGGTGATCTTATCAGGTGGATTGCTTTTGCCTGTCTTACATCAAAGAGCATGCCAACGATAAACGAATCAGGGTAATCTAGATGATAATCAGTTCGTACTGGCACTGTTGCACATGTTTGCCGCTGCGCGTCATTGCCCAGGCGGACTTGGCCGTTGCCCGGAAGCCGCCGACGGCGCTTCGTACCAATTAGTAGGCAAGCACGGATCGAAAAGGAATAGGTTCTGCCTTGCTTCGGATTTTGTATACATTTTCATGAATCTTGTGTAAATATAGAGGCCGCCAAATGAACATCACGCGGCAGACCCTGTCGACAACTGCACAGAAGCGCTGCAATATTTCAAAGGGAGGACACGGTACATTAAAAACAGCTGTGGGTTGATACAAGGGAAGACCATACGGGCACAATATATAAGGGGTGTAAGTGTGTGCGGAACATGCATGGGTATTAGTCGTTGATTCGTAGCCTGTCTGTGGTAATCCTGCCTCTCTCGTCAGGGGTCTACTCCTGAAAATCTCATGTCTAGTCGTTCGCAGCCTCTTCCAGGCGATCGTTTCTATTTCTCAGCGCATCATGTCCTCTGGCAGTTGGAAGCCAAACTCCTGCTTCATCTGCATGGTCAGGTATGTGATCATGTCTTCACTCCACGATCCACGATTGACTAGGTCCTGCCTGATCATTGCTGCTAGGTCGATGCAATCTTTCAGACCCTGCTCATTGCTTGCACCAGAGTTTAAGCAACGGACGACCAGGAGACGGAACCGCTGTTTGCGGTGGTCATGGACGTCCTCGTTCTCAGGCGGCACAATGCGGGCGACCAGGTCTCCTTTACCCCGGCACGACCCCACCTGGTCCAGCGTCGGTGTATCAATCTCGCGGAGGAGATGGATGTCGTCGAAGATAAAATAATCGCCACTGTTGTCTCCCTCCATCGCAAAATACACAGCCTGGCGGTGATGCTCAATGGTGTGCAGGTTAGCACCCGGGGTGGGCCGTAGATAAGGTCGCGGCTGTCTTGCTCGCGCCGGTGCCAGCGTATTCTGGTCGATTGGTTCGAAGACGGGGAATCGACCACAGTAATAGAGGAAATGTAGTCGAGTATCAGCATACATGTGCTCTTTGCTGCAGTAGCGGACAAGACTATTGGGGCCACAGGCAGGGCAGGCAACGCTTTTACCGTCGAAGGCACTAGTCTGTTTGTCGCAGCTTGGAAGGCGGCAGATCAGCACTCGATTGCCACTGTCGAAGCTGAATGGACGTCCGTTGGTCGGAACCACTTGCCCAGCCTCCTCTGGAATAGTTGGCATTCTGAATGTCGCTGCTTCGGGATTGAGGGACGCGAGAGAAGAAGCCGCGGTGTTGGCGGGAGTGGCGAGGTCGGCGGAAGCGTTTGGAGTAGGGAATTGCTGTGACTCATTCGTACTCCCTTGGTGGTGGCTGTCATCAAGGACGTGCTCTTCCTCCTGCTCCTGCTGTCTCTCTTTCTTTTCTGCCTTCTTCTTTGTCTTCTTAGACTTTGACATGTTCTGGCGCTTCATGTCTGCAGGAGGTGATGGTGGAGGAGAAAGCTCTGGGAAGGCGCCTGGCATGGTGGAGCTTGTTTGGTTGCCCATTGTTGCTCAAGAGACACAATAACCACAATACAACGCAGCAGCAGAGACAAGAAGGCGCAAATTGCTAAGGTCTGATTGCAAGATAAACGATGGCATGTACAGCGTGTTTAGAGGAGATCATATAGTAAGACATGTGTATGAATAGCATCTTTAGGACGTGAATACAGCATCACCGCAAAGCTGAACGTGTGAAAGGGATAATTCACTTTACCTGTCTGCAGGCACAATGCCAGTGCATACATTCATAGCGCCAGCCTTGAGGGTAATAAACCAGATATTTGCGGCCTACGTAACTCAGACTCAAGCTCTGCGACTGGAATAGAGAGATGCAAATGTGTCGTACTCAAGTCATAGGTGGGTAGCTTGGGGTGCAAGCCACAGATATAGCTGCAACATCTTGGACAGGTGGTTCACGGGTCTTGTAAGATCCAGCTTCGGTCATCTGTAGCTGTAGAGTATTTTACTGACTTGGGCTCGACTTGCATGTGAAGTAAGGTTGAAGTGAGTGTAAACAATGGATGTGGTGATGTTGAGAGTGGGAGGAGCAAGGCAACTGCGCCATACCTTTGCTGGCCTAGCCTAGGCTTGGCATACTTGTTCTGAACGCAGGTCGATTTCAACGCAGCCCCACTCCTGCTGCCACCTTTTGATTCTGCATCTTCTTTTGACACCTGACCACGAACAAGTCGTTGGTCGCATCAACATCAGACTACCAGCACGGTGTTCTGATTCCTGAACAGCATAGCAGATATCTTTGTCGTTGCTCGTGTTTGTGCGTGCCAACCCTCTTGACCCGGCTGCAAGTAAGCTCGGACGCCTTGACTCCTTTGGCGTATGGCCGACATTCAAAATATTCTCGCTGCGCTGGCAGCTCAGCGCCAGGGCAGTACCCCCTCACAAGCACCTCCAGGTGCACCTCCTCCGATCCCAGGAACCGGTTATCCTCCCCCACCGCAGTATGCGACGCCTCCCGGTGCGCCAGCTCCTTATGGCCTGCCTCAGCCCATCAGCTCGGGAAGCGTAGATTTGGCTGGCATCAACCCTGTCAACTCTGGCTCAGTCAGTCTCAACGAAGCTCTGTCCAAGGCTCGCGACGCTTATGACCCCCACCGCCCGGGCTCCCGTAACAACGATCCTCGTGCCGCTAGCCGCAGCTATCGTCGCTCTCGCTCCCCATCTCGATCTCCTCCTCGTATGCGTGATGATTATCGTGATAGCTTCAACCCCTACCGTGACGATCGAAGAGGAGGAAATGAGAGAGGATTTCGTGAACGATCATACTCACCTGGCCGTGGCGGTCGCTATTCGCCTCCTTCATACCGAGACAATCGATCGCCTGCGCAGGTGTCTGGTGGCGATGGTGATTCTGAGATCCTTCCCATTGACAAAGGCCTTGTTGGATTAATCATTGGTCGTGCTGGAGAGAATCTACGCCGAGTTGAAACGACGACCGGGGCGAGAGTGCAATTCATGGATGGCCCCGAAACTGCAGGTAGTCAACGTCACTGCAAGATTTCTGGACCCCGCTCTGCTCGCGCAGCTGCCAAAGCTGAGATCTACCGCGCCATTGAAGACAATGACAGCGCCAAACGTGGTGGTGGCGGCAGCAGCGGTGGCGGCGCTCTGGATCGGTCTCGAGGTTCATCCAAACAGCCAGTAGTCAGTGGCGGAAGCGGTGGCCATGGTAGCAAAGACGGCGACAAGGATGGCAACAGTCTCCAAATCTTGGTGCCAGATCGCACTGTTGGACTCATAATTGGTCGTGGTGGAGAGACGATTCGTGATCTACAGGACCGCAGTGGCTGCCACGTGAACATTGTTGCAGAGAACCAGAGTATTAATGGCATGCGACCAGTCAACTTGATCGGAAGCATGTCTTCCCAACAGCACGCGCGCGACTTGATTATGGAAATTGTGGAAAGCGACCAGAAGGGCATCAGTGTCAAGGAATTGCGCAGTCGCGGGCGTGACGACTCGCATGAGAAGATCAACGACAGCATCTACATCCCAGGCGACTGCGTTGGTATGGTGATTGGTAAGGGCGGCGAAACCATCCGGGAGATGCAGAATTCGAGTGGCTGCAAGATCAACGTCTCTCCAGCAACTGGGCGTGATGTTCAACGTGAAATCGGGTTGATCGGGACACGACATGCTATCGAAGCCGCCAAAAGTGCGATCATGGCCAAGGTAGATGCAGTGGTGAGTGCTCACGACATGTATCCTATTATGACCAAGACTAATTCGTTGCAGGAGGCTCGAGGTCGCAACCAGGGACGTGAATCTCGTGATGACTACGCCAATCCCAATCCGTACCCGTCAGCGCAGCAGCCCAGCTATCCTGCATCTGCTGCACCTCCTGCGGAACATGGTGGCGCACCTCCTGGCGGTGCAGATCCATATGCTGCATATGGTGGCTACCAAAACTATGCTGCCATGTGGTACGCTGCGTTGGCTGCTCAACAGCAGGGAGGCCAGCCACCCCAAGGTGAGCAGCGCTGAGACTCGAAGCGATCCGTTCGTGAATTGGACTCGTGTTCCCAAACCTGGACTGCCACCTGTGTCGCAGCGTACATGTTGACGAGACTCGACGTATCGGCGGACCAAAGTGTTGGATGCTCGTGTTTGCATGACACCCGCTCATCCGTGCACTGCTATTGCCGCGACTAGCCGCGACACGTTTGCTCCACCGCCTGATGATCACGCCGCCCGATCGACGACCAAAGTTGCGTGACAGTATCTGGCACATCGTATCGTGAAGTCACAGAACTCGCATTCGATGCGAAAGTCATGCCCGGAAGAACCGTCTTTGGAACGCTGCATTGCCATTGGCAATACCGATACCAAAGTGATCTGAGCATACTACTTCATCCCAAACATGATACCGATCGCGGGCGCGAACTTGGCGTGAGAGGACGTTTATGCACATACGGATTTATCCAATCCGGTAGCGTTTACTGCGCTACCAGGGCGATTCTGCAGAGGCCATGAGGTAGACCTCCGAACTATTGATTTCAGACATACGAATTCCTTTTCATTGCTATATGTGCTGTGTACGGTAAGTACTGTGTAAGTACTTGGTACTACCGTAATCCAAACTGTGGAGATCGCGTCATGGCAAGCAGCAAACTTGATGCAATTTCATTGGCTGGAAGCGCGGGTACTGCCGCCGCCATCTGCCAGGTTTTTGGCCGCTTCGCTGAACTTCGCCGATCAGCTCATAAAGCCACCTCGTCGTCGTCGTTCTTCGAGTTTCCTTTTCGTAGGCATCTTTTACATTTCATCGCTGCGCGTCTGCATTGCCTCCTCTACCACGTCGCTATCTCGTCGCATTCTCGAGTCTGTGACAAGCCTCAGATGGCGTAGCTGAACAACTACGTCATTCCCGCGACTCGAGATTGCGACGAGGTGGCGATGGCTGTCGAGGTGGACGCGCCCTGAAGCTTCCTGGCCCACGGGCGCCATTGATCTATCTGTGCGCTTCTCAGGGTGTTCTCATCCGGCATCTCTGCCGTAAGACGTTTTGTTTGGCAATTAAGCGCAGGTAGAGATTGGTTGGCCAGGAACTCTTGCCTGGTTGCCGTCTATTCTTGGCTAGGCGCCTACAGCCAGAATCCAGCTTTCACTTTCCAACGACGACGACTAGGACGATGATACTGCCGCATTCGAGACCATGGCCGTTTGTTTCCAAACGCCGTGGAATGGACTTGCTGGCGCTTTTTGTCGGGTAGCGGAGGGAATCTGGCAGTCGGAAAGCGGTAAGCCTCCCCCAGCCGCGCAGTCCTCTATTCACTTGCTTTATTGATCCTATTGTTCCCCATTGTCTCCTTCTTTGTCAATAGCCAACAACGAGTCCTCTATACCCTCCGTGCTTCAGCTCTTTTCTTTTGTTCACCGTGACGAATTTCCTTTGTCCCTTTGTTGGTGGTTTCGTTCCTTTACCGGCGTTGACTCCCCCATCCGACACATACCAACCCGTCTCAACGTTTTTGTCTGCTGGCCAGCGTCTTTCATTCTTTGGATATACTAGCCATTTCGAGGACCAGGAGACTTACTATCGACCAGATTATTCCCTGCCGGATCCCCCGCTATGTCTGGCCACACTTTTCCTCCATCAATGCCTGCTGGCAGTCATGCGATGCGAGAATACTACTCCAACCAAGACCCACCTCGGTCTGCACCACACACTGCACCCTCCGATACACCCTACCTCGGCCTCCGGGCTCGTCTTTCACAGGTCTGGATCAATCGATGGACCATCCTTCTCCTACTTATCCTTGCCCGAACCCTACTCGCTATCCAGGGTATCAACTACAATGTCGCCTCCGCTAGAAGAGAGGCACTATCTGCTTGCTCCGACGTCGAAGCCATGGGTTCCACCATGGCTTCCATGCCACACTACATGTCTCAAGGCGTCAATTCCCTTACTGCTGCTGGCATCGATAAGTCCGTCAACGGTCTCATGTCTATGTCGACACTGAGCGTCACCGCCGTAGAGGAGATTGTGGTATTCGTTATCGGAATGATGACCAATACCTACCTCTGTCTGATCACTTTTGCTGTCACTGGCAGCTTGCGGTCCGTTATCAACGTTATTGATGGCGCTGAAGCCGACATCAACGATCTTGGCAGCAAAGTCGGTGGTGAAATCGGCGATGCCATGAAGGGTTTCTCAGATGCGTACAAGAAAGTTCAAGATGCAGCCAAAGGTCTCACGTTGGGACTTGGTTCAGGAATCAACCTTCCAGCCCTGCCTGATCTGACAAAACAAATCGATGGCATCAAGAATTTCAAGCTGCCACCTGAGCTTGATGCGGATCTGCAGAAACTGAACAACTCCCTTCCGAATTTTGATCAAGTCAAGAACGCCACCGAGAGTGTCATTCGTCTCCCGTTCGAGGAAATTAAGAAGATCATCGACCAGAACCTTGGCACTTATCAATTCAATCAGTCACTCCTACCAGTGCCTGCCAAGGAACAGTTGAGCTTCTGCACGGACGATGATGGTATCAACAAGTTCTTCGATAAGCTCATGGATCTGGCTGAGCTCGCCAAGAAGATCTTCATCACTGTCCTCGTTCTGGCTGCTGTTCTCGCGATGATCCCTATGGGTCTTCGCGAGGTCCGAAGATGGCGTCACCAGCAAGAGCGTAGCCGGCTAGTTGGCCAAGGTGCGACCGACCCTATGGATGTGGTGTACCTGGTCTCACGGCCGTACACCTCGACTGCTGGTCTCAAGCTCGCACGTCTTCCCAGTGAGCCTGAAGCTATTAAGGACGCCTCTCGCGGTCAGAATCTCACAAGATGGGCGGTCGCTTATGCTACAACGGACGCTGCTCTGTTCGTACTCGCGCTTGCCATTGCTGGCCTCTTCTCCTGTCTGTGCCAATACATTCTTCTCAAATCGATCGAGAAGCAAGTCCCTGGCCTGTCCAATCAGGTTGGCGTCTTTGCAGACAGGGTTGTCACACAGCTGAATAATGCTTCCGAGCAGTGGCAGGTCGCCACCAATTCAGCGATCAAGTCAGCCAGCGATGATATCAACAAGGACATGCTCGGCTGGGTTGGCACCGCAACGGATGCAGTCAATGATACTCTGAACACTTTTGTGGACGAAACCAACAAGGTGCTCGATACTGCATTCGGCAAAACACCTCTGAGAGAACCCATCCAAGAAGTCCTAAACTGCTTGATCCTGCTTAAGGTTCAAGGCGTACAGAAGGCGCTCACTTGGGTGCACGATCATGCACACATCGATTTTCCGACACTCCCAAACGATACGTTCTCCGTGGGAGCGCTCGCTAGTCTCTCAGATGACAAGGACAGCCAACCCTTCCTCGCAGACCCAGACGACAAAGCCACCGATAAGATCACGAGTGCCGTGGCTCGCGTCATTGATTATCTGCAAGCCGGCGTTCGCCAGGAGACCATCATCTCCTCGTTCGTTCTGGTACTGTACGTCTTCATCTGCATGTTGGGCGCCGGTGCTGCTTTCTACAGAGCATACTGGTGTCGCAGCAAATCTCGAGGTGAAGGCGGTTCGGTTCTGAGGCGCAATTCGGCTGGCTCAGGAGTGATGGTTGGCTCCACGGATTTCCGTTCCGATGACCAAGATCGTTACATCAACAATGTTGGTCCCACTGTCCTGGAGCCCAAGCATAATGACCCTGCACCAGAGTACTCCGAAGCAATCAAACCGGCCTCCCAAAGCCCTTTCGCCAGTCCCGAAGATGAGTATCACGACTCGAAATCGAGACCTGACGCCCGTTACGGTGCGAATGAAAAGCACGGTTACATCTGAAACCGCCGAGCTTAGCATTTTGAATTTTGATGAATGAGAACATGAACTGAATATTTCTCCCGAAGCAAGCGATAGTATTTTGGACACGATATCATTTTGGATTATTGAAGATAGGAGCGAAAGCAAGCGTTATTTGTGGAGGAGATGCCGGAATTCCGATTCGACCCTAACCTACGAGAGCGAGCCTGTGGTGCGCTGAAGTTTTGTGCGTGTATTGCGTTGAGCGCTGCATGCGGTGTGGCTGCTTCCGCGGTCTGGCTGTCATCTTGGACAAATGACCAAGGACAACAACCCAGACCCCAAGCAGACGGTCGCACACCGAGGGACCAAGAGTTCCTTCCCTGCCCCTTCTCCGGCGCGCTTGAATGGTGGCTGCTCTTCTTCGGCAGAATAGCCACCAGCCCCGTCCCCCCGCTCTTTCAACGGCCCTCGTTTTCCTCGAGATTTTTGGCCGTTGCGCTCTTGCCCTCTCTTCGGAGCTGTGGCTCTAGTGTTCAAGATAAGGCGGTGTTGGTTTCTAGACGGCTGGCACCTGCGCACCATATCGCAAGCCGGAGTTGCGTGATGGAGTGGAACGATAAGTCATTTTACGATCATAGCCTCCGATACCTCGCCCACTTTTGGGTTGGCGAGGCTACGAGGCTCTCGAGGACGAAGCAGGTCTTGCTTGCCCCTCGCGGATCATACATCCGCTGTTCACGAATTTACAAGGCCCCCTTTTCCCGTTACACGGGAATCGAGAGTGGCCCCTCGGACCGCGAGGTTTCGTTGTCGAGGAGTGTTCTCGAGGAAACATCTCATGCTTACTGAACCGGATGTGAGCGCGATGTTGAGGACCCCCCTCTTTGCGCGCGAGGAGTCCATGCAAGCGCCATCGAGCCCGATCTTCGGAGAAGGTGAATGGTCAGCATGGACGAGGATGCGGGCGTCAAAGAGGGGCCTGCCCATCTCTTTCCTGGTGGCTTCGCCCAGTCACCGGAAGGGGAAGAGGTAGAAGATCCCGCTGAAAGATGGCGGCTCGATCTCGTCTGCGCTTCCGCATACGAAGCACAGAGGATGTCGTATGTGGGTCGCCGTTGGCCGGTGGGATGTCAAAACTTATTTTGGATATGAAAATGCCGTGGGCCGGATTTACATGAGGCGATGTAGATGACTTACCGCTTCAGTCGCCTGTTGACGTTAAGATAGTATCCAACAATTGTATCCGGTCTGACGAACAATTGCTCATTTTCGACCTGGCTTGCTCGCCCTTTTCCGTATGTAAAGAAGACTAGGATATGCAAGCGCCTAACGCTTGATGTATGTAGCTGGCCGATATCGAATCGATGAGCCTCGTACTTACCCTATGCTTGCTCTGTACTGGAAGAGGTCAGGCCAACGAGGCGACTAGGCGACGCCCGTACAAACCTCGGTATTATTTCGGCTCCGTTACAATGGCGTCATTTTGGGGGCAGTGGGGGATCCGACTTCGCTCGAGTCTCTGCGACGAATTGAAGTGCGCATATGATTGATGACTATCGGCGTCGCAAGGATATCTAGCTGGAGACACCTGCGCCTCATACTATACCCATGACTTCTGCTGCCTCTTGTATTCCTCGTTCCTGCCGTCAGCGTCTATCCAGTTGCACAAAAGCGATCACGCTCACAGCATCACTGCGTCAGACACAGCCGAGGTACCTCTCCACCACCGCCAGGATGGATATCAAGTTTGCGCCCGCAAAGAGGGTGGCAGGACAAAAGCCAGATGTCTGGTCTATAGTCAACGAGGCTGCTGCTGCCTCACCAAAGCAGCCCATTGGTACGTCGAGCGCAGAGCTCAAAAATACCAGACTAATATTCCGCAGTGAACATGGGTCAAGGATTTTTGTGAGTATGCAATGTCATGCATGACACTCCAGAGAAGATACTGACCGGGGTCAGCGGCTATAACCCTCCTCAATTCATCATCGATGCCGCAAAAGGCGCCCTTGACCGAGTTGAGTGCAACCAGTACTCCCCCACCAAAGGCCGACCTAGATTGAAGAAGGCTATTGCAGATGCATACACCCCGTTCTTCGGCCGGAAGCTGGATCCCGAAACCGAAGTTACAATTACAACCGGGGCCAACGAAGGTACGGGGTAAGAGCCGCAGGATGGACCTATGCTGACAGGTACAGGCATGCTTAGCGCCTTCATGGGATTCGTTGAGCAGGGCGATGAGGTGATTGTGTTCGAACCCTTCTTCGATCAATATTTATCCAATATCGAGATGCCTGGTGGGACTGTGCGATATGTCCCCATGCACCCTCCAGCAGACGGTGCCGAGCGAACATCGTCAGCGTCCAACTGGACCATTGATTGGGATGTACTAGAGAAGACTTTCAACGAGAAGACCAAAATGATTGTTCTCAACTCACCGCACAACCCCGTCGGCAAAGTCTTCTCCAAAGAAGAGCTCACCCGCATCGGCGATCTTTGCCTCAAGCACGAAGTTCTGATTCTCTCAGACGAGGTCTACGACCGGCTGTACTACGTTCCTTTCACTAGAATCGCGACACTTTCTCCTGAGCTTGCGAAGATCACTCTCACAGTAGGCTCTGCTGGCAAGAACTTCTATGCGACCGGCTGGCGAGTCGGCTACCTCATCGGCCCACCCGAGCTGATCAAATACGTGGCCGCAGCTCATACTCGGATTTGCTACTCCTCGGTCTCACCATTACAAGAGGCAGCTGCCATTGGATTCGAGGAGGCGGACAAGCATGGCTTCTGGGATACAGCCATTACTGAGATGAAGGGCAAAGTTGACCGCTTCTGCCAGGTCTTTGATGAGCTTGAGATCCCCTACTCGATACCAGAGGGCGGGTACTTTGTGCTGGCCAATCTTTCTAAGGTCAAGCTTCCAGAAGGATACGAATTTCCCCCGCAAGTCCGCGACCGGCCAAGGGACTTCAAAATGAGCTGGTTTTTGATTGTCGAGTTGGGTGTTGCGGCCATTCCTCCAACAGAATTCTACACAGACGAGAAGGCACACCTGGCCGAGGACTGGCTTAGATTTGCCGTGTGCAAGAACGACGATGTTTTAGAGACGGCGAAGGAGCGTCTGAGAGGCCTGAAGAAGTGGATGAAATGAATGTGTCTGTGGCCACCTGATATCATGCTGCGTAGTCCATAAGTCGGCCACACACGTTCTTGCAGACTCATTGTGCTGAGATCGCCGTCTATAAATGATAAATGTTAATAGAGCAATGTATGCGCCGAAGGACTCTCGCATTCACTAATTGCTCAACGCCACCGAGCACTTTTGCCCGAAACGCGTCGACGCGTCGGGGCTCTAACCCCGGCTTCTCCGAATATCGACTTTCTTCTGCCCCTCTACAGCATCAGTCTGCGCAAGACCTTTCAACACCGAGAACCACTTCGCTCCCGTTCCGAGGCAAAGCACCGAGGCATGAAGCGACGATATGGTCTCGTGCCCGATCTGCGGGAAGAACGTGCGCCAGGCCAGTATCAATGACCACCTTGATTCAGGCTGCGAATCTTACATTGAAACCGAAAATGGCACCGGTAGTAGAAGCTCTACGCCAGTATCCAGCTTCTTCAAGACCCCGATAGCGAGGAAAGAGCCTCTTAATGGTCATCCAACATCCTCTCCCAGTGCACCGCCGAGCTCGAGTATCAAGAGACCTCTGAATGAGGAAAGTGACACCCACAAGAATGATACTTCCCAGTCGACCAGTTCCGAGCAGCCCGCGAAACGTTCCAAACCCAATGCCTTCGAGAAGGCCGCGCCACTCGCCGAGCGCATGCGCCCGAAAACTCTTGACGAGGTATGCGGACAGTCGTTAGTCGGGCCTCAAGGTGTCCTTCGGGGACTGATCGAATCCGACCGAGTACCTAGCATGATTCTCTGGGGTGGTGCTGGCACCGGCAAGACAACTATAGCTCGCGTCATCGCCAACATGGTAGGCTCACGCTTCGTTGAGATAAACAGCACCTCCAGTGGTGTCGCAGAATGCAAGAAGATTTTCGGCGAAGCAAAATCAGAACTCGGCCTCACTGGTCGCAAAACCATCATCTTTTGTGACGAGATCCACCGCTTCAGCAAGACACAACAAGACGTGTTTCTGGCTCCTGTTGAAGCCGGGACTGTTACACTCATTGGAGCAACAACAGAAAATCCCAGCTTCAAAGTTCAAAATGCTCTCCTCTCGCGCTGCAGGACGTTCACCCTGGTCAAGCTCAGGGACGAGGACGTGACCTCAATCCTCACCCGGGCATTGAAGCTGGAGCTCGCAGACCGGCCCCGCCCCTCTCCCCTACTGGACGAAACTCTTCTGCCATACCTGGCTACTTTCTCGGACGGCGATGCTCGCACCGCTCTCAATCTCCTGGATCTCTCCCTCTCCCTGCTCACGCGCCAACCGGATCTTAGTCTCCCAGACCTCAAATCAGCTCTCACTAAAACGCTGGTCTACGACCGCTCTGGCGATCAACACTATGACACGATCAGCGCTTTCCACAAATCCGTGCGGGGGTCCTGCGCCGATGCCGCCCTGTACTACCTCGCTCGCATGCTCTCTTCGGGCGAAGACCCGTTGTATATTGCACGCCGCATGATTGTCATCGCTTCCGAGGACGTCGGGATTGCAGACAACACTCTGCTTCCGCTTGCCATTGCCGCGTATACGGCTGTGGAGAAGGTCGGTCTGCCAGAGGCCCGCATCAACCTCGCACATGTGACCGTGGCACTATGCCAGGCAAAGAAGAGCACTCGAGCGTATCGAGCTTTGAGTGCAGCAATGCAGGCGATCGAAAGGGAGCCGGGTATAGGTGGCTTGCCGATTCCGGTGCACCTCAGAAACGCGCCGACGCGGCTGATGAAGGACTTGGGGTATGGGAAGGAGTACAAATACAATCCCGATTATCTCGGTGGAAGAGTGAAGCAGGAGTATTTACCGGAAAAGATCCAGGGGAGGCAGTTTCTCGAGGAGAGAGATCTCGGGACCATCGTGGATGAGGACTTGAGTGACCTTGAAGGGGAGGTGGATGGAGCGAAAGAGACTGAGCGAGATCAAATGAGTGGTGAGGAAGATGAGGAGGTGCTCTTCGAGTATTGAGAAGCCCAATGCATAATTACAACGTCTAGTATATAAACAAATCCTCTGTGAAACCTCTTACCGGCTATAGCCTCGCGCGCCTGTCGGTTTTGCAGCGGCATTCTAGCAGAGAAACTCAGACTGCCGCAATGCCGCTTACATGGCTGTCATGATGCACAGCGCTGCGCTCTTGAAGGAGCAGGGTGCTCAATCGAGAACCCTGATGGCTATACAACAACTCGCAAAGCTGAGGCGGCCAAGCTGGAGGTCGACACTCAGCTCGTTTAGCCAATCAGCATCAATGATATAAGCACCACCACCGTGTCCCACGCGGCAGCGATGCTCATCGATGCTTGTCGTTCACCAGAACGCACCATCCGATACGCAATTGTTTCAAGCGAGCGTTCTCGGGTCCTGTCCTTGTCCATGGGGCAAGCGAAAGATGTCGATAGCAGCGACCTACTACTGCTGGCTTCGTGCTCTGTGTAGCTGAAGCTCATCTGGACCCGCCAGTACCAGGTCTCTGGAAATCTCTCCGCCTGTACCGAGCGCCTCTGTTGTGCCCTGACAAGCGTTATGCCCACATTGTACCGAGATACTGGACTACAAAAATGGCTTTACCGGTGGCTGCCGACGCCTCGTCGCCTCCATCCGTCCCAAATCGCGATCCTCGCTATAGTCGCTACGCTCCTGATCGTGGCCGTCATGCGTGAGCAATTGCTCTGGATGTTAGGCCAGCTAAGTGGCCGACACTTCGAAACACACAAGTCCCCTTCGCCCCTGCGGTTTCCCGCTTCAGGTCAATTCAAAATCTCCATCTTTGAAGACCTTCACTTCGGCGAAGCAGAACACACGACCTGGGGCCCTCGCCAGGACGCAGCCACCCTCTCCGTCATGTCCACCCTCCTCGATGTCGAGAAACCTGACCTCGTAGTCCTCAATGGCGACCTCATCACTGGGGACGACACGTTCTTGGACAACAGCACATCTTACCTCGATCTCCTCGTCGCGCCCCTCATCTCCCGCGCCATCCCCTGGGCCTCGACCTATGGCAATCACGACATAAACTACAACCTCTCCACCTCAGCCCTGCTCGCCCGCGAGCACCGCTACCCCCTCAGCCACACCCAACAGCACCTCTCCTCTCCATCCGCCGGCGTGTCAAACTACTACCTTCCCATCTACCCCCCCTCCACCACCTCCGAAACCTCCTCCGACACCACCGCCCCATCCCTGATCCTCTACTTCTTCGACTCCCGCGGCGGCCGCGCCTACCAGCGCCTCCAATCCGACAACACCACCATCCCCCTCCCCAGCGTCGTCTCCCCCTCCGTCGTCTCCTGGTTCCGCGCCACCTCCACCGCCCTCGCGACGCAGCACAAGCGCCACATCCCCAGCCTGGCCTTCGTGCACATCCCTTCCTCACTCATGCGCGCCCTCGAAGACGACGACGACGACTTGGGACACGGCGTGCACCCGCACCGCCAGCCGGGCCTCAACGAGGAACCGGCCTTCACGCCGCAAGATGGCGACGATGAATTCGTGCGGGCTCTGCTGGATACGGAAGGGTTGATGGTCGTCTTCTCGGGCCACCAGCATGGGAATGACTGGTGTGGAGCGCGGCCGCGGTCGCGGACACCCGCATCCTCCTCCTCCTCCTCCTCCTCCTCATCATCAGGAGACAAGCACAACGCCCCCCACGGCCACGGCCAGAGCCAGAAGGAGCTGCCGCCGCCGCCGCCGCTCTTCGCCTGTTTCGGCAGGCACACGGGGTATGGCGGGTACGGGCGCTGGGAGCGGGGGGCGCGCCAGGTAGTCCTGGACCTTAAGACGATGGAGTCAGGCGAAGGCGAGGGCGAGGGCGTGGGCGTTGGGGAGATCGAGGCGGAGATTGAGACGTGGGTGCGGCTCGAGCGCGGCGGCGTGAGCGGGCATGTGGTGCTGAACGCGACGTATGGCGAGGACGTGTACCCGAAGGTGAGGAAGACGTTTACTCGGCTAGATGACGATGACGATGACGATAGGGAGGGTGGGGTGGTGGATGCTGAGGCAGGGCAGTGAGGGAGCATAAGGGTGGGGATAGAGAGATAGACGAAGACGAGTGGGGCAAAGGAAGACCTTGGTCAAGACCACTTTTGATATCTGTGCTTTTCGAGAATCAGCTCGACTCCCTGGTATGTGGCGATGCCTTGATACCCGATACCAATGCCGCTTCGGGAAGATGTCGCCTTGCTGAGAATCATGTCAGCGATCTCGGTCCACGATTACAAAGTTGCCTTGCACACTGGACTGCCTAACGGACTGTCGCTCGAACGCTTGTACCGCAAAGTTGGCTTCGGAATCCAAGTCCTCTCAGTCGACGTATCAGCAGCACTTATTTCGTCGCTGGGGATGCCTCTGCCTCACTTTCGAACCCTTTTTTTCGTTCCAATTCTGCCGCAATCTTCAGCCTAGCCGGCGCTCTCGTGTTCCGATTGATTATTCTTGTCCGGAACTTGATGCGTGCGGGTCTTCATCATCCTTTGTTTCCCGCTAATGTTATTCGCTTTCATGTCATCCAAGCTGCTCCTAGCGTGCGCTCTCAATATATTCAGCCGACGGCTTTTCGTACTTGGCACAGAAGAACTTGGCGCTGTTGCGGCTGAGCCAGGTGCAGAACTTGGTCAGCTCTTCTTTGAGGCGGGTGATCGACTGCTGGTCCATGTTGGTCTGGGCGATGATCTCAGGCATGTTGACTGCGAAGTCGCGGTCAGATAACATGCCCCAGAAGCCAAAAGTGTAGAGAAGGAAAAGAGCGAAGACTTACCGATCATTCGAGTCAGGTGCTCAGCGCCATAGCAGTCACCTGGGCCGCGTCCCTCCCATTCGGGGTAGCGACCAGACTCCCAAAGCTTGCGCACCTGGCGCGGATGTTAGTGGTGTGAAGAAATAGGAGTCGAAAAGAAACTCACATCAGCTAATTGAAGACGCTCGAAGCGATACAGCAAGATCTTGCCAACCGCTTTCTCAAAGTAGAGCTTCAAGCCGCAGCACAACTCGAGTAACAGGTCGGCATCAGCGCTGCCAGGCCGGCGGTTGTGCTTCTGTTCATTGTAGTAGGTGTCAATAATGTAGTTGCATGGAGCTTGCGACGGCAAGGGAACGAGAAGCAGCGACTTGGTGACATTCTCCCAGTCGTCTACAAGGAGAGACTTGAGTTGGTCAGGAATCGGTAAGCGGATGGAAGGACGGTTCGCGAAGTGCTCTTCCTGTATGAACATGTCAGCAATTGGCTCCCGAGTTTTGAGCACTTCATAAATGTTTGCTGGCACGGGAATGCGATGAAAACAGCTGTTCCAGAAGGCGGGATCCATGGCGTCGACGACGATAAGCTCATGAGTGTTGGGGTTAATCGTGGTCATTGGCTGCCAGTCCGGGGGAGAAGGCACATCCGAGCAGTGGTAGCTGCGACCTAGAAATGTCTTGTCTGGGGAACTCTCCAGCTTCTGTTCCAGGACTTGAGACACTGGCTTCTTCGGGAGAGTGAGCCCATGATTGAGGTGCAGACGCGTTGTAGCTGCTTTTAGAGAAGGAATATTCATGAGTGAATCACTGTTAGGGACGCTGGGAGTTTCATTTGAATCATAGCTGGCACCATCCATACTGGCGATGCTTGGAAGCCAGGTTTGATGAGCAGCTGGATCTGAAGCAGCGGACTCATAGATGGGCTGCTTGCCTTTCGATTGTCTCGGCGGGTCGAAAGTGTGGTCAGTGCGGTGACTTCTCTCTCGAGCCGACGCAGCCTCAGCGAAAGCCTCAGTGTCTTTGGTAGCAAGCGGCATCTTGGTTTTCTTCTCCAGAGCAGCTGTGCCGTCCAGGCCATGGAAGTATGGAGCGTCTTCGGGGATTCGATCGATGATGTGCTGCGGCTGGCTGTTGAGGACAGAGTGCGGAAACATGGCAAGCGCGCGGCTACTGACATCGGCCATGATGGAGGCTGGGATCTTGGCAAGGGCCTCGGCGGTCCATGTAGGCTCGTTCCAGAAATCACGAGTATTGAGGAAATCGATCAGCCGATCTCGGTGTCGGAGGGCATCGAAGGGACCGCCACTGCCCGGCGCATCGATAACTTGCGGGTCTTTGGGCACGCCTGCGATCGGCAGTTTCTGACGGGGCTTTGCATCTTGGTAGTAGAGCATCTTCGCATGGTCGCCCTCATGCCGTGCTTCAACGTACTTGGTGTGGTGGTTGGCCTCGACAGGCGCATCCATCAGCCACGCCATGTGCCGCCACTGGTCCTTGTTGGGGTGTCGCAACCGCTCTGGAACGCACTTTTTGATGTAGAGGTTGAGCTTGATGTCCCAGTCGTGCTCAATATTGATGCCATTTTCTCGCAGAATTTGAAGCCACTCTTGTTTAGATAGCAAGTTCGCCCCATCTGCGATAAGCTCCCGCCTGATCTGTTGTTTCTCTGCCGCAGAACTGCCACTGAGGAGAGGTCGAAACCATGGATGTACGCTAGCATCAGCCTTTCGTGCTTTCTGCGTAGCCTTGCTGAAGAATTCCTCCTCGTCATCGGGTGGAGAGCGGCTCAAAATGTCCATGACGTTCTCTTCTTCTTCCGCAACTTCTTCGGGCGTGATGATCATGGCTGGCTTGCGCCGAGGAGCAACTGCCTCTGTGTGAGCTCTAGGTGGAGAGGGCTTCACGGCATGTGCTCCTGGCTTGCGGGCGTTGCGTTTTCGCGCCATGACCTTATTGTCTGGTGCAGCTCGAGCTCTGCGGACAACTTGTTGAGGGAAACGAAGCACAATAGTGGATGAAGCTGTGGCCTTGGCAGAAGTCACAGCGCGGCCGCCGGTGACTGTGGAAGTACCGGCTGCAGGTTCCTCCGTGACTTGGATGGTGCCACTGCCTTCACTCACAGTCCTAGCACTTGACTTCTTTGGCATCACCTCGATCTCGCTGCCTGATTCCGGGAGAGGAGCAGCCGGCAGCTCAGTGGCCTCCCTAGCATTCTTCTTTGATTTCTTCTTGCCGGCAGTCTTCTTCTTCGGCGGCATTGCGAGGACCGACCCGGCGCAGGTTCTGGCACCCTACAAAAGGGAAAGGGGTTATGAAGTAAACGAAACAAGGACTGACCTTCTCTATGTCGTTGTCTCTACCACGCTTGGTACCGCGACCACCTGCAGGGACTGACGAATGGCGTTCTTCGCTGCCGCGACCAGATCCTAGCTCTGAGCCCTGCTTGCGAGACTTGGACGTTGCTGTAGGTCTGGACTTGGTCTGTTGCTGTTGCTGCTGGACTTCGCGGCGGAGGTTGGCTGCGAGCTCTTTGTTGTCGTCGGTCAACTTGCGAAGCCGGTCTTGTGTGACCCAGTCATCCCAGCTGCAGGCTTAGTGGTCAGCGACAATATCTTTATGACATAGAGAGCTCTAGTTTGGCTGTCTGCAATAAATGTGTGCACAAGAGGGAAGGATAAGGGACGGATGCCGATGGAGGTGGAACACTGCCTGCAGACAAAAATCTGCACATGTGGGCGTGTGAATAGTGGTGGCTTCGCCACACTTTCTGCTTTAGGTGATATAATGACGCTAGCATGAAAGTGAAGGTGAATAGGGTCGAAGGAGACAATATGGTCATCTCCTGCCTCGAACTGAGGCAAACCACTTTCATTCATGGCTGACTTACGTATTCTTCCATCCCTTGTAGTGCACCCGATACTCGTATGGACTAGTCTTGTCTTTGGGATCGATTTTCTTGACTTCAAGGACTTTCGCTTCATAAAGTAATTCTCCATGGAAGCAGAGAGCCTTCTCATCCTTCGCGTACATTGGCTTCGAGTCGGCAGATGCTGGCGGCATCGTTGAGGTGTGTCTTCGCGGTCTTCAAAATCAGGGTTAATGATCCTTTGGTGGTCTGAAGCTTGTTGTTATGATGAATTGACACGTTCCGCTTCGTCGAAAAGATGTGTAAATGGTGGTACAAAGGTGTGAGCGTTTGGCGGAGGGTTTGAACGGGGTGAAAGTGGATATCTTGGCGTGCAGAATGGCCGCCTAGAACACGTCCCTCAAAGCGCGTCAGTTGCCTTGCTCTAGCCGACCTCATCCCTATCCCCAATTCTGCGTCCACACAAACCTCGCAACCAACAATCCAAAGAGCCTTATCACCACCTCGACAAACAGGGAGCCATCGCTCGACGAGTCGTCGAATTCTTGTCTGCCCTCGACAGCGTCATCATTGGAGTCCTCGGCGGTTGTGCCCCAGAGGTCCGTCCCCCATCGGGCCCTATCTTCACTGTTCGCGGCCACCATCTCCCTGAATCTGGCTCCGGTCATCGCCTCGGCACGAGCTCGCCAGTCATCATCCCTCTGTGCCATATACTCTTGGTAGTTGTGCGCAGTTCTTGTCGTTGTCGGCGAGGGTGAGACCACTGTCACCTCTTGGTCCTCGTCTTCCGGCCCGTTGGCGGCAGTTGCGTCTGCCAAGACTGTGACAAGGTTGTAGATTGGTGCCGTCTCTTGCTCTTGAGGTCGTCGGGCTTGCTGTTCGGCCTCTCTTGCAGCCTGGTTCTGGAAGTGCTGGTCTGTCCATCTGGCAAGATTGTTCTGCTGCCAATTCACCAGTCGCTCGCCCGCGGACGGCCCGAGAAGCTGGCCGATCAATCGTTCGTTCTCGTCGCTGATCTCATCGGAGCTGGTTTCAGTCCGCTGCAAGTGCCGGGAAGAAGGCATTGCGTTAGGAGATCAAGGTCTGGTCATATCAATCGCGAGGCTCTCGAGCAGGCAAAGTCTGGTTTGGCAATCACAGGGACCTATCAACAATATTGTGTCCCAGACAAAACCATTAGTGCAAAACGCCCAAAAAGCCTGGCGCCAGGCAACGTGAGCACAACAAGCGGATCCAGCACAGCACCATACGGAAACACCTTCGTGTTGACCCGGAACGCCTTGTGAAAGCGACGATTCACTACGACACATCTCCAGCGCAGAGGTACAAAGTCACTTCCTAGAATTCACCAGCCAGTGTCCCTTCTGGAGGTTGGCAGTGCTCTCTCATCGCTCTGCAAACATCAGTGAGGAGTGATATTTTCCCTGGAGGTCTTTGCTCCTGAGCTGGGGCGCAACCGTCGCCAGACCAGAGTTACAATAGTTGACTGAGCAGAGTTGCCGGACATTATTGACTTGGACTCCCTACACAAAGTGGCTGAGGTGCCACAAGTGAGCGGTGTCGACCCTCTGAGCTTCTGACTCAGCCAGTAGAGTACAAATACTGCGAGACTCGCTGAGGGATATCGCACAGGACAGCGAGAATGCCCTCTACAACTACGCAACAACCCCTAACAGAAGCCACCCTCCTGACACGCTACCTCCTTCCGGACTCCTCACTACCGAGCATTTTACCTTACAACACCTTCATCACACTTCTGCCATCATCCGCACGCAATGATCCCTCCCTCGCGGGACACCTCCGCCGCCTGTACGCCGACCTGCAATTCCAGCGCAATGTCGACCTCGACAATGTGCGCGCCAATATCGAGCGCGAGTGCGCTCGCGCAGGCACGGTAAAGGCCAGACTACGCAAAGATGTGATGCGCGAAATGGGCGCGTCGGGGTCTACCAACGAGGCAGAGGTGGAAGTTGTGGACATGGACCTGAGAAAGAGGGAGGCAAGCTTGGAGATTGCGCCCAGCAAGAAACGGAAGCGCTCACCCTATGACGAGGATGAGGATCAGAACGAGGACAACGAAGCCAGCGACGATCCCGAGGACACCAGGTCCAACTCTCGGCCGGACAAGACAGCTGCGCCCACAGCGTCTGTGGACGAGGATGACGAAGATGAGGAAGACAACGAACGAACCGAGATCCCCGAATCACCCCAAACCACCAACGACGCCTCCTCTCCACCAGCGCTCTCCGAACCCCCCCACTTGCCCACCACATCCACCAACACAAACGCCCGCCTCGACGCGCTCCTCGACACAGCCTTCCACGGCCCCCGCGGCATAGCCCTACCCTCGCACACGCACCCTGGCGGCGGTGGCGGGGTAGCATACCACAGCAAAGACTCTCTGCTCGACGCCATGGAAGCCGCGATCGCGAGCCTGCAGGGGGAGATCGCGGCGCTGGAGACGGAGGCGACGCAGACGATGCAGGCCATGCGCGAGACGGTGGGCGACTTGAGTGACCTGAGATACGGGAAGCTAGGGCGGGATGGTGGTGGTGGGGGAGGAAGCGCCGGCGTGGAGAATGAGGTGGAGGAGGGGCTTAGGGAGTTGAGGAGGGCGGTGGAGCGGAAGATGGGGGACGGGGGTTGATGATACAGGTTGGGAAAGGAGAAGTGCCTGTGAAGGGTGGAGAGCGCTGGTGGGGGCACTTGCAGTGGGAGGCTTGTCTGATGAGGTTACGATTGCATGTCTTGATGAAGAGGAGCTTTGTTCAGGGAAGCCGGACTTGGTTTGTTCGGGAGAGAAGGTCATGTTTGAATTTCATTCAATAGGCTTTGCTACATTCCTTCAGAAAGGCTCAACGCACGTGTCTGTGGCGTCCCAAGCTAAATCAAGCGATTGCGCAGCTCCCTCAATGCCGTCCTATCATGCGACTCCCACTGATGAGTTTGAACGCTCGCATCAATCAACATCTCCGGCAATTTGCACGACACCTTCCGCTGGCTGCCTTTCCTATGAATGGGCTTTGATGACCTTCTCAACCTCCTCTTCGCTGCCCATGTAGATACCACTTCGATCGTGAATCTGCTCGGGCTTGACCTCCAACATCCTCTTCATGTTGCTGTCGATGGCCTTACCGCCGGCATTCTCCATAACCATGGCCATGGGCGCGCACTCGTACAGTATCCGCAGTTTGCCCTTGGGGCTCTTCTTATCTGCGGGGTAGGCGAAGATGCCGCCGTAAAGTAGGGTTCGGTACGCGTCCGCGACCATGGAGCCGATGTAGCGGGAGGAGTAGGGCTTGAACTTGGAGGCGTCTTGGTCCTTGCTGGGACGCTTCAAGGAGTCGAAGTAGTCGATGGTCTTTTGCTCCCAGTAGACAGAGTTGCCTTCGTTAACCGAGTAGATGGCGCGCTTCTTCGGGATTTGCATGGTTGGGTGGGTGAGGATGAACTCGCCGAGGGCATTGTCCTAGCTGCGGTTAGCTGATATCTTTCACGGTCACAGGCCGTTCGTACAAGAGTGAAACCGTTGACGCTGCCACCCTTCATGGTAATGACGAGCTGGGCCGAGGCTCCGTACATTGTGAATCTGGTCTTGTCAGCTCTATTCTCACATGCTCCGTATTTCGTCTTACCCGGCCGCGACCAGTTCTGTACCGGGCATGCAAAGCTGTTCCGTTGTGGGTTTCGATCCGGACTCGATGAGGTCTTCCGGTAGACGCATGATGCTAAAGATGGTTCCAACCGAAACGCCGGCATCCAAATTGCTCGAGCCGTCAATAGGATCGCAAGCCACAACATACCGAGCTTTTGGGTGCTCATCGAAATATATAACTTTCTCCTCTTCTTCCGAAATCAGCGCGCGGCAACGGCCTGATCCGCGCATGGCGGAGATGAATAGGTCGTTAGAGATGACGTCGAGCTTCTTCTGGTCGTCACCGGTGGTGTTGGCAGAGCCAGCCAGACCGGTCAAGTTGATCAGAGTGGCTCGTCGGATATAATAGGCAATAGACTTGAAGGAGAACTGGAGGGCGTGGCATAGAAGTCTGTAGGCAGTGAGTGAGCGGGCTGCGCATCTATAGTACGGAGCGTTCGTACGTGAAATCACCGGTGGCTTCCTTGTGCTTAGTCTGCTCTTCCGTGAGATGCCTAGTGAGGGTGATGATATCGTAGTTGATCTCCTCCTTGCCCGTTCCGACATTATCGCCGTTTCCGTTGGTGCCGTTGGTAGCCATCGTTAATGCTGGGGACTTTACGTAGTTGCTATAGGTCAATGAGGTATACAGAGTCGAACAGGAGGACGCTGGAAGCCTAGGTATGAAAGGGAAATATTTAGATCAGCCTCGGTAGAAAGGAGATGTTTGCAATGACCTCAGAGGTCAAGTACGGCAGGTAGGCGAAGATATGCAGGAGGAGATCAATGGCATGGACCGGGAGTCGCGTGCAGCTTTTGTAGCCAACCTCAGATGCACCACATTGACGACTCGGTGATCCACCACCGAAAACGAAGCCACATTCGACGGCAGAGGTTTCTCGTTGCCGTTCGGGTGGTTGGAGCGAGCAGCACGACTCCGACTCCGCGACTGCCCCTCGATGGAGTCGACGCCAAGTCGAATGAGGGGCTCCGATTCATTCCGAGAGGCGGCGACCTTACCGGGGGGTCTTAAAACATCTTCCACGCTTGTCGCTGCATCGGATACGCCCCGAATGTTCTCTTTTACATACTAATATCTTAATGGCCAGCCGCGTTTTTCCGCAGGCGGCAGTCGAGGCCTCCCCTATTGATTATCACGCTAAAGCCACATATGGCTTCCGTTGGGCGTCAAATTGGGCCATATCCCAGTCCACGTAGACGTGAACCCGAGCCCGACGACTTCCGAGCATCATAAGGTACTCTCAACTGCATGGGACTGACTAGGTGAACTATCAATATGACAAACACGTTATACACTACAAGTTGTATAGTCGTTGGATACAAAGCTCTGAACCCAGACGCCTTACGAGCAGCCACCACCCTCCACACGAACCATTACATGCCACGCTGCCTCTCCGACGTCTGTGACAACCTACCGCGGCGTATTAGGCAACGATCCCATCAATTCACTAGCCATTGTCTGTCTGCCCCGACCAACAACCTGGCTGGGAGCTTGCGTAGCATCCATCTCGCTCAGAGGGCTGCTTCGTGCTCCATTCCACTGTCTCCCGAGTCCGGCGGTAGCGAGCGGTGAGTTACTTGCGTGTCCCCCTCCTGTGAACATTGAGTCCGTGAACGAGGGCACATTAGGTCGATACCCGCTCGCCATAGCATTGTAAATCGAACTCTGATCCGGGAAAGGCGAGATAGGCACGGACATATGTGAGCCACCCGGTGGAAGCGTGCCACTGTCCCTTGGTGCTGGAGATGGGCCTGGGGAAAGGTTGGGTAAAACAACAGTACTTGAAGCCGCTGAGCTTGGCAGGGGCTGCATCGTCGGGGAGGAGACGTGAGCAGGATCCTCTGGTGTGGACTCGGTAGGCTTCTCAGAGGTAGATTGAGTCGGAGCTCCATCCTGCAACGTGGTTCCTGGCCGATTTAGGATCGTGAACGAGCGGTGTTGGTTGGCGGTCATTGTCTCGCGGCGCTTGATGAGGAACAAGATGAATGTGATGATAAGGCACAGCAGAGCGAAGCAGGCTAAAGCAATGCCAGCTATCGCCCCTGCGCTCAGCTTGTGGCCATCATCGTAATCTGACACGCCAGCGGTTATGGTTGACGACGTAGGAGAGGTCAGTGATGAGGTGCTAGATCTTCTCGAGGCTGTTGAAGTGGTCCTCGAAGATGATCTCGATGAGGACGCCGTGTCTGTCTTGATCGGGTGCGAGAAAGAAAGGTAGGTAACTGTGTTGGTAGGCCAGCAGCCCCAGGCAGACACCGAGATGTCGGTCCAGGAGTACTTTATACACTCAGTATAGACGTCCTCGAAGCTAGAAAAGGTATTTAGAAACCTGGCCAGAAGAAACGGGACTCTACTTACCAAGAAGTTGCATCGGTATCAACTGAACAGACCCTATCATCGCAATGTTCTGCATCGTACTGCAGCAGCTCGCTGGAGGCGTAACAAGTCGATGTATAGCGACAGAAAGACGGCGTTAGGCTGCAATATGCCATTACCCCGTTGGTGGACTGACAATTGCACTGGTTTGAATCGCATATCTCAAATGGTTGATCTGCCAAATCATCAGAAAGCCCTTTCTTAGTTCCATTGACTGCTACCTGGATCGCCATCGAAGTAGCCGCAGGTGTTGTCCCTGTCACTGTCCCGTATCTGCAAAGGTTTAATAGTCGGTGGGCTGGTGATAGAAGGACGAGGTATTGTTCCCTCGACAGCTGAAGCCGATGTCGCCATGAGTTGAGAGACTTTGCCGGGGATTGGGGGTAAAACGACACCTAGTAAGGCTGTTGGGGCTACAGCAGTTATGCATCGCAAGATGAAGAATATCTATCTTGAGGTTTTGGGCGCAATCACTGCCTGTCTCAGGCGGACCGCGCCATCAGCCCCGTTTGCAACGACTCTTTCACACATAACAGCATCATCAGATCGATCTGCGGGGCCAAGACGGCATGGATTGACTAGCTTTTGCCATATCCGATTGATATTGAGGTACTCTAGCCCGGTCACATCTCGAAAGAAGAAGCTGGCTATGTTTGCTGACCAGGTTCATCGCAGCCTGGGTCGCGGTCGATGAGACATACTGCAACCCCAGCGCTCTCCTAGGGACAGTATTGATGGTATATTTGTCGGAATGGTCCAGCAGCCACATCCTTGGTACACACCCGGGACAGATCTCTTAGTCTTGGCTTTTATTTCGTATAAGATGCCAACTTTGTGGTTGAACCCCCGGCGGCGAACTGCTGCGGGTGGCAGGACAGAAGCATGTGGAGAGTCTGTACCGTTCCTTGCTGATCATCGCTGAGGACCTGAAATGGTGTTCAGCTTCTATAGCTTCCTGTTCTGATCTCCTTCTGATGCAGATACACCACATCTGTCACCCTTTCCGACCCATTCTCAAAACGACTAGTACGTCCAGATTATCTGCTCGAGACCATGTGTGGACTGAACAGGCTCATGGGCCTACTCTGTCGTAGCGAGCATACGCAATCGCGACCAAGTCAGACTTGGTCGTGGAAAAAGGCTTCAGCTGAGCAGATCCGTTCTTCCTTAGACCTCAGCCAGGGGACCCTGGAGATCCAAATGCAAAGTAGCGATGATGCAGTCCAAAAGGGGATATCTCTTGCGATGCATGGTGGGAGCCCAAGCCGGTCGTGTGAGACTGATCGTTGGCCCAGCGCCCCATCGACACTCTTTGAATCAGGCATACTCATATGCCGGGGCTGGGCACGCGATTATAGATAGACAATTTGCGGTCATTTGTTGCCTGTCTTCCACTCAACAGGCATCTCCATGCCGACTCTTCTCGCACTCAGGCGCACCCGTTCTTCATCGTCCATGTTCATTCCAGGGTTGTAGCGCTCGAGCAGCTCGCCATAGACCCTTTGTGCTTTGAGAAATTGTACAAACTGTTCGGCTTCTTGTCGCCTTGCCAGCTTGTATTCGGGCGACACGTTGAAAGCAGGGCGGGCGAAATGTTGCCGAATGCTGCTGCGGATTGGAGACGGAGCTGCGGCAGAGCTGCGCGGCGGAAGTTCGCGAAGGATGGCGCGGTAGAGCGTACGGGCGTGGGACTCGGCGGCCATACTTGCGGAGGAGTATAGAATTTGAACACCTAGCTGAAAGCAATCCAGAGACGGTGCCGTAACTCTTGACTGAAGCATTCGCTGCATCATGACAGAGGAGACCTATCTGGGATGCAAACACGCCAAGAGAAGAGTGTCTTGGCTAGTTTGCACTCCATTTCTCTCACTACGACGTAGGATAGCAAACACATACGGAGAACACGACTCTCTCTCTCTACTAACTCGCTTTAATCCTAACTTACGGAGCCCCGACGGCCGTTGCGACCGCTGTTTCGAGCGATGGCCCGGCCACTACCTCGTCCACGGGTCCAACTCGGCCTTCTCGTGCCGCCTAGACGCCAACGTCGGTCCCAGCCAGCTGCCTCGCTTTCTAAATTGCGCTCGCCTTGCGATTTGAGCTCATGCCACATAGCCTGTTTGTTGAGCAATACCGGATCAGTGCTCTCTTTTCCGGGCCTCGGGCGCTCGTAGCAACCGAGACTGAAAACATGAGTGTCTTTCTGCTGTTTCAAATCAGATAGCAGTGGATCAATTTGGCCTTTTTCGATGTCATCCGTGCTGACGAAGTCCAATTGCACGACATGGTTCTCGATGCCTGCGTAGACAGTTGGAGATGTTGGTGATGGAATTGACAGACTGTATACAGCTCCAGAGTAGTTGACCGCACCGCTGTGCTGTCTTGGTAGCGGTAAAGGATCCCATACACGTTCGTTGCGCCACTTGGAGACGGAAAGGAAGGTGTTGAAGCTACGCTGGTCATGACGAGGGCGCTTGGTCAGATTCTGGTGGACATTAGAACGGGACCCTTGCCGGTCTGCCGACTGAGCGTCAAGGTAGGAATAAGCTTGCTCCCCCGGCATGCGAAGATCGAATGTCTTCAAACACGCGTTCTGATCACTGCCCGCGAGGAATCGTTCGTGGCCGATAACAGCCAAGCACAAGATTTGTCCATTGTCAACAGGATCGACGTATTCTGCAACCCATGGCTGAGATATTCTGGTATCGTGCAGCCGAGCTTGGCCGCTGCTCCAGCCCGACAAGAACAACTGTCCCGCATTACCGCAGACATGATCCAATCGAGCGATTGCATGAGCATTGTGGCGGGTTTTCGAGCCGCCAGATGACGGTGGTCTACATGACCAGATCGGTACTGCAGATCCTCTTGTGGCTGGGGCATTGATATCATATACTTGTAGGGGACCGTTCTCGTGGCCTTCTAGCAACGCTGTACTCGTTGCTATTGTGTTCCCAGTCAAGAACTGCATGCCTCTCATACGCGATTTCTTGGCCGCAAAATATTCGAGACGGATCGTTTCCGTCGGCGATATGAAGTTCTGCTGCTCCTGGACAGGATAGAGCTGCAGCTTCCCGGTCCTCGCAACTGCAAGAATTGGCTCTTTCGAATCGCTCACTTCGATGCATTCGGTGGCCGCTGTGTCCACGAATCTAGCATACTGACAGTACCCAGGCTCCTCGGTGGTGGTCTCGATGGTGGCAATCTCATCGTTCGCTCGACGGAAGACGAGTGTCTGGCCCGCAGACGGGTCCTGGGATGGTCTCAATAGCTTCAGCTGGAGAATGTCATTCGTTGGTAGATGATCATCCTCAAATTTCAGCGTTTGCCAATTGGTAGAATTTGGTTCTGTCACACGTATGTTGATACGACCCCCTGCACCCCATGCAACCGTTTCTCGTCTGCCATCAGCGGAGTCCTCGTAGCTATCCAAGGCTGGCGCAAACCCAAAGACTGATCTTGCTCGCGAGATTCCTTCACGATTAGCGTGGAAATAGCTTTCAGGCGGACAGCACTCTCTCGCCACGAATGCTCGCCTATCCCAAGCCCGGGACCTGGAGGTTAGAGCTTCTGCGACGTTTCGCCACGCAGGCGCAGTTTTTATGGTGGGAAATGCCCGCTGTACGAAAGGTCGGTAGGAGGTCGACTCATCCTCAGCAACGACAGCTCGAAGCTTGCGAGATGTGGACGAGAGGTTGGCTATCGCCGATACCGTGGGAAGATGACCAATGACCTGTTGGAGGACCTCGATTGGCAGGTCTTCAAGCATTGACAACTTGAAATGGAATTCGTTTTATGCAGTTTTGCTCGCTTCAAATGATTTTGCTGTCAGTTCTAGGCGATGGGTAGAACTCAGATGATGAACTCCTTAGTTTATGAATGAAATGAAAACCCAAAAGAGCCTGAATGTGAGTCACTCATCTAATGGCCGTTTTGCCTTACTTGACGTCACCTCGCCGCCTTGTTCGACCATTCCTCTTTTGGGCAACGCGATCAACTTGAACTTGAAGCTCAGAAGTCTTCGACGCGACACCTTCAGCGACTCGTTTCAAGCTGTCCATTGTTGCACACGATCATCGCGCGGGACGTGAATAGATCGATTACACCGCACAATGGGCCAGTATGGCCACGATCCAGGCCATCGAGGCCAAATCCGTGCACCAGATTCAGTCCGGTCAAGTCATTGTTGACCTGTGCTCGGTCGTAAAAGAGCTGGTTGAGAACAGTCTCGATGCTAGCGCAACGTCCATCGAAGTACGCTTTAAGAACCATGGTCTTGATGCCATTGAAGTGCAAGACAATGGCTCCGGCATCAACCCCTCCAACTACGGAAATGTCGCTCTGAAGCACTATACTTCAAAGCTATCGAATTACGACGATTTATCATCACTCGAGACTTTTGGATTTCGTGGTGAGGCCATTTCCTCGCTATGCGCGCTATCTACATTCTTCATCAAAACGGCGCAGGCCACTGAAGCGCCCAAAGGCACTCGTCTAGAATTTGATTCGATGGGAGCGCTGAAGAAAACGTCGACTGTAGCCTGCCAGAAAGGAACCATCGCCACTGTGGAAAATCTCTTCAGCTCTCTCCCTGTACGTCGTAAGGAGCTTAGCAAGAATATTAAGAGAGAGTATGGCAAAGTTATTGGTCTCTTACAAGCATACGCTTGTATTGGCGTAGGCGTCAAGTTCACTATCAAGAACACAGTGCCGAAAGGTAAAAGCATGGTCATATTCTCCACCAAAGGCAACACAACCACAAGGGATAACATAGCCAACGTCTATGGCGCGAAGACATTGCCAGCCCTGGTGGCGCTTGATCTGAGCCTCGACATTGAGCCTCATTTGACACAGGCGGTAACTTCTGACGCAGCGAAGACGAATGTCGTGGTTCTTGGCCATATCTCGAAACCTGTCTTTGGCGAAGGTCGACAGACGCCTGATCGGCAGCTGTTTTTTGTGAATGGCAGGCCGTGCGGACTTCCTCAGATCGCCAAGGCCATCAACGAGGTTTACAGATCGTTCAATGTCTCCCAATCTCCTTTCATTTTTGCAGACTTTCGGATGGACACGAATGCCTATGATGTGAACGTTTCACCTGATAAGCGAACGATTCTGCTCCATAACGCTGTGAGTCTGATTGAACGATTGAAGGCCCGCTTGACGGAACTCTTCGATAACCACGAGCAAACCGTTCCGCAAAGCCAGTTTCAGACTCCTAAGCTGCCCGCTTTCCGCCAGCTGTCTGTTCAAAGGTCACAGGATTCCATCACTGGAAGCGATGATTCAGGGCTTTTATCCACCGCGTCGAAGATGTCCTTGCTGCAAGATGAAGGCAGTAGTATTGACGAAGAGGCGGAGACCGGAGAAGGACCAGTGCCTGGAAGAGCATTTGCTGACCACTTCCGTAACCAAGCCAGCACTCGAGAAGGAATTGACGAGCCAGCCAGCGAAAAGAGGCAAGCGAGAATTGAGCAGGATCAGCAGAAGCGCGCCGAAAAAGCAGCCAAAGCCGTTGCGGAACAGGTGGAGCGCAGCAAAGGTGTTGAAGAATATGATGACATACGTGAGATGCAGCACGAGCAAAGCAGCAACGTTGCATCGAAGGACGAGCTCGGTAATGGTGACGACCAGGCTGAGATGTTCCAGCGACAGCGTGAAATACACTCGCCGGAAGAGCAAGCAGCGAATGAAGCTCCAATTGCTTCGATGGCCCCGATCACCAAGTCGGATCCTCCGGGTCTGGTCCAAAACGCTTTCGATCGAATGAGGCCTAAAAGACCACAGGCTCAACTGGCCACCATCACGATTGGAGATGAAACTACGACGAGAGTTGTAGGAACACAGCTGCCTAGGATCCCCCAAGCTAAGAAACAAGTATCGAAGCACAAAGGAGGTATTCCGGTATCAAGAGATTCGAACTCGGCGCTATCGCAGTTCTCTCAGAGGCTGCAAAGGTTCGGCGCGGCTGAAACGGAGGACGATCCACAGCCATTATCGGAAGAGGTCTCCAAGGACATCGAGATCGAGTCGGAGGAAAATAACACAGAGGCAGAGGCAGCCGACACTTCTGTTGATGCTTCTACCGACGATTCTGCCGAGGAAAGTGACGTTGAAGACGGCGACAAACTGGCTGCCGAACATTCAGATGATATATCAGTGGCTGAAGAAGCTGACCCTGACTATATTGATGACGAGGACAAAAAGATTGACGAAGACGCACGAGTAGCTGCATTGATACAGGCAGCGGAAGAGACCATGAGCAAGGTTAACAGCCAACGAGCAAGTAAAGCTCTGAAAGGCGGCGTCGCCAAAGATTCGACTCACAGCCTCCTTACGACTGTCGATGTGTTCGTTGAGACTCTAGAATCACAGATGCGCACCTTAGCTGGCGTTCAGACGCTGGAGGATGATGCTATACTCCGCAACGACGCCTGTCGTATTGCAACCGACGAAGAGCAAGAAACACGACTATCACTTACAGTGTCCAAGGCAGACTTTGCGGAGATGAAAATTGTAGGACAGTTCAATCTTGGCTTCATCATTGCCGTCAGACATGCATCAGCGGATGCGCCGGCCCGCGACAAAGATGAGCTGTTCATCGTCGACCAACACGCATCCGACGAAAAGTTCAACTTTGAAAGGCTACAGGCTGAGACGACCGTAGGCAATCAGAGAATGGTCAAGCCGGTCACTCTCGATCTCACAGCGGTTGAGGAAGAGATTGTGCTGGAAAATCAACCAGCTCTGGAGAAGAATGGTTTCATCATCGAAGTCGATACGAGTGGCATTCAGCCGGTTGGGCGTCGTTGCACACTCCTGAGCCTACCTTTGAGCAAGGAAGTGGTGTTTGACACACGCGACCTCGATGAGCTGATCCACCTGCTCTCAGAGGCACCGATGCTAGGTCCAGAATCTACGGTTCCACGTCCCAGCAGGGTTCGGAAGATGTTCGCCATGCGAGCGTGCCGCTCATCGATCATGATTGGCAAGACACTCAGCAAAAAGCAAATGAAGACGGTGGTCAGCCACATGGGAACCATTGATAAGCCGTGGAATTGTCCGCATGGACGGCCTACAATGAGGCATCTGACCAGTTTGAACGGTATCGAGACATGGAATGAGGGTGATGGTACTATCCTCGATGGCGATGCTGGGCTGGACAACAAGAGCAGAGACAGGGCGCGTGTATGGGGGAGCTATCTCTCCCAAACCTGAAGACCAGTATAATAGCTTGTATAGATATCGTACACAAACTTCCGTAGATTCTGAAAGCCAACAGATCAGCAATACCAACAAACCCCCAAGCTCGGTCCTTCTAGCTACACAGAGGGCAAATTCAAGGATTGACAGTGCTCATCGCGAGTCGGATGCAGCATCGAATATGAGCTTCCACAGAGTCAGGCCTCGACAACAGTTAAACGTCACTCATGATGCCGCCAATGGAGTTGCCAATGGATCAGCTCCCCAGACGAGGCCTTGGCTCCAATCCGTCTGGGGCGGGTGAGCGGATCAGTCAGCTCACCAATCCCTCGAGAACAGCAACGGCTCTGGCGAATTATGCAAGTCTCTAGATGTGTGGAAATGTATAGACGCCGAGGATGTGGAACTGTTGCCGAATGATGCGAAAATTTGCCTACGCCTGACCGAGTATGTGTATCCTCATTTTCGTGGACCCGGGAGGCCCCCAAGTTTCCCGTCTTACCTAAGAGGTTGGAAGCCAGTGCCTTCCGCCAAGGCACAGATGCCGAGGTTGTTCGGGGTAAGGGCAATCCCGCAGTAACTGGCAGTAGCGACTCGTTCCGCAGGCCCAAAGCTACGTAACACGTCCTTCGACGGCTCCTACTGGCCTGCTACCAGGGGCTCTTCATAACCGCGGCCTCTACTGCACCAGCTGCTGTCATAGAAAACTCTCGCGCTACTATCTTTTTGCTGCCTCTCCCCTCCTTCGTCATTGTGTTTGGGATAATGCTGTCCACTCTTACTCGAGGACATCCTTCCCTCCGCACCCTCACACGAGCGTTTCGATCACAGAGCACCCTCTCATCGGCAAAGGTAGGCTTCCCCGCCGAGCTCCGTCTCTGGTATCGCGTGCTCATGTCCAGCCAGGCTTTCGCAATGGCGCCTCCAAGCAAGAGGAAAGCTTCGACAACAACCCAGTTTTGGGTCACCGAGGGTATGCCGACCGAACAGCAACCGCATCTACCATGCTGATCTGGCGTCAGAGTACCGTGAAGATAACTCCAAGGGTCCCATGCTCCGCTTTGAGGACTCTTTGCCCAAACTACCCGTACCTTCCCTCGAGGAGACCTCAAAGCGATATCTCAAGAGCTTACACCCTCTACTCAGCAAAGAGGAGTATGCCGCATCGAAACAAGCAGTCGAAGCCTTCGGCAAGCCCGGTTCATTGGGAGAGCAACTCCAGCAGCGTCTAGTCGCTCGCGCAAAAGACCCTCAGCACAGGAATTGGATCATTGATTGGTGGAACGAGGCTGCCTACCTTGCTTACCGCGATCCTGTCGTGCCCTACGTTTCCTACTTCTACTCCTTCCGTGATGACCGTCGGCGGCGGAACCCAGCGAAGCGTGCGGCTGCGATTACTACTGCCGCACTGGAGTTCAAGCGCCAGGTAGATACCAAGACCCTCGAGCCCGAGTATATGCGCAAAGCACCGATGGCCATGAGCTCCTATCAGTACATGTTCAACTGCTCCCGCGTCGCAGCCAGCCCAGCCGATTACCCCATTCAATACGGCCCAGAAGGCAACGATCACATTATCGCCATCCGCAAAAACCAGTTCTGGAAAATCCCTACCCACGTTTCCGGCAAGCAACTCAACACCACAGAACTGGAGCTACAATTCAGCCATGTGTACAAGAACGCCGATCAAGCAGCTGCTATCGGCGCCCTCACTTCGTTCCCTCGCGACCAGGGTGTTCCTGCACGCGAGCATTTGCTATCTGCTTCTCCCCAGAATGCTGCTTCCTTGAAAGACATCGAATCCGCCTCGTTCGTTGTCTGCCTCGACAACTCGAACCCTATTACGCTTGAAGAGCGTGCGCACGCCTATTGGCACGGTGACGGTGCCAACCGCTGGTACGACAAGCCGTTACAGTTTATCATCAACGACAACGGCACTGCCGGCTTCATGGGTGAACACTCCATGATGGATGGCACGCCTACGCACCGCCTCTGTGATACGGTCAACGCACTCATCGTCCATAACAAGCTCGACTTCAACAACCCCTCCGTGCGCTCCTCTCTGCCGCCCCCGACTGTCGTCCGCTTCGAAACTTCTGCCGAAGTGATCGACGATGTTGCGAATGCGCAGAAGGAATTCGCCCAAACCATCGCTGCACACGACCTGCGTGTCCAAGCTTACCAGGGTTACGGAAAAGGCCTGATCAAAAAGTTTAAGTGTTCGCCTGATGCCTACGTGCAGATGGTCATCCAGCTTGCATATCACAAGATGTACGGTAAGAACCGTCCCACGTACGAGTCCGCCGCCACCCGCAAGTATCAGCAAGGTCGTACGGAAACGACGAGAACGGTCTCGGACGAGAGTGTGGCATTCTGCGACGCCATGGCGAACCCCGAAATAGAACGAGAAGAGTGCGAGAAGCTGTTCCGCGCCGCCGTGCAAGCCCATGTCAAATACACACAAGACGCCAGTGACGGCTACGGCGTCGACCGACATTTATTTGGCCTGAAGAAGTGCTTGAAGGACGGTGAGGAGGTCCCCGAAATCTTCAAAGACCCTGCCTACTCTTACAGCCAGACCTGGTACGTCAGCTCGAGCCAGTTGTCCTCCGAGTACTTCAACGGCTATGGCTGGAGTCAGGTCATCGATGGTGGGTGGGGCATCGCCTATATGATCAATGAGAACAGGTAAGTTTTCGGAATATAGAATATACAGATCAGGACGGGACTAACGAGATACAGCCTCCAATTCAACGTCGTCAGCAAACAACTAGGCTGCGAACGTATGAGCTTCTTCTTAAACGAGGCTGCCGGCGACGTGCGGGACATGTTGATGCCGACACTGCTGAGCCAGCCGGAGAAGGCCAAGCTGTAAGCAGCGGAGAGCAAGACTCGGCTTGTAGCGTCCGTGGACAATGATTACGGAAGGCCATATTTCAATACAGGGTCCGACCCGCAGTTCTGGAGCAGGAGCAGGATACACAAGACTGTACAAATACGCGATGCGGTGCTATACTTTCGCCCTTGCGATTTGCGGTTTGCAATGTTGCGAGGTAGAAGTGCAGGTACCGGTGCAGGTGCAAATATATGACAGACGTATTGAAGTCGCAATTGAGTCTTCGCACAAGGTCAACGATATCGACGGGCTGTCCTCCTTGGATTCACAGCAGTCTTTGGACCATCTCTCTGAATACATAGTCGAAATGTTCATTCAGTCTCACTGAAGTGCTTGTACTGTAATCGCTGTCCATCTTTTGATGTTGTTGGTACATATATGCGGATCTATCGTGGATTCATGAATTTGGGTATCACGGTAGCTGTCCTCTTTCTCGCTGAACCTCTACCAGAGAGAGCTACAAGCTCGATCATTCGAAGAGGGCCTTCCTCATCTCGCCATCCGGCTTCACACGTAGGGGGCGCGCGCGGTCTACGACGGTACTGTCCCACAAAAAAGCGGTTCTCTTTCCTTTGTCCTTCGGCTTCGCGTTCGGATTTGTCTGCGGATTGGACTCCTTCGGGCCAACGCTTCTGCCCTCTTCCTGCTCCTGGCTAGATCCCAGGAATGACGTCTCCGGTTGCTCTGTGTTCTCAACAGAGTTTTCCTGTGCCACCGGCGCCACCTCGACAGGTGTGTGCCGCAGGAGCCACTCGTATCTGTGCTGCAGCCAGCGCGGCGTCATAAGATGCGGATTACCCATCTTCTTGCCCTCGTACCTCGCCACCTTTTCCGGTTCGTCCAATAAACCCCGGAGAGGCTCCTTCCACGGCTCGCGCACCGTAGTGAAAATGCACACAGCCGCCTGTGGTCTCCGACTCTTTGGCTCCAGCCTGGTTACTCCGGCGGCGATCGAGCGGATGTACTCCCATTCCGTTGTCGGCAGGGGCGGGTACAGAGTTTGGGCCGTTTTGGCGTACCACTTCTTGGTGGCGTTGCGAATGCGCTTGGGAGTAAGTGGGCGCTTCCAGATCGTTGTGGACGGAAGGTTCGGGCCAGTGATGGTAATTCTACGGGTTTGGGAGGGAACATAGGCCGAGGCGGCGGACTGGGCGGCGGTGAGGGCACGGAAGGTTTCAGAGATGGAGCTCATGGAAGAGAAGGGTTTGCGGAGGGGACGCTTCGATTGTCGAGGCGCGCCGGCGGTGGTTTCATGAAAGACTTTTGCAGAATCAAACGTATTGGGTTCCGGAGGCGTGGTTGAGCCGGATACGTCGCCTGGGAACAGCGGGTTCGCAAAGAGCGAGTCTTGAGATGTTGACAGGAGAATCTGGTCGTGCGGTGCTTGATCCTTATCGAGCGTTGATGGTGTATTTGTGTCGGTCTTGGTGCTGGGGGGTGTTTCAGTCGTGGCAGGCGCCATCAATGCGGACATGATTTGGCGACGCCTAGCACCCGTGCGGCCGTATGTGAGAGAAAGAGTCTTCTGGAATGGGTTGAGGTAGCCATCGTTCGCACGCCGGATGGTCTGGCAGAAGTTTCGGGCATTTCGCATAAGACTTGTCTCTCTCCGGCCTTTCTCTACGGAGGTCCAGTCTTGGAACTCGATCGCAAAATTGATCTTCTGAGTGCGGAAGGAGTCCCTTGCGTAGGACCTCAAGTAGGAACGGACATGAGGGTCGGGGTGGTAGGTGGCTTCGCGGAGGATAGCACGGTATACGTGTAGAGCATTGAAGTGTAGAGGGGTCTTGTGGCTCATATCCCCATGATTAGATAACAAGGCAGACTTTTGGAAGTCTACTGTGACTTCCAAAGAGTCTTATCGGTAGGGCAAAGCAGTGATCACTCTTCACCAGGCAGTACTTGCTATCTGGAACGCCGTGCTGGTGGGAAAGCAGCAGCTGTAAAGTAAATGCTGGTAAGGGTTAGGGCTTCAACGGCCTCCATTAGAGCGGCCACCAGACGCGAACTTCACCCCGCGACTTAATTTCGACCTACTTTTCGCGACAGTTTCGCGGTATTCCGATCAACCACGCGTCAAGAGGGTGTATACGATAGTTCAGAGGGTGTCAGACATCTATACAGCCACTCAGCCTTATCCAGGAACCCTATATACAGTCCTGCACGCACCGAGACCTAATACCAAGCTCCGCCCTCCTCTCCCTCGATAGCCACCTCGATACCCTCTACCTGACCACTGTAGCCGCAGACCGTGCGTTCCCGAGGCATTGTGACAGCCTTGTTCACTACATACAAAGACGTCGAGAGCTTTAGCATCACCCTCATCAACCTATCACCCGGGCGTTAGCCCGCCCATCACGCGCTCACAGCCGTCACTATAGTAATGTCTTGAACAACACTTATACGAACCTTGCCTCACCATCGCGGGTCCTCACACTTTATCAGCGCCCGTTATGGCTAGTGCACCTAGTATTTATTCTCAACCTGCTGCAACAGCTTTTGTTCATGGCCACTCTGCATCAATGAGTGGTTCTTTTTCGCAACCCCCTATGGGCTCTTTCGATACTGGCCAGTCTGTCGGCACTCCTGCACCTCCTTCTGGGCCTCGTCCTGGCTCGCAGCATCAGCAATCGATGAGCTACAACATGAACGGTCATCAGATGAATGGCATGATGCCGCCGCAGCACTACCCCTCCTATCCCGACCCCAATGGCGGCTATGCGTCTAATCAGCAGCAAGCCTCGGCGCCTGCGCCTGCCTCCTACTACCTCGATGGCTTGAAGCGTCAGATCTACACTGTCAGTATCTCGTTGGCGTATGCATGGTAGATTGTCTAACTTCTCTACAGGCTGTTTACTCTAATGTCTCGGTCTACGAAATGGAAGTCAACGGTGTCGCCGTCATGCGCCGCAGATCCGATTCATGGCTGAATGCTACTCAGATCCTCAAGGTCGCCGGCGTCGATAAGGGCAAGCGCACCAAGGTTCTAGAGAAAGAAATTCTTACTGGGGAGCACGAGAAAGTTCAAGGCGGTTACGGAAAATATCAAGGTACCTGGATCAACTACCAGCGCGGACGAGAGTTCTGCCGTCAATTCGGTGTAGAAGAGCTCCTTCGCCCTCTGCTCGAGTACGATGTGTCGAATGATGGCAATTCTGGCATGGAGACGCCTACCAAAGAGCAAGCTTTGGCTGCGCAGCGTCGTCGCATGTATGGTGCTGACCCTAGCATGTCGCAATCTGGCACCTACTTCAAGAACATGTCTAACACCGCTGCGAATGCCATCCAGGCGCTCAACCGCACTCGCATGGACTCTCCTAACCACATCGACGGTCGGCGCTCGACTGGCCCAAGACGCCCTTCTCAATACGGCCAAGACCAGTACCAGAGCAGTCAGCAGAGCCTCCAGAGCATTGCCTCGCAAGACAGCTTCAACAACAATGCGATCATGAGTCAAGGTGCCAGTTTCGCCGACTTTCCCAACACCGAGTCGCAAGAGCCGCCACGCAAGCGTATTAGACCTTCGCCCAACACTTCGTTCATGGGAGCCTTTGACAACCACATGGATCTCTCGCTGCCTGATGGCACTCCTACTGAGCCCACTCAGTCGTTCTTCTCTCAACACAGCCAGTCTTTCTTGTTGCCGCAGCCAATTCCATATTCCGTCGAGCCTTTGCCCCAGCCTCAAGGACCAGCCGAGGAGCAGAAGCAAGAATGGCTCATGGCCTTATTTATGGAGCCTGGCAAGGCGGATTTCGATGACGATGCGGCCTTCTTGAAGCTGAGTGGTGAAGAGTTCGAGATGCCCATCGACGCCAAAGGAAACACTGCTCTACACTGGGCTGCCACGTTGGCCAGAATTCCGCTCGTCAAGAAGCTACTGGAGCGCGGCTTCAACATGCGTCGCGGCAACAGTGGCGGAGAGACTGCCCTGGTGGCCGCTTGTCAGGCGAGAAACAACCTCGACCAATCCAGCTTCCATCAGCTCCTCGAACTGCTAGGTCCGAGCATCGAAGTTCGCGACGGTCGTGGTAGGACACTGTTGCACCACATCGCGGTATCGTCTGCCATGAAAGGCCGCGCCGCTGTCGGTCGCTACTACCTAGAGACGCTACTCGAATACACTGTCCGCCAAGGCTCTGGCTCGCAAGGAGTTATGAATGGCAGTCAGCCTGAGAACACACCCATCACTCTAGCTCGATTCATGAATGAGATCGTCAACGCTCAAGACAAGGCGGGCGACACTGCTCTGAACCTCGCTGCACGGACCAGTACGACCACCATCATCGACCAGCTTATCGAGGTTGGCGCCGATCCCACGATCCCAAACCGGGGGGGTCTCGCACCTGTTGACTTTAATGTCAGCTCTGGCCCTAACGGTGTCGCACCCCACCAGAACAGCATCAACGCTTTCGACATGGCGATTGCGGAGAATGAGTCATCGCAGAAGTCGATCGAGGAGGCGGAGGAGAACATTCTCAACTGTAAGTCTACATGACCCGCGCATTGAAACTAGACTGACCCAAGGCAGCGATCCGACAGGTGCTCTCACAATCGAATGCCGACTTCCAAGCCGAGATGAAGGAGAAGCAGGAAGTACTCGACAAGACTAATGCCGCCCTTCGCGAGTCTAGCTCTGCACTCAAAGAAGAGCGTGGCCGCTTAGAGCGTTTGAGAGCACGTGTCCGAGAACAGGAGGAGCTCGAACACAAGATTAAGAACCACCGTGCTGCGCAGACCTCACTCCGTGAAGAGCTCCAGTTGACGAACCCGGTCGGGGCCGAGCACACTAATGTTGGCGAGGCGGACAAGGGACTGGATCACAACGGCCAGCTCCACATGATGGAACAGCTTCTGGGCGGGGGCGTGCTCGAGTCCAACATGCCGCTCAGCCAAGAGCAGATTAATTTCCTAGCGGGCATGGAGCGAGCCGAGGTGTTGGTCGGACGAGTCAATGCTTATCGCGAGCACAATGCGAGATTGGAGAAGCAGGCGCGCGAATTGCGAGCCATGAGCCATGAGCTCGAGAACAAGTACAAGAAGATCATTGTGCTGTGCACCGGGGCTGAGGCGGACCAGGTCGATGAGTTACTTGACGGCCTGACACAAGCGGTCATCAGTGAGCAGAAGGAAATCGGCAACGGTACCGAGCTTGGTCGTGTTAGAGACTTCCTGCGCCTGGTCCAAGGTAGCCAGGAGTGAGATGGATACATATGTGTGAGATGATCCAAAGCTGTCTCGCGACTACGCGCTTGGCTATCTTCTTGTGGATATGGGAGTGTATCATGGCAGTGCAGTGCAGTGCTACTACAGTACTGTGAGATGAGCAACGATGCTATGGAAGCCGACTGGGATACTATGATGGAGCACAGGTTCTGTCTTAACCAGAGACCTTGATGTCTGGTGTAAATAGCCACCACCCAGCAGTCAAACACGTGATGTTGACCACGAACAACGAGTGGTTGTTGAAGAGTTCAATCTTAGAAACCGAGCGGAGTGGACTGATTGATGCTCTTGATGTTTTGATAGCAGCTCCCAAGACGATGGGCGAGACGCTGCGAGGTCCTCGAGGCTCCAAAAATGAACTGGCCGGCCCACCGATGGCCAGCGATGGCCACCTCTGGACCTCTGGCCCCAGGGCTATCTGTGGCGGCGCTTCGCGTAGGCCAGTCGTCCGGCAGATTGAAACGTTTGCCGACACGTCGCCTGCAGGGGTGACCCCTGAGCTGCTCTGTTAGTGGCCTAGCGCTGGAACCTGACACGCCTCCTTGCATCCCCACTGCGACCAACAAGAGCCTCAACCAGGCATTTTTGCACCTTGGACGGATCCGCTCCGCTCCCTGTGCAGACCAGTCCAGTCCCCGCTGAGCGGTTGGCGAAGTCACCCCAAGTATGGCTCGACGATGAGACTCTGTAGTGTCGCATCTACAAGGCTTCTCCTGCTCCTTGTTGCTCCGAGTGTCTCGCCATCTGCATCCCAAAGCCTCCTCACACCACCTCCGTGTGACTAACCTGTACTCTCGCTTTACCTTTGCCCCACGGTCCTGTTGTAGGGGATAATACCACGAAATACACCCCTAACATCAGTCCGAACCCTGGCCTACGCCAAACCCTACGACACCTGACGAGAACTGTTTCGTGTGGGCGAGAGCGATTCTTCTAGCATTTCGCTAAGAGGACCGTCGGACCACGCTTTCTCTCCTTGACACCCGCCATTTCCTTCGTCCATTCCACAGGCTGCGCCTTTTTACCAGTCACTCTTTTCTTGGGCCACGCTGGTCGGCGGCTTTTACTGCAAACAAGCACAACGCAACACTAGAAAGATCATATTAGACCCCGACAAAACCATACTCGACCTCGAGCAAGACAAGACATCCATATTGCGCCGCCCGCGATGCGGGTAGCGAGTTTCGTTATGGCGGCGACGCTGCTATTGTCCGACCTGAGCGTGGCTACGAAAGCTGTGCGGATGTTGGGAGTGGAGGGAGGCTACAACGTGGAGCGGAGGATGGATGAGCAAGCAAGGAATGTGGTGAAGGATATTGAGCGGCGGCAGAGCAGCTCGGACACGATACAGTCGTCAGCGTCTGACGATCGGAACAGTACGATTGCGACAGCATGTCTAGACACCCTATCCGGCATTACGTCCATCACCAACGACGCCGGCATCTCTGCCTGCTACAACATTATGGAAATGGATCAGGACGGCCATACCTTCACTGCAGACCTCCGCCTGTATCTCGCAGAAGAGCCTCGAGGCGCCTTCACCACGGTGCAGCCCGACAACCTGATGATTGGCGTCACCTACCCCGAGTCGACCGTGTTCACCACCACAAACACCAAGCGGTCGCTCCGAGTCAAGCGACAGGCAGCAACCAACATGACGGAAATCCAGCAGTACACGCTGATGGGTAGCATCGACAGTAGCATCGACTTGGACAAGCTCACCAATGACCAGGTCATGTCGCTGATGGTGCCTGCCATCACCGTCAACGCGGTCAGTGAAGACGACCGAGCACCGGTGGAGACAGCGCTGACCACCACCGACACGGCCTATTTCGTGGTGGGCGAGTTCCGGGGTGAATTCTCCAACAACGCGGCCAGCGCCGAGTTCCAGGCGCAGGCGATCGAGCAATCGTCGGTCTTTGTGCTCCCGGGCACGACTTTGGGCATCTTCCCCACCGGCATGATCATCACGCTCTCGTGGTTGTTGATCTTCGTGCTGGCTTACGGCTGGGGCACCTGGCGACGATACCAACATCGCGAGTTCTACCGAAAGCGGATGCATATGGCAGCGGGGATGCCCTCATATGAAGCCCGGACCGGCAAGAAGATATGACCCGCCTGTTGGGTCCCTTCATCATCATGTGTGTGACGAGAGCAATGATAAAAAGCACAGTTGTACAATGTCACTGCTTACATACTTTCTACCGCCACCACCCCTCCTGTCGTTTCCGGAGGGGTTGGATGGATGATCTGCTGTACTTTGAGCGTGTGTAGCGGATAATAGTCACCAATATAGCCATGTGCGTTTAGTGGAATCGGAATTGGGAATTGCTTTTGGGAAAACCGATAGAGAAAGGACCTCATCGACGCGTACCGTTGAGTCCATTGAGGCTAATAAGCCCCCGGGGACGCCTCGCTGCACATCATCCTGCTAGTCTTCGCGCCTATCTGACCCGGATCGGCGCCTGCTGATCGGCGGCAAAGCGTTCGTCAACGACGTGGGGGCTAACGCAGCCGCCCGTTTTTTTTCTTTGAGGAACTAAGCTTTTTTTCTTTGCCATTGACGGTGCATGGTTGCGGTGCGCAGGGTGTGCAGGGTGTGCAGGCTGCGGGCTGCATGGTGGACCACGCAGCCGGCGACGACAAGAATTGCGGGGTTCAATTTTCAACACGACGGATCGAGTCTCGAGAACTTTTGTGCATGTCTTTTGCTTTGACGTGTCGCTTGTTGATTGATGGCAACTGGCCCTCTGACCAGGCACGATCGACCCTGCGCCAATATTGGAGCTGGATACCTTGGTGTTGATCGCCGCTGACAGCCTAACCGTCTCGCCGGCCCAGTCGTCCGCGCTTTCGCGGTTCACCAGCAACTCCGGCCAAGCAACACACTGGGAACCTTGGTGCATCAGTCACTCACCTGCTGCTTCAATGTAGATGATATCACGCTTCACATACCGCACACACCGCCAGACGGCTTGCGCACACTGCGAGCTACGAAAAAAACTCCCTCATCCTTTTCTCTCAGCCTCGTCTTAGCATCTAGCATCACTATCAACCATGGATCTCCTCTTCCCGTACCCCAAGATGGGCAACTCATTTCTTGAGATCCTCCATGATCCATTGACACGGAAGCTGTTGGGTTTTGACGCAACCCATGCAGAGAAAACTCCTTTCCTTAGCGGGGTCAGCTCCAGACTGAAATTCCTGCTGAGCGATACCTCCAAGCACCTCGCTTTCCTCAAGGTCGGCTACACAGCACTGGAAGCCTTCTTGCAAGCCAACTGCACTGGCCCGCCGCTCGACTTCGACCCCAATGAGTCCATTTTTCCAGAAACATACCGCGGTTCAGACTTGCCTACCGTCAAGCGACAGATGCTAGCTGATCTCTCGGTCGATGGCAACGCCGTCTACCAGCTGACACCGCACATCGAGCTCTTTTGGTTGGCGAAGCTCATCATGTCTAGCCCAACTCTAGCAGAGCCGGGTTTCAACGGCCGAAGAGCCAGGTTTCGCGTCAACAGTTGGCACCAGAAGCTACTCAGCGAAAAGTCAGAAGCTCTGCAGGAGATTATCTACGCCGACGCCGATATCTTGGAGCAACAGCTGCATTCACGACTGCAGTTCGGTGGCGCTGCAGCCGAAGAGCATTTTGTCGAGTTTCTGATTGAGCGAGCTCAGTTGAAGATCTTCTATGGAGATGACGACAAGGCCCGTGAAGATCTCACGCGAGCTTCCACAATCAGACATTTCTATTTTGCCCTTACTGGGGCATTGGGCAAGCGGACCAAGTTTCAGCGAAACGACCTAAGTCAACTCGTCGTGCTCGCCAAGAGCCGCGACCACGAGCCCGAGCCGTACAGCAGTCGGAAAGGAAGTCGTGCAGAACCTTCATCGAGGAGGAGCAGCAGAGTTGACACCATGCGAACGCCACCTCACAGTCCCGGTATGCCATCAGAAGGAGCTCCCGTAGCCCTGCGACCACTTACACCATCGGCGCCCTCCTCGCCCACACAAGAGCGCAAGGAGCCTCCTCTTGCTGCTGCACCCGTACAGCCAGAGAATCTTCCCCTCAACGATGACACCCTCCTTGAGCGCATCAAATTCAAAGAGCAACCTGCATTTGAGCCAGAAGTTACACAAATCTCAGAGGAATCCAGTCTGCCTGCACGCCTTTCAGAGCTCGATCCCTCGAACCAACCTCTCCTGTTCCCTGTTGACAGTATAATACTTCTTGCTATTGCCTCTAGTATCACCAACACCTCACCCAGCGACGGCCTTACCAGAGAAGAGACACTCCCTTACGCCACCCGCGTCCTCGAAGGCGGCTCCTCTAACTGGCAAGTCTATACGCAAGCATTGCTCGTCCGCTCACGCATAGAAGGCTTCAAATCCCGCACCGTTGAGCGCGGCCTTCTCCAGCTGCAGGCTCTCGTTGACCAAGTCATCGCCGAGACCACATCATCACCAAACAAGCCCACTGCTGAAGCCGACACCTCTTCTTCGGCGACCTCCACGTTCCTCCCCAAACCCCAAGACTCGGACTCTGCGACTGTAGCCGAGCGCCTCAAATATGCCTACCAGCTCTCGCCTCCGCTTCGCTGGGAACTTGAGACGGAGCTGGCGGAACGATGGACCTCCATGGGTGGCCTCAAGACCGCCCTCGAAATCTATCAGCGTCTACAGAAGCACGCGGAAACAGCCCTCTGTCTGGCCGCTACCGACCGCGAAAAGGAGGCCACCTCACTGCTCCAGTCTCTTGTCTTTGTCGACCCTACTGCACCACCAACCATTCCAAACATCAAGCCTGATGCTCCTTCGGACACTCCCCGGCTGCTCTGTATCCTCGGCGACATACTCACGGATCCCGCTTACTATCAACTGGCCTGGAGCTACTCGCGGCAGACCTATTCCCGTGCCCAACGCTCCCTTGGGCAATACTACATGAAAGCTCGCGACTTCACTCGCGCTGCAGAGGCGTACAAGCTTGCGCTCTCCCGCGGACAGCTTAACCACGCCACCTGGTTCAGTTTGGGGTGCGTCCAGCTTGAACTCACTGACTTTGAAGGCGCCAGCCAGTCCTTCCAGCGGTGCGTCATGCTGGATGACTCTGACGCGCAAGCATGGAGTAACCTTGCAGTGTCGCTGCTGCGATTGCCTGAGCCCGATGAGGACACTGCGGCTACACCGCGTGCTTCGGACGCGGGCCGGCCGCCGCCACCGGATGACGACCCTGCCAACTTTGCTGGACCGCCGGACTTGCATCGCAACAAGAAGATGGCACTCAAGGCACTGCGACGGGCGGCGACGCTGAAGAGGGACGATGCAAGAATCTGGGACAACTACTTAACTGTGGCGGCCAGTATCCCGCCCAGTGGTGGGACTCCATGGGCGGAGGTCGTGCAGGCCATGGGCAGGGTCATCGACCTCAGGGGCAAGAAGGAGGGCGAAGGATCCATTGACCTAAAGATTTTATCGGTGGTCGTGAGCTACGTCACTGGCACCTTCACGTATCCGTCAGCGGAAGAACAGGATCAAGAGGCGGTGGAAGAGGCAGCCGCGGGACCGAGCGAAGAAGTGGCGCCACCAACATCGAGTGGGCTGCCTTTCATTGCGCGAGCACTACTGCAGTTGTTGGACAAACAGGTGTGCCCGTTGGTGACCAACAGTCCAGAGCTGTACCTTTTGCTCGCGAAAGTGGCCCTCTGGAGGCGAAGGCCAGCTGAGGCACTGTCGCTCAACGAAAAAGCGTGGCGGGCCGTGACTGCTCGGCCGAATGCATATGAATCGGAGAAAAGCTGGAAGGAGATTGTAGAAGCCACGGTGCGGGTGGTGAGTGCGTACCAGGAGCTCGGTGGGATGGAGAGGGAGCGGACGGGTGGCAAGGTGGAGGAGAAGTGGCAGTTCAAGGCGAAGACGGCGGTCAGAGGGGTGATGGGTCGAGGAAAAGAGACGTGGGAAGGGACAGAGGGTTGGGAGCGCTTGCAGGAGATATTGGCTGAATTGACATCGTGAGGAGATTATCATAACGTGCCATCGAATTCGATGAAGCCTTCCTACCACTCCCGGAGTCTTGAAGTCATTCTCTCGAGCGAGCCGCAACACTCTTTCCATCTGCTCAACCCTCTTTCAATTTCCGCTTCAACCACCCCACGAAGCTTTCAAACAACACTGCATCCTGACCCCTCAACCACCTGACCTCGACTCTCGCCATCCCCAGCTCTCCCTCCGCGACCCTGATCCTGAACACCAACTGCGGCTCCGTCTCGTCCTCTTCATCACCACCACCCATGACTTGATCCACCTCACCCGCCCTCCTCCTCCTCCGCGCCTCCTGCTCCCTCGCCCTCCTCGCCTTCCTCGACCAACAATCTCCCCGGTGACAAGCCCCCAGGCCCATCCTCTCCCTCGGCTTCCACACCCACCGCACCCCATCGCCTTCATCGTCGTCGCCATCCAACTCCAGTTCCTCGACGTACTCGTCCACCCTCTTCCCCACCCCGTCGGCCTCACCCTCGACCTCAAACCTCGCCTCCGTGACACTGGGCAACAGCCTCTTCTCCAGCCCCGGAATCGCTCTCGCCACATCCACGCTCGGCCTCCACCCCTCCCAGCTCCACGCCAACCCCCACCTGCGCGTCTTACTCCCCTGCACAAACTCCGTGACCGCGTAGTTACTGCAGCCTTGCCCACGTAGCTGCTCGATCAGGACGCCGATGCTGCTGAGCTTGCCGAGCATCGAGGTCCACCACTGGACCTGCAGTGTCCCCCCCTCCTTTGTCCCCATTCCTCGTCGTGGGCCTCTTCTTGCCATCGTCGCAGCGTCCCTGATCGCAACGCTCTCCGCAATCATCCTGCCCACGAACCCCACCTCCCCACCCTCACAGATCATCTCCCCCTCGCTCCCCGTACAGCAACTGTTGGGCGGCCTCTTCTTCGCGCGCGCACTCGCACGCATCTCCTCTGCGCTGGCGTAGAAAGGGGGGTTGACCATGACAAAGTCGACTCTGTGCACGCCCATCTCCCGCAGCGCTTTGAGGGGGAGGATCCTCAACCTTTTTGAATCCCCCTGACCAGCTCCTTCTTCGCCTCCTTCGTCTCGTTGTCCATCTTGTCCATCTTCCTCCCGCTCTTCAGCTTCCACAACACGACACCTCCCCACCACTCCGGCCCCATTATCGCTGACATTCGCCCTCGCCGCCCTCAAACTCTTCTTATCCGCCTCGGTCGCCACGACCCTCCACCCCCTCCTCGCCCGCAGCGCCAACAGCGCATAGATGGCACTCGCGCCCGTCCCGACATCCACGCCTAGGACTTGCCTTTCTCTCTCCCCCCTCCCCATCACATCCCCCTTGGGGACCCTCGGATCCGTCGAATCGACCAACCCCCCAACCCAAGCCACATAAGCCCACCTCCCGGGAACGGGCGGACACAGCCGGTCCTCCGGCACGACCGAGAGCCTCAACGCGAAGTCTCTGGCCAGGAGAGCCCGCGTCAGTTCGCGCACCGAGGCCGGGTCGCTGAAGTCGAGTTGCCCGTTGGGTTTGAGCTGCGCGGAGAGGCCGGCGTGGCGGAGGGCGAGGGTGGAGAAGTCGATCACGCCGGTACTCCCGTCGTCGTCGTTGGTGTTGTAGAGGGTCGGTGAAGGGGGGTGGAGGAGGGCGCCGTGGGCGTCGATGCGGGAGGGGTCCTCCATGGAGGTGGAGGAGTCCATTTTTGGTGGGTGGGGGGGTGAGGGGGAAAGAAGGCGTGTGGGCTGTCACTGTAGTTTGCTTTGATGCAGAAAAGGGCGGTGGCGCAGATGTAGATCCCGAGGCAGAGGCAGACTTGCACTGGTCGCGTAACGTCTTGAGTGCCCGCCCTCTTTCTCGAATGTGGGTTTCTAGGTCTCTGCCCCGCCTTGCCCTGCCTTGCCCTGCCTTGCGTCTCCCTCGCGCGGTGCAGTGCAGTGTGGGACTTAGGACGGCTTCGAGGTTTCGGGCATTGAATTTCGATGCTGTGTGGTTCGATGAGAGCTTTTTATGTGTCGTGATTGTAGGAAGTCTTGCTGGTCCTTTGGAGTATGTTGATCTTTTGGCGGCGAAAGGAAATATATTTCTGATTCTAGGTCGTTTGATGCACGCAGGACACTCTTCTGACGAATTGTTCGAACAGCTGCTTGTCTGCAGGATGTAACTTTCCGAATCCAGTCAATGCTTTGGATTTGGCTACAAAAGTGGCTGATGAGAAGACGGTTGGTGGCTAAGCACAAGGCAACGAGGCGTACGGAGTTCAAGTCTTGGCGAGTCTCGGGGAATGGCATCGCATTTCGTCAATCTGTCTATTCTAAGTCCAGCCGTCTGTTCTATGCTTTCATATAGTCGTTGTTCCATCTCTATGCGGTTGTCGTGTATCGTAATGTCGTAGCCGTGCTCAAACCTACTCATCTCACACCTCACGGGGCTCCACCCAAGGCCGCTGCGTAGGCAATGTACCACGCTCTTGTAGCGCCTCCATCGATCCATTCCGGCCTAAAGTCGGGCTGTGTGAAGAAGTTATAGGATGCTCTTGGATTGATGATGCATAGGTTGCTGTACAACAAACCCTTCCATCCTCCTTGCACGTCCTTGGCCTGGTTGAAAGCACCATCCACAAAATAAGCACCCCACTCTTCGGCGACAAACTGCGGTGATCGCGTCAAAGTCGAGAAGGGCAACATAGGAATCATGTGGATGCCCTGAATGTACTCCGGGTTGTTGCCAAAGTAGGTCGTGTGATCAGCCTTGTTCTCAAACAAAATCCCTGTCACCTTGTTGGCGATGAACTCAGCAGGCTGATTTTGGTTGGTTGAGTCCATCAGCATGTAGTGGCGAAGACTACGCGCCAATACAGCTAGCATAAGGTCACCACGAGATTCCATTGAAGGATCGCCAACGGTTCTGCCCCACATCTTCAGAGCATAGGCATACATGGCATCTTCGGAGGATGACTCTTCATCCTTGCCGTCCCCAGTCTCGTACAGCCCCTTGGCCCAAGAGTGACCGGCCATGAAATCGAAAGACCGGAAGACTGGAAAGTATTGATCCACAGAACTGGGATTGGAGGTATCTCGCACCAGGGCATTAATGTAGTCCTTGTTCGCTGGTAGCCATGATGGATCGAGATAGCCGATAATGGCCGCGGCGTGGATGAAGTATCCATAGTGGAAATGGTGATCATTGTAGTATGAATTGCCGAAGTCGAGACCACTGTCTCCAGTAACATAGCTGGCTGATGAGACTAAACCCTTCCAGTCGGTGTCGTACAGGAGCGGAAATTCCTGTCGGTTCTCTGTGAAGACCGCAAAGGCAGTCTTTAGCTTTTCCAACGCAGCTGATGCAAGGTCTTGCTGATCCGACATCTCATGCATCACATAGCAGAGTGTTGCGAATTTGCTGAGGCCTTTCCCACTGTAGTACATGCTGTTCAGATTGGTCTGAGCATTCATGTCTTGGGATGCTTCTATGGCTGCAATACCTTGGATAGCGGCGATCGCATTGGCGCTCAGGTTTGTGACCGGTCCAGTGCCTTGAGGACGCCATGGTGCGAAGCCCATCGATGTTGACAGAGTTTCCTGCAGCGACCAGTAATCGGCGAAGACCGCAGTTGCAATGCCTTTGGTGAGTGTGTTGAGTCGGAGGTTCTTGACGGAGCTGCGGGTGGTGCTGGTAAAAGACTCAACATGGTGCGGCAGTGCAAACATCAGAAGGGATGTGTTGCTGGCATAAGGGCCACCCTTGCTCCAGGACAGGCTGTATTCGGCAGTTGTATTGTGAGCGTAGCCGCCGACGTGTCCACTAGTTGGGTATACTCCGACCGCATCGTCGTAGATCGCCTCGGCGGACTCGTCCGGCAATTTTGCAATCTGTATGAGACCGGACCAATTATCGACGCCTTGAAGGAGAGTACTGGAGATGAGGGCAAAATTCGGGGGGACCCCACTGTCGGACATGGCATACAGAAGCCATATCTTGCCATCTTCTAGAGTCAGTTTGTACTTCCACACGCCTGATTTTGGAGATGCAATCTGAGCGACGTTGCGAAAGAAGACACTGCTCTGGACCCATGGCTTCAAGTTGGTATACAATGCACTGACAAAGCCCATGCCGGAGGCCATTGGTAAGAGAATGGATGATGTCGAGCCTTCATTGGGTAGAAGAATGGCCCTGCCTGTCATGAAGTGAAGCTCATCGGTCTTAAGCACGGTATCCTTCTGTAGCTCCTTTGCTGAGACTATCAATGACTGGATTCCAAGAGGATTGATGTAGTAGCTGTTGGGCTTTCCAGGAATGTTGTCGTTGCTAGGGCCAAACACTTTCTGGTTGCTTTCGATGTGGGAGATCGCCATGCCCCAGCTCAAAGCATTTCCAGTGCCCTTGCTCCAAGTCAAGCTGTACGGGGTGACAAATGCCGGGAAGCGTTGCAGACCGAGATGGAAATTGGAGTAGAACTTGTTGGTCTCAATAGGACCGGTAGTGTTGACGATACCGAGGCGAGGAACAGGATGACCTGCACGTGGTTGAAGGTTCGCTGGAGGCTGGCCAATAGCCACTGGTAAGAACATGTCTTGTCCATCACAGCCCATGCTGAGTAAACAGGCTGGGGATGCTGTTGCGATAGGGACACTGTCCGGGTCGTCGGTCGTGATCACGGTGGTAATGGTCGAGGTATTGGTCTGAGACGCCGACAGAGTCGTCTCAACTAGGGCTGAGCCAATCGTTGTGACAGCGGTAGTGCCAACCGATGAGGTCGTAATCACGGAGCCGTCAGATGTGTATGTCGATTCGACAACGGTGACCTGGGTAAGGACGGCGGTCGTAGGAACTGCGATGGTGATCACAGTCTCGGTTGTAATAACCGTCTCGAATGTGGTCAATGGCAGGGTGATAGTCTGCGTGAGTGTCGACGGCACAGTGGAAACATTGACAGATAAGCCAGTGGTGTTCAGGGGTTCGAGCGTCGACTCAGTAACGGACGGCAAACTGGTGGGAAAGGGCTGGACAGGTGGGTTGCCTTCAGTCTGGATTGTAGTAACCAAAGACCCGGTCGTGTCGGGACTTCCCGTCGTATTCGAAGGATGCTGAGGATTCGGCAACTCGGTGGCAGTGACGGTGTGCAAACTCAGCGAGGGGTCGTTGAAGGTGATCACGGAGGTGTACAGGGACGAGTTGGATTCTTGTGCTGCGGCATCTACGGATACTCCCACCTGCGTTAGTGTATCATCATTAGAGGGCTGAGATGGAGAATGAGGAGGGCTGTCGCAGGTGTCAGTGAAGAGGCTGAACCACTGACGAAAGGGAATCGGAAATGCTCCGGCTAATAGTGCCTGTGTCACTGTCAGTAAAATTATCAAATGTGGTGCAGACATGCTGCGGTGCTTAGAGGAAGTTTGGGTTCTTGGATTTTGGACGGCCCTTCTCGATGCAGGTGTGCAGGAAGTAGCTGTGTGTGGATGAGGTGTTATGGGAGCGTCAAGATGCATTATATTCCAGGTACCCAATCTCTTGACCAGGCTCTTGGTACAAAATTCGTCGATGATGCAAGGCATCAACAGACTGCCTCATTGAGACGGACAAGAAAATCCACATACCAGAGCTGACCATGTTGATCGTAGCGGGAACATCCACGTGGATGGGCTGGACAGACGTCGACTGAAGTGGAGGCGGCTCGGGCCACCAGGTTACGACAAAGAATGTGGGTCGGCAGAATACAAAGGGAATCCAACAAGGGTATTGTGATATGGGACAATAGGACTATAGGGAGGGATAGGAATGGATGAAGAGGATGCGGTGATGTAAGGGATATTGACGGTGTTGGGATTCGAGCTCTCAAGGGCCAATCCATATTGGTAGGAAAGAGCGAAACCTGCACTTACCAATACGTAGCTGTGGTAGCTGCCATTGAGGAATGTTGGAAAGTGAAGGAGCCTTGGTCCCTAGATACTAGTATGTTGCAATTGATGTACTTGTAATTTTCAGTCAGCGCCCTTGTCTGGAAATCTTCCAGGCATTGGCACTGACGGACCACATCTTGGCACACGGTGTACAGCGACCAGCTCCGTCCATCATGCCATCGGACGCGCCATAGGCTTGATAACACCCTGTTTGACGAGCACGCGTGGCTTTGTCGCGTCTTGAAAAGTGCTCTTGGTTGACCATTCAGGGCCAAGGGGCAACCTGAGCGCCCTCTCATACTGCTGTCGAGACTCGAACGGGTGTGGCAGCTCGGTCGCAAGGTACTTGCCGTTCTTCTTGATCCTCTTCTCGTTGATAATGACTCGGTCGAGTTTCGCATCTTTGCGGCTCTCGGGCGCCACGCCCTTGACTTTCGTCACGAAGCGACCCTTGTTCTGCTTCTGCTTCTTCTTGTTGATACCAGCACCACCCCAGCTACCCCAACCGGGTAAGCCATTATCAATTTCTTGATCTCCCTCCTCTGCAATCGTGGCTTTCTTCTCCTTTGCGAATTCCCGACTGACATCGTCTGGACCCATGAAGATAGTGTCCGCCAGCGTCTCCGCCTGACCATCACCTTCTGCGAACGGGTCGTCGTCGTCGTTCTCAGATTCGCTGAGTTGGTCTGCAAGCTGCAGAACCTTGGACCGGTGCTTCTGCGACTTGCCTTCGTTGACGGGCGCACTCGTACGACTCTTCTGATACTGGATCTGTGATACTATTCGTGGGCCGGTCTCGACGTCCTGTGCGGTTCGACTTTGCTTTTTCGCAGCAGTAAGAATAGGCTGTGCCTTGGATTTGGCGGCGTTCGGAGGACCCGCGGCTGACGCAGTAGGCAATGGACCATCCAATTCCGCAAGATCTTCCTCTTCGTCAGATAGCCGCTCATCGAATTCTCGTTTGGAGAGCTGCTGTTGTGGTACAGGACGCACAACAGCCTCACTGTTGCCGCCAAATTTCTGTCGACCCGACGGAAGCACGTCCGACTGATCATCTGTCTCTGCGTCTGAGCCATTGTGGTCGTCAGTAGAACGCATCTGTCGACGAAGAGTCTCGACCTCGGCATCATTGGCGGCCTTCCGTGAAGCTTCAGCTCGCTGCATGAAAGCCATGTTGGCTAGCTTGCTCTTGACCTCTCCAGACTCCGGAGCATTGACCGCGCGGAGCCGCTGTTGAATGTCCTCTTCTGCCTCATCTGAGCTGTAGCCCTCCGAATCGGATTGCTCAGACTCGTCCGAGCTACCAGCTGTCTTGCCTTCTATCCGCCTCCGTAGCTCATCATCACGGCGAGCCATATCAGCCACCCCTACCCTAGCATCCTCATCCCAAATGGTGCGCCCAGCAGCTTTTGCACCTTTGGCCCATTTGCTCTCCCGGTGCCGTGCCCCCATACGCTCCTCGGCCCGGCGGCGGTCGTTGTGTTCTCGCTCAGCATCCGAGTCAACAAGACCTTGAGCAGAGAGTTCGGCTCTCTGCTGCATAGCAGCCTTGTCTCGCTCCTTTCGATGAACCCTTCTATACGCTTTGCTCTTGATCTTTTTAATTCTCTTCGCCCGAATTTCTTCTCGAAACATTAGGTCTCGGGCTTTGCGGAGTTCGGCCCTGCGGGCTTGTACCTCTTCGAGTGGCAACTTTTGTTCCTCGAGTTCCTCGAACTCTTGCTCCTCTCTCTCCATTGCGTCGCCTTTGGCGGACAAGATCCCACTTTCACGCATAATGTCCTGGATCTTCGACTCGAGCTCGTTCATCGGCTCAGAATTGACCACTGGTGCAAGCTTCTTGTTACTCGAGGGCGCCCCGTCCGGGTCAGGCAACGGGAAAGAGATGTGTTCTGCGCGGCGATTTTGCTTCACGGTATCAACCCACTTATCGAGCTCCTTCTTGCTTTGGTCATACGCAGCACCTCGATCGAGTCTGTCCTGCTGTCTTTTTGCCAGCGGCGCCGCTAGGCGACCAGGGATGCCGCCCTTGTATAGTTCCGGGCCTTTAGCCTCACTGTTTTGAAGGACCTTCAGCGACTGCCGCTGTCGAGGGTCTTTGACATATTGGAGAAGATCGGCCGCCGAGATTTTCGAGTTTGGTGCCTCCGAATCATCGCCTCTGGGCTTTGGATCGGTTTTCTTCGCTGACAATCCCTCCACGAATGTCTGAAGCCTGGTATGATCTCCGTCTTCCTCATCCGAGATCGAGAATGTGGACTCCATATCGTCCAGGTCTTCTGACTCGTCCTCGCTGCTCGAAGACTGACTATCGACTTCAAGACGAGCATCCTTGCGTACTCGGTCTTTGGAGGTGTCTTTCCGATCCTCTTCTGACTCGTTGTCACTAGCTTGATCTAGAGCAGTTGCAAGATCGATACCCTCGTCGCCGAAATCGTCCTCGATGTCGCTCTCTTCCTCCAGATCGCTAACGACGTTTGCTTGTCGCGAACCTCTCTTCTGTGCAGGCTGTTTCGACTTATTCTTCTTGCCTAGAACGTCCATGCTCCCCCGAAACGTGAAGTCTGCAAAGCGATCTTCGTCACTCTCGCCAAACGCATCGTCACTGTCGATGTCGCTGTCTTCATCGTCGTCATCCATCACGTGCCACCGCTCACCGTCAGGATCGGAGCCGCTCTCACTCTCCTCCTCATCTTGTGTCTCGGTCTTCCGACGCTTCGATGAGCGCTCGCCGGCGTCGGATCGCGTGTCTCCATCATCGTCATCACCATAGGACTCACCAAGGCGGTGCTTGGGAATCTTGGTTGTCTCTGGATTTTCTTGCTCCGCAATCTCAAGCGCATTTAAGCCTCGACCTTTTGCGGGCTTGCGCTTCGGAGGTCTCGAGGGACCGCTGTGACTGACCGGTCGGCCATGCGCTTGACGTGGCATGGTGAGTTCGCTGATGCTGACCTTTGGCAGTTAAGAGTAGTGCAAGCAGGGGGGACAGAGAAATTCGCAAGGCACTTCAGGCAGTGAAGCGGCCTTTGGAAATTTAAGTGGGGCTCTGTGGCACGGAGAAACTCTTACGCCGGGAGCGATTCGCAAAAGATTCCCATGGCACCATCTGCAAGCTCTCGTGCTCGACTCTACGCACTTCATCAACGACAGTACTCTCCGCGCAGCAGCGAAGGAACCATCCCCTCGAGCAGCCGCCATGAAGCCCTCACCGACCTTGTGCCATCGCGTGCGCTTCACCACCAAGCAGGTTGGTCGCGGCTTCTATCGGGGTACTCGTACTGGAGCCATGGGTGCACACACAGAATGGGGAGGTTACCTTATCGACTGGCGCAGAGTGCGGCACTACAACGTCCCAGACCTCAAGGATTTTAAAGTATGTGTCTCGCTCGATAGTAAAACGCACTGACTAACCTTGTAAGCTCACCCCTTTCGTAACGAGCGAAATGGACCCTACGCCGCGCTGGCATCGCACCGAGACGGGCGAGAAGACGGAACCAAAGCTTGTGGATGGTATCGAATACCTTTGGGACTGGAAAAATAAGAACTACCAAGAGTATGATGAGATTATACAGTATCAGGCGGAACAGGCACGGTCGCTTGTACAGGAGCCTGCCACGACTGGCAATGGCTCAGCAGAAGATCTCATGGTCGCTGAACCATCAACGGCGGAGGCTACAAGCGAGAAAGCCGAGCCTTCAAGGTCGGTCAACCCGTGATGGGTAAGAGATTTACGATCGACGAGAAGCGCTACTCATCCGCGCATGTCACGCGAGCGGCCGTCTCCGCCATTGTCGACGATATCACGACTGTAGGCCGCCAATGGTATCCTGGTCAGAACCAGCGGCGTACGGACAGGCGATGCAGCCGTTCGCGTGCCTGGAAGACTGAAGAGCGGAGGACGACCGAAAGGCTTCCACCCACAGCCAAGGGCAGCGAAGCTCTTGCACAATCACGATATCATAGCCACTGCTGGTTTCTTGCAGCACGAGCCATCTCATCGCCTCGCCTTGAGGCCCACGGTGTCTGGCCGAGCTCCGACGTCGGTGCAGAAGGAAGAAATCCTCACGGATCCGGCGGAGACAAGAGTCAAAAATCATGTACAACACCTTCCCCCGATGTGTTACCACAAGATACCCCCTACACTGCAATCGGCGTTGCAACATGTCTATAGCTTGCGACAACCAATGAAGAAGAACACAAGCTCCAGCCACCCAGCCTCACAGCTTCGCCTTCTCCCCATCTCCCTCTCCCAAGAACTCCAACAGCGCCCGATTAAAGTCCTCCGGATTATCAATATTCGCCGCATGCCCCGCCCGCGGAATCACCACCTTCCTACTCCCCCCAATCTTCTTGTGCATATACTCACTCGCCGCCAGGAACGGCCGATCCTCACTCCCCACCACCACCAAACTCGGCACCTTCACCCGCTCCAGACCCCGAATGACCCGGTCATCCCGCTGCGCCAGCATGCCGCGCGCCGCGCGCGCCAGCCCCTCGGCATTGCGGTGCGTCGTGACGCGCGCGCGCTCCGGGCTCGCGTCCCGCAGCACGGCGAGGCCCTCACGCTCGAAGCGCTGCGCCGTCGCGTGCGCGGTCTGGTTCCAGGCGGCGCGGGCGTCGGCGGATTTGAAGCCTGGCCCCGTGTCGATAATGAGCAGCTTGCTGACGCGGGTGGGGAAGCGGAGGTAGAAGGCCAGGGACATGTAGCCGCCGAGGGAGAGGCCGCCGACGATGGCGCGGGGCCAGTCTGGGGCCAGGGTGTCGAGCAGGAAGAGCATGTCGTGCACGGTTTGGTCTTCGCTGTAGGCCGTGGAGTCAACGGGGTAGTCGGATTGGCCGTGGCCGCGCATGTCCCAGAGGATGAGGCGGTGGTGGGCGGAGAGGGGCGCGATTTGCTCGGCCCACATGTCCGAGGTGCTGGAGAAGCCGTGGGTTAGGAGGAGGGGTGGGCCGGTCGTGCCGTGGGTGGCGTAGTAGAGGCGCGTGTTGGCGCGGGTGAGGTAGGGCATTGTTGTGGCAGGCACCTAGATGTAGTCGAGTGCTTCGTATCATGAGAGTTGTCAGAGGAGGCGAGAAAACAGAGCAGCAATGTGTGATTAGTCTGCTGTGCGGGGTATGGGGTACAGAAGACGGGGGTGTTGAGACGGGGTGGATGCTGAACGCATATAAGTGTGGCGCGAGAACGGCCGTCCCACGTGCGGAAAATAAAGATAATGGTATCGTCTTTGTGAACAGCTGCTAGATTGCCCGAAATGTCATGTGTAGATCCTGGCTAGCTGTGCTTCGGATCCTTGTTGCTCTGAAGCAAGTGGTTGACTGCTGCTACTGAGCAGTGACAGTTAGTGCGCGTTGACGTAGAGTAAGTATCTCATAGGACCTGGATCAGTGTCTGCACCGCTGGTGCTGGCAAGTTCTGTTATTTCCTTGGAGACTTGAATAGTCTCCTCATGCATCACATTCCAACCCCAGCACAATGATGGTCGTTTCAGCCAATGCCAGCGAATGTAGCCTTCAGGATTGGGACTTCCGTTGCGCTCTCCCACGAATTCATCACGGGCTTCAAGCAGGGCGACCAGTCCCTGAGGGGGTTCGGTCCCTGGCTCCCACGGCCCCGGCTCAGGAACGTATGACCAGTTTGGATCATCAGGTGGATACCAAGCGATGATCTTTTCGATCCAGAGACTGAGCCGCTTCGGAAGTCGAGTGCCACGAGAGTAGAAGTGGTATGCAGCCGAAATGAGAAACGCAAAGTGGCCCTGTGTGGACGTCTCAGCTTGACGGGCACCCGACGAGTCATTTGATCGTTTTGGTATATTCTTCATCGTATCTTGCAGCTCCTCAAGATAGTCTTGAGGCAACATCGACAGAAACCCATCAACCGAAAGGAGCTCGTTAGGATATGTGATTGGGGTATGTCGGACTAGTTGTGCTTGGAGATTGACGTAGGCTTCAGGTGATAGATCTTGCTGCAACACAGCCAAGACGCGGCTGTCGTCCAACGTACCATCCATGTGCGCCCTCAGGAGGATATACCTGCAAACGGCAGCTGCGGTAGAATAGATGCGGTATTGGATGTCACGGTAGGCTTTACCAGTCTGTTGCTTAGGAGTCACTGGCGGCTGAGTGGGATACGTGCTCTTGAGTCTTGATGCTCCGGCTCGACATTTCAGCTCCAGCTGTCCGAAAATCCCCAGGAAGTTTCTGAAATCATCGAAGTTATGAGGCGAAGCGAGACCGAAGCTGACAAGCGTCTTCTTCGCGTTGTACATAGCCTGAGCCTCCCGCTCGTTGGCGGATAGGACTGAAACGGCGTCGAGAAGGTCAAAGCCGAATACAGAAGATTCGAAACAGCTCGCGGAGTGGCCTTTATGATGATTGACCTCTAGCAGGTATGGTTTGCGATCTGGGCTCGAGCGCTGGTCTGGAGTCCATGAACGTACGATGTCTAGGAGTGTTCCTGGAGGCGGACTGATGGAAAGAAGTACATGGTCGAATGGATTGTCCGGGATAATGAAACCGTACGAGAGCAGTAGGCTTTCGTTGTCTCTTGGCCCGTAATTATTGCAAAGCTCCTGACCAGCTTCGTACGGTTCAAGTACTTGCAACCCCACGAAAGCGGTTCGCGGCTGCCACTCAACTTTCGCGAGGGGCTTATGGTTGAGGACATCAAGTAGTGGTAGTAAGACGGAGAAACGTTCAGTGAAGAGTTCCTTGACGTATGGAGCTTCCTTGACGCCGTGGTGGCCTCCAAGCCGAGCCAGCTCTGATGGAGTCGTGTCAGATAAGACGACAGATGAGAATCCGCGACTGCCGAAGATGGTAGCGGCCCAACGATAAAGATCCCTGGACAATCAGCAATTGCGAACAGCGGCCAGAATATACTCACCAAGAGAACGCGCCATTGATTGCGTTTGTCCAGTTCAGTACTTTCAGTTCTTGCAGCCCTTTCTCGTAAAGAGACCGCCACTTCAATGTCAAGTCTGCCCAGCCAGATTGCAGATTTGTCCCTTCTAGCCACTGGCGATCATCGGGTGAATCAAATTGCAGAGCATTGATGTCTTCTACCGACGGTAGCGTCTTGATATATGGTGCCCACCATGACTGATCGCCAAGCATTTTCTGTTCCATGAGGTAGAAGGCTTGCAACAGCTCTGGGCGTGCTACGTTGTTGTGCAAGTACTGACGGGGGAACTTGGTGCCGTGATCTGAGAATGGTGCAATGTTCAAGACGTTGAGGACCGACAACGAGCATGACACCGGGCAACTGACAATGCGTGTCTGTGGCTTGATTTTCTTGCCGTCTGCAACGACCATGTGGTAGCCCTTGGACGGCTGATAGGCAAGCTCGACATTTGGGTGCATGTAGCCTTCGTTGCGGAGCACCCAATCGACGAGTTGCTCATGCTGGGCGAATAAGCTGTTATCGGAAAGGTCATTCTGATAGCTTCTACCATGCACAGGCGATGGTGAGCCATTGACAGAATTGAGAATTTCTGAGGATGTCATCCTTCTAGCGAATTTTAGAAGTCCATCCACATACGCAGCGCAGTCCAGCTACGCTGTCATGCTTATAGCCAAATGATACCTGTGTAAGACGCAGACGGGAGGATGTAAGATCATTCAAAGGCAATGACGGTAGTCATATTGGGACGCTTAACAAATTAAGAGAGTAAGAGGAAAGCAAACTTCACTGCAGATATGCCCGGTGGGTCCCGCAGTGATGGAAAATCTGGGAAGGTGCATATCATCTCGCCCAGCACTCACGCCTCGATGCGGTATTGAGGTCTTTAACGAGCTTTAAGCTGACCCGTGGGATCTGCATATCGAGACTATATTTCTTCGGTAGAGCAAAGAGCAAGTGAGGACATGCAATGGTGGTCGAAGGGATGGTCGGGACAAGGCTGCGGTGTGGCTTGGCATCTGCTCCGCTCGTTATCGATAACAACAAAAAGTTTCCAGACTGCAGCGGCCACTGCGCCCAAGTTCTTCGTCCGCCACTTTTCCCAATGCTGTGCAATACTTTGGAACAAGGTGGACTAGTGGAGGCATAGGACCAACCATGGAGGACCAAGCCAATCGCCCGCACCGGGCTTCGAAAGAAAAGAAGAAGCCCAAGAAAGGCGAGCGTAATGCCAAAGCCTTCGCCGTCGCCAATCCGGGCCGACTGGCAAAGCAGGCTGTACGGACCAGCGATATAAAGGAGAAACGCCTTCATGTTCCTCAGGTGGACCGATTGCCCGAAGAAGCGCCACCTATCGTCGTTGCGGTCGTTGGCCCTCCTGGCGTAGGCAAAACAACACTGATCAAAAGCCTAATCAAGCGATATTCGAAACAGACTCTTTCGCACCCTAGTGGCCCTTTAACGGTTGTTACTTCGAAGCGACGACGGCTAACGTTCCTCGAATGCCCTTCAGACTCGTTGGCGGCCATGATCGATGTTGCCAAGATCGCCGACATCGTCCTGCTGATGATCGACGGCAATTATGGATTTGAGATGGAAACCATGGAGTTTCTGAACGCCCTCGGCACTTCTGGTATGCCTGGCAATGTCTTTGGCATTTTGACCCATCTCGATTTGTTCAAGAAGCAGAGCACACTTCGCATGGCCAAGAAGAGGCTCAAGCACAGATTCTGGTCTGAACTATACAATGGAGCGAAGTTGTTCTACCTGTCAGGCGTGGTCAACGGAAGGTATCCTGACCGAGAGGTGCACAATTTGTCTCGATTTCTATCAGTCATGAAAAACCCTCGACCGCTTATATGGCGAAACAGCCATCCTTACTGTCTTGCCGATCGCTTTCTGGACGTCACCCCCCCAACAGAGATCGAAGAGAATGAGAAATGTGATCGTCAGATAGCGCTATACGGATATCTCAGAGGCACAAATTTCCCCGCCATGAATGCAAGAGTACACGTTCCTGGTGTTGGAGACTTGACTGTAAAGGAAATAGAAGCCTTGCCGGATCCATGCCCGACGCCGTATCTGGACCAAGCCCTTGCAAAGGCTTCTGGAAAAACCTCCCGACGAAAGCTGGGCGAGAAGCAGAAGGTCCTCTTCGCACCGATGTCGGATGTTGGAGGTGTTCTTGTCGACAAAGATGCTGTATACATTGACATCAAGACGAACACATTTGATCCCGAAGCAGAAGATCTTGAGGATCGAGGATTGGGAGAGCAGCTGATGGTCAGTCTCCAGAACGAGAGAAAGCTACTCGGAGAAGCGGACTCTGGTGTACGGCTGTTTCAAGGTTCAAATCAGATCAGAGGTCAAGCAGACGATGGCCGAAAAGAGAAAAGGGGCATCAGATCTTTGAACGCACAAGAAGACTTTTCCCGAGACGACGACGAAGGCTTCGTAAGTGGAGACGAGGACGAGGACGAGGACGGCGCTTCAGATGAAGATCTAGATGACCTGACGCAGCACACTGGACGGCCTGGATTTGCGGCAGACAACGATACCGAAGGCGAGCAACAAGGCGAATTGGCTTTTGCTGAGAGCGACTCTGACCTGGGATCGATCGATGGCGAGAGCGATGAGGGTACGAACAGCGAGGTGAACGACTCTGGCGATGATTCTGACCAGGATGAGGACGACGACGATGATAATGAGGACAGTGACGGTGGTGTGAGGTGGAAAGAGAATATGGCTGAAAACGCACGACGCATGCACTCCAGTAAAGTTGCGTATCGCGCAGCAGATCTCTCGAAGTTGATGTACAATCTCAAGTTATCACCGGCAGAAGTTGCCTCGAAGTGGCGAGGAGAAAATGTACCAACACACGATGACGAGATCGAAGACGATGAGGAAGTTTTTTTCAGGAAGACTAATATTGAGAAAGAGGAAGATTTGGAAGACCGGCAGACACCGCATATGGATTATGAACAACTGGCCCAGAAGTGGGAGGATGAGGAGGTGATGCAGTCTCTTATGCCACGTTTTACCCGTTCCGCTCCAGCCACAGGAGCAAATGCCCTCGAGGAAGGTGACGAAGAAGAAGAAGATGACGACATGGAAGGCTTTAGCGACGAAGGGGATGGCGAGTTCGAAGATCTTGAAGCCACCCCTGCCGAAGCTCAGGAATCTCCACAGGAGGGCAACCTGGAGCAGGAACGTGATAAAAATGCTAGGAGGAAAGAGGAGCTGAAGCTACGCTTTGAAGAAGAGGATCGAGAAGGGTTTGGGAAAGCTAAAGACGAGATGAAGTCAACTGAGCAGGAATTTGGTGAAGATGACTGGTATGACGCACAGAAGGCCATGCTGCAAAAGCAACTTGATATCAATCGTGCCGAGTTCGACAGCCTCGATGCAGCTTCGCGAGCGCGGTCAGAAGGTTTCAAAGCTGGCACGTACGCCAGAATCGTTCTCGACAAAGTGCCTTACGAGTTCGCTCGGTCATTCAATCCACGTTATCCGGTCATCGTTGGCGGACTCGCACCAACAGAGGAGCGATTTGGCTTTGTACAGATCCGGATCAAACGACATCGTTGGCACAAGAAGATTCTCAAGACCAATGATCCGCTCATCTTCTCTCTGGGATGGAGGCGGTTTCAAACACTGCCCATGTATTCGATTTCGGATTCGCGAACGAGAAACCGGATGCTCAAATACACCCCTGAGCATATGCACTGCTTCGGCACCTTCTATGGACCCCTGGTCGCTCCCAACACTGGCTTCTGCTGCGTACAATCCTTCTCAAACACCAATCCGGGATTTCGCATCGCTGCGACAGGCGTGGTGCTGAACGTGGATGAGACTACTGAAATCGTCAAGAAGCTCAAGCTGACGGGCCATCCTTACAAGGTTTTCCGCAATACCGCCTTCATCCGAGACATGTTCAACTCGGCCATCGAGATTGCTAAATTTGAAGGAGCAAGCATCAAGACTGTATCTGGGATACGAGGCCAGATCAAACGAGCACTGAGCAAGCCGGAAGGTCACTTTCGTGCCACGTTTGAGGACAAAATCCTTATGTCGGATATCGTGTTCCTACGAGCATGGTATCCAGTACGGCCACATCGCTTCTATAACCCGGTAACGAATCTACTGGACGCTCCCAGCACCGACCGAGCGGCCGTGAATGGGGATGCTGGAACAGGCTGGCAAGCTATGCGACTTACCGGCGCTGTCAGAGCATCTCTCGGCGTTCCTACGCCTCGACAGAAGGACTCAGCATACAGCAAGATTGAGCGGCCAACCAGGCATTTCAATCCGCTACGCGTGCCTCGTGCCATACAGAGTGATCTCCCATTCAAGTCACAGATCACTCAGCAGAAGGCTCGCAAGGCACCGACCTACCTCCAGAAGCGGGCTGTGGTCTTAGGGGGCGAGGAGAAGAAGGCTCGGGACCTCATGCAGAAACTAATGACTATGCGCAATGAGAAGGTAGAAAAGCGCGCCAAGAAGCAAGAGGAGCGTCGACAAGTGTATCGCAAGAAGGTCGAAGAGAATCTTGAGAAGAAGGCAGAGAGAGAGAAGAGGGAGCGGGATGAGTACTGGCAGAAAGAAGGCAGCAAACGGCAGCGACAAGGCGACAGCGGAGGTGGTGGCAAACGGGCCAAGAGGGCTTGAGATGGGCATCTGTGTCGTCCTCGGTCCGATAGCAATGAAGTACAATGATACCCTCCGTCAACAACGACCCAAAGGTACCAAACATACACTGCGAACCGTGGTGATGCTCTGCGGTGCGGTGCGATGCGATGCGATGACCGAGGAGGTTGGGGGGTGGGAGGAGCCGGGTGGATCGGGGAGTTTCAAGGCCGTTTAGTGAGCGACTAACGCGTGTCCGGTGCGGTTTTTCTTCACGCTGCCTGTTAGGCCGCGACAACGCCGTGTCTTTCCTCCTTTTCCCCTGCTCCGCGATTGTCTGTGGGTTCATATCGAGCCTCTCAACAACGGACCGCTCTCACAGATTCCGTGCCCCACGAACAGCCGTGTGGAAGACTCTACCGTTTCCGACCGACGCGTTGTGCGACGCGCTTCTGACGACATTAGTGGGGTATCTCAGGTGTGAAGCGTGGAGCGCGGCACTGCACGAGCGAGAGCGATCCCAGCACGCGACTTCGTCCCGCCACACGCCTCGAGCGTTCAGTCGAGCTCGCATTTCTCACATATTCCAGTCGCAACCGGAAAAGTTTGGCGATATTATATTGTCTGCGTATGGCCGACGTGCAAGTGACAGCAGCTGGCGGCCTGCAGCAACCCACCGGTACTGCCTTCCCTGTCGCTCCCGCCATGTCGGCAGCCGACTCCCCGCGGGTGCGGCCCATGGCCTCGTTTGACAACAGCTCCCAGAGCACGAATGCTTCGCGGCAGTCACTTCCCACTCCACTTCAGCTCTCTGCAAGTGGTGTGTCTACCTCTACCTTTCCTGCCCTCCGGCCCGACGACCTGACACCGCCTTCCTCAGCAACGCCTTCCTCGAACGGTGGTCGCGATGACACTCCCACGTCGCCAACGCCGAAGAAGGGTGCTGGCACCACTATAGGCGCCCGGAAGTTGGATTCGCCCGGACCATCACGGTCACTGAGCCCAGCACGTCGCACTAGGACGGACAGCACTGCAGGCTCTAAGAGAACAGCCAGTGGTCAAATCAAGAATACGCATCACCAATCATTCCCACAGGATATATCGGGCGAAACGGGTCGAATGCGTGCTTCGAGCAGCGCGTCAGTTGGTAGCACTGGTAATGTTACTGAAGTAAGCGTGACTCACCTATGCCATATCAGCTTATTGACACTTCTCAGATATCTCAGCAGCTGCGTACAAAACTCAAGTATGCGATGGTCAAGGTACAGAATGGATGGCAGTCGCGGTCTCTTGAAGAAATCGAGACCCTCGCGTCTGCTTCGCCTCGCTCCACTGTGTCAGGCTTTCCTGCTGACCGCCATCTCGCCGAGTCGCCCAGAAGATTGATGCAGCAACGCTCGACGCGCAAATGGAGTGATAGCTCGAGTTCTGAAAGCAGCCGCTCTGATCTCCATGTTTTCTCATCCAGTCGCCTTCCAGGCGTTCCCGAGGATGCCCTGCAACAACCTCAACTGCGAGGCCTGGCCCCACCAGCAGATATCATTTCGGGACACAGGCGACGTCCTTCGCCTAACGAAACAGGAGGCGCCAGTGGCATATCTAAATTGCAGGATCTGAGACGCGGCGTTCGACCTTCGTCGAAACAGCGCACGCCAAGCCAGAATGCCGCCATGGAAGCAGATGCGGTCGAGACGTTAATGTTCATGGCAAGCCCGAACAATTCGGGTTACCACCCTTCCTCTCAAGCGTCTCAAGTATCTTCGCTGCGGCCCATGCAGCCTTTGTCAGCCATGACATCGCCACTTCGCACGCAATTCAGTCAGACCAGCGTCAGTTCGCCGAAGAAAGTCGCTTTTACTGATCAGCACAAAGCAGCCGCGGAGGTTAACACGTCTGCGTTCATCGACCATATGCTAGACAATTTACCTGATGAAAGCGAAGATGAGCTGAACGAAACACTGGCGCTCGTCGATGGACCCAAGATACCAGTCTCGTAGACGGTTGGAGAACTGGACCTACCCGAGCTCGGTCCACTTTCAAAGAAATGCTTCTGGGTGCCAACTTGGGCTCTCGGGGAAGCTTTGAGCACGCAAGCGTGGCTGCGATTTCTCCCGATAGCAGGACACGCCGTACTTGCAGATGTCTGTAGCGGTCGTCTGTTGCCCCCTGTTCTTGTGAAGGGCAAGTCAAGCAGCTCTAGAGCCTGTGGCACCGCACTAAAATTGCAGACGCAAGCTCTGCACTGGCTTGGACCCCAAGGTTGCCAGCGTCAATATGGATTCGCCTTGTCTGTCCGGCCGATTAACGAGGGAAATCCGATATAGAGATGGCAATACCGCTTGTTGCATACCCACACGACTTTATGAAATCTGCGCATGATTGATCGTCGGTTGGCGGTTCACGGGACGCAGGTCATTGCTCGAGGGCACATGAGGCTCTTACTCGAAGGCATATGTCTATATCCACGACTGCCGCCCCCATCAGAACGTCTCTGTCCTCAGGGCTACTGAGCGTGGCTCAGAATGGGCGCCTGCTCGGCAGGATGCTGCGCTCATGTGACCATATTACAAAATAATGATGTGCTACGACTAACACGTTTTGTCACCCTGACTGTCTTTGATTCTCCTCAACTATTAGACGGTTTGTCCGATGATGCGGCGCAACTAGTTTGGAGAAGTTCGTTTAGTGAGGTGTGGCAAGATGTGCGCATCGACGCCGTACACCTATTCGACATTATTGCCGACTCAGACCTCCTTTGGCAGAGCACATGTACTCGAATATGATCAGTAAGCCTAAAAGCTTTGAGCCCAACAACAACAACAACAACAACAACAACATGAAGACCAATGATGCCGATTTCAATCTGGGTTGCAGGTGGATGGTACGTCGAGGCAGTGAAAGTCTTGGCACAACTGCTGCTTGTTGTAAGTGATCAGGTCTCCATCACTGATGAGACGCCCTGGGAACTGCACAACATTCAACCCTCCGCCATCATTATATCATACTTGTAGCAGCGAATCGGTGAGAATCGCGACTGGACAACGGGGGCAAGGCTCACTAGGCTTTGTGGCTTCTACAGACGCCTGCTGCAGGAAGCGCCCAGGCGTGGAGGATTACATCCACTGATTGGAGCGTCCACACTGCCACACCCCTCATCCACAGCCACCGCCAGATGCAAGCGAGCCTAATGAGACTATGCACGCTCCATTCTTAGCGAGGCAGCTGTCAATGATTTTGTGGCTATGAATCAATGGAGAATTCCGCTTCCTGGAGGTAGGGAAGGAGCGATCCTGTTGCTGAGCTTAAAGGCCCTCGAAGTGGGTTAGGTCGAACAGCGCCAGTGCTTGAATCAGTCTACTTGCAGCAGCCCCTGTAGAGGCGTTCACAGAGGCCCGCGACGGGCAGCGAGCAGTTTCTGCCCTACTGCATCGCACAGCCTGCGCCCGGACACGGCGTGCAAGTCATATATCTCAGGCATAAAGTCTGGAGCTGATCTTCCTTCCTTTCTGGTTTACACGCAAAATCCCCACTAATGGATCCCTTCTCTGCTCTTTCCGTCGCCGCCGCCAGTCTACAACTGGTTGATCAACTTGTCAAGGTCACCCTTGGAACACAGAAGCTCTACGAAAAGCTAGCCGCCGCTCCACAGCAGATCCGCCGCAAGCGCGAACATGTGGAGCAACTACGAGACCTAAGCGCGTCTATCCAAAGCCTATTCCAAGGTCCGCATGAGAAGCACGACCCTCGAAACCAGCCGCTTCCGTCAAATTTGGGGCATGGTCTTCACTCCTTGCTCAGCAAGGCTGAGGACGAGCTCATCGAACTAGAGAACATTTTGAAACCGCTGGACGTTGCAAATGGCGACGATAAAGCTGTCAAGCGATTCTGGGGTCGCGTAAAATCCGTTAAGCAGGAAGGCATCATCCACGGCTGTCTTGACCGTCTGAAGGAATTGTACATCCAGCTTCAGATCTCCCTGGATCTCTATCACTCGGAGTTGTTTAGCATCGCAACTGCTCAGAGTGGAGTGGCTTTGGAGAACATCTCAACTTTACAGACCTCGATGAGCGGGACAATCACCGAGCTTCATCGAAAAGTGGATGAACAGGCCTGTGCTGGCGCACACACGGCGGAGTTGAACCTCAAATCCCACAGAGCGACCCACTCAAGGCTCGATACGATTGACGCGTCATCTTCAGCGCTGCAAATGACCCTGAGCCATGGGTTCAGCTTGCTAGCGGGAAAATTTGAGCAAGAGCAAAGGAAAGTGACCCAGGAGCTGCGGGTGACTCGCAATTCAGTAGAGCTTTTGCTCGCTGGCAGAATCGCTTCTAAACCGGCATGTGTGGCGGGCATTTTGGATGATATGCAGCGTCAGCCGTTCAGACAATGCCCTTGCCAAAGGTTGGGAGTGTACAGGCCTCTCTCGTTTGGTTCATTCACTTGGAATCGACGTGTCTATGGTGTTCATTATCCGGGATGCTCATCCTACGCCGCAGGTTCGGAAGATACCCTGCCTAGACGTTACTCTTTGACGATTGGAAGAGTGGCGTCGTTGAGTATTGAACTCATGTTCAATAGTGTCCGCGGCGCAGGCGCTTTCTCTTTGCCTGAGCAGATCAACTTCATAAGCATCGTCGCTGATGACGACGACTGCACGCGCATCCCTGGCTACGATCGCATCTATGCGGCCTTTGATAGCATTCATCGCATTCATGGACGAGATACTAATGTGTTCGACATCATGGGTCTTTATGTGTGGGATGATGACTATTCGTTGGTAGAGAAAACTAGGGTGAAACAAATACTGAATCAACTGCTTATCGACCTTCAGACAGACTTTGGCAGCGGGCGTGTCTCTGGACGTGTGCAAACAACTACAGGCAGGACCCTCCTACACATGTTCGGCGGCATTTTAGGCCTGTTGTGGAGCATACAAGAAGACACTCTAGGCAGTATCAAGACTATAATTGAGCTGCTTCATCGTCATGGCACTCCAATTAACGCTCTTTGCAAGCACAGCTCATTTTCTTCTGAGGGAACAGCGCTTTCCATGTTCTTTCCCTGGTTGGGCATGGATGAGAACTGGGAGCCTGGAAGCACAACTTTTCTACGGCTTCTGTGCGATCTTGGGGTTACAGCTGCACCAGTGGCGTCCGAAGAAGACTTTCTACGACATATTGTGCCCGACTCAACTCAAGTCAGGCTCTTTACACGTATTCCCGACCTTGCCATAGAAGCAGGCTACTCAAGGCTAGCTCTCGCCGTTGTTCACAGAAACATAGACGAGGTCCAATTCATACTGTCACAGAGAGGAAGGTACGAATCAGGAGGATCACGCGGGGTCACACCGCTGCAATTGAGCATCGGATGGCCGACAGGTATGAAACTGCTTCTGCAGAAGGGCGCCAACCCATCAGAAACAGTTCACTGCACCGTTGACCTCCAAGATGACACGAGTCTTGAGATCTTACTGGATGCAGATAGTCGGCTATTCCTAGGAGTCAATGGACGCGAGAAGTCCCTTCTGGAGCATGCACTCTATAGGAATTACAGTCTGCACGTAGCTAACGGGCTTGGAACTAACGAGCGAATCTTGCCTCTCATCGTCGAAGCATTGACTACTTCTCGTCGATGCCTGATGAGGCTCGCCAGATCTTACTTGTCTGATTCTCGGCTTAGAGATCTTGGTTGGGCAGAGCCACAGCGCGACTATCCGTTACTGGACTCGAGCACTGCTCTGGACATGATCAGGCAACTACAGATGCGAGGCGTCAAGATACCGGACAGAATTTGGCCCGATTCAAGACATCGGTCGGTTTACCATACGGAATACATGATAGTAGAAGTTGCGGACTCCCTCTTTCAGGCAGGATTCGATGAAATCGACATTAAAGCACCTGATGGTTGGACACCACTGCTAGTCAACATATACGATTACATGAACGGGGTGGAACCTCTCAAGGTGTTGGGCTGGTTCCTGGACCACGACGCAAGGAACCTTGTGTTTCCGGAATTGAATGCTATATCCTTGTACCACGCGTTGGCCGCAAAGGTAGCGACAAGGTATAGCAACGTCGATGACGAAATCCGAGTGTGGTTGACCAAGATTCTACGAAAAGCGGCCTGTGTCGTCCCTAGGCCTCCACGAGATCTCTGCAGCTGCTATTGCTCGGATGGAGGTTGTTCCGCCATAACTTCACTTCTGAGGCACCAATCGAAGTACATGGAACAGCCTAGAGACCACACGGGAGCCGGATTTTTGTACACTCTTTGGGAGACGAGGAAGCGGATCTTCAGGCTTTGGCTGAACGTGTCTCATGCTTTCCCTGACAAGCAACCTTTCACCGACTTCTGCAGATTCGAATTGTTCGAGCGTCTGGGCATGAAACACACTTGCTGCCAACTGGACTGGTGGATTGATAAGTCCAATTGGCCTCTCTTACTAGATCGTTGCGAAGCAGCCGAGTTTCAGCAGGAAGATCAATATCTGGATCGTACGCTAAACCGAGTCCTGGGGTTGTACAACGAGCTTCACGCACAGTACCAGAATCATTTCGAGGTATTCTGGGACGCCTGGTGGAAGGTCATCCAAGCAGATGTGCCTGTGACGTTCTGGGAGAGGGTTCAGGATGTTGACAACGACTGGTCTCGACCTAGAAGAGTTGACACCGACATACCTATACTGGACGAAGACTCCTTGGAAACCACACTGCAACGCATTCGCGAGGACGTCTCCAGCTGGGTGGACGACCAGATCCGCCTGGAAGACGAGATTATCGAAGAAGGGATGGCATGGTGGACGAGTCTTGTCGAGTCTTGAGGCAGATCCATCGCTTCTGGGCGGAGTCGTGGTGCTCATTCTAGACTAAGAGTCCTGGAGCCAAGCTTGATAGGGCGTCTATTTTGCTAGAGCCCACCAGCAGCCATCAGTGGATCCGTCCATGCTGCATGAGGCATTTCCTTCTGCTTAGCGTAGCGAGGCCCGAGTCTGATCATGCACAATTCCACTAACGTCTTATGATTTCGAAAACCCCCCCAATCGTCCTTGACGTCTTGTCTAGCAAGTGCCTCGGCATGCATGCCACGAATGCCCCGGCAAATGCATCCTGCCGAGATTCAACGATCTCGAGTCAATACAACCAACCACGAGCTGATCCGCACGAGATCGCGTGAACCTTACAAGTATTTAAAGCTAAGTTCTCTTCGACTCGGAACACTCTACGTCTATCGTAACCTTTTGGCGCGTTCCTTAGGATGACCGGCGCAACAATGTCGACAGAGCCCTTTGGCCGCGCCAACATCGGCGACCTCAGCGATCGAATCGCTTTAATCACGGGAGCCTCTTCTGGTATAGGACGTATGGTCGCTCAGGCATATGCAGGAGCTGGTGCGTATATCATGTGTGCTGACATAACTCCCAATCCACCTAAGACTCCAATGCTGGAGGACACGACCAGGGACAGAGGCACAGACCTTAGCACCCCGACCGTCGACCTCTTGAACCAGAAGTGGCCCGGCGGGGACAAGCCTAGAGCGTCATATGTGGATTGCGATGTGACGAAGGCGGAGAGCGTCGAGGCAGCGGTAAAGGCGACCGCCTCACAGTACGGCCGTCTGGATATCATGGTCAACAACGCAGGTATGTCAATCAGCTCTTACTATGACGACCAAAATCCCCGACGCGAGAAATACAGGCGTCGCCATCGAGTCCCACAGCGCGCCGATGCCACTCCACGAACTGCCCGTCTCCGCGTTCGACACATCCTACAGCGTCAACATCCGCGGCGTCTGGCTGGGCATCAAGTACGCCGTCACGCAGATGCTCGCGCAGCCACCCCACCCCAGCGGCGACCGCGGCTGGATCATCAACATGTCCTCCATCTACGGGCTGGTCGCGTCCAAGTACCTGTCCGCCTACTGCACGGCCAAGGGCGCCGTCACGAATCTCACCAGGCAGGCGGCGCTGGAGTACGCGGAGAGCAAGATTCACGTCAACAGCATTCACCCGGGGTACTGTGACAGCCCCTTTCTGGAGAGATCGAGGCAGCGGCATGGCGGGCAGATCGATGAGAAGTGGACGGCGGCGCATCCGTGGGGGAGGCTGGCGTGGCCCGAGGATGTGGCTAAGATGGCGGTGTTTTTGGCGGGGGATGGCGTGGCGTTCGTCACGGGCCAGCGTATGTTTAAAAAAACCACGCTCATTCCTGGGATGCGGGAGTGGGAGTGAGCGAGCGCTAATTTGCTGCAGAGTTCGTCGTTGATGGTGGGTATACGGCACAGTGAGGAGGAGGAGGGGGAGGGGGAGGAGGGAGTCTGGTATGGTGAGTTTGGTGGGCCCAGGTTAGGAAGTTGGGGAGGCCCCCTCGTCTCTATTGTCGATGGCTGAGGCGCCCAACGAAGCGCTGTCTCGCAAGGACCGCTACGACTGGGGCTGCCAGATTGATGGCAGTGCACGGGATACATGACACACGTGGCTGCGAGCGGTATGCGAATCATGTATTATATACCGGACCAGACCGCCAAGCTTTCCGCCCGGCGGTTGAGATCTGAGATCGAGGATCCCGGATTTCCTTTCGTCTTTTCGACAACTGCGTTCCCTCGTCTTGTAAACATGCTTCAAGGGGTCATTATTGCATCTAGTCTATGCTCTGTCTTCTGTTGATACTTCCGCATTCTTCCCGTTCCAAACCTCAGGTTCAATGCCTTCAATGGCTGACTTGAACTCCGAGAAATTTGACCCGTCGGTCAGGTCGCTGCAGTGTAGTACAACATCAGCAGGATGTCGAGTTATTTCGCCCTGGTTAATTGTCCGGCCATGGGTGTCCGAGAATATGAGGAGGCGGGTTCTGATGATGCCTGGTTGGTTGATACTGGCCATATTGACTCGATTAGTTGCTGGTGTGGCAGTAAATGGTTACTGTACCACGTTGATGTGAAGTTTCATTGATGTGAAGTTTTCAGGTGAAGTTCTTACTGTGAAATTCTTACCGTGAAGTTCTGACGCGAAGAAGACGGCAAACGTGGGATCTGAGCACCTTTATAGCTTTGATGAGAGTGCGCAGGCAGACATGAAATCAGCTGAAAGGTAAATATCTGGTCTTACCATAGTCTCGGGGACTACAGGAACCTGGATCGTGCAATCGTGCGACCCAGTCTCACCAAACACATTCGTTTGTTATCGATATTTCCCGCATCAAACTCGTGGATAGGCACTGAAAACCGTTACCTGAGCTGATATGGAGAAGAGGGAGCTTTGAAGTCTTGTTGACACCCATCCACGCTTGCAGGAAAATCTACACAGACGATGGCGGTGAGTGCTGTTTCGACATAAGAGCTTCGCCTGTGGGAGTAGCTGCAAAATGCCTTCTCTGAGCACTCGAGATTCATGTCTGTTCGATGCTGGCACTGATGCGAGTATCTATCAGGCGCTCCAATCGAGTTGTGGCTGCAAGCTCTGGCAGGCCTGCAAGACCGGGGTTTGTGCTTGGGCATACGCGACTACTCGTTCCGGAATATGCACCACCGAACGACTGACAAGAATGAGGCGAGAGAGAGCGTGTCCGTTGCAGATCATCGCTGACACAAGGGACAAGCACGCGACCAGCACAGATGCAGTAGGCCGTTGCGACACCATGATTGGGGATGAGTGCACATCAGGCAGCAAGAGCAAGCGGATCAAGGACGGGAATGAGCGTTGATGGCGACAATCTGGAGTTCCGCAGGGCATCGTGAGCAAAGATTCGTTGTGGCAGGGGTTACCTAGCGGAGATCGCCCAACCTTCTCTTTACGACCATGCAACCCTGGGGCCCCGGACTCTCCCACGAGTTTTCCCCATGTTCATCGGTGATGACAGCAGTCAGGCCACCCCCCGAGACAGTCACAACATGCGCGTTCGGCTTACAGTACTCGATGAGTGTGAAGTACAGCGAAGGAGGACTTACAGTGTAGGCGCAGACTGATGTCATCTCACTTGGCCTTCACTGCCGCCAAGCCAGACGCCACACACGCCTTCGTAACCTTGTTTGGGTCGCCCCTGGCACCAAGTCCGTCGCCCAGAACTCTTGAGCACGAGGCTTGGAGTTGCTTGGTGGCTTCGCTTGACAAACCGCGGTCTTGGTGAAAGATGTCAATCGCCGAAGATAAGAGATATTTTGAAACAGGACAATGCAGCGTATCTTGGGCGTTGCGGCTGATGAGAAGTCACCACAGCTCGTCGGCGGACAGTGCGACCAACGATGTCATGACGCAGCTAGCGGCGTTCTGGATAAACACTCCGGCTCCACCGGCACCACCTGGTACTGACTTTCTAGCCGTTGAATCATGCCAAAATGGAGCGCGCAAAAAAGCTCGACTTTTGCAGCTGACACGCCCACGCCCACGTCCATCCAGATCGCGATCAGCATCATCGCAGGTCCCGCAAAAGCTTCCCGTCTGTAGCACTTTTCACGGCAGCTGCCACGCTACTCTGGTGGGGGCACATGCTCAAGCAATAATAAAATCTGGCCGGGTCGCACTTGCCTCGCACTGAACTCATCTTCCACGTCTTCTGCTCCTTTTCTTCCCCATGGTTCTCGCCCCCATCTCATACTCCAACTACTAGCAGCAACACATGCCTAGATAGACCATATCTTCACTTCGCCGTTAGCCTGAGTATCGAGTAACGGCCATACTTCGGCCATCCATCAACTATGGCGGGACTTCGCCCCGGCGAAACGCCCTCCTTCGACAATAACCCTCAAATCGCTGCCGAGATTAATCGTGAGAAGACTGACGCCACCAATGAAGACAACAGCTCCGACCTGAGCGACAACACCCGCGCTGAACCCCGTGACGATCCCTCTGGCGCATTCAAGGACGGCGAGGGAGCCAAGCTTGACAAGCGCGGCACCTATGACAAGATCGAAATCACCGAAGAAGACTGCTACGACGAGCTTGGATACGGCTTCTCCACGGCCAAGAAGTGGACCATTCTGAGTATCGTCTTCCTGGTCCAAGTTTCGATGAACTTCAACACCTCGCTCTACTCCAATGCCGTCCATGGCATCTCAGAAGAGTTCGGCGTCAGTGCTCAGGCCGCCCGTTGCGGTGCCATGATCTTCCTCGTCACCTACGCCTTCGGATGTGAGCTGTGGGCTCCCTGGTCGGAAGAATTTGGCCGCAAACCCGTTCTTCAGGCCAGTCTGTTTCTGGTCAATATCTGGCAGTTGCCTGTTGCACTCCCGCCCAACTTTGCCACTATCCTCGTCGGCCGCGCTTTGGGTGGTTTCTCCACAGCCGGCGGCTCAGTCACGCTAGGAATGGTCGCCGACATGTGGGAGGCCGACACCCAGCAGTATGCCGTTGCCTTCATCGTCTTTAGCTCAGTCGGTGGTTCCGTCCTGGGTCCTATCGTGGGAGGCTTCGTCGAACAATTCCTCGCATGGCGCTGGAACATCTGGATCCAGCTCATTTTCGGCGGTGCCGTTCAGATTGCTCACCTGCTCCTCGTCCCCGAGACTCGCAGCACCATCATGATGGATAGAATCGCAAAGAAGCGCAGAAAGAACGGCGAGGATCCCAACATCTACGGTCCCAACGAGCTCGAGCCCTTCAGGGAGCGATTCTCGATGAAGGAGACCATCTCCATCTGGTTACGTCCGTTCCGCATGTTCGTTACTGAGCCCATTGTCTTGGTCCTGTCCCTGCTGTCCGGTTTCTCCGACGCTCTGATCTTTATGTTCATCCAATCCTTTGCGCTTGTCTACGAGCTGTGGGATTTCTCCATTTTCGCTGTTGGTCTGTCCTTCATCGCCATCGGTATCGGCTATTTCATTGCCTGGGCCAGTTTCATCCCAGCCATCAAGCGTAACATTAGGCAGCGAGCCAAGTTCCCGGACGACGAACGCGTTCAATACGAGTCTCGTCTGTGGTGGTTGCTCTGGACCGCGCCTTGTTTACCCATCGGCCTGATCATCTTTGCCTGGACTTCGACTGGCCCGCCTCTTCATTGGATCGGCTCAATGATTGCCGCTGCCATAGTAGGCATTGCCAATTACGCCATCTACATGGCCACCATCGACTACATGATCTGCGCCTATGGCCCATATTCAGCCTCTGCTTGCGGTGGTAACGGCTGGGCTCGTGATTTCTTGGCTGGTGTTCTCACACTACCCGCCACTCCCTTCTACACGAGTAAGTTTTATCCCTCTTCATTACATCTCCAGACACTAACAGGAAATAGACATCGGCAAAGATGCTGGCGGTAACAAGCATCTCGCCTACGCTTCGACAATTCTGTTCTGTATCGCCACCATTCTGGTCTTGGCTGTCTATGTGATTTACTGGAAGGGCCCCGAGCTTCGCAAGCGCTCACCTTTTGCTCAGCAACTCGCTGATGCCCGTACGGATAATGAGGGTAGGCGCCTCAGTTACATTCCGTCTGGAGATGCTCGTAGGGCGAGCTCAGCTTGGGGCGGAAACGCCTCGAGACGACAGAGTTATGCGGAGTCCACCGATGCCCGGAGACGCTCGACAGCGGCCAGAATCGAAAAACAAACTCGCCGCCGTAGCCAGGCTGGCGTCGCAACCCAAGACCATGCCGTTTAGGAAACAACAAATAAGCAGAGGTTTAGTCCGCTGGTGAAGGCATTGGTCGAGAAGCGCCAAGACCAGCGTTGGCCAACCTACATTTCGTCCGCAGCTGGCAAGCCCAAGGACAAGGAAGAGAACGATGCGTTCAAACCTCGTGAGAGGCGCTACGCCATGTCCGATGGCTCACATGTGTCTGCGGCCGAGGTCGAACGCGATGTAACAAATCATGAGGGGTTGAAGGGATTTTCGTTCCAACATGAGGAAGAGGTGGTTTGAGCAATGACTGTACACAGTAGTATAATTGATTGGTCGCCCATCAATCACTGGCTACCTATCATGTATCAAATGAATGACTTGACGACCCTAACTGAACCTTGACTTTCTACTCTGTCGTGCGCCGACATCATCATCTTAGTAAATGAGCCTCATGTCAATCCGCGCCACATGTCTCATTACCTAGGTCATAAACGTACAGGAAGTTCTCAAATCGCACGCACATGGGAAGCTTAAGATTGCCTGCCAGGTTTAAAGACGAATGGATTGTTTTGTTTTGTTTTGCCCGCGTGAATCAGTTTTTGAATGCCCCATCTCCGTTTTTGTTGTTGTCTACATGATGGCCCCCCTCTGCTACTGCTGCTGCTGCTGCTGCTGCTACCGCCGCCGTCCGCCGCCGCCGTCGCAACCAGACCCACGTTCTTTTAGTGCTTTTGTGGAGCGGCGGCGGCAGCTGTAATGGTAATGGTAATGGTGATGGTAGTGGTACAACAAATCCTTTCTCTCTCCCCCCCGTTTGAAGCTCTCAAGAAATGCATTGCATGCGAAAAAAAGGGCATCCATCTATCAGAGGGGGGGAGAAAAGCAGATGACTTTTTCGTTCCGCCACAATCGCGCGCGCGCCAACGCGACATGCATCCAGCTTAGGCCCACAAAGCGCCACACTCCACGACGCTCGGTTGTCATACGAGTACAAATCCCCTCTCCATGCTGTTCCAATGCTTCCTTACCATCGTCTTCATCACCGCCCGCCCAATGCAGCCTGTGTGCCGACCATATTCCCAAACAGCAGCTTGAAGCCGTTGCACAAGCCACGCATGTCCGGGTACTGCTGGCTCCTCAGCTCAAAGCCGTTGGGGATGACCTTGACGCTCCAGTCCTGTAGCTTGGCCTTCTGACCGGCCTTGAAGATCAGGTGGAAGTAGCCGGGGCGGTCGCGGTTGAGGCAGAACTGATACATGCTGCGCTTGGGGTTCGCGGCCGTGTAGGTCGTGAGCCAGTCCTCTGTGGGTGGGATTGTTAGCGCTACTTGTATGTCGGATAGGGCGAAGAACAAGGTGAGGGTTCGTGTAAATCATTTGGGAAAGGGAAGGCATGGAGGGGGCTTACCGAGCTGCGACTTTGTCTTGTCCTGGAACTTGTCCGAGTTCATCATCTCGTCCACTTTGCGGGCCATGGCACGAACGTGCGACACGAGCAGCTCATCCAGGTCGGAATAGTTGAACTTGCCGCCGATACGCAGCGTCTTGCCGAGTGCGAACTCGTTTTCCTTGTCCAGCTCTAGAACGTCAATGTGCTGAAAGATACCGTCGGCGACTTTCCATGTGATGGCCAGGTGATCCGAGCCTTTGGAAGATGGACGAATGACAACGTCGCCCCGGTTCTGCGAGCCAAGATATTCTTCAGCTTGCTTGCTGTTGAACGGCCGGAACAGTGGGTGCTTAATGACACGTGTGGCACGCATTCCCGTCTCGGACTTCTGCTCGAGGTTCCGTTTGTCGTCGGCTTCCTTGCGCGAGTCCCATTCATCGTACTTGTACATCTTGTCAGGCTCGAAACGGCGGAAGGGCTTTTTGAGGTCATCCTCGCGGCATGATACGCTGACTTGGAAGTCGCGGCGGTTGATGCTGGTGATGTGACCTTGGATCGTCTGATGTGTCGAATAGAGTTGCCTTGCAGGGGTACCCGAATCAATATGGGGACCAGCTTCGATCGTTGCGACCATACCACAATCGAGTAGGCCTTCAACGAGAGAGTCTGAGATGCGCTTCAGGGATACGGGAACATTCATGCCAACTTTCAGGGACTCAGACGTCTCGCCAGTGAGCATGGTAAAGATTTGGTTCTCCGAGAGATCGGCGTTGTAATTGCGACGAAGTTCTTCGAACGGCTCAATCAGTTCTGCGCGAATGGCTTCAAGAGTACTGCGCTTTCTAGCGTTGAGGTTGCGCTCGAGCTGAATGGCGTACTCTTCGAGGACAAGGTCATTGACACGGTCTTGAGCTTCCTCGCGGACGAGGCGGCGGAGAATGGCACCACTACCAAACTCTTGCCGTTCGGCTTCAATATCTTCCTCATCGAGTTCGAGAGCATCTGCGGCCATTTTGCGGGCAATATCGTAGTCTTCAGGGTGGATGCGAGTACTGTCGAGAAATTCCGACTTCTCTTCCGTGGGGTCGTACCCTATGTATAAGAAGCTGGCAGCATTGTTCCAGACCTTGAATGTCATGGCTTGATGGTGCTCATTGACCAAAAGATCTTCTCGACTCTCGACGAAGCCGCCATTCAGGTTGATCACCTTCTTCAGGTGCTGGGCTTTTCTCTGGCCTAAGCCGCACACGAAAGGCAGTAGATTGCCGATTGACGGGTCGGCAGCTGCTTCGTTCACCTCCACGCCGCACATGTTCACCTTGTCGACTAGGGCCGTCTCAAGCTTCTTCATGAGCTTGTCTTGAGATAAAAGGTGTTGCACAGGATGAAAGTTGAGCGATATGATATCGCGATCTAGGGACGCGTACTCTTTCAATGGGTCCTGGACGTACCGCGCCAGGGCGAAGCAATAGTGACTGAGCGGAGCCCATCCCGGGTGATCTTTCCGGGCCTTCTCGCTTGTGTGGTAGAGTCGCGCCACTTCGTCGTTGACAATGATGACATCGAGGAGATCCCTCCTATCCCGGTCATCTTCGTCCGCGTACTCAGGGCCTCTTAAATCAAAAGTCTTCACATGGGAGTTGACATAGCCGACCAATTTCCGTACCTCTGGAGAGAAGCCGGCAACGCCAATGACTTCGGGTTGACGGCGAACAACAAGGTCGACAAAGGCCTCCACATCCTTGCCATCCGGAAGTTGACGATCTTGGTCACCAGGTGCTAGATCCATGAATTGTCCACTTTCAGCTGGTCGGCCATCATCGCCCACGAAGGTGTAGAAGATTGGGTCTTTGCCGGGAAGACCTCTGCCGTTTGAGAGGGTGAGAACTCGCGGAGTGGTGCCTTTTCGCATTCCTCTGGGCTGATAAGGCGCTTGATCGAGCGAATCGTCTAAAACATTTCGACACTCGTCGAGGATTTTACCTTCGCAGTCGTTCTTGATGTTCTCCTTGACTAGACGACTCATGATTGAGACGATCTTGTCGAAAGCCAGCGCAACAACTTGCTCTCGCTGTTTGTTCCATTCATCTGCAACGTTCGAGTAGTTGTCCGTCTTGATGTGGCCAGCGAAGTCACGCTTCATGGTATCGGACTGTGCGACCCTCAATTTGAGCTCCACCAGGCCCTCCTCCTCCGCCCTTAGCATTCTGAGAAATGTTGCAGGCTCATTGATCAGGGTACCAAAATCCTGGTTCTTGAGGTATTTGAATTCGTAATACGGGTGGGACTCATCAATCTTCCGGAGCCCTTTTTCGGTTCGGACGACATCGATCACGCCGCGGCCATAGATGACTCCTCTCATGTATTTTCTGAGCCGCGGGTTGTTTGCAAGCTCTTCGACGAACATGGCGCGAGCCGCCTTCAGGACCGTTTCGCCGTTTGAGAACTCCTCGTCAGTCATTGAATCAGCAAGGTTTTCCGGACTGTCGGTGGGATCTTCGGAGTAATTTCGTGGGCCGTCTCTGGCGACATTTTGTGCGAAGGCCGTCGCCGTGATACCGAAGCCGCGGACGACATTGTAGGCTTTGGACTTTCGGATCTCCTCGAACAATGACGTTCCGGTAGCCTTCTTCTGAGAGACACCCAATCCATTCGTCTCGCCATTGGCCGTCATGGCAAGGTCTTTGATTTGAGCGGCATACTGGAAGTAGAGATATTCATGCAAGTCCTGCAGCTCGTCCATAGTCTCGGCTCGCGGCAGTAATTCCTCGAACATAGTATCTGGCGCGACATTATTGCTTGTGAGCTCTTGGTAGGCTTTCGACAAGGCTCGTCGTTTCTCGATCAGGGCTCTGAATTTCAGATCCTGCTCGAAGATTTCCCACAAGTGTTTCATGCCGAGAAGCTGGTAGGGCTCACTATGAGGTCTTGTGCGGTCGACGTGGATCAGATAGTCCTTGCGATTGTAGTAAATGAAGGGGACTTCGTAGTCATCCCGGACCAGGAACTCGAGGACTTTGAGTACGCATTGCTCGAAGGCCTCCTGCAGATTGGACGGAATGGGGTCTGATAGTTTGTTCTTGATCATGATAGAGATCCAACGAGCTTCTTCTCGGAATTCGTCATCGGTCAATTCGATGTCCTTGTAGGGCTTGCGAGCAAGTTGATGTCGCTCGGGCTCATCGGTGAAGCGGATTACGTTGTCCTCTTCAGTGAGGAGCTTCTCCTTCAACTGGGAAGGCTCGAAGACATCCTTCAGATCAAGATGTCTATCTCTTTCGGCCTCCTCTTCCGCAGCCTCGTCTTCTTTTTCAAGAGCAAAATCGTAGTCGGTTCCATCTCCGAAAGCTGCGCGGAAATCGTCCATGGCCTGTTCATCGAGATCTTCGGTACCTTGACCTTGTAAAAAGTCCATCGGACCGCGCCTAGCGGGTCTCGCGACTTCCTCATCTTCGCGCTGGCGTTGTTGTTCGTCGTCTGAAAAGACATCCTCTTCGATGAAGTCGTCGAATTCGTGTTCAGCGCCTCTCCGATCGCGGGGTCTACGTTCTTCTTGCTCTTCAAGTTCGTCTGCGAAAATGTCGTCGACGCCACCACGGCGAGACTCGTCTTCGTCTTCTCTTGGACCACGCTTCAAGCGCTTGAATTTGGACTGAGTCTCTTCTCGGACGGGCTTCATGCCAATGAGTTCAAGATCTTCCTCATCGAGACCCTCGTCCTCCCGGTCTTCGCGGGGTCGTTTGCGCTTCTCCTTGCGACGCTTTCTCCGAGCGACCTCCTCCTCGTCTTCATCTTCGTCAACAATGAAGTCTTTGCGTATCTGGCCCGCAGTTAGCACAATGAGTCCAAGAATGTGAAAGATCAGCTTACCCGCTGCGCTTCTTCCTCATCTTCGTCCTCCTCTTCTTCTGAGGAATCGTCGAAGCCGTTCTCGCGATCCTGACCATCCCTGGCCTCGCCCGTCTCCTCATCGAATGAGACATCGTCTTCCTCATCGTCGAGCATTGCGCGGTCGTCAATGAGGGCCTCCATCTTTGCAGAGGTAAATAGGATTGGGCCCACAACCGGCGACACAACAAGGCTTAACGATCAGTGAGGTCGCAGAGACGCCGAAAAGGTAGGAAGGAGGGATCGGAATCAGGATGGTATGAGACACAGGAACAAGAAGGCCATCTCTGCCTCACATTCAATTGAATTCCCAAAACAGAAAGGCAACTCATTCAAATCCGCGTTGGGAATCTTTGGCGAGAAGGACAAGGCTGGAATGATCTACGGCGAGGCTGAACCGTTTTGGCCCATCCCCGCTCATCGCGGCCCTTACACGCGCCCGTAGCCAATAATTCAAGCCACCTCCAACTCGACTCTTATCCACAGGAGCCTGAGAGTCTGGGAAGCGAGTCTCTCACAGCAATTGTCGCGGCCACCTTTCTCCGGGCCCCTGGACATCAACAGCAGACACATTTGGTGAATATTGTTGCAATTCTGCCCCCTTCACTTGTTCCTTTGTGACGGCTTTCGACCTTCATCAGAACAGCATTCCACCTGTCACCCTTGAAGTCTCTCCACCGGTGTCCCACAAGCCCGGGAGATCTGCCACTGTTGGCAGACAATTGTCCTGCTCGCAGCCTCTGGCTGTCACTTCTGGAAGCACCTGACTCTCGTGACGAGGAGGACCACTCCTCACAGATCCCTGGCCCGACAGCCATTCGTTCCAACTAAGCGCCCTCTCCCAACCACAAACCTATCCTAGCCGCTTGCGGCCACACGTCACGGAAATCCAAGATCGTGCGTCGACTGCAGTGCAGATCTTGCTTCTGACTGTGTCAGGGCCCTCTACGGCCTACCCGTCCTTTTCAGCTTGACGTTCGCTACCCTCGATACCGATTCCTCCCCCCACCGAACAAGCACAATGTCGAATGATGCATTCAAAGCTAGAACGCTCAAGAGGAAGAACGTGAAGGGTCTCGCACTGAGTGCACCTCCGAAGGCGCCCGAACCGTCAGAAGGCGATGCACAGATACCAGGTGGAATAGGCAATCAGGAAGGTGATCGGACTGACACACTCGAGATTGGACTGGAGTTCAAGCTAGACCTACGAAGCGAAGACTTGGTAGTCTTGAAAGAGTTGGGTGCGGGTAATGGCGGCACTGTCAGCAAGGTCATGCATGCCATAACCAAAGTAGTCATGGCGAGAAAGGTACATCCCACCTACGTTGAGGAAGGTACCCCAACCTAACACTAAGCAGATTATTCGCGTCGATGCTAAAGAGAACGTCCGAAAACAAATCGTCAGAGAGCTGCAGGTGGGCCATGAGTGCAACTCTCCGTATGTCATTACCTTCTACGGTGCATTTCAGAACGAAGCCCGTGACATTGTTCTGTGTATGGAGTACATGGATTGCGGGTAAGTACCCATAAGACCTATGAAGGTTTGTTTATTGACCGCACACAGGTCTCTTGATCGAATATCGAAAGATTTTGGTCCCGTCCGAGTCGATGTCCTGGGCAAGATCACGGAATGCATACTTGGTGGTCTGGTCTACTTGTATGAGGCGCACCGGATCATGCACCGTGACATCAAACCTTCCAATGTCCTGGTTAACTCTCGCGGGCTAATCAAGTTGTGCGATTTTGGTGTGGCCACTGAGACAGTCAACTCTGTGGCAAACACCTTTGTCGGTACATCGACTTATATGGCTCCGGAACGGATCAAGGGTGATCCCTACACGGTCAAGTCTGATGTGTGGAGTGTTGGTCTGACCATCATGGAGCTCGCAATCGGTCGTTTCCCTTTCGATGCGAACGACTCTGCTCCAGGGGATCGCGCAAGCGCGGGGCCTATGGGTATACTGGACCTACTTCAGCAGATCGTTCACGAGCCAGCACCGAAATTGCCCAAGAGCGAAGCGTTTCCCGCAATTCTCGATGACTTTGTTGCAAAGTGCTTACTGAAAAATCCCGACGAGCGTCCAACCCCCCGAGAGTTGTACGATAAGGATCTGTTCCTATTGGCAGCCAAGAGAACGCCAGTGGACCTGCAAGAATGGGCAGTGTCAATGATGGAGCGTCACAACCGCAAATCTTACCTCGCGCCACCTGCTCCCAAGTCCCTCAAGAGTGACGGGACAAGTTCAGATTCTCACAACACACCTGCTACTTCTGCCACCTCAAACTCGTCGTTCGCTCCGGAGAATGCCGGAAAGACGCCAACGACAGCCCGACGGACAGGCACAACTCCTGTCGCTGCTGACGTTCAGATGATGCCCAATTCTCCTCCACACTTTCCTACCATCACCACCGGTTCCCAAAATTCGAATACCCCGACTGGGATCGCCGAGAAATCACCACCACCTGGGATTTCTTTGCAGCATCTCTCACTCGAAACGAACGACAGCATCAACGAGAATGTGCACCGTGCCAACCGCTTCCCGGGTCTGGGCACAAGAGACAACATTCCCGAACCAGCGTCAGCAATCGAGCCCTCGAGCCGACCCATGTTTCCACCGCGCACAAGTAGTAGCACATCCGTTAGCTCACACGGTCGCTTGAACAATAGCGCGGCAAGCTCGACTCTGCCGATACGGCCACCACCACCCAATGGCCCATTACCACCTCCGCCATCAAAAGAATTGCCAGCAATTCCCACCTCCGGCCTGGCCAGCCCGAGACGCGGGCGCTGAAAGTGCTACCGAAGTGCACAGATCAGACCTTGTACATGTTGTCAACGCCAGCCTTCTTCGCGGCGGAAGACATAGCATCTCGACCAGCGCATCCATTCTAGACTCGTACGCGGGAATCTACGATTCAGGATTGGAGGCCTATATCACGTGTTTGCCGCGCCGTACACAATTTTGTCCCCTTTGTTCATAGATTAGCCCCATTGAAAGCATGCATCGTGAAGGAGTTAAGTGGCAGCATATGTGGCTGAAAGATAAGAGCATTGGCACAATCGAGCATGTTCAAATTTCCCTTTATGCCAAACACACGTGACGAGTCCTGTCAATAGATCTGAGGGTAGTAGGTGACATGAAGCTCACACAAGCGCCGCAACCTCATCTCTAGAGGAGCAACCGTACTGTGCTTACGTTGTACTTGCCTTTCGTCGGTCTTCAGTCTTGTTTGGGTTGTTTGGGGGGGGAAGCAGCATGGGCAAATGAATCGCAGGAACAGTGAATTCGATCGGAACATATTTTTATCGAGATACGTGCGTCCATTAGTTCGACCCCGACCCGGCTCCATCGCCCTGACTCTCCCACACGGTCTTGTTCCACTCCGCAAAGCTCAACGTGTCGTTCAGCACAAGCCTCGGCCCACTTCCAACGTCCACGGTCTTATTGTTCATGGTCCCGTTCCAGCAATGCTGCTCCCAGCACTTGGTGCAGGCCTCTGGCTCCTTCATCTTGGCACGCTGCAAGCTCTTCTTGATGACCGCGCAGGCCAGACACGCTGCCCAGCCCTCGCCCTCGCCGTTGGGCGCTTTTCCGTTTCCGTATGTCGCCACGTTGAAGGCGTTCTCTAGCGTGGTGTTCAACTGCACATCTGTGAAGCTCGGTTTGGTGTAGGTGAAGTTCGTGTAGGCAGACCAGGGGTAATTTGGGAGGTATAGGACGAGGGGAACATCGGCGGCAGCATCGCAGCCAAAGAAGGTGGGGCGGGAGGTGGCGTTGGTGTTGACAAGCGTGGTGGCTGGGGGTATCTCTGGGAAGGGCAACGCGCCGCGGGAGCCGTTTGAAGCACGGTAGGTGTTGTACAGATTGGTGCCATTGACCCAGTCGTACATAGGCTCATCTGAGGAGGAGTCGTAGGCAATGATGAAGTCAACGGCGCGGTGTGGGGTGATGAGTGGCCTAATGGGGATTGTCTCGCCTGTTTCAGAGCCATCAAGTAGAAGGAGGTAGCTGTTATTCTTCATGTATGGTGCATTCTTGAGATTGTTGAAAGGGTTCGGATATATGGCGTACATGGCGTCACCGAAAGACTCATTGAAGTAAGTGGCAGTCTGGTTCACGATCTCCACGAGCGGATTGTCTTCCTGATCGGGCGGGACTTGGATGTCATCGGACTGTCTGCGCCAGAGGCGGGATAAGGCGCGCTTCGCAAACAATGGGATGCCGTACCAGTCGTCAATGAACCAGAAGTTGAAAGCTGTCGCGGTAGTACCTTGCACAAAAGTCATCTTGTCGAAGCCAACAAAACACTGGTCACTGGTCGGCTTGCCATCGCTCATGTTGGTGCCGAGGTACTTGGTGGGCATGAAAGCCTGTACGCGGCCACCTGCCCAGCTGCCAAAGTAGAAAGGGGAGATCTCATAAGCGGTCAGCTCGAAGCCGTTTGTACCATTGTTACCGGGGTAAAAGATGCCATGAACTTGTGGTGAGTAACCGGGCAGGACCTCGGCAAAGGATACCAACGGCATAGGACCTTCGTGTGCTGTGAACGATGTGCCATTGGCAGCCACGTCAGAAAAGTTTCCAAACATCCAGTCTTCATTGAGATACGTTGACCAGAACTGACCGAACGCATCAGTGGCAGAGACAGGGAAGCCAGCTTCAGCTTTAGCACCAACGTTCTCGAAGATGTTGGTTTGATATTCAGTCGCATTGCCATCAGGGCCAACGACATAGTTGACAGAGAAATTAACCGCCTTCGTGAGCTCCTCAGTACTTGAGAAGTTGTTGGCTGAGAGCGCAGCGACAGTGACTGCACCTCCTCCGCTGAGTCCCGTGAGGTACGAGAGTAGCTGAGTCAGACCACCCGTGCCAGCATCTACTGCTGGGCCATAGCGAGAGTCGAAGGCTTGCCAGATACCGAGACCACCAACACCAGACTGTGTACCGCCTCCAGAGATGGCAAGACCAACCACTGGGGCATCCTCGGCCTTCAGGCTATTGGTGAAGTTGGAGATGTTAAAGTCGGGTATCTTTGCGTTCTCAAGGTAGTCGCCGAGGGCGGCATGAGCCTTCATCAGACGGCCATCTCTCCACTTCCGCTCCTCAGCCGAGAGATTTCCTGCGCCGATGACCTTTAAGTCCTTGGGGCAGGTCACATTCTGGGGTACGTAAGCATCAACCTGGTCGGACTGGGCGGCTACCAGCAAGGGGACGGCAAACAATAACGACTGATAATGCATTTTGGCTTGGACATGCGCTGAGCTCCTGGAGCGGAGCAGGCCCTGCCTCCCCGCATGCTGTTTATATAGCTGTTCTGACCTACCTCTCCGCTACCTCCCAACCAAGGTATCCAGCACCCCCTCTGGGAGCCGATGCCGAAACTCAGCATGGTGAGATCATCAAATCGAAGCTTCTGTGCCTCATGAGGACGTTGAAGCTTATAGCTACAAAGTATGCGCTCGTGTGAGTTCGCGCCATCGACACCGATCAAGAAGGGCAGCCGCAAAGGTACCAATGTGACAGCGGTCGTGGGCAATAGACATTTTACACTGTCAGCGTGGTAGAGACCTTCCGTTTTAGGGCTAGCGAACACGAGCATGCCCAAAATAGAAAGATGCAAAAAGCCGTATTCCAGTAGTATCAAAGTCAAATTCAGCTGCACCTCTTCGGTCCTTTTGACTCGCCAACCTGCCATCCTCATACGATGTTAAACCTCGCCTCCCACCCTCTCTACCACTCGACGTAAAGTATCTCACTCTTTCAACTGCCGTCCGTGATGGCCGCTTCAGGGAGCCTCGCAGAGTGAGTTGGCGACAGACTCCGGGGCACTACCAACTCTTTTCCACTTCGACGCGTCCAGCGTACTGTCCCTGCACGCATTTACATCTGCCATCGTGAGGCTCGCTTACGCGAACACAGCCGCCTCTTACCTCGACCTAGACCGCGCTGTATACAGGTGTTGAGTATGCGGACTCCGGAAGCCCGCGCAAAGAGCCTCATCCTTCGGGTACTGCGATCGTATTGCGTAATGCTCGTGCTTTCATCGCCATCATGCTTGTTCCGTTTCGAATTTCCTGAATTGTATTACAGATTTGCTTCCATGCAGACGCATTACTTGCGGGCGAGTGTCTGAACGCTGGACGTGGAGAATGGTCGAGAAAAGCCACCGTGATCTAATACCAACAGCCGCGTCCAACGAAACCATGTCTTCAAGGCCACAGGCAGTGACTCCCACTGCTAAACCTACTGCATCTACCGCCTTTATCTCTTTGAGTCCGGCCTGACATGTGCCTATGGTGAGCGAACCATAGAGATCAGTGCCGCCGAGCTTTACTAACGCGCCAGCTGAGTGCGTATACCTATAATTGACTTTCAGCTCCAAAGTCACAATAGGATCTCGACCAAGTTACAGTGAGTCTAGTCCCCTGGTCAATGGTACCAAACCATAGCTGCGGCATTACTCTGCGGGTTATACTTGTTGTCGCAGACTGGAGTGCGGCTCGCGAGCTGATACTGAACGTGGTAATAGAGGTCTAGCCACGGGTTCACGGCCAGTCCGTATACCTTCCACCATCGCCAGGCCATACATATACACCTTCCCGATACCCCGACCACAACGGTGGCAGTCTCCAATCTACTCTCGAGGCTCTGCCGACCCTTCAAGCTCCCCAAACACAGACCCTTCTGAAGCCAACCACAATGCAGGCCCGCGAGGTCCTCTTCATCATCGAACTGATCCTCTGGACACCTACCCTGGGCCTCGCCATCTACGTTGCCACCAAGCAAGGCTTCCACCGTCAACTTGGCTGGTTCTCACTCATCTTGCTCGGCATCTTCCGTCTCCTCGGCGCCGCCACCGGCATCGCCTCCATCAGCTCCCCCACCGAAGGCCTCATCGAAACCAGCATCATCTCCGAATCCGTCGGCCTGATCTCCCTCGTCGGCGCCCTCACAGGCCTCATCTTCCGCGTCCACAACAACCTCCCACCCGCGCACTCCCTCCTGGCCCCCCTCCCCGCCCGCATCGTCCACCTCGCCACCATGGCAGCCCTCATCCTCTCCATCCTCGCCGGCAGCGACTTCGCCTCCACCAACTCCCAATCCGACATCGCGCAGGGCCACAAGTTCATCAAGATCGCCGTCGGCCTGCTCTCGGGCGTCTTCGTCTTCTCCGGCGGTCTCGCCCTCTACACGCGCGCGATGCTGATGCGCCACATCAGCGCGCCCGGCGAGCCCCGCCTCGTCAACTGCACGAGCGCCGCACTACCCTTCATCGCGCTGCGCCTCATCTACGCCTGGCTGGGCGCCTGCCTGCCGGACTCGAGCGCCTTCGACGTCTTCAGCAACGGCACGGGCGCCACGGTCGCGCGGGCCCTGATGCAGATCGCCGCCGAGTTGGTCGTCGCGTGGCTGTTCCTGTGGGCCGGCTGCACGGTGCCCAAGAGCCAGGCCCCGCATCACCGTCCAAATCACGCTTTGGGGGGCGGCTATGGTGGCACGCGTGGGGGGAAGACGGCGATGCTGCAGAGGGGGTTGGAGGGCGTGTGGGGTCACGGTACTGGGGAGGGCCAGGGACAGCAGCAGCGGGAGAAGGTCAAGTCGAGTGTTGACGAGGTCTAGGCGTTGGGGGCTTGTGTGGAGTTCAGGATTTGGATTTTCGCGGCGGAAAGGGACAGAAAGGGATACAAGGTAGTGCCGCGAGTCCATGGGATGCGATCTACTACTGGCCAGATGTTATCCAGCGGGTGAGATGGATGGTAGATTTTGCCAATTGTCTATGCTCTGTTCTGATACAAGCAATCCACCCATCAATCTTCCACGATTCGAAAGTATGTCGATTTCCTCTTGTATCGCTGAGCACTGCCTTTTGCCATGGTTTGATGGAATCTTAACACTGGAGTCAGCCATTGTCCACAAGACGCGTCTAAAGGGGCTCCTAGAGTTCAAAGCGACCCAGAGCCATCCAGAGCCAAAACATCAGGTAAACCTTCCCCGACTGCCCAGACCGTGAGCCGCGCGCTACAAGCCTCAAAAGCGGTTCCAGCGTCCCGGAAAATTTCTGACCCTCCTCGTCCAAGTACCTCGAGATCTCGCACTAGTCAGTCCAACCAATCACTCACCCCGTCGAGACCCTCTCCATGACCGACGCACCAATCCGTTGGCAGACTCGTACACCCCTCCGTCTGACCAGCATCGCAATCCACCTCTTCTATGATTCTATCAAAGGTCCCCGTAACCAGTAACTCCAGACGAGGTACACACCCACTCACCCACGCCCGCACAGGTACTTTTGACTTCGTCCAGACTCGTCTGGGCCCCCTTGTAGAAGCCACGCAGAGAAAGCTCTGGATCTTTTGATTAGGCGACCTGCGTCTCGGGGAAAGCCAAAGCTGCCTCCCCGCGCAAGAGATCTGCCGGTAATGTGTCGTAGGCTGTCTCAAACTGTGGAGCTCGATATGAAATTGATCTCACGCAAAGGCAGGGTCCACAGACTTTCCAGTCATCGGCAGATGCGGATGTGTGGGAGAGAGGGCGGCCTACGTAGCGCCAGTGGAATATTGTTGGCCAACTTGGCAGTAGAACTTGCGTAGCTTTTCATGTTGGCGTTTGGCAAAGAGGTGCCCGAAAACAGTTGGCGGCAGCACCGATGATCTGGACGCTCGTTGACGGATGGAGGCATCGTGTGGAACGTTTGCTGCGAGTCCCTGAAACACGATCTTCTTACGCGGCTGCTTACCCGCGGTGCTCATGCTGGTAGGTCAACATTCCTGACTTGTTCGAGGGAATGGCAATTGCCAAGTTGTGGTTCCAATAGCACCTACCAGACCGTCGTCGTGTTACCAAAGCAGCCGCGACTGCAATCTGCTGTTATCAAAAAAGCGCATCGACTGCTATAGATTTGCATCCTGCTTACCCATGGCTCTTTTTCGGTCATTTCTGAAGCATGAGCTATGCGATCGGATACGAAACAGGGACGTATGCACTTGAAAGCACACCCAGACTGGTTCATCGACTACGGTGAACTTACCATATCTTGCTCAAACACTCTCGGTCGTTTGTTTTGCACTTGCTCCGCATTATTGAAGATTGATGCGAGCCTCGGAGGCGTCAGAGTTCTCTGATATGCATGCGAGGAAGAGGAGCGGGATTTCAGCTTAAACCTGATAGCATATATGCGGCCAAGCTCGCTTCCTGCCAAGCCTTTTACTGCCTGGTGCCGTAGAACGGAAATCCGCTTCACAAGCACGAGGGTCACAACAGCGCAACGCAGCGTCAATGCCCACAGCTCTTGTAGCGCAGACATTCTCCGAGATATGCCTGAATCAATCTCAAACAACGAGCAACAATGAGTATGCTGTAGAAAGCCCTACCGGCGTTTGGTGATGACGGTGATGGGCGGGCAGTGCTGCTTCAGTTAAGACCGGTGCGCCTCAGCCCTCGGAACCACCCCCTAAGATTTCTCCCAGACCCACCTGATGTGTATATATTTTATTCCGTCAGATCTGCTAATAAGAATTAAACCATAGTATTGAAGTGACCCGGCGGCGTCCCTCTGTTGGGGGAAAGGAACACGCTATGGTTTCCCAGTTTCTGAGGTCCCTGGCTAGACTTGTCTCGGCCTGTACTTCGATAGGAATTCTGGGCTGGTTCTCGGAGGCGGAGGCAGGCGGCGTACGTTCAATGGGAGAGGGCGGTCTGTGCAAACACTCGATGATGCTTCCTTTTTGCATTTTTGACAGTCGACGTCGATTGGCGATTCTTTTTTGCTTTTTTTGTGTGAATGGGAGGCAGCGGCGGGGGGGCAATATTGGCCATTGTGCGATTGTGGGTCGCTTTTCCCCTTGTAGGCTTGTCCAAGGGTGGCAGTGCTAGCCAGCTTCCTCATGTTGAGGGACTCCTGAAGGGTGTTTGTCAGGCCTGTGTTGATAATCGTAGGTATGTGTTCAATTTTTGTAAATGGGCTGGGCACGGTAGTTGCCTCTGTCTGTCGTGCAAATACAAACACCACAAAATGAAATTGCAGCAGAGGCTGTAGTCCTTGAGATCTGGCTCGTCGAGGGGTTCGGGGGCTCTCGGGCGGGGCTCCAGGCGCTGGTAGGCTGTGTTGGGGTGAGGCTGCGCGATTTTGATAGTATATATTTTACTCTTCCCAATACCTATTTCGAAATCCGCACCGAATCTTAGACCTCAGAGCAAAGCACGCTGGGCACACCACCCATGTGCAGCGCTTCTCGACTGAGCGAGCGGTGTCCAGACCAACGCAACGGGTAAGGGATTGGAAGCGAGGTTGGGCGGTCGGGGCTTAGGTCTTCGTGTTCGAGAGCGATAGACCGTTGGAGAGTGTCATTGTCAATTCTAAACAAACGGCAGTGGCACGTCCCTGAAGGCTACGGATCAGTCCGTTCTCGTTTTGCAATTTTGCAGGATCGGAGGTTCGAACCGCGCGGTAGACAGTGCTGATTGTTGCTCTCTGTAGATAGAGGCAGCGAGATTCGTGGCTGAGGGTGGGCCAAGCGGCCATCGAGACTCAATGAAAGCGAGCGGCGGGGCGGGGGGCTGAGCCAATTTGGGTCGCCGTGACTTTTTGGGCAAATCGGCCTCGGCTCCCACCTGCCTTTGATTTCAGAATCTTGTGGCAGGCACTTTGCGTGCGGAGACCTGGGTGGCAACGTCGTTGCATGGTCCATGCGAGTGGAAGTCATCGCAACAAGCGTAAAATTTAGGACGCTGCCCGTCAACGTAGTGCCACAGCTCCGGCTCAAGGTTGATCTTTGACCTCGCCATATATCGCATTTCACGACACTGTCTCGCAATCAGACAATGTCTCGCATAATCCATGGCCTCAAAGACTCCAACTTGGATCGAGAGTGGTCTCCCTGTCGACGCTCAAGTCGCCGTTCTGTTTCTTCTTATGCCACCCCCAGGGTTGGGACTCGCAGCATTTCGAGAACTTGTGCAGGTTTTATGCTCGATCTCTCACTCTCAGGAGGGTATGTTCGATGCAGATGGCAATTGAGCGCGAGCGGCGGGAGCCTCGCTCCGGAGATAACTTTGGCTTGGAGGCTTGACATCTTTGACGCGACCGACGGTCGATGTCTGCAAGTTTTCTTTACCAACACGCTCAATAGTCAACCTCAAGTGACCAGCGAGCGCCGTGAGGTAGCTCGAGCTATACGGGGATCGTGTCCATCAATGCATCGCATGCGGCTGGCGAATGGTGATCTCATCGCGGAACGAGGTTTGGTGGGAGTCGCAGTGCCGGACAAAGCTCCTCTGCGAGTCTAGACTTCATCTTGACTCACTTCTTGTCGTCTTCGACAACTGCAGATGCTCAGAGCGGTTTGGAAAGGACGGCCAAGTTATGGCAAGGTTGATATGTCGTGCAGAAAAGCGTGTGATGTGGTACGAGCTTGGCAGGGTCTCACCCTTGCTAGTTCCGATCGTTAGCTAAACTGGGTTCGTCGCTTAACCTTGTCTCGTCGCTACAGCTGGAAAAGGCGGAGGACAATGGGAGGCAAGTCTAAACGAAAACACGAAGGAGCGAGTTGGTGAGGAGGAGGAGCAAATTCATCGAACGTCGACTTCGGCAAAAATCAGCTCGCAGTGAATCGTCGACAAGGCCACGATCAGGCGGCTAAGCATCGATGTGAATAACGCAGATGTGAAGATAAGAAAGCCTAGTCTCAACAGCTGGGCGCCTACATCGGGTAGCATATGACGACCAGCCAACTTATAGGGAATCGTTTCATCAGAACGCCTGCGCCCCCGACACCATCACAAGCCATCTTCAGACTTCCACGCATCGTAGCACATCCTCCACCGGCCGCCTCAATCCGACCCTGACCCGATCCACACGCCACATGTCCTGGATCATGACCGTTGGCATCCGAAGTACCGTCTCCCTAAACAAAGTGCTGGACTTGAAGTCAAGGCTGACCATGACGGCCCTCTGCATGCCACCCTCTTGTGCGCAGAAGAGCACCGCCGAGGGAGGCCGAACGGCTTGGAACATGGTAACTAGTCCATTCCGTGTGTCAACCAGTGTGAAGATTCTCATGTCACCAAAGCCAGCATCTCGCGCTCTCTTGACCTTTTCCATAACGGCAGGATCCTTGGTCGGATCGTCACCAATACATTCCCCAAATTCGTTTTTGCGATGGCGACTCAGTGGACTTCCGGCAACACTCCACTTGAGGCGGCCAGATGGGAAACCGTAGACCATGGACTCGATTGTCTCAATGTCGAGGTAGCCTTCGAAGCCGAAGAGGAACGGTGCAACATTCCATGCCTTGCCACCAAACAAGATGCGAGTCAGCCAGGGGCTCAGAAGCCAGCAAGGTGTAGACAAGCCAAGGAGCACGCCACCCGCAACGATGAGCGAATTGGGCCCAGCTGACGCAAATGTGCTCGTGTAGGTATAGCCATAGTTGTACTGTCGCTTGCTGAGCGAAGACACCGCTGCCTTTTGCAGGGCACCAATGATCAATACCAACAACGCGATAAGCCAGAGGATTGTAAACCCGCGGACAGTCAGGTCTGCGCAGAGGCGCTTCCAGCTATTGTTGGTCTGATGCCATGGTGCATAGAAGGTCTCCCACCGAATGGCGGCTCCGAAACAGCCATCGATGACAACCGTGTCATTGTCGCAGATGCTGGCGATCTGGCACGTGGGCTCGATGTCCCACAAGTTGACATGATAAGCGTCATCGGTCAACAGCCAAGGCTGGTCCTCCCGAAGGGGCTGAACGCAGAGCAGACGCTCCAACAAACGATCGCTGTCGTTGGCCAGGGACAGTCTCGCAAAGGCCTGGAATTGCGAGTCAGTGCCGTCGACATGCGGCCGCCGACGCAGGAGGCCCATCAGAATGTAAGCCAAGTCTCCCTTGAGGTAAGGTGAGCTGCTTCGCACGGACAGCGCTTTCAAGGCCAAGATCACTAGCTCCAAGCGGGACAAAGTGATATTACCCTCATAATGGTCGACGAGCTGCCGTGTCAGGGGAGCATCAGCCCAGAGCAGGGTTGGTAGCTGGCGTCGATCTGCGCTGCGAACCAAATTGACGTTGCCACCGTGCGAGCGGTACATCCTCACTGGTTGATCTTTGGGCCCAAGCAGTGCTTCGGGCAGAGTCCACATCCGAGAACCCCAATCTTTCAGCAGCGCGTCCTCCGTCAATGCTCTGCTGGCAGTGCTGGGCTGCTTGAGCGCGATGGTCAAAGAATAGGCGGCACGGATGACGTCGCTGATTCTATACACGTCTTGTTCCATCTCATCTGGGTCGGACGACATGCAAGAGTCGGCACACCAATAGGCTTCGACTCCAGCATCGGCCGCAGCCTCCCGGGCGATCTGATGTAGTGCGTTGATGTCAGATTGGGAATCGTGGTCGAACTGGTTGGCCGTGTATGCAACCAGGATGAATGGAATGCATAGTTTCTGCGAGCCCTCACCGAGCCATTTCTCGACGATCACCTTCTCCCATGACTTGGTGGATGGGTCCTGGATCCATAGACACCGTGGATTCAGTGGTCGTTCAGCGATGGGATGAGTGGCGTCGATAGATGCGCCCTCGGCACTCTGGGCATCGAGACTCTCCAAGGCGTTGCGGGAGACTTTTGCGTAGCCCCAGTACTTATAGGTAAGTGCAGGATACTTCATGCCGGTGGGATAATAGCTATAGGCCGGTCCAAGCTTGAGATACTGGAAACGTCAGCAACGCTCGATGACCTGGAGGTCTGTACGTACAGCGATGCACAGTCCAAGACACGCAACAGGCCATTTCAAGACAACTCGAGTCCAATCTGCATTTGTCCAATCCTTCCTATCAGGGGGGCCAGAGTTGGTGGGCCAGTTCGCCAACCTGATCATTAGCGGCGCCTTGTTGCGAATAAAGGTACGACGCCATGTGGCCCCACTGTCACCTTTGTAGATATCGTCAGTGGACTGCACCATCATGCGGGCGAGATGTACATCATCGGTGAGGATGAAACGTTCTTCATCGACTCCCTCATATACTCGCCCAGCGGCATCACGGTGGCGGTGGCGAGTGCTGCCGTACTGAAGATTGGCCTTCTTGTGGAAATGGACCGCTTTCCACCAGCGGAAAACGGACGTGGGATGCCAGATGTTGCGGTAGCCGATTTGGTGTAGCTTTCGCCGCGGCTGTGGTATGTCAGTACACTTCCTGCAAATTAGACGATCTAATGCTTACTCCTTGAGCGTGAGGATGAGGTGGTGGTGGTGGTGGGGCTGGGTTGCGTTGAAGTGGCTGTTGTGAGCTGTTGGTCGTGACAGCATATGGATATTCCACAACAGTTTCATTAGCATAGCCCTTCTCGTTGGTCGTGTACGAGGGCGAGGGGGAATGATGCCCCAAGGGTGGATTGCGAACAATCTGCGGCGGAGCGTGCAGCAGTGAAAGGCCCCGAGCCTGTGATGTTAGCAATTGGTCATGCTCTGAGGGTCGACGGCCGTGTACCTGAGAGATATTGTCCACATCCACTTCCGGGGTTTTGGAACCACCATGTCGCTTACGTGGTGGTGACTCATTGGATGCGGTCTTAGAGTGAATGCTCATAGTTTCAGCAGTGGCAGAACCCTTCTCCGGATAGTGTTCCTCCGGTAACAGTGTACCACCATGGCGAGGCTTACGGCTTTGAGGGGTGGATGGAGTGGGAGCTTGAGATCCGGGGTACTGCGAGGCCGGCTGGTAAGACTGTCCGGAGTGGGCTTGATATGGGTTGTTAGACCGGTATAGGCCTGATTGGCCGTAAGGTTCGGGCATCGGGGCAGAGGCAGGAGGGAAGTGGACGTCTTCGGGCAAGATGTGCCCCCCGTGTCTCTTTGGTCTGGACATGATGGCAAGGAGCAGAGACAGAAAGAAGGATATGCGAGCCCTGGGTGTCCCGCATGCTGGCTGGATCGCTCATGATATAGCCTTGCCAGCACCGTAATGTACCTCGAGGATGCACGTATCTCCTTAGAACCCAGGCTGCCCTGTCAGGGGCTATCTGATGTTTATCGCTAGACGGGTCTATTTCCGGGGCTGTCGAGGCGAATACGCCTCGTGTACAAAGCATTCCGGGCTGCATATCGGCCCCAAATCAATATCACTGCCCCAGTAGATGAGGGACAGCTCGCGGACGACAAGATGAGTGGCTCCTTCGTAGACTCGAGGTGTGACACGAAGAGTGACCCCCTGCAGACGTCAAGCCTCTCCGTCTCGGACCAAGCTTGGCGCAATCTAAGACTGTCAAGATACGACAAGCTCTGCCTCAATCATCATGTATCCTCGCCTGTCGATCCATATCCGGGGACTGCGAACAAGGCAACTGCGGTCTAGGCCGTCGGTTCGCCTCGTGTCTACATCAGTGTCCCTTGCCAAACAGGAGACGGCCAATCTGCCTCGTGAAGTTGAAAGTTGACGCCTCGTATCTTTGAAACCTGTGACACTCAGCCACTCGACCAGAAAATGTGTTAGTCTCCAAGTCGAGGCCACACCGGTCAGTAGCTAGCAGAAGACTGTGATAGGGGCACTCTAGCTATGGAGTGAGAGATATTGTGTAAGTCTTAAAGGAGCACAGGCGCGGAGACGGTGACTACGGCGGCACAGGCAAAAATATGGCAAGCAACCTCCTTCACGACTCCTGTCGGTATCAGAGGTATCAGGAGCTTCTGGAGGACACCTCTATCCCGCCCACTAGCCGCATCAATGTCCTCGAGATCGACCTGCCCAAATCCCCTTCTCATTTTCAGGGCCCCTACGCTTATTCGCAAGATGTGTCCCAGCTCACTCAGCTCTCAAATTCGCCGATCCGGGTCATATTGGCGGCCCTCGACTATCCCTCAACTCACACCAACCTCGTCCTAGAGACATTGATCTCCCTCTTCGATATCCCCACAGCCTTCCTTAGCGAGCGCGTTCAGGGCGTGACCCACTCCCTCAACGTCGAAACCTCGCCTGCCGGAGGCGTCACCTGTTGGCTGCATTTCCTCTGCAAAGCCATCGTCAAGCGGCCCGATGCTCCCACCTGGCACCGCGCAGGCTTCTTCCTCACGCACACTCCGCAAAATGGCACTACTCTCCTCTGCTTTGGCGCCTCCAAGACTCTCATCACGCGCCTCCAGCGACTGCCCTTCTCCGCATGGCAATCGATCGCCACCGACCCTCTCGCGATTCTCGCCATCGTGCTCTCGGACCTGCAGCTAATCATTGACGAGCAAGTCTGGGCTCTCAACGACCGGGTCGGCGACTACGAGCATCGTGCCATCACCACCACGCGTACCATGTCCGCCTTTCCCGACGACTACTTTCAGGAGCTACATCTATGGGCCAAGAATGTAATCCACCTCAAGGAGGCCGCCGATGCTTCGCTGTGCACATGTCAAAGCCTCCTGGACGCCATAAAGAACCGTTCAACGCTTTCCTTTTCTGGAGGCTCTAACACCACCGCTACGCTCGCCTACCTGTACACCCTCATGCACTCTACGACCCTCCGCACGGCTTCCCTACACTCTCGCATCCAGAACACCATCGCCTTGTCCTTCAATCTCGTCGCCCAAACGGACTCGCACTCCCTCCGCGCCGAGTCTTCATCCATGCACACGATTGCCATCACCACACTGATCTTCCTCCCCATCTCGACCGTCGCCACGATCTTTGGCTCGCAATTCTTCTCCTTCAACCCGCCCGAAGACGCCGCCACGCCTGCAGATGGCGGCCCCGAGGCTGCAAGCTTGGTGCTGAGCAAGGAGTTCTGGCTGTTTTGGGTAATCACGGTGCCGTTGACCGTGGCCGTGCTTGGCATATGGTTGGGTTTCCATCCAGAGGCGGTGAGAAGATGGTGGCGGAGGAACATACGCAAGGGGAAGGATCGGCAGCGAGAGGACGAGGAGGGTGGTGGTGGAGTATTAATGGGAATTGCAGTTCCTGCTGGAGGAACGGCCCTACAGAATCTCTCCATTCAGGCGACCGGGGCAAGTGGGTTGTCGGGCAGTAGCACTCTGGAGGGGGGAAGTAAAGGTCCACATTGAGCCTTGTAGGGTGAAAGGTGTCGTTGGCTTATCAAACGCCAAGCAGTAGTTGTATGCACGTACTGTTTCCCTCGAGTGTATGAGCTATGTGTAGAGTGTTGAATACCTCAAACTTGGCGGCTAGACAACTCATGTGTCCAGTTGGGTGTTGTCCAGAGACGGCCATAAGTATTCCCAGGACCTGGAGCATCGAGAGTCGTTGGTGACATTTGCTCCGTTGCGAAAGATGAAAGATGCAACGACCGTGATGAACACCCGGTCGTTGAAACGGTTCGGCCCGCCGGCATCTACCGAGAAGCACAAGGACAATGTTGCAAGCTTAGTCCCTTGTCAGCCGAGCATCAGGCAGCCAAAGTAGTCCCCGATGGGCCCGATCGTCACACCGAGTCTTCTTTCTGACTCTCTAGATATGACTCCTGTTCAGAGCGCGATATCATGGCGAGATCTTTTGAGCTACGATAAAGAACCGCAACCAGTCGTAAGGGCGAGGGAGGATCGGGAGTCCCGACACCACAACGGAGCCCGCCCAAGATCACGAGTCGCCGCAACGGCGGAGTAGTCGCCGAGCGAAAAGCCATTGCTTACACGATCTCCGTCAGCGATCCGTGCCAAACGGTTGCTGAGGGTTCGGCGCAAGAGTGTCCCAAACTTAGGGAAACCTGCTGCCGCCAAGGAAGGCGAGCAGGGAAGTGGGCGTTTAGCGCGGGGTTGGACTGCACGCCGATCGAAACATCTTTGTCAGGTAATAGCAACTTTTGAAAGACGGTGAGGCAAGCGAGCCAGCGGCTATCGGTTCAGTGATCACGTTGACATCAAATTAAAGCGCTGAGACCGTTGAGAGCGCAGATCTCGGGCGTTTTGAGCCGGCCAGCGGTATCTCCGCAGGATAGATATTCTTCGCTGCCTTGATTGTACAGTAGACCTAGTATCGAGTTTGTCTGGGCGTGGTGCTGATGCACGACATTGGGGCTGTTGACGTATTCCGGATGACTGCGCCGGTCCGTTTTTCTTCCAGGAAGTGCTCCTGTGGCTTTTCAAGAGACCATGCCTGAGAGCGAAGGTCTGTCTGTCGATGTAAGTCACCATATCCTCGGCTGCTGTTTTATGAATGCTTACAGAACTAGCCAGAGGACGTTCCTAATCCTAGGCTGATTGACGAGAATGGTCAATCATATAGCCAGTCCATCCGGTCTAGTGTGATTGACTATGTGTATACAAACGGTCGACGGTCAGTACTGCCCTAACAGCTTGACCGAGAGCACGACGCCCCGATTGCTGGAGCTGGCGCTCGGTGGCGGATCTACGAGGGCACAGGCTTTCCAACGGTGCCGTGCTCAAACTTTCGGCGCCAGTTTACTGATAATTCGCAGGTACCACGCATTCCGCGCAGGTAATTGGATCGTGTACGTTGATGTACCTTTGTACTCTGACGATCGCTTACATGTGGTCAGCCCCAACGATGAAATTGAGCAAAATCGCATGGATTTGCTTCACCACATCTGGAAATCTTCACTAGGAGGAGAGTGCTTGAAATTCGGAGGCTGTGTGGATCGTATTGATCGAGTCCTGGACGTGGGAACGGGCACAGGTCAGTCAGAAATCATTTCCGGGTGAGCGGTGTTCACAAGTGTAGGTCTCTGGGCCATCGAAATGGCTGATGCTTTCCCTTCCGCTACTGTGATTGGCATAGACCTCTCTCCAATTCAACCAGGATGGACACCGCCGAATTGTTACTTCTTCGTGGACGACGCAGAGCAGGTGCCATGGGAGTTTGAGCAGAAGTTCGACATTATCCACATTCGCAGTATGGAGGCGGCTTTCGGGAATTGGAGCAAAGTCTATGAGCAAGTATTCGAGAACCTTCATCCGGGAGGGATCGTTGAGAACCAGTCCCAAGAGAGCTGGATTCATTCGCTCGACCGAGACACACCCGATGCTGTGATGGAGTGGCAAAGCCTTCTTGTTGGGGCTAGCAGGAGCTTCGGTCGTGATATGCACATGTCCAAGGAGCACAAAAGACTCATGCAAGAAGCCGGATTTCAAGATATTGAAGAAGTGGTGTACAAGATCCCCATAGGGCCATGGGCGAAGTCAGATAAGCAGTTGTCAGAGGTCTGCCTCGGTGTCATGTTGGAGGGCGTGGAATCGTACTCGTTACAGCTACTGACCCGGGAGCTCGGAATGTCGGTGAGTGTTCTCCAGTTACGTGTTGGATCTTATGCCCGCACTCGTCACTGCTAGGAATGTTTCAAACAAGGCTAATGGTCCTTAGCTGGAAGACACTCAGAGGATCATCCGAGACTGTCAAGCGGAGATGATGGATCTCAGCAACCACCTGTACGTAGTTCACAGAGTGACTAAGGGCAAAAAGCCATAATGGAGCGTCGAGATCGGTAGCCGATGGCGATGGACCTAGCGAATGGGATTGGTGCATGACTCGGCTGCGAGGCGAAGCGGGCGAAGTAGCAGCATCGCTTTTGGTCAGTCTCGTCAAAAAGTCCCATGTCGAGGTCAGCACACGGAGAGAACAGAACAGATAATGCTGTAATGCGCAAGACTCGATCTTCAGACAGGTTTGTATAGTCGAAGAGCTTGGGTGGAGGGGTGCCCGAGGGTGTCTTTCCGCCCCCAACTCTGCCCGTTAAGGGAGCGGAAACGGGCTTGGCGCTGCATTGCCCCACGGCACGTCAGAGCAGTGCAGTAAGGCTGCCTTTGGCCAGCCATGAGTTACCCATTCTACCGGTAGTGATGTTGGACGTCTAGCGCTACCAAATCAGAGAAGATGGAGGCGACTTCTGCTCGCATGGCCTCACGGAGCCACTTCGAGGGGTTTGCGCCTCCGAAGAACACCCTCCAGCGGTTCATCTTCAACGCCTGCGACCCCATCTCGAACTACGAGCCTAACCTGGCGCTGAACCTCGAGATCGTCGACCTCATAAATCAGAAGAAAGGCACCGCTCCTCGAGAAGCTGCCTCCACCATAGTGCAGCTCATCAATCACCGAAATCCCAATGTCTCCCTGCTTGCGATCTCCCTACTCGACATATGTGTCAAGAACTGTGGCTACCCATTCCACTTGCAAATAAGTACCAAAGAGTTTCTCAATGAGCTGGTCCGTCGCTTCCCCGAGCGACCACCGTTAAGGCCTAGTCGAGTCCAGGGTAAGATCCTGGAAGCCATCGAAGAATGGAGGAGCACGATATGTCAGACTTCTCGATACAAAGATGACCTGGGCTTCATCCGGGACATGCACAGGCTGCTTTTGTACAAAGGCTACATGTTTCCTGAAGTTCGGAGGGATGATGCCGCTGTTCTGAACCCAAGCGACGTATGTGTTCGACCCGATTCGAGTAGGCCCCGACTAATTAGCGCAGAATCTTCAGTCCGCCGAGGAGATGGAACGGGAAGAGCGCGAAGCGCAGTCTGCCAAACTGCAAGAGCTGATTCGGAGAGGTACCCCAGCGGATCTCCAGGAAGCCAACAGGCTCATGAAGGTTATGGCGGGTTACGATACTCGAAACAAGACCGACTATCGCGCCAAAGCCGCTGAAGAAGTTATCAAGGTGCAGCACAAAGCCAAAATCCTGGAGGAGATGCTGCAAAATCATAAAGAAGGAGAGAAGATTGGTGACGGCGATGTGTTTGAGGCAAGTATCCGCGCATACTTCCCGCCTGGACTCGCTAACAACATACAGGAACTTGCTTCAGCCCTCGCAAGTGCTCATCCCAAGATTCAGAGGATGTGCGAGGAAGAGTCAGATGATGCCGAGGCAGTCGCGAAATTGTTTGAGATCAACGACAGCATACACCGGACGATCGAACGCTATAGGCTCATGAAAGCTGGCAATGTCGCCGAAGCCAACAAAATTGCGAAAGGCACGCTCGGAACTACCTTTGGCGTTGGCAAGAACGCCGCTAACGAGCTCTCACTTATCGACTTTGACCCTGAACCGTCACAACCCGAAGGAAACGAGGCCGCGAATGGCTCCTTGCTCGACTCCGGTGCAGCCGCAGCACCTACCGCAGCTGCTAAGACCAGTGTCGAAGACGACTTGCTGGGCTTGTCACTCGATCCTGGCCCAGGCCAAGGCTTGATCTCACTAGGTCCTACCACAGGTAGTCAAGGACCTTCAAATATCTTCGCTGGCTCCCAACAGCCTCCTCCACCTGAACAACAACTATCAGCATTCTCCTCGCCAGTCGCCTCACCCCCTCCACCGCAGCCGCAAGCCTCACCCAGACCCAACTACGACGCATTTGCCTCACTTACCAGCGCACTACCATCATCTAAACCCTCCACACCCCAACCAAGTCTCCAGCAGCAGCAGAAGCAGGCACCAATTGATCCTTTCGCCGCCCTCGTTTCGGCAAGCTCACGGTCCACTACTCCATCTGGCTCTCGCAACGTCTCACAGGCGGCACCACCTCAAAATAACCAAGCTTCACTTCTCAGCCTCGCGTCTCAGCCTCCGGCCCCTCCTCCGGCCGCTCCGGCCGCGACCGACGATGAGTGGAATTTCGCATCCGCCCTTCCGAGCGAACCCGAATCTTCCACAATTCAAGTACACTCGTCCCAACGTGGCATTAGTGTCGCGTTCCATTCGAAGCGTCAAGCCTCCAACAACGCCAACATCCACATCACGGCCTCGTTCAGCAACACTTCGGCTCAAGTCATCACCGGTCTGCATTTCCAGGCGGCAGTCGAAAAGGCATATTCACTGCAGATGCGGCCGCAGTCGAGCCGCGAGCTACCAGCTGGAAAGCAGAACGCGGTCCAGCAGGAGATTCTGCTGAGTGGGGTCCCGATAGGAGCCGGAGGAAAGGCGAAGATGCGTTTCAAGGTTTCGTACGCGGCAGGCGGCCAGCCTGTAGAGGAGCAAGGAAGCGTACCAAGCCTGGGAATTCAGTGAGAACAGTAGGATTCTGAAGGCAGTGTCACGGTGTGAAGCGTTATGAGCGCGGGCGGCATGATGGTTTGTACCAGCCTGGTAGCCAGGATTAAGCACGAACACTGTGATGTTGACGAACTATATCATAGAGCAGAGTAGCAGATCGAACAGTATTTGCTTACCTTTTTTTTGGAATACGTATCGATCCGCGTCTCTGGTCCAAAATTGTCAAATGGAATCAAGGGGCGAGACGGGCAGCACAGCTTGATGTTCGGCGAGCTCTCCAGAGACAGCCTCTTGCCACCGCTGGCCCTCCAAGACGTTTGCGCATTTCGCGTTGCCTTTCTTTCCCCGGCGCATCGCCCAGGGAGCCCGAAAGCCTGGAATAGAGCCGTGATTATTTAAGGCACGATATGACGAGCAGCACTTCTGCACTTTAGACAGGTGCGCTGCAGACCGCTTGGCCCATGCCGAAACGACAACTCAAACACAGATCTGATGATGCTCTCGGTCAGGAAATAATGCCTGCGAATCTAGCAACTCACCTTCTCGCTCGAGGGCTGGTGCAGGCAATTGCCAGGCGCGCTCTTTCGGGGATTTCCTGTCTCACCAAGAAAAGTGCTATGATAGCAGGTACGCTGGTCCGGCGCGAAACCGTTAGATGAACCTGTCATCGTTCAGGGCCAAAGATGACCTTTCCCCTTGTTCTGAGCTCTATTCAAAATGAAACTCTGCAGAGGTATGGTCGAGTTGAAAGGGGGTCTAAGGTCAAAGCCCAGTATTCGATACTAGACATCGATAGATAGCATGGCAAAATGGCTGGGCAATGTTTCCCGCGCAAATACATCTCCGCTAAACTGAAGGGCCATGGTAGCTCGATCTGCTGGTTCCGTACAGTGGCACAATTGCTTGTACTCCGTACATATCGATTGATACCCTCAGTCTGAGCAGAGCGGATCCGGTTCGACGGCTAAAGTACGGAGTGATGGCACAATCCTGTGGCTGTTGCAAGGGAGTGAGAGGCGTTGCTGGTGGACAGCAAGGGGGCAGTGGGGGTACCAGTTTGACAGCACGCCACTAAGTGGTGAGGAGGAAATATTCTTCCAGCAGTCTTTCCACCTTGCAGCAGCCTTAGCCGGTGTCAGCCACCGAAAGCAATTTCTTCCGGGCAGAGGAGATTTCTCGAGCACCAATGCCCCGCGCCCGTCACCTCGTTTGCGGGGCGTGAGCAGTGTACAACGTTCAACGGAAATGCCTTTCCGTTACTTTTCAGCTCTTTGATGTCATTCTAAATCGAGACCTGCCGTACAGTATTCATCAACCACCGGGTAGCTGCAGGCAACGATTCCGGAGAACGCTACGAAAGCAATCGATCTCGTTACGAAAAGCGTGTGTCGATCAATAGATCTCAGGTACGTTGTCATAAGTTTTCAGGGGTAGCTAAAACTCTGGTTGAAGAAAACCCTTCTGGATTCCTGCTACCGCTGGGAGGCACTGGGTCGAGGAGCCCTGGCATGGTTGAGGCGACAAAGCCGACTCGATTGACCGTTCCCCCAGCTGATGCAAATCTGGGCTAGGGTGTGACCGGACAGGCACTCCAGCAATGACCGAAACCAAGATGATGGACCAAGTCGGGTCTGCTTGCGTTAGTGCAATCGGGTTATAAAGAAGAAGGGGGGTTTTGTGGACTAGCCGCGCGTAGAGATCCGCGCAATCTGTCGAGATCTCGATCTCAGGCATCTCACTATGAGAGGCTCCAGATGATAATGTGGAAACCTGCCACCACGTGGTCCGCTGCATGATGGTGAAAAGTACCGAGTTCCCACGAAGAATTGTACCTGCTATGTAAGCCGTATGCATTTCTGGACGCGTATCCAGTTGGACGACCCAAAGGTATCGCAGAATCGTCAGTGGCTAAAGCTATGTCTCGGAGCTTTTCGTCGCAGGAAACCGTACTGTAGCTCGAGGGGGCCAGGTCGCGGATTGTGAGTAGATCGGCGATCTGGACTCACGGCAGGGAATGGCAAAATTCGAAGCCCGCCCGTAGTTACCGAGTCGGGCATGGTTTTCGACGTGCGATCAACGTACGGTTCTACATCCTAGTGGGTGGGCGTCGATGACAGATGGCCATCGCTGCTCAGATCCATACGAGGAGGGCTGTGCTGGCAGCGATTTGTCCATAGAAAGGGGAAATTGTGAGCGAAGAGGGGTCCGATCGCTTACCCAAGCAGAGCTTGTCCGCAGGAAGACTGCAGCCTGTGACGCTCCATTTGGTGACCGGAATATCAGTTCCAAAGTCATCTTTAGCAAGTAACCCTGCACCGCATGCGGCGTTTGGCTGATCTGGTGCCGTAGTCTGGCAAACTTACACGACCCTGCCTCTCGCCCGCTCGACCTGTCGGTGCGCCTGCGCTGTGCCCGTGTTCTAGAGCTCTCAGAACCATCATCCGTCAAGTGTCTTGACCACAACCCCAAGCTGGTCGCAGGACCAGAATATCAGTGAAAGAAAATCAAAATCTTCGATCGTTGCCACCCGATCGGATTCGCGAGAAATCTCATAATTGCATCAGATGCAGCATCTGGCACTGCGCTATGGGCGTCAATTGCGGGCACGGAGGCAGAGCCGTTGGGGCGCTATAGCGATTATCGATGCGCTAGCATCGGCGCTAAACACTAAACGTCCCCCCCTGTGGCAGCAAGGCCTGCCACCGGGAGACGAAGCTCGGACTTCCTGCAGCGCCGATTTGTATGTACGAAGATCGATGCATGCCCCCAGAACCCTATGATCATTCACCTCTGGGCGGTAGAATCAACGCTCGTCGAGAATCGGCAGTCATCCTGCACATTGGCATCCGGGCGCTGTGTCTCCGCAGCAGTCTTTGAGCTCCAGCGTTAGGCTGCCCAGGACTATCCGCCTGCCCTTTCGAGACTGGGGCCGCCCACACGGCTCACCGGCATGGCATTCTCAACAATCAGCATCCCTCCCCCCAGCTGCCATGGCTGAGATCCTTTCTAACAAGCACCGGATTGTGCCGTGGTCTCTGGCTTTCATCGACCAGCACCAGCCCCTACAGCCTAGAATTTAGCCTTTACCCTTCTCCTCTTTCGCGACACCGTGCCGGAGCTTCCACAATCATCTGGCAGGGCTAGCGTCTCTGGTTTCTGTGGACATTGGACAATCCGTGACTCCCCTCTCATGCCCCACTTTGGCACCGTACAGAACTCCAGCTTGCGAGACCAAACTACTGCCCCCCGATTTGCCGTCTCTTCGCTTTTCCGACTTCCTTCCCAATGATGATCCCGGTTTGCCCTTGATCTTCAATCCCCTCGCTCGATACGTACCTGGTACCGATTAATCTTCTTCCCGCCTATCATTCATTCTCTCTCGGCGAACGCGCCTCGCTTGGTCCAAGCATTCGCTTCCGAGCCCACACCAGCACTGCCCTGACTCGAGTGCTCGCCCGCTTACTTGTATTTGTCTTCCCTCTGGTTCTCGACCATCACATATCTCGCCACACTCACCATCTTCATACCTTTTCACCGACTTGCTTCATCTACCCAGGTTATCGTGCCTGACAGACCACCTACCGCAGTACCTTTGTGCCGCAGAAACCAAGTCCTCGTCCATAGGTGCTCAAGCTTCGCCGGAGACCGCTCTCGCCACTCGCAACTCATCTTAGTATCAGTTGTCACATCTACGCCGCTGGCCTCTATTTGGCCCCTCCAGCTTCATTCAGTATCAGCTACCCTCCGCTTCTAGGCGTGATTAGCTAAGGAGATGCCTCCTACACGTACCATTCCTCCCGCTAAGGCCGTCAAGACCGAGCGTACTCACGAGGAGAACCAAGAGAGGTGTGTTAGATGCCCCTGCTTTAATCATGCCGGTACTAATGCCGATACAGAGCATACATTGCAGCGTCTCGCAGGAGTGATCGCAGTCTTGAGGCCAGAGTAGAGTCTGCTCGCAGAGCATCAGAGATCCACAAGCGTCGCACCGGTCGCTCACTTCGTGTCACCGAGCAAGATGTTATCAACGAGGAGATGTATGAAGAAGAGGACGACGACCTTCCACTCCAGTACCGACGCTTAACAGCACATCTGCAGACGGGTTCCGCCGATTTCAATCGACGGCTCGCGGCCTATCTGACCAACCAAGTTGCCATGCGCAGTGCTATGGAGCAGATGGTTAATAACCCGTACCCTTCACAGTACGGCAATCCGCAATATCCTCAGACGCCACAGAACATGTTTCAGTCACCCATGCTGAACCACAACATGGCGCAGTCGCCGGCGCAGTCTTACAGAGCCACGCCATACCCTTCGCCTCATCAGTCCAACTTTCGACAGCTTCATTCCAGGGCTTACTCGATGGCTGGTCCAACTCCCGCCGTATCCAATCCGCGGCAGTCTCTAGAGCAACGACGCCTATCGACACCGAGCGTACCACAAGCTGGAGTCCCAACGCCCATCAGTACTGATCGTGGCGAGGCTGACTCCGACTACATGAGACAAACCCAGTCGGCAGCGGCTACCCATGGGCAGTTCCCACCACTGTGGCAAGACATGGGTCCCTTCACAACCCAACTTCCTCGCGAGTCCCAGCAGATGCTAGGCCCGGTGCTCGATGCCAATGACCCGTTCCAAGCCCAGCTCATGGGCGGCTCCGAGGATTTCACCAATGTCTCCGGCTATCCTTGGAGCGACATGTCTCAAGGCATTAAGGGTATGCCTGTTCACCCATCGGCTTGGCCGGGCATGTCAGCTACCCTAGCCCCGTCTGCTCTGGACTCAACGCCTACGTCGGCGGGGAGCACACCCAGCACTGTCGCACCGACTGCCAACGATTCTACTGCTCCTTCAAGTGGCCTTGACTTCAACTTCAGTCAGGAGTCGAAGGGCTTGAACATGCAGAAGCTGGACGGCAACAGCGATGCTCTGGACTCCGACCAAGCTACGCCCGGAGACGGGTTTTGGGACAACTTCGTCAATGATGCAAGCTGGGCGGACGACTCCATTACCACTGCATAAAAACAGACGTATCATCGTGCTCCGCCTCATTGCTGTGGCGTTGAGCCCAACTGGCTTATTATTTTGCTAGCCAGTATAAAAACCCGAAGCAGAATACCCAGCGTTCTCACACTGTGACCACTTGGATACTGGGGGCAGCATTTTCCACCATTGACGCATCAGTAATGCCAGGATCTTGCCCGGCTAGAGTATCACCACTACACGAAAGAAACCAAAATGCGCTGATTTTGAAAAATCCTAACCACAACGACCACACATCCCAAGTTCGGATCAGTTAAGTGAGGGACAAAGGGATTCATCGCTACAAGACCATGACTGTCATGACTCTGTGCTTTTGAATGCTCGATACCCACCTTAGCGCGTTTTGGAAAGTTGTTTAAAAATGGCAACGAATTGTGATATTTGTAAGAGAAACAATAAGGCGTTGAATGTGGACTGTACTTAATATGTCATACTTCACTCCAATGAAATTCACTTTAGGCTTGATTTCGTATTGGCGAATTTTTTTCGTACAACAGAGATATCTCTGATTTGCGTACAGCATCCTCAGCCTGCATTTTCACAGTCCTATACCTTGCTCGTGTAGATTGCCTCAACATGTCTAAGAAGGTCAACGACTACAACTTGATTGATACGCATCTCGGTCTTTGGCTGATCCGTACAGGCTGCGTATCGTATGACTCTCGGAGTCACCAAAACAGCTTCTCGTCCAAGCCGTAACGTGCGGGAGACGGCGAAATGACAGAGAAATTCGAAAATCTGGAGGGTTCTTGGACCTCGAGATCAGTAGTGCCTCGGATCACAAGCCAGCTTAACTCCGTCCCAAACTCCGAACCACAGAAAAGCTCTTGTTGATATGCCAAGCCACTGTGACTGTACTTCATCGCCTCGGATCGGTCACGCGAACTATCGTTTTGTAGTACCATCTGCGTGCTGTGGCCCCAGATCATAAACTACTTGCCGTATCAGACAACCATTGGTAACTCAGGCGTGAAGAGGATGGCCGAGGAAGGAAGACCCGTGAAACGGCAGAAGACCAAAAATTGGGAAGGCGGAGGCAATAAGGGCAAGGTAAGCGGAACCATTCCTCCGTACATTGAAGTCTACGATACAAAGGCCTACCCGTTGGGACCAACAGACAGAAGCCATGAGGCGCCCAACGGCTAATGTCGTAACGCATAAAGCCCTGGCTATCAACTGCCTCACATGGTCTTCGTCCGGGGCTCCCTGGTCTGATTTGCTGATAGCTTTCTTCTGCAGACAGGAGACAAGTCCAAGTACCGTTCACAGGCTGCCTACGCGCAAAAAAGAGCCAACATCAGTGCCTCTGGACTGCAGAGCGGGGATGTAGGCATGTTTGTTACTTGCGACAAAGGGAAAGAAAAAGCATGTTTACGCGAGATGGAAGACCTGCTCAGTGAAGAGCTTGGTCTCGACAATGACAGCGCGCCAACAAACACGCTACCTGAAGGAGACAAAAACGAGAAGACTCAAGCTGAGGCTGCCCCATCAGATAATGCTGATCGCGGCATCGAAGACGACATTGAGAGGGAGCTCGCCGAACTAGCAGGTCAGAGTGTGGCCGGGGAGAAGCGGAAAAGGCCATCTGAAACAACCAGCGGAGAAGCCGATTCAGCCAGCAAGACGGCTAAGCTTGGTTTGGTGACACTCGATATTCCCTGCGTCTCCTTTGTGCGCTTTCCGCTGGGGTTTGAGCACGAGCCTGTGAGTGTCGTGACAAAGATCTGTCGCGATGCGGAGTCACAGCCCGAGCGTCAACGCAGTCGCTTCATCAAGCGCCTCACGCCACTGAGCCGGGTGCGCAAGGTGATGAGTGGTGGTGTCGAGGAGCTGTGCAAAGATGTATTGCCACCGGTATTCGGTGACGGCCAGCCACGGAAGTACGCCGTCAGAGTGACGGTGAGGAACAACAACCAGGTCGAGAAGGATCAGATCATCAAGACTGTTGCAGGGGCGGTAAGAGAGCTTGGCTTGGTGGGTGGAGATGACGCGGAAAGCAAGCATAAGGTGTCGCTGAAAGGGTACGACAACCTGGTCTTGGTAGAGATCTATCGGAATGTGGTAGGCATGTCGGTGGTAGGAGACGATTGGGAACGACTGAGAAGGTTCAATCTTAGTGAGATCTATGCCGAGGGGAGAAAGGCGAAGAACGACTCGGAGAGTCAGAGGAAACCTGCTGTCACCGAGGTGCAATCTGCTGATTAGAGGGAGGCTGGTCTAGCCTTGGGTTCCAGTTGGACTGAAGAATTGCGACGTAAGTGGCACGGCGGCTTGAAGCTTTGCAGCATAGCATACCGCTTTGCCTTGCACTGGAGAGGGGGGCTGTAGTATTCCTCCGGAACCAATCAGCAAGATCGCCAAACCTTTAGCTTGGCGCGGAGAAAGTCTTCTCGAACCTCACAAGCAACATTCTTCGCCCTCTCTGCCACCGCATCCGGCGGTAAGGGGCACATTGAACGACGGGATGTCACCTGAATCGACAGGAAACCAGCGAGCCAGTGCTTCCGATTCTGTGTGCACGGTGCTTTGCTCTGCCGTGGCTGCATCAGCCACCGACCTGACATGGCCTCCCTGCAGCCACAACCGGCCGCCTAGCGTTCAGTGCCTGAGCGGTGACTGTCAAGTGACTTCATGCAAGCCCTGTTCGTCATTTGATCTCCTTCGATGTGCCCAAGATGAACTTGATAGCCGCCTCCTCGAGGCACGCAATGATGAGGCGGTCTCTCCCAATATGTACGGGTTGACAATATTGCAATGACGACGCGGCACAGGTCTTGAATATTAAGTCTAGCAGCAGCACATATTGTGAGGGGTCACTTAACACGCCTCTACCGCCACTCCCCACACATTCACGCGACGAGGCGGTTTCCACTCGGGATAAAGGGGCGCTAACAAGTGAAGAGGAGAAGCGCAGACGGATTGCCAAGCAGACGCGTTCATAACATTGCCCACACAGGGCTTTGTTGCACACATTCCTGCTGTTAACTCTATCAACAACACCATCCATCGGCTCTGGAAAGCGTCAGCACAACCTCGTGGTGAGTCCCTCTTCCTTTTACGCTGGCATAACGCCTACTTCTTCGACATTGCTGCAGTTTGCTCTGCGCATCCTCCTGCGACGAGATCCCGGTCGGACCACTCCTTTCGATGACCTCAACGCATCCACATCCCCACATTCCAGACCGCATTGCTTTGTGTCCAGAAGCGGAAGCGCCGAGGACTACACCTCGGCGGTCATTGTTTGCCTCAGGATATGCCGGCAGAACAAAGGGCACGACCCACCGTGGCAGTGCGTTGGCCGGCCGCATCAACACGCAATTTCCTTGATTGTCTTTCGCATTGCTGGTGCGTCGCTCTTTCCCCATTGCCACCGTCTCCTCGACGACCCGCTCTTTCTCCTATATGCCCATCAGTTCCTGGAATATCGCGCGCGTTTGTGACTTCCTCACCCGCAAACCCCACGCTCGTTAGCAGTCACTCTTTCTAGTCGCTCTTTACTTCAGCTGCTGACCATATCTGCGCTGCAGCAAGCATTACTTTCAATTCTCAAACCCGATTTCGCCCTTCCCAAGCAATGAAGAGCACCGCTATCTTCGTCCTGGCCGCGCTGGCCGCACAGACTGTGTCAGCCGTACCGCATCGTAAGTTTGGACGAGCCAGTAGGAAAACAAGCGCTGACGTACCGCAGGTCGTGACCACAAGATTCTCCATCAGGCTCGAGCCGAAGCAGGTGCCGTGACAGTCACTAAGACCATCGTGGAGCCGAGCGCCGTTGTCTGGGTCGACGATGCTGGCAATACGGTCTCGACGGAATACAGAGGCTCTCCTGCTACAGCTGCTCCAGAAGTCAACAACAAGGTCGGACCAGCTATATTCGCTGGCAATGTTCAGCCTGCTGTCCCGAACGTCAATCGCCCTGTATCCAGTACTTCCGCCAGCCCTGGTAGCAACACTGGCGCTTCAGTTGGTGCCACTGGCAACGGCGGCTACGGTATCTGCTATGACATGATCAATGCCCAGACTCAATGCAAAACCGCCGATCAAGTCAATCAAGACTTTGCTTTCCTCTCGCAGAATGGCTACAAGATGGTCCGAACCTACGATGTGGGGTGCAACATCGGTATCGTTGCTACGGCGGCGGCAGCTCACGGCATGAAAGTCTTTGCTGGTATTAATAGCATCAGCAATGTGGCCGGGGACCTCCAGAAGCTGATCAATTACATCAACGGTAACTGGGCCGCTGTGGACACGGTCAACATCGGAAACGAGCAAGTCAATCAGGGCGCTGCGTCGGCCTCGCAAGTCACCGCTGCCGTCGCTCAAGGCCGTGCTATGCTTCAGAAGGCTGGCTTTTCCGGCAACGTCGTGACCGTTGACGTCTTCAACCAATTCATCGCCAATCCCAGCCTCGGTTCCAACTCAGACTATATTGCGGCCAACGCTCACGGCTTCTTCGACACAACCAACAGCGCGGCCAACAATGGCAACTGGCTTCAGAAAGAGTATACGCAGCTGAAAAGCATTGCGAATGGCAAGAAAGTCGTCATCACTGAGTCTGGCTGGCCTCATGCCGGTTCGGCGAACGGCGGTGCTAGCGCGGACCCTGGCTCACAGTCCACGGCCATCGCAGCCATCAAGACTGCCTTTGCCGACAAACAGGACTCGCTGTACGTCTTCCAGGCTTACGACGCGAAATACAAGCAGCCGGGCGCCATGGGCATTGAACAATCATTCGGCCTTTTCGGCTCTAATTAGGCAGATTATGTCGCTTGGAAGGACTGTACAACACCAGCACTGAACAGAATAACGACGCTACGATGGGCTTGATGGCGTTATGGCATACAGACCCTTTTTCTTTTCTAGAGATAGAGATGGTGGTCCTCAATCGCTTGTGGGCATTTGTGCCGAGGAGTGTGGGACGGGCCGTTCTCGGTAGCCGGTGCTTTGACTTCAAGATCGGGACCCTGGGATGCAATTTTCCTCCTGTTCACACATTGGGGTGCACAGGCTTTGCATAGAAGGCATTGTGGTGCGGAAATAAATGGAGCTTCAGGATAGGCATTGCCCTCTGCGGTGTCTTTTGGCCACGAGGCTGGATAAACATGAACAACGCACATTTTACCAGTTCTCACACTTGGACAGGGCAACTCTCCAGGCTGATTCAACAATCGTGTGTGGCTTACAGTACCGACCATGTCGTACTCCGTACCTGGCGTAGTAGTGGTAGCACCCGATGGGCTGGTGTGGAGCGGGGCGAGGCGAGATGTAAGTTGTGACTGAGCTCGTTGCGAGTGATGCGGAGGGGTTGGGCGCAGGTTTCTGCGGAGAGTTCACTCACATCAAAGCCTGTTGTATGCAGTCGATGAATTCGTGAGCAGATAAATATTTCCGTTCCGCGTTTGGGAGGAGGGTAGGGGGGGCCTGCCTGTCGATCAGCCGCTGCAGTACTCCGTACAGTTGTTGTTGTTGTAGTAGTCTACAGGAGTGAAGCTCGCATCGCGCAGCCCAGATTCGGAGCTCGGGTCGTGTGCATTGGAATCAGACTATTGCAGTAGATATGGAGTATTCCAGATGGGGGGAACTCGGGCAGGGATCTTATCTTATAAGAGTGGGCAACACCAGTTTGGTTTTGGTTTCGGTTTCGGTTTCGGTGCGTCGTGTCTTGGTGATCGTGGCTGCGGAATGTGTGGCTGTCATGTTATTCACGGGTAGAGCTCGGAAAGGGTTCGGAAGTGGCCCGGGGGGGGCTTAAGGCGCGCTTGCATGTATGTCGACTTTTGCAAGCGAAGGTCTTGGACGGACGGGCGAGCGTGGAGGGAGTGCATAAGAACGGAATCGGATGGTATTGGGTACACTTTCTAGAAGCGCCGTTGAGATGGCCAAAGTTTCAATGCCTCTTGCTGGACCTGAGAAGCTGTGGGAAAGCCCAGCCAACGGGTTCTGAAGAGGACTGGGCAAGAAGTAGAAGCATGCACTACTGCATGACAAACGCAAAGTTCGGCGCAGCTTCATACTCGCGTATCCATGGCAAAGCACTCACTTCGTGTACGGAGCACTCTCGTACGCTTTCCCTACCTGTCGGGAATGAAATTGCACATTCGGATAGTGCATGATGCACGAAGCGATTCGCCCACCACAATGGGAGCTCCGTACAAGTACCTTCGTATCGGTGCACGCGCCGAACCGCACCGCATCGCACCGCCACAAACCCTTTCTCTCTCTCTCTCTTTATTACTCGGTACACCGTAGGTCAGGACGGGCCCCGCTCCAGCCAAGGAAGCTCGGTCGGAGTGAGAAGCTTGTGCACGACTTAGTCCCGCGCGCGTCTGGACGCGGATTCCCGGGACTGTAAATTAATGCCCACGCCCCGATGCCTTCACGCCCCCCCTTTTTTTTCAATGCAGTTCGAGTGATAGCGGCGGGGGGCTTTATCGGATCTCCCCAAGACACGCCAGGCCAGAGAACTGCCTCACCGCACGGTTTCGGGAGCTGCTCATTCGTTGCCCTGACTCGACTTCGCCTGTATGTGTTTTCGAGGGCCCGAATCACCGGATACGGATGTGGCAACCGGCCCTAACCAGGGAAGGTAACGTGCCGCAGACGGGAGAGCAACTGCGTAACAGTATGGAGCAAGTGTCGCGGTGTGAGGAAGTGGAAAGCCAATCGCCGCGTGCAGCATGCAGCATGCAAGCTGGCCGTTTTGATGTCAAAGAGGGACGGGACCAAAGGACTAGGCGAGGGTTAAGCGAGGGTTCGGCACTTGCGTTAGGCGAGATTCACGAGGCTAGGCAGGGTTCAACAGGGTGGGGGGAGAAGGGCAGAGGGGAGATACAGTGGCCCTGTGTCGCAGGTACTGTGGATGGCTTGCAGGACAACCTCTCTTTTGATCTTGTAGAGATATCTGTCTGTAGGCTGCTTGGACGCTATCGATCTCCGCGCGATTACCTCACCTTCCCTTTCTCTCCCCCCTTGCCCGCCACCACCCGCATCGGCATCCCCAGCACAGGCTTCGCCGAGAACTCGATCTTCTGGAACCACCTCCGCTCACCTCCCACCCCACCGAAGCCGGCCGGCGCCCTCGGCGCATCCCGCGGGTACGCAACCTCCAACCGGTCCAGCCAGCCCTCCGCCACCATCCCCAGCAGCACCATCTTCATCTCGTTCATCGCCAACTCGACGCCCAGACACGCCCGCGGGCCCTTCTCGAACGCCCGCCACGCGTCCTTGGGCACGGGTCCCAGTGGGCTGTCCGGCAGGTGGCGCTCGGGAAGGAAGTCGTTGGGTCGCGGGAAGAGGTCGGCGCGCATCCCGAAGCCGATGTGCGCGATCCACATCTGCTGGCCCGTGATGGGGAGGTCGCGGTCGCGAAACCGTACGGTTCGCGGGCCGTCGGGCCGGGCGGCGCGGGTGCTGGAGGCGGGGGAGAAGATGCGGAGGGTCTCTCGGATGCAGGCGGTTGTGTAGGGTAGGTTGGAGTCGGAGAGGAGAGATGGCTGGGCGGAGAGACGTTTGGCGATGGTGGAGAAAGGTTGGCTGCGGCCGAAGACGGAGTTGTGCTCGGTGCGCATGGTTTGCAGAGCGGATGGGTGTGTGCTTAGCAGGGCGAGGGTATAGGAGATTGTGGACGAGGTGGTGTCGTGTCCGCCGAGGAGCAGGGACTTGACGTTGCAGACGGCCATGCGCATGAAGTATGCGTCACGCGTGGGATCGAGATTGGGTTTGTGTTCAGGATTGAGCTTCTCGTCCGAGTAGGCTTTGATAAAGAGGTCGATGGCTGCGCGGCCTCTGATGTCAGGTGGGTTCGCATGTCTCTCGTGGATTGCTGCCGTGATGATCTTTGTCTGCCGACTGGCGTGCCACCATCTCGGGATTGCTAACAAGTACCATTTCGGGCTAAACGAAGGGGAATTGCATAGTCTACTTGCGTGCTTGAAGTGGTATGCCAGACGATCGAAGTTGCGCTGAGAGTCGCGATCAGTTCCCAGCACAATCTCAGAGATGACGTCGAAGGTGAGAAGACTGGTCTGATCTTGCGTAGGGAAGACCTCGCCCGTTTCAGAGAAGTTGGACATCTTCTCCATGAAGCGTGTAACGTGCTTCGCTAGGATGGGCGTCAAACTGGCGATATAAGATGGAGCAAAGCCAGAGATGACGATACTACGGATGAGCTTCCATTCTGGACCATCGACCGCCACGATTGACGGTGAACCGACCAAGGGTGTGACAAAAGCCCGGTTGACGGGATGTTTAAGCTGGGGTGTCGTTTGGGTGAGCTGGCTGGCTACCTCTGGATCAAAGATCATCATCAAGGGATATGAGGCCGGCCACATGTCCAGGTAGAAGACAGGAGGCATGTTATACTTCTGTCCAATGTAAGCCATGAGCTGCTGGTAATGAAAGTCCTGCGGCAGTTCGCGCATGGTCTCGCCGACGAGCTTGAGGTGACCCCACCAATAGTCGTGAGGAGGGCATGGTACTGTCTTGTAGAAGGCCCGTTGCTTGCGGAACTGGATGATGAACCTTGATAGCCATACTGTGAACAGGATGAGAAGGCCGCCCACGATCGTCGATAGCATCAGTTTCATTGTGGCAGACGGTGGTTCTGAACGTCCCTGAACCGGCGGCAGCAAGGTCTGTGTCTATCGTTGCCGGTCTGTCTTCCTATCATGAAGGAAAAGAGTGGATGTGTTGCTCCGCCAGTGCTCTGAAAGGGTTCATCTCGAAGGAAGCGAGCCCGCGAAGCAGGTCCCCAAGTGACCAATGGCATCGTGAACCAAACCTTGATGCGTCAGCGTTAGGCCTCCCAGATTACGGCCGCAAGTGTTGCGAGAGGCCATGTACGAGTAGCCCGTCAGGGTCCGTGATATGTCCATCCTGCGAGCGATGAACTGCAGACAGCGGCACGAGCTTGTCGGGAGTTTTACCAAGCCTGCGAAAGACGTCGAACCATTAATTGACTACGGTGGTGCGCATCGCCGTTTGTGCAGGTCAAACTGTGGCTGTCGAGTTGAGACAACCGTTGGGCGTGGTCCTCATCGCCTTCGCGAGTCCTTCGCTTCATCTGAAGCGTAGGCAGTCTTGCCTATCAGGGGCTCATCGCCTGAAGCATGCGTGATGTATGCCGAGGTACGTACCGGAAGTGAAAGAACGTGATGATGGCAATGCCATGTCAGGTCCCTGGGGAACAAGGCGTCGGTCGTGGTGGTGACGTAAACCCCCCTGCGAAACCGTCCGTCTGCCATGAGCGCTCTAGAGTAGGTGCTGTAATGTTCCAAACGCCTCATAGACTCTTCCTTTGACTTACTCGGTAGGCACAGGGTTTTCCACTGCATGCACGACCCGAGCCGTAGCGACCTCTTTTCTATGATACTCCACCCCAGTCCCATTTCTCATCATGCACGACCCGACTTGCTCCACCACTCCCTTTCGAGCCTCGTCACACACAAGACTCTGCTTCTCCATCTCATCCGCCATGCAGCCATAGGGACACCAAGACTTCTCGAAGCGAGGTCCAACGGCACAGAAACAGAGGTGTTTCCCCACAAAAAAGGTTCTAGAAGGCCCATGCATGCTGCATGCAAGATGCGGAACATTGCGTTTTTGATGGGTTGATCTGCAAGCGCCGATTCGTTGGGTTTTACGGTGGGGGGGGGGGCGTGAAGACGGATTTCGATTTCCAAGCGACGCTGGTGACACTTGCTCAGGGCCTGCGAGGGTTCGGTCAGTCGACTGTGGAGGGGGGGAGGGGAGGTGGCGCCGGGCGGAAATAAGGAGTGCGCGCCTATCATGCGTGGGGAGACGGGATGGCGCGTTTCAGGTGTTGAACGTAGTGTCGACACTTCCTTTGCAACTTCATTTGTGGAGAGCTCGTTGCTTGGACCCAACGTCCGGGGTTGACTGTGGCCTCAGTATGGGAAGAGGGTCGTTGCATGCTCGAATGTCTCAAGGAGTACAGCTATTGTAACGTCTGCAGCTTCGTAGAGAGGCTATGATATTCATTGCCTTCCACCTGTGAATGACTAGAAGGCCAAGTGATGCGGGATTGACCGACGGTGGCCCTACCAACACACACCTGCTCACAGTACAAGCAGCATGACACAGCTAAGTAACACAACCCCATGAAAGTAAACTGCGCTCTCTCCACGCCGTCGTCCTCCCCCATTCCCCACGACCTACCCCTGAATTCCCTGAACCAGCGCATCGCCCAAAGCGTTGAAGCGGGGATCATTCTGGAACTCATCCCTGCTGCGCGCCTTCCACGCCGCACCGTCTCTGCCCGGCACAGCATCCGCACCGCTGAAGGCAATGTACATGACATCCGCCTCGTCGTGGCCGCTCTCGTTGGACATGCCGTCGCCGAAGCACAGTCTTCCGAGGCCGAGCGACGCCTCGCCAATCACCGAGTGCTGCCCGTCGTTGCCGTTCTCGTCACCCCATACGCCGAAGAGCTGTGGTTCGCGGTGTGTGTTAGTACGATCATGTGCGGAGAGGGAGGAGGGGGTGGGAAAGTAAAGATCAAAAAGCGGAGAGAGACACGCATTCGACGAGATGGAAGTAAGTAGGAACGTACCAGCTTCCCGTTGCAGACCACCGCCATGATGCTCAGCGGTTCGATGCCGTGATCCTGCGGCCGGAAAGTGCCGAAGCCAGGCAGATTGCCGGAATTGTCGTTGCCGAAGACGACGAAGCTGTGGAGCGAAGCGTCAAGGTCCGAGATGCCGTACGTGGAGACGATGTTCTTGAACGACGTCTGCCCTTGGGTGTCACCGCCGGAGTTGCAATCAGATCCCGGTCCAAGGGCGCCGTCACAGTCTACATCCATGTCGGCGAGGTCGCGGCCGGGGCCTTTGATAAATACAATGCCTGGGTTGGCGTTGTCTTTGCAGTAAACGAATCCTGGGGTAGTGTCAGCTCGCTCTGGAGGCGGTATCAGAAGGGCTCGTACGTACCTGATCGGCCGCCGCCGGAGTCTTTGTCGAAGAATGAATCACTGATGGGATTCTGACAGTTTCCCGCTGCCTGAATGCGGTTGACGAAGCTTGCCAGGTTTCCGGGAACGGCCTTCGAGGCCACTAACTGGAGAGCCATCGCCATGCAGGCGCCGAGAAGCTGCCACTTCGCCATTGCTGCGGTAGGTGAGAAGGTTTCTTGAGTGAAGTACGATTCAGTGGCTGGGGAGCTGTCATGCGAATAGAGCTTGATCTTCCAAGAGCATTGGAAATCTCAGCATATATACCGACACCGCGCAGGATCATGCTCGTTTTTCTTGTGAGATGCCATAGTGCGGACAAACCCATCTCCATTGTTGTTGCCCTGTTTCAACAGGCGAAATCTGTGTTGTACCACCACCCCCTGAGCCACCCCCGAATAACGACTCGCCCGTTGGTTTCGGCCCCCTCTAGATAAATTAGAGTTGCAGTCGTTTTCTTCTCCGCAACTAAGCACAGCGTCAAGGCCGCCTTGCAGGGCTTGTTCGTGTAGCACAGCCGCAGCGACGATCGCGTAGTCGTTGCGGGGGGCGATGTCGCTACGCATTCATGTCCGCGAGGCGACGGTCAAGCAGCTGCAGAACAGGCATCAGGCACATCGCTGGCTGGACTGTCATTGTTATGTGGCTGAGGAGATATCAGACGACGACGTAGTAGGATCCATGTGACACGAAACGCGCCGACGAAAGTGGCTGATGCGTAGTAATGATGATAGGTACTGCCTCCCACTGGCAGGCTGTCTGGGCTGCATTAGGTAAACTTGGCGTCTAGAAGAAGGCAACCCATGCCGCCTGCTCGTGAAGCCTAGCGATTTGCCCCCACTATTACCCAGGTACGACATCGGCCCTCGTCACTCCGCACCCAGAAGATGCTACAGTAACAACGTCTCCAGACAAAACAGCCGTTGCTCGCCCGCTTGCTTCGCTCCTTCCCTCTCATAAGCCCCGGTTAGTATAGTCAAGCAATGCTCGATCGAACGAAAGCTGAGACCGCGCGAAGATGGGCTGTCTTGGAAGTTGGGCTGCTTCCTCTGACGAGGTAAATTGCTCCTCAGGCCCAAACATACATCTGTTATTGAATGCGATTCAAGACTCAAGAAGCGACCGGTCTGGGACCTCTACATCAGTCTGTCGATACCCCGATCGTTTGGCTCACGATGCCCGGGAAGGGTACTTCTCGTCTTTGGTAGGCACGTCCACGTCGCGATCGCTCTCGCTGGCGTCGAAGAAGTCGCCATACGCCCGCTTCTCGAGGTCGTCGCTAGTCTGGCCCATCTTCCTGGCGCGGCGGCGGAAGAAAATGCGCTTGCCCCACTTCCAGGTTTCGATGCCGGCGAAGAAGAGCGTAGCTTCCACGAACACAATCCCCCACTCCCAGGAGATGCCGGTGTGTTTGAAGACATCGTGGTTGAGGACCTGACAACGACTGGTCAGTATTGGTCGTGGCTTTTGATAGGGCCGGACCAAACAGGGGCACTTACGGGAATGTATAGAGTTGGAAAAATCGTCACGAAGCCGGCAATGATGGCCCAGAACAGGAAGGGATTTCTCCACACGTCGTACATCCACTGGGTCAAGTATTTTTTGCTCTTGGGTTGCATACGGAAGAAGCTGCGGCGCGTATTGACCATTTCCCAGGCGAGAAAGAGGGCGAACCATGTAAGCGACACGAACGTGGTAGCGCGAGCGCGGAAGACGGTGTCGCATTGCTCAGAGTATGAGGTGTTGCAGCCTTCCCCCAGGTTGCCATCGCCGAAGCCATAAAGCACGAGGAGGAAGGAGGACAAGCATAGTGCGGACATCCAGAGGCCATAAGCAAGCTGTTTGTGTTAGCTCTAGTGTTTTTGATTCTCAGATGGACATACCATGTCAAAGCAAACTTCCCTAGTGAATACCCCTACTTTCAGAGGCATTGGTGGTCGCTCAAGGATATCAGGTGCCGCAATCTCCAAGCCCAAGCCCATATCAGGCATCCCAGAGGTGATCATAATAATCCACATGATTTGAACGGGTGCCAGAGGGAAGACCGACAGGCCTGTGCTGTCTTTGAATGCCAGGCCGATCAGGAGCGTACAGGCTTGTGCGATGTTTTCGGCCAGAAGATGCAAGATAAACTTCTGGATGTTGTCAAACATGCGCCGGCCTTCTTCGATGGCGTTAAGGATTGAGGCAAAGTTATCATCGGTCAATACAATATCAGCGGCGTCTTTAGCTACGTCTGAGCCAGCCATGCCCATGGCAATGCCGACATCAGCAATCTTGAGGGAAGGGGAGTCGTTGACACCGTCACCGGTCTGTATAATAGGTTAGCGTGTCCATCATCTAACGTACTGGATGTTGATTCACGCACCATGGCCATGAAGGCATCTCTGCGACGGAGGGCCTCGATCATGCGGACTTTGGTGTTTGGCGCACAGCGAGCAATGACAAGCGGCAGCACTGGCAACCGATCCAGCTCTTCATCAGTCAGCTTGTCGAACTCTTTGGCAGTCATCACCATGCTCTGTGCGATAGTGGCCGAGACCTTGTTCATATCTGGCAGAATGTGGACTTGCTTGGCAATGGCGCTGGCAGTACCGGGGTGGTCGCCAGTGAGCATATGCACCTTGATACCGGCACGGTGGCACCGCTTGACCGCGTCAGCAGACTCCGGACGAGGCGGGTCGTACAGGCCGATAAGGCCGCGGAAAGTCAAATTACACTCGATGTCCTCTCGTGTGGGAGGCCCATCTCGTGAAGCACGTCGGCCGTCACGAGGATTGTAGTCGCGGCTGGCAAGGGCAAGAACACGAAGACCTTGGAAAGCCAACGCCTCCATGACCTTGAGTGTCTTGTCCTTTAGGGAATCAGAGAAACCCACAGTCTGGCCATCCTCCCAGATAACCGAGTCGCAGGATTCGAGGACTCTTTCCACAGCGCCCTTGGTATAGATCATTTGCGCCTGTGTTTGGCGATCTTCGAAGATGACTGACATTTTCTTGACGTCTGAATCGAAGGGGTACTCGCTGACCTGCTTGTATTTCGCCCCCTCGCCGTCGACGAGGCCGTGTCGGTTACGGTCAAAGCGGGAGGCAAAAACCTGTAGCGCGATTTCCGTAGGGTCTCCCAGGGCAGTCCATTCGCCATCGTTGTTCTTGTGAACCCTGGCAATGTTGCACAACCCTGCAACCGCAAGGAACGCCTCAAGATCCTCATTGTTCTCCAGTAAACTACTGGCTGAGGTAGATTCGTCATCAGTGAGCGTCTCGCTCTCGGAGAGGCCTTTAGTAGGAACCTCAACCGAATGTGCCAGGCTGGAGGCTGTCGGGTCAAATGGGTTATTCGAGATGCCCACAGAGTAGGTGCCGCGGTTCGGAATCCATACTTTTTTGGCAACCATTTTTCCTTGCGTCAAGGTGCCTGTCTTGTCCGAGCAAATGTCTGTGACAGCTCCAAGCGCTTCGAGTGATTTGAGATTCCGCACAATGACATTTCGCTGGACCATGTGTTTAGTTCCTACCGCCATGGTGATGGTCAAGACCACAATCAAGGATGCAGGAATCATGCTGAGACCTGTCGCGACTGCGTAGATAATAACCTCAGCTCGGTTCGAGAACTCGTTGGCGGCCAGAACGATGATTGCGCAGACAACAGCAATACCGAACAGAAGTATTGCCAGGCGGGAAAGCTTTCTTTGTAGAGGTGTGCCCACGTTGAGACCGAGAAAATTTCCAATAAAGTCGGCCACCGTCAACGTCCAGGCCTGCGCAAGGTGTAGGGGAGATGCAGTGCCGTCGTCGCGACGTTTGACCGGGCGACGTCTCGAGTCCTTCTGTCTCAAGCTCTGCGCGATCGATCCGATTTCCGTATACATACCAGTTGCGTATACGATACCGCGGGCGCGACCTTTAGTTACAGTTGACGAGCTATAGGCCACGTTCAGTCGGTCACCTGGTCCAGTATCTGGATCAAAGACCGCTTCCTCCTCCTTGGCCACAGGAAGAGATTCACCAGTCAAGAGCGCCTCGTCTGTCTCAAGATTGATGGATTCAACGATCCTAGGGAGAACGTTAGTGACAGTGAAAGTGAATATGATAAGTCCAGACATACCTGAGATCGGCCGGAACGGTGTCTCCAACCTTAAGCTCGACAAGATCTCCCACCACGAGTTCGGCTGTAGGGATGTTGATGGTGCTTCCGTCGCGGACGACATTTGCGGTGGGTGAACTAAGCGAGCGCAAAGAGTCCATAGTCTTTTCAGCCTGATATTCCTGCAAAAACCCCACGATAATGTTCAATGCGATAACGGCAGCAACCACACCACCCTCGATCCATGACTTGATAGCGAAAGAGACTACCATGGCCATGATGAGAACCAACATCATGGCATTGGCGACCTGGCGAATAAGAATCTTGATAGGTTGAACACCAGGCCCATCCTCGAGTTCGTTGCGACCAAATTCATTCAACCTCTGACTGGCCTGTGATTTAGAGAAGCCAGTCTGGGCGTCGGCCCCGAGCTCTCGGACCAAAGTATCACAGTCCAGAGCATGAGCAGGCTTGCTCATGGGCTTGTTGCTTTGCCCGGAGACGTGATTATCCATGGCGTCGAGGTTTCAAGGTGGAGGAAAGAACAGAGACTTACCAAAGCGCTGGTCAAGACCGTAAATACGATTCAAAGTCTGGCGGATAATGCTGCATACCCAGAGCATTCCAAGACAGTCGCAAGCGCTTGGCGCCAGTGATCATGCAAAGGCGGTCACATAGGTACGCAGTAGTACGTACGCCGTTGCTTTCACCATCGATGGGTGGCGCTAATGATCAACAATACTGCCGTTTGCAGTATTCCACCGTCACCTACCGAAGCACCAAAGCCTTGACAGCCTCGCGGTTTAGACCGGACCAGTGAAAGGACAACCCCATGGCACGGTTGCACGGATGCCCAGGCAGTCCGGGAACCAGTAACGACAGGGAAAGGATTCAATGTAGTGGAACACGATCGGCGGCAGCGTTTGGGGAGATTTTCCCATCTCGCGGTAGGCAGTGTTGCATCTGGCAGCACCTGCCAAGCCAGAGACTTCCGTCTTCCCGCAACCCTTGGCTTGCGACCACTAGCTGCTAGATCGTCTTATCAGCTGTTGAAATCTTCGGTCGTACGTTAATTCGCGGATTTGTCTCCCTTGTTGCCTTCAGTTATGACTCAACAACGAGGAGTAGCATCGGTTTCGGCCTGCTCTTGCCCACCTATCTTTGACGGCTATGCTGATGAGCAGGACCCAGCCTGGTACGAAGGCAATCGACCGATGCCGGAGTCATTGGCAAAGTCAGCAGTCCCAAGCTGGTCGCTCAGGAATCGGGGAAACCGCATCATCGGTGCCCATGGGCATGTGATGGCACGGAGCCTTACTAGCCTCGGGCGACCTCTGACTTGGGAGACTAGGTGCAGTGGGTCTGAGAGTAATAGATTTCCGTTTATTGCCTTCGAGCCGCCGACAACGCCCGACGTGACTGTACTGCTTCGTCAACCATTGTGCTTGAGCTACAAACGCGAGACATTCGTGCTGCTCTTCTGGTAAGCCACGCAACATCATCGCGCAGAGACCGTTGACCAAAACCTTTGATATCGAACGTACAAGGGCGAGAAGAGTCACGCAGTGACGAATGCTAAGCACGCGAATGATAGCCGCCTTCCGTCGTTGTCGAGGGATTCTAGAACTCTTGCAGTCTGGCATGTAGTGCGGGACTGTGACACCCTAGCGACGGCTATCGGGTATCCCGCTTGCCGATGGGGCTAAGGCCACTCAGCCGGCCGCCAAGACAATTTGCCAAGAAACTCCACCGAACGCTTGTTGTGTGACAAGCAAAGTACGGAGTAGGGGAGACGGTTCCTTTATGCACGTGCGGCAGTTGTGGATGGGTGGGGGTTGCCAAGATGCGTGCCGAGTGTTGGAGTTGCCTATATACAGATACGTACCGATACAGAGCAGTGGTTTGATAACTTTGAGAAAAGATCGCGATGATTCTGGTAGCGGCGGAAAGCTAGCACTCGCGGAGGGGCCCTCGAAACGCTTTTCTCATCAATGATCGCAGAGACCATGATTCTTGGCCATGATTTGGACCTGCGGCAATAACTTGTAAGTACGCGTTGTCCCGTGAAGGGGTTCACCGGACGTCCTACAAGAACGGCAGGACGGAAGAGGGAGTGCTTAGCTCGTTTGGCTGTTCCCCGGTGCTACGCTACGATTTGGATCTAGGGACTGCTACGGAGACGACGCTATATAGATGCTGGAAGCGGACGAGGAAGTGAGGCTGACAATGGCTTGCATTGGCAATTCAGACTATGTACAGAGAGCCCTGTGCTGCGCCTGCCTATCAATACAGCGGGGTATTCACGACCACCCAACTAAAAGGTGGCTTTCATCGCTAACTAAAGCAAATGTGTGCGTATTCAGGGTGTTTAGTTTGTCTTTGGGTCGTCTGTTCGACGCGTCCCTCATTGGCTTTTTTGTGGTTTCTTTTGGTTTTCTGGTTTTCATGGTTGATGAGAGTAGACAGGAGTGATCTGACTACAGCTCGGTTTTGTTTTTTTGTGGTGTCACTTGCCCGCGGGTCATGCGGCAGCTAACAGAGTTGGTCGGCTGAAGATCTCGATTGTTCGTTGCTCATTTGCTCAGTATTCAGTGTTCAGTCGATGGTTGGTAGAAGCCCTCAACCTCTTGTGGATTCTTGTTCAATTCTTCTGGTAAAGCGAAGCTGCTGTATTGGCTTGTATGGTCTTTTTTTAATTTTGGGTGGAAGATTCCGCACTTGTACTCGAGATGGCTCTTCAAAGCTGACGGGGCTGACTGAGGTTGACGGACATTGTTAGGTATCATTCACTGTGTATACGTCTTTTGGCTGCCACCTAAAGGTTACGGGCTTTTTGCAATATCACAACAGGCCCACAGCGGGTGAATGTCGAGGGGAAAAGCGCCGTCTAGCAGCGGAATCGAACAGCCTCAAGCATGGGAACTCACCCTCTCAGCTTTATTTCAAAGTATTTAAAAGAGCACTGAACTTGTGACTCTCCGCCGCGGCACGATTGCCATTTCGTCGCAGAACAAACACGCCAGATGGTACAATGGACGAAAAACGAAGCATATCCGCTTCAGGTAGATGCGCTATTCCACTTTTGGATTCTCTGGCCAATAAGAGCACTCGGCTCCACCCCCTACACATTGCACAGCCATGCACAACTCTGGTAGAGCGTGGAGCATAGCAGACTGCGATGCTTGGAGTTTATCGTGGTCGAAGTTCTGTACGCAAGATTTCGAGCTATACAATGTCTATTTTTCCACCTGAGGGAATTCCACTGTTCAGTGTGGCGTATTGCCGCCTTAGCACTATTCAATGTAGACTGGCATGTGGCAGCTTACTCGAAGGCCGGCGAATCTTTGAGACGGCTTTTACAGCTCGGGGGCAGTACAGTCGATGCCGGTGTCAATGGCAGGATCATACCAATCGCTGACCAGGGTGGGCTGCCAGCTGTTGCGATAAGAAGGACTTCAAGACGACGTGTATGCCACTAGTTTGGTCAATCACCTTAAACGCAAGAGAAGGGTATGCGATGTTATGACAAGCACCAATAAGCTTCGGGCTGTAAAGTCTGGTAAATCCCAATCCCTGCAGGCTCTCACGGCCTCAGCCGAGTTCACTAGGCTAACTGGTGACCGGAAGTCATCTGCGACGTAGTCCGATCAGCAACGTGAAATGTCGATGTGCATGACGGTGTATCGAGGCCGCTACAAATGTCACTGTACAGACCGTCGACAGTAATAACCGACAGGAATATCCATTACGTCCGTAAACGCCTTCGTCGTGACAGTCGGCGCAATTTTCCCCACAGACTTCAGGCTTCCCCAGGCACGAACGTGGAATACGAAGACCTAAAACGCCACGAAGACCCCCTATTGGCCCGCTCCCTCACCATCTACTGACCAACCTGGTCAAGACCGTAGAGCATCGGCATACCGTGTAGTGTTGGAAATGTCGTTCATGGGTGTCTCCGACAAACATATAAAGCTCTTGCTCACATCGTGATGAAGCACAGCACGCCTAATCACTAGTACCTCTCCGTCCAAACATCAACACAGCAACTACGATGACCAACACCGTTCTCAGCCCCGAAGCCCACCCGCTCTCCTCCGCCAACATCACCCTGACGCCTACACTATTCTTCCACGGCGACGGCCTCACCGCCGCCCAATTCTACACAACCCTCCTCCCCTCCTCCACCATCACCTCCCCCACCACCCTCCCCAGCCCCGACGCCTCACCCACGACCCCAGCCCCAACAACCATCCACCTCACCCTCCTCACCCACCCCTTCCTCATCATCAACGTCCCTCCCTCCGACCCCAACACACCCCCACCCTGGACGCCCAACGAATCTTTCTCCTTCACCCTCACCGTCGACACGCAAGCCGAAATCGACCAGCTCTGGGACGCGCTGACCGCCAAAGGCGGACAGCCCAGTGACTGCTGCTGGTGCAAGGACCGCTGGGGCGTGAGTTGGCAGGTCGTGCCAAGGTTGTTGGTGCGGTGCATGCAAGGAGCCGAGGGGAAAGCGGCGCAGAAGGCGGCGATGCAGGTCATGATGGGCTGGCGAGGGGGGAGGAGGCCCGATGTGCGGGAGTTGGAGAGGGTTGTTGGGGCGTTGGCTTGATGATGGGAAAGGGAGAGGATGTGGACAGGTTGGTAGTGGGAGTGTGCGCACGCGAGGAGACTGGGCTGGACTGGGCTGTTTTGGACATAGGCTGGGGAAGGGACTTCGAAAGAGGATAGCAGGGAGATATGGGGGGTTGGGTGCTCGGGGCAAATGCATGACAGTAAATCTTGTGGTGATGAAAGGCAAGGTCCGTTTTCATATTCTTCATTCATGTTCCAACTGGACTGTTTAGCAAGTGTCTCCGAGACATCATGTGCGCCGCTGCCAATAAAGCTCGATTCCCATCCCATCAATCCAACACAGAACCCAGGGCGAGCCTATTCCTCGCGCCGAGGCTCCCACCCCCATGCCTCATCCGCATTCTTCTTCCCCCTCGTCTCCGGCACCCACCAGGAGATGAACACAAAGAAGAAGGCTGCGAAGCCCGCAAAGATAAAGTACGTGATCCCTTTGCCCAGCATCTCATTGACCACGGGGAAGAACTGCGCCACCACAAACGTCGCGATCCAGTTGCTCGCCAGCGCCCAGGACTGCACTGGGCTAACCGCTTCAGGGCCCACCAGCTCGCTCGCGAGGATGAAAGGCACGGGGCCGAGACCTGTGGAGAAGGATGCGACAAAGCAAAGGGTGGCGACGGCGGAGAGGACCGGGATTGAGGCGCGGATGCCGATTCCGAGCAGGATCGACGACGTACCCATGCCGGCGACGGAGCCGAGGATGCAGGCCTTGCGGCCGAACTTGTCTGGGAGCGGCGAGCAGGAGACGGTGACAAAGAGGTTCAGGACCGAGACCAGGATGTTCAGAAGCGCGCTCGATGAGGTGAGGAGTGTCGCGAGCAGCGAGACGCCGTACATGACGATCGAGTTGATGCCGCACAGCTGCTGGGCCGTCATCACCATGATGACAGCAAAGACGGCAGGGAGTGTTTTGCGGTTGCTGAACACCTCGAAGATGCCCATGTTGCGGTGTTCGCTCTTGCCGTGGGCCGGTCCGGAAGCCGGAGACAGGAGACCCTGTTCTTCAGGTGCAGCGTATCCATCTTCAGCATCCCACGATGAGGTTTCCTCGGAGATATCTACGCCTTCGCCACGGATACGCTGAAGGCTAACTCGCGCCTGCCGTGCCTGACCGTGCTCTGCCAACCAAGTAGGGCTCTCCCCTGCAAAGAGCAGTCCGATGAATTGCACGCCGCCAACACCACCCGCGGCGGCCAGAATGATACGCCACATCTGTCCATGGCTCAGAAAGTAGCCGAGGAGCTGCGTGACGACAATGCCGGAGCAAGTCGAGATTTGTGTGAGCGCCCCGAACATACCTTTCTTCCCAGGAGGAGCGACTTCAGAGATGAAGAGCGGCACAACGACAGTCGCCGAGCCGGCCGCCAGGCCTGAAACGAAGCGTCCGACAGACATGACGGCAATGCTTGGTGCGACGGCGGTGAGCAAGCCGCCTACAAGTGCGACAACAGACGCGATCCGCATTGACAGCAATCGACCGTAGCGCGCCGAAAACGTGCCTGACGAAAGCGCGCCAAGCAGGCCGCCGAGGGTGTATATGGATGAAACGAGGCCGATCTCAAGCGGACTCATTGGAATGCACTGCGGCAGCGTCGAAGACGTCGCATCGCCCTTTATGCGTTCTCGCTTGCATGTGATGACATCTTGGGGAGCATTGAGTTCAGCCTGGATTGTTAGCCGAAGCTCTTCAAGCGCTGGGCGGGAGGGAGCTCACGAGGTGGTAGCCGAACAGAAACGGACCAAGTGCTGCAGTAAACAGCAGATATACCAAGCGCCCGGTCACTTGCGACAGCTCCAAGCTCTTCAAGAGAGCCATGACCCTAAGACAGTACTATATTTGATATTTCAAGCTGAGAGCGTAGTGCTTTCGTCGGCTCTTGACGCTTGAATCTTGCGAATCGAGGGGCAACGGCTTTGGTGTCTGGAACCCAGCTTTGGACAGAAGATTCGCGCGTTCTTATCACAACCTGAACTAGAACTTGACAAGGGGGCAAAAAGTATGATTGTAGGGCCCACAACAGCTCACAGTCGACTTTAATGAGGATCAAAGGTGTTGAAGGGGTCTGCAGAATCAAAGGCCGCACTGACGCGACGGCTTGGCGTTCAGGCGCCGGTACGAAGCGAGGTTGTACGACAAGGCAGCTCGTCGCCTACCGCCGCGTACACGGCATGGCATCGGCCTAGGCAGACGCAGACGCAGAGGAAAACGACAGGGTTAAAATAGCTTGTGCTGCACCTTTGCCGCTGTTTTGATATTCTCTAGCTGTTTTCTACCGTTGGTGGTCGCCGCTTCCATGCTCCTTTTCGGACTTTCGTCAAAGTCGGCACTGTCGAACCTGCGAAAGCAGCGGCTACTATGGTATCATCTCTGGTATTGTTCCACACACGCTACCTATCGTCATTAGGGAGCCTTCGTAGCACGATCGTATCCTCCGCTCTATTGAGGCTGACTTGCGAGCTGTGCAACCAAATCACTTGCCACATCCAGGAAAGGGTAAGGACTAGATATTTCCTTCTCCTGGCGATACCTCGTGCTCATTGGTGTCCAATATCCACCGGAATCCTGGGAATCCTCGGTACCAGACTGGCTGCTAGCATGCTCAAAGCCACTCGTCGGCCTGCTAGAGACAGGGCTAGTAACAGCGCTGTGGCTCTGGGGGCTTTTAGTTCGCTCTTTATCCTTCTTGGGATCATGCCAGACAACATTCTGGTACCCGTCGCACTTGAAGTCGACAACATACACATTCGTTTCCAAGGTGTAGAGCTGAATATCGATGAAGATCCATACGCCAATGTGTTCACTTGGCAGCTTCTTGGGCATGCTGGAAACACTGCCGGATTTGCTGGACGGTTGCGCTGGACCCGTGAACGCGTCATGTCCGTGCTCACCGAAGCTGCTGTTTGGACGTGTTGAAGATTCGCTATTGACAGCTGATTTGGTTTTCGGGGCCATGCCTTGATAACTGCCGAGCGCTCTGGCAACGTCTTCCGATGCGAAGCCGCCAAGCTCCTCAATGTGTCTTCTCATCTGGTGTTTCGCCTCGTTTGGTAGGCTCACAGCTGAACTATTTGCCGAATTTGAAGGTGCTTCTCCCGGCATTAGCATTCCCTTTTTGAGAATGCGAGCTCGAATACTCCACGCGTCACGTGGAATGTAATAGTCAGGAGGCAGGGTGGAATACTTTGACTGAAGCACCGTGTACTGCTCACCGGATTCCAGGTCAGGTGGTAGAGGGTTGGCATCAATCTCTTCGCCCTCCGGTGTGACATCGGCTGCGCTGGCAGGAAGTATCTCCCACTCAGCGCCAACGTCTTTAAGTGCACCATATAGACACCGCATTGCTTCATAAGGCTGGTTGCGAGATCGTATGCCGAACTGCCATCGGCGGGCCTTCTTTGCAGCCTTTTTGTCGTCCACTGGCACAGGAGTCATGGTTGCGGGCTTTAGCACATCTCTCAACTCATTCATATTGGTGACCGATCGCGAATGAGGCTTCAAAGCCTTCGAAGTAGCTTCTTGTTCCTCTTTTGATCGGAAGATCGGATTGCCTTCATTATCCTTGACCTCTTCTGGGATTGGGACTGTCGACTCTTCGTTCTGTGCAGGGTACAAAGCCAAGTCCGGATCATCACCACGAGCCTTGGCTTTATCTCGTATTTGCATGAGCTCATGATGGACATGATGCAATGAGGTATTGAGCACTCGCACGTTGGATATTCTCGGCCGCTCTTCCTCACGTGGGACAGAAGGCGTGTCCGACAGAGTTCGGCTCGCGCGCGGTGGGTCTCGGCCGCCTTTGGATGGGGTCAATGGTCGAACTTCGTCTTGCTGCAAGCGCTGCGCCATAGGTGACATGGCATAATTATCTCCAATGGGAGGCGAAGACGCGAGGAACAATTCCAGTTGAGGATTATCGGCGGTATATTGAGCTGATTTGGTAAGCAAGTTATCGACCTCGGGCGGCACAGGGGACTTACGAGCGCTCAGCATGAGTTGGTTCTCCCGCACGATCAAGTATGCATCCTTAATTGCGCTGGGCTCTTCTTTCTTCAGGGCATCCTTGACATCGTCTTTTGCATAGCCCATCGTGCGTCCAAGTCGGGAAACTACCTGCTCGTGAAGCTGCTCGGCTTCCTCCTTTGGCTTTCCGGGCGCGAGCTGGCTCGGATCAATCGGCTTAGATGCGTCAACACCAGTATTGAGGAACTCTTCGACAGGCTCAGTCAGGTATGCAGGAAGACCCTTCAGAAACCACTCATCCTGTCTGATCTCTGGTATTGTGATACGATGAACGGGGTGGACCTGTAAGCACCTCTTGATGAGGTTGACTGCGCCTGCAGGTGTCTGTGATGGGATGTGGAAATTGCCAGCCTGGATTTTTTTGAAGAGTGCCGGGATGAACTCATCGTCAAAGGGCAGCCTGCCCACGAGAAAGACGTATAGGATGACGCCGCAGCTCCAGACATCCACTTCTGGACCAGCATACAACTTGCCCCCAATCACTTCGGGCGCGGCATAATTAGGGCTACCACAACTTGTCTTAAGAAAGTTGCCGTCTGTCATGATGTTGCTTAGACCGAAATCGGCAATCTTGACGTTCATGTTTTTGTCCAGTAAGAGGTTTTCGGGTTTCAGATCTCGGTGGACGATCTTATGTCTGTGGCAGTATTCGACGGCGCAAATGATCTGTTGGAAGAGCTTCCTCGCCTTGGCTTCGCCTAGCCTACCATGTTTGACAATGTAATCGAACAGTTCCATGGGGACGTATTCGAGGACCATGAAGATGTCGGTCTTTGTGTTGATGACGGAATATAACTTGATGATATGTGGGTGTCGCAGAAGTTGTAGATAAGAAATCTCTCGCTCAACCCGTCCAGCCATGTCTCTGCTTATGAGTTTTCGGCGGTTGATCTGTTTCATGGCGACCTCTTGACCTGTGACTTTGTGCTTCGCAAGCTTGACTTTGCCGAATGAACCCTCTCCGATGGTCTTGACAAAGTTGTATTGGTTGAGCCGGTTCAATGCTCTCATCGTACCCGGTGACTCTGATTGAGACTGCGGGGTGTGGATCGCATTGCGCACAGGTGGAGAGACGACGGGAGGTAGCGATGGACGAGGTTTGTTGACGCCGGAAGCCGGCAGCGATATAGACAATTCATCGTCGTGAATTGCGGACGACATATTGTTGTCTGCTTATGATTTCGTGCGATGAGGGCGGTCGCAATTGAGCCTGATCGACAGGCAAGAGACGACCTATGTCAACAATAGTCGCTCAACTTATTGGTCATCGCAATTGGATGGAAGCGCCTGATGGCAGAGCAAGGAGAGTGAACGGGTCGCAGCGTTTGACGTCTTGCTGGTCCGGTACTGCGCGCGTTGAGACGTTTGGCGAGACTTGAAACGTATTAGATACTGAGGAAGAAAAAAGGTCGTGTGCTGTAAGTCGCAACGCATGTGAAGTGTCACGGACGAGCTAAGAGCCAGCACAAAGTGATGAGCGGGCGGCGGGTGGCGTGCGGCGGGGAGCCTGCTGGATTGGGCGCAATGACAGCATCCAGCTGGCTCGAGCGTGTGTGTAGCCCCTCGTGGCCCCTCAGACTGCCCCGCTTAGCCCACTCGCCCGCCTATTACCCACCTTAGAAGCCTGGGGAAAAATGTGCACGAGATATCATGATAGCGTGCAAAGGTTTGATGGATGTATCATTTGTGAGTCTTCTTCAACAGAATAGCACAGCTCATTCGGGACCTATCTCTTGCGTCGAGAATGCTTAACCTTGAAGATGTCCACCATTTCTGCTCCCGTTTCACCCATTACATCTTATGCACTCGACGGTGGACAATTTAGAGAAAGTAATAAGATCATTTCCAAGCTCTTCTGAGGTGAAGCCACGAGTGAACTCGCACGCGCTTCACCTACTGGTAAAACCAGTATTCGGCGACATACTCAATGTTGAATTCATCTGGCTGCCCCAGACAGGTTCCAGGCACAGCACCTCCTGCCATCTCGACTCGATAGATTTCCCAAGCCAGATCTGAACTCACACTATGAGACCACAGACCATTCACTGCGGTGTCGTTTGGGGAGGAGACTGACTCTAACGGGCGAGCTCGGAAGGTGGCGATGTCGTAGAGTGTGATAACGGCCGTATTATCAAGAGTTCCCACTGATCCCATGCAATCCAGCGTCGAATTATCGTCTGCACCCAGACCATAACCATAAAGCTGCGGAATGAGGTCGTGGAACAACTGCTCGTTAGGGAGGTTGGCGGCAAGAACGGCAGCGTTGTAGAGCTCGGTGTATTGAGCAATGAAGGTAGGAGGATTGGCTGGCAGGAGGCCCTCGCAGCTGTAGTTGAACAGCCCGCTACCGATAGCCAAAACCTGGAGCGTCTTGTTTGCAGCAGGTCGGCTCAGAGTACTGAAACCTGCAACAATAAGTGTTGTTCTATGGCGTCCGAGACGATACCTTACAGTTATCACCAGCACAGCTACCGCCAGCTAAGGGCACCGTCCAGCCAAGTTCAGACACGGGTGGTACGTCTTTGAGCTCGCTGCGGCGGTCGTACTCGCGGAGGCCTTGGGCTTGGAGGACAAGAAACGAGAGGAGGAGGAGAACGACTGTGAAGGGTCGGAATGAAGGCATCGTGCCAGCTCTGAAAGGAGTGGCTGGAGCGGTGATAACGACAGCACGAATATTGATAAGAAGGTAACGAGTGTCTTGTGTATTGAAGGAGTGTGTGGATCGAACGATAGAAGGAGCGGACGAAGTTGGATGAACGTCTGCACGAGAGGAGTAGACTCTGTAGGCACCCTTAGAAGACACAGTTCTAGTTCATAAAGCGTGGCAACTAGGCAGACGTGGTGTTTGAGGGTGGCAAGAGGTTAATCTGAGCGTTTGCTGAAGTGAACTTGTGTGCTGTGGTATAATATATGAACTTTTTCCGCCCTCTCTTCCACAAGTCAGTGGATGCTCATTTGGAATGACTGTTCGAGGGACACGACTTACCTTACTTTTTGCCCGCAGTTGCACCAGTAGAGTCACATTGTTTCGGGAGGTGGGTAGTAGTGTGATAGGGGATTCCATTTTGTGATCGCTGGAAAATAGTGTACAAATACTACTGTCATGGCCTGGCCAGGCGACCTTCGTTTTTCTCCAACCAACGCCTCGCTCGCAAAAGACAAATCAGATAGCGACAGCCGACTTGCGCCTCGTCGCAACTATCGCCCACACGGCTTGAATGTGCGACAACCGGCATTTATTCAGCGCCGTCGGAAGGGGGCTTCCTCCACATCTGTTTCCACGGCCCGTCCCCGCCCATCTCATACGCGTCGTTTCGCATGCCCTCGAGGACACCCATTATGCCGCCTTGCCTTAGTCGCTCGAGGACAACGTTCATACCCTCCTTTCCATTGAGCAAAGCACTTTTGGTCCGCTTGACTCCGACGAGCTCCACAGTGCGCTGAATGCCGGCAGTGGACCAAGACGCGAAGAAGCTCTGCTTGGGAGTCTCCTCCTCGTCGCTCACAGAGGCTCTTTTCGCTGTCTTGCCCTGGCCAAGGCGGGAAACAAAGGTAACAGTTGTTTTACAGTTCGTGCCATCGGCAACCTGAGCCTCTTCAACCGCTTCGGCCAACGAGGCTCTTCTTTTGAAGTGTTGGCATTCGACCACACTCAGAATGCCGGTCCATTCCATGTTCTTGGACTCGGTCTTCATCCAGCCCTCCTTCAAGTCGACCACACTTTTCTCGAGAATGAAGCTCTCGCTTTTGCCACCAGGGCCCGCCAGACCACGCGGGAGGAGGCTGAGGATGCCTCTAGGTATCTTGGACTTCTTGAGGTGTAGTCTCAAGGTGTGTAGTCGCTTCGTTTCGGGGTCGACATAGCGATCGATGACATCAGTGCTGAGCACGTGCCGTGAATAGGGATTCGGATAGCGCAAAAAATAGGCGAGAGTGACGGTGGGAAAGGGATAGTCGTAGTTGAATGAGCTCTCGTAGACCTTCATCCTGGCATGGCGCAATTAGATGGAATTACAATTGTGATGAATTAGGGATGGCGGAAGTCGCGAGGAGGTGAGGAGAAGTGGTGTGCATATGAAGATTCGAGCTCGTAAGCTGGTGTCCAATGCTGCGCTATGACAATATCGAGTTTAGTTCGCCGGCATAACCGTGCCCCGCCGGATGTCGTTTCCGACTCCCTGATTGGCCTATCACACTGCGCCCTCGATCTGCTCGCAACGGCCAAAATGTTTAGGAACAGGTCTGTTCGTAAAAACGATGCGGAGCGCAGTTTTCAAGCCAGCCTAAAGTGACCAGCAGGCGCAATCTCGTAGTCGCGGTCTATTTGCACTCAGACACCTGCCCTTCAGTCTCAATTAGCAAATTTCGCGGCCTGTGACTCAGAAGGGCTCCGGCTCGACCTCACCCCTCGGTCCTCCTTCTTCGATACAATAAAGAGCGTTCAACGACGCTGACTCCTAATATCTGATCTCCTCACGGGTGTCTGAATCGTGTGATCGAGCGTTCAGCACCGATATGGCTTCCGCAAATCAGCCACAAGCACAGAATGATCCTGCCAACAAGACGGCGGTGGCTGACGAGCCTGGTCAACCACCAAATCTGACCACAGCATCGCTGGCCGCTCAAGCGCCTGCTTCTACGGGGGCGGTCGAGCAAAGAATCACACCATTCGAGGTCTCTGGCGGTGTTGACGCCTTTGGAAAATTATTGCCGGTCGATTATGCGAAACTCACTCGCGATTTCGGTGCTTCACCGATAACCCCAGAACTACTCGCGCGCTTTGAACGTGTCACCGGTCGGAAGCCTCATCGATTCATGCGTCGCGGCATAGTACTGTCTCATCGCGAGCTCGATGTGATCCTTACTCGGTACGAAAAAGGGGAACCATTCTACCTGTACACGGGCCGTGGACCATCCTCGGACTCGATGCACGTTGGACATGCTGTTCCCTTCGAGTTCACCAAATATCTCCAAGAGGTCTTCGACTGCCCGCTTGTCATACAGCTCACGGACGATGAGAAGTTCATGCACAACAGGAAGATCACTCTCGAGGACTGTGATCGCTACACGCGGGAGAATGCCAAAGACATTATTGGTCTCGGATTCGACCAGTCGAAAACGTTCATCTTCAATGACCGTCGGTACATTAGCTCCACGCTAGCTTTCTACGACAATGTTATCAGGATGGCTGAACACATCACCGTGGCCCAGATCGAAGGCACCTTCGGCTTCAACCGGAGTAACAACATTGGCGAATACTTTTTCTGCGCCATACAATCCGCTCCTTCTTTTGCCACATCTTTCCCCCATATTTTTGGCAATGACAAGAACGTGAAGTCGATCCCCTGCTTGATCCCTTGTGCTATCGATCAGGATCCATATTTCCGCCAGACACGAGACAACGCCGCGAAGTTGAATTTCAAGAAGCCGTCCCTGATTCATTCAATCTTCTTGCCCGCACTACAAGGACCAGGTTCCAAAATGTCGGCCTCGATTGATACCTCGGCCATCTTCTTGACTGACACGCCCGCTCAAATCAAAAAGAAGATCAACAAGTATGCTTTCTCCGGAGGGCAGGAAACTGTGGAGAAGCACCGAGAACTGGGTGGTCGTGCTCTTGACGACGTGCCATTTCAATACCTTACGTTCTTCATGGAAGACGATGAGGAACTGGAGCGGCTTCGGCAGGGCTATGAAAAAGGTGAAATCCTGACGGGCGAGATGAAAGCGATCTGTATCAAGCATCTGCAGGAGTATGTGGCAGCATTCCAGGAACGCAGAAAAACAGTCACGGAGGAGGTCAAGGAGGTTTTCATGGAAAAGCGACCACTGAAGTTCAGGGCAGCTCCAGGAGCTCCGGTGGCCGATGGAAAAACTCAGGACGCGGTACTGGAGAAGGAGAAGAGTGGCCATTCAAAGAAGATGAGTTTGGGTGGGGGCACTGTCAATGTGAAGCAGGAAATGGCTGTAGACAAAGACGCCACCGGAGAGGTAGGGGAGAGGCTGAAAAGAATGAGCGTTAGCAAGGCGTCGTAGACATCAACACCAACTAGATGTACACAGGGCACAGCCCCTCTGTCTAGAGCGGTGAGCTTGTACTCCCGCAAGCCGTGCCATTCAATGTCGCGAGAATACTGAGCATATCCCGCCATGCCAGGCGGAAGTCAGTTCACTGGCTGTTCCGGCGCAATTGCTGTGAGTGCGAAGTACTTGGTACCCTCGAAATCCGATGGCGCCCCGGAACGGTGTTTCTTCCCTCCGAGGCCACACCTATGTACCTCAACGAACGATCATCGTGTATCGTTTCCGAGAGCAGATCAAACATGCAGACAACCAATCTATCTGCTTGACGAGCAGCACGAATCCACTGCTCGGACAGCAGCTGGAACCTGCCCCAACATCACAGTCTTCCCTTGCATCAGTACCGAAAGCACCTCGCTCACGGAGCTGTCCGCAGACATGGCTCTCGACGGGCATCTCGCTACCAGTCACCGAGCCATTCCAAGCTCCCCCGAGCACAATTTCACTAGCACTACGGACAAGAGCGCGCTCTGTGCCGTGTTCAGACGCCCTGGTGATGGGCGAGGCATGGCTTATCGCGGAGGTAAGCTGTCAAGCAACAAGTCACAACGCTAGGCTGTTCCGCGAAGCTTCTGCCAAGATTCTTATCAAGCGCCTCCGGTTCACCACTTACACCCAACCTTGGCCCTGGGATATTCCCTTAGATATGTGAGATCAGGTTGCCGGTGATTAGTCGGCCATAGAGATGTTGGTCTCCATGGTGAGCGACTTGCTCCGCCACGTGGAGCAGCTGATTCACGGCCCCCATGGATCTCCCTATCTTCGACGACCAGAGTCTAGATCCAGGTGAGCGCATGATTGATATACTTACGGGCCGCTCAGTCTCACTCCACAGGTTCGACCTTCTCCAACACCTCTTTGTGGTCACTCGACATCGTCTCGAGCCATGTCTTCGCCCAGTGCAAAGGATTACGCACTTAATGAGAAAGGGCCGATCACTGGCGACAACTCCAGCTCTCAGCACGATGTAGAGCAAGGCGCCATCCGGCCGGCCGATCGCAAGCTCAGTCTCACTGGCCGCAAGAGCTCCGTTGCCGAGTCCATCATTGCGGCAGATCTACTGGACGACAGATATGCAATCACCCAGCGTGGCCTCAAGAGCAGACATGCTCAAATGATCGCCCTCGGTGGTACGATCGGTACAGGGTGAGTCTTGTCTTCGATTCGATCGCAAACGAATCCTTTCTTGGAGGTCGGATAGACTCCGTTGCACCACAGAAATGCTGATCGAAGTGTCTTACTAGTCTATTCGTTGGGTCAGGCCAGACCCTTGCTCTCGGTGGCCCGGCTTTCATCCTCGCAGCATATATCATCATGACATGCCTCATGTTCTGCGTAGTGACCGCAGTGATTGAGGTGGCGACATATCTACCCGTCCATGGAGGCACCATGTCGTACTATGGCTACCGCTACGTCTCAAGGTCCATGGGATTCTCATTGGGATATCTATACTGGTACGCCCTAGGAATTCTTGTTCCATATGAGATTACTGCTGCTGGCTTGGTTATCAACTACTGGCCTAACGAGGTCAACATCGCTGTTTGGATCACGGTGAGCTCCTTCCGAACCCTCCACAGGAATCTCTTGTTGATGAACTCAGGTCATGATCGTCGTCATTGTCGCTCTGAACTTCATGCCAGTCAGGTACTACGGCGAGTAAGTCTCAAGTTCTTTCTCCATCATTCTCCTCGAACGGCCTCAGCCCCTTGCTATAGACCCAACAACATCTTCTCGGAACAAGTGCCAGCTCGGAAGTATCTTATTGCCGGACACTGTCGAACTCTCCACCTTGTATTGACTTGAGCTAACCATGAAACTAGAACAGAGTTCTGGTTCGCAGGAACCAAGGTAATTCCTCCAAACCTCGTGCACGCGAGTTGAGCTGACACACGCACCAGGTCATCATGATGATTGGCTTGATCATCCTCAGCTTCATCCTTTTCTGGGGCGGTGGCCCATCCCATGATCGGCTCGGGTTCAGGTACTGGAATGAACCGGGCGCGGCGCATGCTGCTATCAGGCCAGGCAACGTCGGACGCTTCATTTCCTTTTGGCAGACACTGGTCCTCTCCGTGTTCCCATTCACGTTCGCGGTCGAACTTCTTGTGGTCACTGGTGGCGAGATGGAATCTCCACGACGCAACTTGCCAATCGCCGGCAGGCGGTACTTCTACCGCTTGGTCATTTTCTACGTCCTGTCCGTGCTCGCCATTGGCGTGACTTGCCCCTCGGATGACGCTCGATTGACCAACGGCGGACATGGCGCGGCTGCCTCTCCATTCGTCGTTGCCATCGCCAATGCTGGTATCAGCACGCTACCCAGCATTGTCAACGCTGTTATCCTGCTGTCCGCTTGGTCTTCGGGCAACTCTTTCCTCTACATCTCGAGCCGTGCACTCTACTCTCTTGCCGTGCAGGGTTCTGCACCTCGGATTTTCAAGAGCTGTAACAGATGGGGTGTGCCTTATATGGCGGTCGGCTGCAGTTCGCTATTCTGCGGCTTGGCGTATCTCAACGTTGCTTCCAGCGGAGCTACAGTCTTCAACTGGTTCGTCAATCTGACAAACACATGTAAGTTGTTCCCTCTTCTGTCTGAATAGGTCGCTAATGGTGATATTAGGGGGCATGACATCCTGGGTCTGTTGCTGTATCATCTACCTCAGGTTCCGCAAAGCTGCCACGGCACAAGGCATCGAAGTCCCTTACCGAAGCTGGATACAACCCTACGGTGCATACATTGCCATGTTCATGTTCACGCTCCTCTGTTTGATCAATGGATTCACGGTGTTCTTCCCTGAGAACTGGTCGGCGAGTTCCTTCCTGACCGCTTACATCGGCATCCCGATCTTCTTCCTCATGTATTTCGGCCACCGTATCGTCTACTGGCGCGACAAGTGGGCTTGGGATCCCATGGAGGTGGATTTCCGGACGGGTCTACAGGAAATCCTTGATGCTGATCGGCCGCTGAAGAAGCGCAAGGGGCTGGGCAGAGTCTGTATGATTATCGAGTAGGGTCGGAGCTGAACGGCAGCTGCACGTACCTTAAGTGCAAGATTGAAGACTCGATCTAGTTTACGGCCATTCTATTGACTTATGGGAGCGAGCTACTTCAGTGCTTCCAGGTGCTCATTTATGTGGTTGCCAAGGCAATCGCTGTAACCGAATAGGCTCAGCTACTTTGCATACACCTTCCCGTCTACGTTTCAAACGAGGCGGAGTTCTTATTGCGCAGTCGTGTTCGGTCACTGATTACCAGCTGCCTGCAGCATGCCCAAACGCCTTTACGATGGCCTCGAAGATAAGTCTTTACCTGCGTTTCGCGTCACTCCCAACATCTTATTCCCAGATCTGAATCGATGAGGTGTCTACGCCGATGGTCCAGCTTGCCGAACGGAGCAAATACATCGGACCCCAGGATAAGTACAGAGACAACGTCACTCAGGACCGCCGCACCGAACCTGCCAGAGATGGTAAGCCACTCGCGGCCATGATGTCCGCTCTGGTCCCTCGTATCATGCTGGACTTGGCAAGAGGTACTCCTACGGACGATGAACGCTTTGCATGGTCATTGGTTACTGACACTGTTCATAGACGCTGAGACTAGGTTTCGGGCTTATTGAGATTGCTTACACGAGATGAGATATGCAACGAAATATTCCAGGTTCATTCTCGAGGCCCTCCGTCCGAGGTCTCTTGGCAAGGCTTTCTGCCCCTATCTGCCTCCCCGCAACTATTTCAGTCTGATCTGAAAGAGATTCTGTTCACCGTACCCGAGAACAGCCAAAGGCTCAGCGACCACATCATCGCAAAGATTGCCGGAACAAGTTCCTAATCTTCTGCCTCCTGTCACTGCCCTGACTCAAAAGGTCCCTCGCCTCCTCCCTCTCCGTTGGCGGCATACCCACCTGGCCGGTCGTGCTACCACGGCCTACCCTCGCAAGTGGTCCCTGAGCCACGGCCTGATCGTATTCCTGCTTGGACAAGTCGACAGCCTTCGCCTCTGGCACCAAGGTCCACTCGCCGGCCACTAGACTCTCGGGATGGCTGCCCAGCACGCGTGCCTGCCGATGCTTCCGCTTGCGCTGCGCCAACGCCTCTTCTTCGAGTCTCGCCTGTGCGCGGATGATGTTAGATGGGAGGTCACGGTCGTTGGTTTGCGGAGCGGTGCCTTCTAGCACGGCGCGGGTGTCAGTGCGGGTTTCGCTGGCGCGAAAGAAAGCCTGAATAGAATCACTTACCTTATCGCTCGTTTCTGTATCTTCGGGGTGTCCTTTCTTGGCACTGAGGCCGGCCTCAGCTTGGTCAGTAGTTGATGCAGACCGGCCCTGCATCACGAAGCAATGGCGATTGATGTCGCGACCGGGCATGGTCGCGACGTCGGGCGTGTTGCGGGATGATGGCTAGGTGCTTCGTGGTGTGCAGGTGCTGCTCAACAAAGGTAGGTGGAAGCGTAGTGGGAGGGCTGGGTCAGCATAATATTATACAGCTGTCATGAAGGGCTGAGGGCTGCTAGGTATGACTTGCACAATGGCATGGTCGGAACAACAAAGCCAGCGGGCAATGCAACAAGACGACAATGCCCAGCACATTGGCCTTGTTCACGCCCTGACAATCTCGCTTTATGTGTACAACAAAGCTCTATATCCCGTCCCCACCGCACATACTGCCTATATGATTCACAGACAGCCAACGGCCACCATACATCGACAACACAACGGCCCCAGATCCATACCACCCGAGCCACCACCACCACCAATCCATCCGGGCCACCGTCCAGGTAAGTCCCATACGTCTTCCCCCCCCCCCCCCCCGGTCCCTCTCTTCTCAGGACCAGCATATTCAACCCGAGCGCCAATGTGTCTCTACACGCTCTCCATCTCCCGCTGCGGCCACCTAGGCCACACCTACCGCAACGTCCGCCCCTGCCCCCAACTCTTTACCGCCTGCCGCGCCGACCCCAACGGCAGCCCCTGCTCCTCCCTCACCTACTCCAACCCCATCAAGACCCACCGTGGCGGCCCCCACAAACCCGCCTTCGCTTTCTCCTCCTCCTCCTCCTCCTCCTCCATCACCACCAAGAGTAACGCCTCTTCCGCCGTGACATTCACCAACAACACGCGCAGCCGCTGCGCGCGCTGCGACTCCAGGGGGTACGCGCGCGCCATGGCGTTCGAGGAGGGCGCGGCCCACAAGGCGCGCGCGCGGGCCGACGCCCAGGCGTTTCGGGAGCAGGTTGTCGAGTCGCAGGTGCGGGGCGTGAGGGAGATGATGGGGGAGCTGGAGGGCATGATCGCTGAGGGGGTTGCGAGGGGATGGCGGGAGGAGGAGGAGGAGGAGGAGGAGGAGGAGGAGGAGGTGAGCGGGCGGCAGCGGAGGCAGGGGCAGAGGCAAAAGAATAAGGAGAAGAAAATGGTGCGGTTCTTGATCTTGCCACGTGTGTTGGTCAATGGGGTGGAGGTGGAGATGGATGAGTTTTGAGTAATCTGAACGTACGTTCATTCAAGTAAAACGTGTGTTTTTCCAGCGTTGATTTGTCCGTGAGAGTGAGACACTTGCTCCGATACACCACCACCGTCAGATGAGCACTTTTAGTTCGCTAGACACCTTTTGGCATGGTGTGTTCCTTGGGTACCTAGACTGCACCCGTGAAGAGTAGTATGACTTGCCCCCGGCCTTAGCTGGCAGTAGCACTCGCTAGTAGGGAGAACCCTCACCTTCAGACCTGGTGAGTACAGCCTTTGTTCCATCGGCGACTGGTAGGCATGCATACACACGTATGTTTTGGAAGCTTTGCCGGGCCCATCGAGGCGGGGTGACCATCGATAATCATCTCTCTTTCGTGCTGTCCGCACTTCAATGCGAACTCTCGAGCATCGTAACCAGATCAGATTGGGACTACTCGAGCCTCAGCAACCTCCTGACTGCCATCTATCAGAATCCAAGTTTCCCACCCAAATACCCCATAGCGGCCTGCCTCTTCTGCTTCTGGATGTACTTGCTCACGCTATCGCTGAACCCCTCACTACTATCCGCTGCACGATCCATACTGTCTCCCGTCAAACCCAACTGCTCGGTTCGCTCCGCCAGCTGCCGTGACATGTAATCGCCCCAGCCCTCCTGCTGACGGTTTCTGACGTCCTGCGCTTTATTGCCTGTCCTTGCCGCGTCCCGCTGTCGCTGATACTCTGAATCCTGATCCGCTTGTAGTTGCGCGCGCATACGCTTGCTCATGGGCCGGTCGGGTCCACCAATCAGGAGGTCCAGGTCCGTTGGGGTGATATACTGCGTGCCTGCGATCCACTGCAGGTTGCTGATCGTGGGACGAGGAGGGATGATCTTGTTGGGATCGAGTAGTGTATCGGTGCTGCCAGGCAGTGAGAGGCCCGTGCCGAAAACGTTTACAAGCGCGACTTCGCTTGGGCCCGTGAAGCCTAGGATATCGCCTGTCCCAGTAATGACGGCTTCGCTGAATCTTTTCGTGTCCAGGATGTGGTTTATTCGCTGTCCGCCGATCTCCTTGAGGCCCGGTAGGGAGAAGACGCGCATGGTACCATCGCCGAAAAGTGCTACTAGGCCGTAGCCACGGTCGCCGTGTCGCGCGATTGCAGCCGAATCGCAGAAGCCGCCTTCAAACGTCTTGGAAGCACCTTTGCTGTGTGCCGGCCGGAAGATATGGGCTGACCCCATTGTACATGCGACGATGCTTCCATCTACTTTACGCCCTTGCTGGAGACCTCCGACAGCCGTACCAGTTGCTGAGGCAGGACTGCCACTGACGGCGTCGATGGGATCCAGTGACACAACGCGATCGTCAGAGATCTGCGTTACGCCGGCGAAAGCCGCCGAGTAGCGTCCACTGCTTGAAGGTAGGATCTTGAAAGTAACCACACGACCCCGGGACGTGCCAACGAAAAGGGCAATAGAGGAGTAATCATCACCTTCTAGCGTCATTACGCCAAAGTCGAGGACCGTGGCATACTCTGATGACTGCGTGTCGCTGTTACTTCGACGAACACTCACGCGCTTATTGCGCTCAGCTTTGAGGTCGGAGAGTAGCTGTGTGTGGATAATGGCGGGACCTCGCAGGTCGATGATTGTGATACCGCCACTCGCGTAACCTGCAGCAACAAAGCCAACATCTGATTGCTTCAGCGCTGTGACAGGCCCTTGCTGATCATTACACATCGTGAGCGGAAGTAAGCCTTCTCGCAGACCAGGATCCGCCCGCCTTGAGATGTCCTGCATTTGGCCTGGTGGTGGGTCGCGGCTTTCTTCATCCACATCTGGTCGTCCAGCGTTCTTATTGCGGTTGAGTCGGAAAATAACAACTTCTCCACTTCGAAGGCCAACTGATAGCTCGCCAGATGCACCAGACATGGAAAGTTTCGCAACGTCGACGTTGTCCCAACGGCCAAGCGCTCTTGCTAGGTCAGCTTGAATGACCATTCCATTCTCGATAGCATCGCCGTGTCCAGCATCCCACAGTCTAATGGTACCATCAGCATGCGCAGTCTGAACGATATTACGGTTCTCGAAGCGCTTTAGCGGTCTGGTTCCTTCAACGCCGCCTTGGACGAAAAGCGGACCATGGTTTCGGAGCTCTTTGAGCCCAAGCCATCGAGTCCGGTCAACGGACGACAATGCGATCTTTGTAACAAACGGATGAATGAAAGTGAGGTGTACACCAAGCTGATTGGTTGGTGATATAGCATGACCAGATGGGAAGCTCATTGTGAGGACCTCACCAGAGGTCATAATGACCAAGACGGCTATCGGATCATGCGAGCCATTGTAATACGGTGAGCTTCGAGGGATGATCAGAAATTCTGCTACGTCTGCGCTCGGAGGGGTAGGGAGGACGTGAACGCGCCTCGGGTTGCGAAAATGGTTGGCGAGCGCGTCCCAAGAGGACGTTTGATACACAGGGGTAGGGCCCAGCTCAATAAAGGAAAGACCTTTGGTTGGGTTCGTGGTGGGGGATCCGCCGGAAAGCAACAAGCCAGTGTCGTCCGGATTCTCTTTCGAACACCACGATATGCGGGTATATGGCTCCCGGACAGACAACCCAGACGCGGTCGGGGATAGTGGTGAACCGGGAGCGCCTTTCGCACCACCACTCCCCGGGATGTTCACGTCGATCTCCTGCACTGTCCTCGCTGCGAGTAGCCTCCCACTCGTAGGTTCCCAAAACACCAAGCTCGAGTCATCGTGTGCAGTAAGGATAAATGTGCCAGTGGGATGCCAAGCCACGTGTGTCAGGCGGGGATGTCTCACCGTCATGCTTGCGGTGGGATGCGCATCTCCGCCAGGCGCACCCCTGGGGACCTCGTAATGGAAGAATTTCTGTGCCTTGTTTTGCTTGAAAGAGTATGTGACTGCTCCTTCTGAGTAGCCAATGAGCAATTTTCCAATATCCTTAGGGTGAAATTGCATGGCAACGATCGGTAGGAGACGGGCTCGAGGATTCATTTCTCTCCACAGATTCGGAATCTTTAGTGGTGTCATATTTTCCCTGTCCAAATCATATGCCACAATCTCCCCACTCTGTAATCCGGTAAAGCAGTAATCGAGACTCGGGTCGGTGAGCATGCAAACCACATGGCCGGGTGGTGCATAGTTGGCCAGGAGACGTTTGGTCGCGAGACTGAATATATTAATGTCATTCTTGTTGTCGAGTACGACAAGCTTGTCGGCGCAGAATTGGATCTCGCGGATCGAGGCTCGACGTTGGAGGTTCAAAACGGCGCATACTCGACGCTGGCCAAAGACGTAGACCTGGCCTGGGCCAAAGCGGGAGTCATTGGTGCCGACGGCGAGCAGAGACTGCACCGGATCGTACGCCAGGGTCGATATCTGGGAGTTGATGCCATATCGGGCGAACTAGAGGGGCGTCAGAGCCGGGAAGAAAGCTTTCTGGCGGCTTACATCGTCGAGTTGAATGGCATCGGGGACAATGCCCTGAGAGAGGTCGTGCTGAATGCCAGCCTGCTTCCCACGCAGAAAGGAAGCCATGTTGGTCGTCACTGATCAGTCGATTGTCGTCGTGTACTCGATCTGCAAGGCTTGCGCCCTGAGAAGTGAGAAGTCGAGAGCAACTCTCAAACACATGCGGTGCTGGCAAGGCAGCCCAGACCGCAGGACCCGCGCTTGCCGCGTGCGCGTAACCGCCCCACTTGTGCCTTGGCAACCATCGACGTCATTGGGCGTTGACAAGGCAACCAGCGGCTCAACACCAGGCAGTGAATGAATGCTGAGGAACAGAAACAGCATTAATTAGGTAGTTCTAGCTCTTCTGTACAGGTTCGCCCCCCATCAAAACCGGGTAAGAGATCCTCGCTCATTATTGTACAAGCCCCCGCATTGTATCCCACACGGGTAGAAGCATTCTACCGTTTTCGGGAAACGATCTTGGTGATGGCATGTCTGATGATCGTGCCCGCTTTCTCGATCTCCTTCTTGGTTAACCCAATCGTCAAGCACACCTTGAGCGCTGGCTGTTGGACATGGATTTGAGTCCTAGCGCCGCTTGGATCCGGTGATAGTGCCTTGACCCTTGTGATCATGACGCCTTGCGCAAGAGACTACCGGAACACGTTAGCAACCGTGGAAGGAGAATGACTCAAGTAAACAAACCTCATCTACAATGTCCTGTAGGAGCTGCTGCTGGTCTTCCATCCCTAGCCGTTTTGAGGAAATAACCTCGGGCTTGAGCACAAGTAGCATAATGGGGTTCTCAGGCACGCTGGTACAATACATCCAATCGCTCCGGGGATCAAGCTGACCCCACATCGCTTTGAGGTTCTCCCGCAACTGAATTCGTAGGTCGGGCTGTGTCTGCAGCATCATGACCGTCTCGCTTACCGTCACGGCAGCCATGGCTGGTAGAGCAGCCGAATAAGTGTATGCCGCTGCAGTAATCCGCTGATGCTCAACAACATCATCTGAGCCAGCGCAAAAGCCACCCGCACCGGCTAGTGCCCCGGACATGGATCCGACAATGATGTCCACCTCGGCCGAATCGACGTGCTGGTGCTCGGTAATGCCTCGTCCAGTCCGTCCCAGAACACCGAATGAGCATGTCTCATCCAGGATGAGTCGGAACTTGTACTTGGCCTTCAAGTCGATCTACTTGCGTTAGTATTGTAGCTTTCGTATCGCTTTCGTCCTCGCAACTTACAATCTTCGGCAAGTCGATCATCTCGCCCGAGTTCTCAAATATCCCCTCAGTAATGATGAATTTCCGTGTCAAGGGCTTCTTTGTTTGCTCTTTGGTGACCTTTGCCAGTACTCTTTGCAGATCTTCCATATCATTGTGCTCGAACCACCTCACGTTACTTCGCGAGATCTGTATGCCTTTCCTGATGGAATAATTCACCCCCTTATCCGCCACAATGATATCCCCTCTCTTGCTGAACGCTGGAATGACTGACGATATTGTCGAAAATGCTTGTGCATATATGATGCACGCCTGTGTACCTAGGAAAGCGGCGAGGTCGGCTTCGACTTTCATGTGGACATCTTGTGTGCCATAAAATCCAGGCGGGCCACAAGGTCCGACACCATATGTACGCAACGTTTGGATAGCACGCTCTTTTAGATTTTCGTTCGCATTAAAATTGTAGAAGTTCAGGGAGGCTAGGTTCGTGACGGTCCGTCCGTTTGACAACTTGACCCGTGGTCCAGTTGGCCTGTATCCTGCGATCAGCATCAAGGTATTCCTGGAGTCGTGTTCTCGTTTTTCTCACCCAATGATCACCGGTCTTTTCTCCAGTTCTGCTTCTTCGAAAGGAGTGGTTTTGCCAACCAGGGGCTCCGGTTGCCATTCGTCCACCAGATCGTCAATCTCCTTTGATCGACTCCGTCAGCATGTGCTCGGTGAAAATTTATGCTTCTGGGTGCGCGAAGACCCAGCATTCTGCGCAAAAGCCGCTTTCCCAGGTTCTCCGGGCGAACTCACCTCTTCGCTCAGCTTGACATAATTGGGCTTCGTGCTGTATGTGGGAGCCAGTAAATACCTGATCGCGAAGAGCACCAAGAACAATTCCACCGCCGATCGAACGGGATCATTTTGGTAGCTAGACTTCACGTAGCGCAGGAATATCGCGGAGCCGGGGATCTTGTGGAATTGTTCGCCCGCAGCGTTAACGAGGGTAACAACGTGATCGGAGATCTCGGTAGTGTTCATCATGGACGTTGTCACGTTGGTACTCTCCATTGGACGTGTGGCTGGTGAGGAGAGTGCCGTAGGCGGTAGATGCAATGCCAGCTGAGGATGAGCGCAGTGACAAAGTGAAGTTCGCCGCAGAGCAGCGGGCGCGTCGGAGAACAAAGGTCACGTGTTCTGTACAAGCGATTTACCCCTTTTTTATACGAGCATTATAGACACCGAGACACGCAGAGAAGCGATGCGATCCCTAATTATTGTTGGATGTGTTGTGCTGTACAAGTGCGTATGTCTACTGTTTCAAATAATATCTCCCCTTCCCAAACGCCGTCCAACGGTGCCATGTTTGTTTTTCGCAAAAAAGTAGGCTGAAGATCGCAGCTCCTTAACGAGTCCTGCAGTTTACAGATCGACAGCATCGAAATTCTATGCCGTTCCAATCATTGAAATGTCCGGTAGAAAACCGTAACCATTTGCACAATCATTAGTACCATGATTCCCTTTCTCTCTACCACCGCACGAAGCGGTTGCCACCGCCCAAACCGAAAGCATCAGATGGGAATGCATCACCACCATCATCACCACCAGCGGCCGATGTTGCAGCGGTATCGTCACCGCCGCCGCCACCGCCACCGCCACCAGTAGGTTGACTGCCCAATCCAGGGATGAGAACGGATCCAGTGACGGATGCCATGGTATCGTTGTTGTCTTGCCCAGTGGGCTGCATGAGGTCCATCGGAACTGAAGGCAGACCGGTGACGAAGCGCCGTACAATGACAGGCCCGACGAAGAGGACAACGAAGAGGATCAGCAGTACGAAGTAGAGGATCGCATAACGGATGACTCGTCTCCGTCGGAGGCGGGACTGCTTGATCGAATAGATAGGAGGCCGAATTTGACGACTGCGAATTTGTTAGTAGAGCCTCAAAACGTACAAAACCAGCAAGACGTACCTGGGACGGAGCCAGAAAAGCATGACGGAGTGGAACTTGTCGATGTACGGCACGCACAATGCCGGCAACATGATGAAGAGGATGATGTGACCGAGAATGAAGTCGGCAGCGAAAAAGCCGAGTTCGGTGATCTTGCAGAGATACTCACGAGCCGGCTGGGACATCGAGTGCCAGCCCATAGCATACCATTTGCCGGTCCACCAAGCGATGTTGGAGGTGTCTGACTTAAACTCACGAGTGAGAGCCAGGGCGATGACGAGCTTGAAGAACCACCGCTGCATAGCGACCACGGCAACCATGCCCAGAAGAGCCTTGGCAAAGATCCAGCCCTCAAGGAAGAACATCACTTCCCAGAAAGCGAGGAGCATGAAGACAGCAACACCATGAGCAATGGCGGCAAGGACTGAGCCGAACTTCTTGCAGCACATGCTGAGGACTGGGCCCATACAGCAAGCCATGGCAAATAGACCAGCCAAAACACCGGCATTGACAGCGATGGGGGCAAAGGCCACAATGGCAACGCGTATGAGAGATTGGGTCGCTGGCGCGGGATCGCGCACACCGGTCTGAGCGTTGATGAAGAGATACGGAACCAGGGTAGCCGCGACGAGAACAAGAGGTCCAACGATCTCGGCGAAGAAGACACTAGTAAGTCTTGCACGAGGGACGTCGCCAGATAGCTTCTCCGAGGGGCTTCCAAGAACCTTGCGCTTGAATCCAGTCAGACGAGTACGGGACAAACGGCAGAAAGCGATCCAAGAAGAGGCATGAGATCTGGAGTTGCCACGAGACAGCCAGCGGAGATAGTCGCGGTAGTCGATGAAGAAGTCGTTCCATGCAAACTGGTGCGGGTTGAAAATGAACGGCGAGATGACCAGACCGATCAGGGACACCCAGAACCAGATGAGCCACGGGAACCACACGGTGATGGTGGCGAAGAGCAACATCATAAGCGCTCTAGCACCCAGGTAGATGGATGGACCCGCGAAACGAGAGTAGAGGACACCGAAGGGGATGCGAGCCGTAGCAAAGCCACGACCAGTGCCGATATACCGCGCACCACCAAAGGACAGATCCTGCTGGATAGAGCTGGCGTAGATCTGGCAGACAAACACCTCAAAGACTGGAGAAGCAGACGCAAAGTGCTTGGCAAGACGAGTAGCAGCTCGCCAGAAGCCACGTTCCATCAGTTCCTGAACCACAAGTGGCACGAAGGAGATGAAGAAGACAATGAAGATCGATAGAACGCAACGCTCAACCCATTCCATGATGGGAATGAGGTTAGCACAACCAGTGGGCCTCAAGGGATCCGTAATGGGAACATTGCGGTTGTAGTCGCAAGTGATCGTCTCATGCTTCAAGGCACCCAGGTTGATTAGCACAATCATGAACATTTGCACCGACAGCATAATGAACATGTTGTTGATGTGGAAACCAGGATGGGCGTAGTAGAAAGACAAGAACCGGTCGAGTGGCAGCTGAGTTCCGAGGTAGTAGTACTCGCGAGAAAGCATCTGCTCGCCCATACCCGTGCCAATCTTGGTCGTGAAGTTGAGAATAGAGCCAAATCCAAGATCACGACCCTTGCCACATTGGTAGTACTCGCAGTGCTTGATACGGCCACCACGGAGAAGGGCATTCATACCGGCGTAAATATCTTCGTTCAGGTGCAGACCCTTCTGGGCTTTGGAAACACCACCACGAGTAGTCATGAAAATGCCGTTGAGGAAATCCGGATGACCATAGTGCAACTTGCCACCAATCTGAGCCAGAGTACGTGCAAAGAGGGTACCAAAAGTCTGTTCCTTGCCAGCTGCGACGTCACCAAGGACACCAATGTTCTCCGAGAAGATATACTCGCGAGCGCCGAGAATAGCCACAGGAGTGTTCTTCGTTGGGGGCAGACCAGGCGTGTAAGGGGAGACATTATCTGTGGTCATCTCTTCGAATTCAGCAAGAACACTTCGGATCTTCAGGCATTCTTCGAGGTAGTTGTCCTGGTTGGCATCGATGAGCTGGATATACTCGCCGCGGTAAAAGATAATGGCATGGTTCTGGTTGTCAGACTTTCCGTCACCAAGGATAGGGTTGCCAGAGAGTTGAACACGGAATTTAGGTCTGCGCATGCCGTTGTCGAGAATTTCAGAGTGGCCATCGATAAGTGCAGAGTACAATCGGGGCTCTTCCCCTTCGTTTGCAGGAGGCTCTTCATCGAGATAAGCAATCTGCAAGTCAGGATAAGCACGGAGCAAGAACTCGGTGTTCTCACGTTCCTCCTTCTTGAACTTGGCATAGCGTTGCATAGACACGACGATCTTGAACTTGCGTCGCGCCATGCGCTCAAGTTCGCGCTCAAGCTTGTCAGAGTTGCCGCCAAACATCTGGACAACCTCGGGATTCTCAACACGGTACAACAGCTTGATAGCACGGCTGTAGTTCATGAAACCGGAAATGGTACGGTAGAGAGTCTGCGAGCGCAGCGAAGCCCAGATACGTGTCCGCAGGGTGTACTCGGGAGCAGCCGACTTGAAACCGATGCAGTAGAATGGCAAATCATCAATCTTGCTCTTGGCCGTATCCTTCTCTGACTTCTCGTTGTCGCCATTGAACTGGGAGGTCTCATCAGCCAGAATCTTGGTATCCTTGACGAAGCAGTCCCATTCGTGCGGGTGAAGTTGCTTGAGGTACTCCAGAAGCGTGACACGAGAATATGGCTCATCCTCGCGAATAATCTCACGCAGAGACAACAAGATCTTCTCGCTATAGTGGGGAATCAGGACCGTGAAGGTAGGCATGTTGTCGACCGGGAGAGGCTCCGGGATGGGAGTTGATAATGACTGGGCGAAGAATGAAATACGGCGCTCGGCCTCGCTCTGCGATGGGAAGAACTCGGTTTTGAAAGAGTGGTCCTCCTGCGACACGAAGAAAGTGGGAGCTCGCAGAGTCCTTTTGCCCTCTTGCTCGGATGGAACTTGGTGATAAAGCAGCTTCTGAACATGGTCAATGGCCAGCAGATGCTCGCGATACATCGAAATAACAATGGCGTTCCAGACTTGAGAGATGAGTACCTTGGGTTTGTACTTGATCTCCATGTCGGTCGTAGCAAGGATTTTGGAGTAAATGCGCTTTGGCAGGCGGCTGAAGATGTTTCTCCAAGGCGTCCAGATCGACACACCAAGATAGAAGGATCGGAAGACGCTGAAGACGCAGTTCCAAATGATGTACCATAGATAGGTATCCAAGAAGAACAGAATCAGGTCCGTGAAGAACATTATTCCCAACAGGATCTGAGGCTGGTACTTGCAAAGGTAGTCTTGGAGAATCGCATCGCCCGCGCACCGTTGGATCTCGGTGTAAGAAAGAATGCGGATAGGATCGCGGAAAGACAGCGTCAGGAAGAAGTAAGACTCAGCCATCTTTGCCGCGAATACCATAACCCACAGACCATAGGACATCCACATGTCGTTTCCAGACAGGCGAGGATACGAGGCAGTGAAAGTCTGCGATGCGACGTACTGTCTCGAGTTGCGTTTGAGGTAGCTTCCAAAAAGTCCACCCAAAGGCATGATCGAGAAGAACAGGAACGTACCCAGAGCGATCAAGAACTGAACGACACCCAAAATGAGCGCAATTCTTCCTTCCTGGTTGATGATAAAGATGTAGACGCTAGGCCCAACATTGAGGACCAACATGCCGATCAGGAACAAGAGGCGCTTGGTAAGATGCTGAGCACCAGACCACGCACGCGGCACATAGAGCCATTCGACCAGGGTAGCGAAGATCTGGATAAGACAAGCGACAGTACCACCCAAGGCAACCGCGGACCACTGCGCAGCCGGATTTGGCTTGTTGTTGATCTGCTGCTGATAGTTGGCGGTATACAGCGTCGGAGAGTTGAAGGCAGTGTAGAACCAGAAAGTAGTAACGTGGATGACCCAGATACGGTTGAAGTTGGTGAGCAAGTGGAACCACGAGCGAGTCTCCTTGTAGGTCTTGAAGAATGCCTTCTTCCAGTTAACCTCGGCCAGCTTGAGGTAGCGCTCTGCTGGTGGCAGATCGCAGAGACGAGACTTGTCCTGCATGACGATGCGCTCAATGCCTTCAGGATACCAAAAAAGCTGGTTGATATCGTCGTAGCCGATGACCTGGTTGTGATCGCGTTCACGACGAACGTACTTGCCGTCCGCGATCTCGTAGCATTGGTCGCGACAGTAGGAGTAGATAGGAGTGATGATGTTGTTAAGATAGGTGCACTCTTCGACCGGCTCAACACGGTTTTGGCAAGCAGGAGAGTTCAGGTAGTCATCGGCACACTTGAAGATGAAGCACAAGCACTCGGGCATGAAGCGGACCTGATTGGCCTCCCCCCAGCAGAGGAGGTAGAGGGAGATCTGGCGAGCCCGCTCGTGCTGTGACATCTTGTTCATGCGGGTCTTCCAGCGGTACTGAGCAGCTTCAAGCGAATTGTCACCCTCGAAGGCTTCCAAAGTCTGCTCCTCGTTCTGTGGGTTTTCCTTGGCCTTCTTCGCCGCAGCCTTCCTCGCTTTGCGGGTGCGACGGCTGGCCTTTCCAAGCTTCATGTTGGCAAACCCGACAGCATCATCGAGATCGAGGTGAGCAGCAAAGTACCAACGTCGGTAGTTGGCGTTATCACCACCAATGTAATCAGCATGCAGAGAAAGTAGAGCCTGGTTGGGTGTCATGCGAGACGCACGAGAGTCTAGAAGCGTCATCATGTGATCGTACATGTTTCGCATGCTGTCGCGCTGGAAGCCAAACTTTGCCGTCAAGTCAAGGAAGATGTCCTCAATCTCCTCCTTGGACAGAGGAATCTGGGCATCAGATGTCCAGGCCGGATACGGCTCCCGAGATCGCTGACCAGCAGGAAGGGCATTGTTGTAATCCAGACCATAGACAGGGGTCGAGGCACCAGAAGAGCGGTTGCCGTAAGAGATCTGCGAGGACGGCGGACGGTAGCCACGACCTTGATCGTAGCCACTGTTGTATCGCTCATCGCCACGACCATAGTAGTCCATCTCAGCGGCGCGAGCCATGTCTGACCTCATTGTGAAATCGCTGAAAGTCTCCGAATCCTCTTCGGAGTCATGGCCTCGACGACGACCACGGGGCTGATTTTGGTGGCCTCCATTCTGATCATAGTATTGGTTGTCATAGTAGTCATCCTGGTAGCCGTTGTGGCCCTCGTAGTATCCACCGTCTTGATGATATGGATTGGAAGAATCAGCGTTGTAGTAGCCTGATTCGTCGTAGTAACCGTCACGGCCGCCTTGGTGTTGTTGTTGTTGCTGCTGACGGGGATCGTAGTATTGATCATTGTAACGATCATCGTAGCCATCTTGATAATAGGCGTCATTTCCGCCATGACCACCTTGGGCTTGGCCGGCATAGCCGCCTTGTTGACCATAGCCATCGCGACCGTAGTCGTCCCGGCCGTAGCCATCATCGTAATGGCCACCTTGGGGATGGCCAGACATGATGGGTAGGAAAATATGCTGCGATCCAAGTCAGTAAACAATCCAAGGGAGAACAAGGCTGAAAGGGGTGAAAATACCTCAGATACTGCTCATCGAAGCTTGATCAATGTTGATTATGATATGTGCAGAGTCTTTTGAACAATGAATCAATGGATGATGAGTGCTGGACGCAGATGGGTCGCAGCAAGGATTAGGCGTTGGTATTGTTTGGATTAGGATACAAGGAGCGTAGAGCCGTGATGCAGATCCGATAATTGAACCCGAGCTTGAGAGGATGTTGTGAAAGACTGAGATAGACCTCTCAGAGGTAATTCAGCAGAGGAAGGTAGCGGTCGGGTGAGGGAGAATCGGTCGCAGGTTGTGTTGTGGTGAAACGAATGTCCGAAGGGGTGAGTGTTGGTTGCTCAGCCAATGCGGAAGGCGCAGGAGGCAGGACGCGGTGCGCGGCAGGGGAGCCAGACCACCCCAGAATGCGGAGTACGCGGTTCACCTTCTTTGTTCAACCCTTCAAACGAATGTAGAAGAGTGTACAAGAACAAAGAGCGAACGACTGTCAAGAGGGTAGGAAACGGCAAAAAGAGGAGGATGGGAGCTGGCAGTGATTGAGATGCAAAAAAGCTGGGATAAGGAGAGGCAGGAACGCTGGAAAGAGTTTAGGGGCAGGATGGACGCCTGGAAGAGGGAGCACCGAACGGTTCCAGGGGGGATGTTGACTGCGGATGCGGCGGGCGGGACTGGCTGCACTGGTCGACGCAGAGATTGGGAGGGTGGACCGCGACCAGGGGCCATGCCTGCGCGTCTTGATGCAGCCCGCCGTCGGCCGTTGACCAGTCAGCGACCCTGAATCTACGCCATGGACCTGGACAAGCTTCTCGCCGGCTGTTACTGCTAGACGGTGGAGTCGCCCATCATTTCTACCATATCAGCGGTTGGAGCTGCCGTTCCCTTCCATGCATGCTGCATTCCGACGCCCGACCTCTCGTATCATTGTTCACGTATCTAGGGTATCTAGACTTAGTATATTATGCATGTTGCAGTATCTTGTCCGTAGCCAGATACTGGGCTGGAAAGTGGCCGGTAGATCAGAGTGAGTGGGGTGCATGCCTGCTACACCATCTGAGAAGTGCCCCGAGCGATCTTGGGCAGTTCCAGGTTTGCCAGCATGCAAAAATCAAGGACTGCCGTCACGCCAATATGCAAAAGGCAAGCTGTGGGGGGCGATACCCGGTACGCGAGTGCCGTAATGCATTTCATCACCACTCTACAAATACCGTATGTTGTGGATATGTTTGCCACTGCCATACTACTCCGGATCATAAGCAGATCTGTGTCTCATCCTCTAGAGTCTAGAGGCAGTTGGCTACGGACCGTTGCAAGCTACGGCTACGCTGGATCACCACGTTTCTGAAGCGATGCACGGATGGGCAGAGCAGAGCAGCCCCGGGCGCGCAGAAACGCGTCTTGGATTGAGGCGCAGGCCTTGTCCTTGATTCGCAACGACCGGTGATTTGACTCGATGGAGCCGAACGGGCTTAAGCGACCGAATTGGAACAGTCCATTATGCTCTTGATCCTGCTACTTATACGTACTGCATAAGACACCACACCGATCTTCAGCACTGGGTGCCGGCTTCTTGTTGATCTTTGCGGCGAGACTGCTCCGAGTGTGGTGTATCTTTCTTTAGATAAAGGATTTTCACCCACCTGGTAAAAGCTAGACAGCTCAAAGGCGTTTAGACGAGGAACCACAAGTGAAACCTAGTACATCGGTATCGGCGATTAGTGGGTGTGGCGAGTGCTAATTAAGGTTGGCATGAGGAAAAGGGGCAGGCCCACCGGCTGCAGCTTGGCGGGTGGCTCTTTGCCCGCCAGCCAATTTCCGAGGTCCGGCCAATTAAAAACTCGTCTTATCGGCGTTGATCGTCCCTTAAGCTCCATATTCAAGACATGCAGCACAATCTCTGCGCTTGTTTCCCACCTTGTCAGAGACCGGAGGAGGAGCACATCCTCAGCTTCCGGCGCACAGCAGTACGAGCGCTCTACAATCTCGTGTTCGCTCAAAGTTCGAGAGAGGCGCACTTGGTACTCCGTACAAACGCAGGCCCGGATGTACATAGTGGCCACATGGAGCAGCATTCCACGCAGTAAATCCGCTGTATTTCAGCCTCTTCTGGCTGGAATCCGGCACGCACAGTATGTGAGCCTCATACTGCGTACATTCAGAGTCATAGCTGTGCTTCGTCCAATAGGTTATTCTCATCAGATAGCTTCTCTCGTAGCAGGCATGCTGTACACAGTCCCTCGGCCTACGTTGGCCAAGGTCGGACATCCGTTTCCTGTGGCCAGCGATCAGTTCCTATCCTATCGTTATCGACTCGATACCAAGCTCTGGGATGCAATGTTCAAGTGGCACCAAGACCGTTCCAAGCATTGACAAGCTCGGAATCGCAGCATGGCAAATGTCATGAGGGGCAAACATCCCCTCCATGAACACAAAATAGTATATTCGAGACTTGCGTGTCCAGCAGTAAAGTTGTAGACGCGTACTGTCTGTGCAAAAGTACGCGTGTCTATCGGCATCAGTCCTAAGACACCTTGAACGTTGAAGAGGATTCAAGCCATACAAAAGAAAATCAGGAGCCAAAAACGCGTTCCTCGCCCGGGCTGTCCGACTCGGCCTAGCCACCCAGCATCCGTTGCGTTTCCTGTCTAGTGAGGAATTCAATTGGCTGCAATTCGTTTGCTTCTAACCGTGAAAGCCTCAATTGACGCCTCAACCACCCGAAGAGGCCTAATTCCTGCTCTTCGACCCTGAGGCACTTCGAGTTGTTACATTCCACTTGCCTCCCCTACGACTCATCCCTTTCTATCTCTGAACAATCCCACTTTCACGACACTCGTTCGGCGCACTGCCGTCACCATTGATCTTTCGTTCGTCTGCACTTGTTGCAGCATTTGATTGTTTCATCAAGAAGGCGCGACGAAGCGCAGTCTTTATTCGCCAGCTCCCTCCTTCGTTGGACTTCAACCCTTTAGATTGTACCACCGTACCACAACACTCTGCGCATACTCATCATGAAGACAACCGGTATTATTTCGACAGCACTCGCTGCAGCTGCGCTCTTTGCCAAGTCCGCTGTCTCCGCTGATGTTCCCTCGATTGTGATCAAGGTATGCCAATACTCGAGCAGCTCATGTACGCAGGCTTAATCTCTTAGGGTTCCAAATTCTTTTACGAGAACAACGGCACACAATTGTGAGTACGCAACCAATTCTCGTCTCTAGCAGAAGTCTAACACAGCCAAGCTTCATCAAAGGCGTTGCCTATCAACGTACGTGCTGTCCTATACTCTCGTCGAATCCTACCTAACCTGTTCAAGAGGAATACAGTGCCAATCAGACCAATGCCGCTAGCAATGATACCAATACAGACTACGTCGACCCTCTCAGCAACCCTTCCAGCTGCCAGCGAGACATTCCCTACCTGACACAACTGGGCACCAACACCATCCGCGTCTACGCCATTAACCCTACAGAGGACCACGATGAATGCATGAATGCTTTGGCCGATGCTGGTATTTACGTCATTGCCGACCTCTCTGCGCCTGGCGACTCGATCATTCGAGACGACCCGAAGTGGAACGATGATCTCTACGCCCGCTACACCGCCGTCGTCGATACCATGGCCAAGTACACCAACACTCTCGGCTTCTTCGCTGGAAACGAGGTGTCCAACAACAAGACCAACACCGATGCCAGCGCTTTCGTCAAGGCTGCGGCGCGCGACATGAAGGCCTATATCAAGCAGAAGAACTACCGCACCATCGGTGTGGGCTATGCCACCAATGACGATGCTGATATCCGGGAAGATCTGGCCGACTACTTCGACTGTGGCGATCGCGCTGATGCGGTCGATTTCTGGGGCTACAATATTTACTCCTGGTGCGGCGACTCCAGCTTCCAGGAGTCTGGCTACGATGTCCGCACCAAGGAGTTTGAGAACTGGAACATCCCCGTCTTTTTCGCCGAGTACGGCTGCAACGAAGTCCAGCCTCGTGAGTTCACCGAAGTTGGCGCTCTCTACGGTAGCCAGATGAACGATGTCTGGTCTGGTGGTATTGTCTACATGTACTTCCAGGAGGCCAACAACTATGGCCTCGTTTCCGTGGACGGCGATTCCGTATCTACTTTGGATGACTTCAACAACCTCGCCACCCAAATTGCGAGCATTGATCCCACCGGTCCCAACTCCGCGGATTATAACCCAACCAACACCGCTGCGGCTGCCTGTCCTTCTGTTGGCGATGACTGGCACGCTCCATCGGGGCTCCCGCCGACCCCGAACCAAGAATTGTGTGAGTGCATGTACAACGCCTTGACTTGTGTTCCCAACAAGGTTTCGGACGATGAGATCGGCGACCTCTTTGGTATTGTTTGCGGTCTGGGCGACACGGTCTGCGCCGGCATCAACACAACCAGTACTGATGGGAAGTACGGAGCGTACGGCATGTGTAACCCCCAGCAACAGCTTGGTTGGGCCTTGAACGTCTACTACAACCAGCAAGGCGCCCAGGGCAATGGGGCTTCGGCCTGTGACTTCTCTGGCTCAGCAACTACTCAAAAGCCCACCAAACCAACTGGCCAGTGTGAAAATCTTATCAGCCAAGCAGGCCAAAATGGTCAGGGCACTGTCACCTCTGCGCCCACCTCCGTCAGTGGTAACGGCAATGGCGGCAGCGGTGGTAGCTCCAGCAGCTCCGGCTCTTCCAATGGAGCCCCTGGCGCAGTGTCTCACTACAGCAACGTTGGCTTCATGCAAATTGCGCTGTATCTGACCATTGCATTCACCTCTGGCATGGGCATGATTCTTCTATAGACGGCGGTCCATGGCTGAGCCAGGAGTTTTGGATGGAGAACCATTTCTCTCTTTGCATTGCGTTGCGCGGCATGGGATATCCAGTCGATGTAATCTGAGGTGCTGCTATGAGCAGCACGGGAGAATGTTGACCTAGTAGTGTACAGACAGACAGGCAGGCAGGCTTTCGAGGATGAATTCAGGCTTTTTCAAAATGTTTCCTCCGCAAATCGTGCATCTACTATTGTTGAATCATCTTTTCGCCCACACACGGTGTCTTCTCGCCAGCACTTCGTGATCTGACAGTTATATTCACACGATCGACATTGTCAAACTGCATCGCTAACTCTCATCGACACCCCCCAGGCCTGGAACACAGAACTGATGCCTTCGTAACAGTGAACAACAAGTAGATGCTGCATCATAGCCCAGATGTAAGCTTGCCGACCAACTGTTACGGACTCTCGGTTGGATTAAGACGCCGAATTCGCACTTTTGCCGCGTGCGAAGAGATGAAGTTCGTGAACTATGCCCCTTTGGGAGTAGCCAATATCAGATTCTACTCGGCGCTTCATCACGAACCGAAACGCCTCCCGCCACGTTCATGACCTCGACAATACGCCTCTTGGCCGTCATCTGGCCTATATCGGCGACTACTATGGCAGTCAGCATGTCCAGGTGGTACTGTACTGATAAAGCACACAATCACAGGCAGACTGAAAGTGGCTGTGGCTCCAGTGTCCCTGCTGCCAACCCTTGGCTTATCCACTCCAAGCTTCTCAGCAGCGATTGACATCTTCAGCGATGCCAGGTCAAGCCTTTTGGATGTACCCGAGGGTTCCCATGTTGCTCGGTCAAACAGTGTACGAGATCCGGCACTTGAAGCATTCTCTGACCGAACTAACGTCACCCGCCAAGCGACAATGCATTCCCTGTGTGGCTGTGTGAACGCCGTCTGGTTCCTTGAGGCCGGAGACTTCTTTTCATGTCCTTTTCTTCCTCTGCATATGGTGTATATATAGGAGTGTTTCTCCGCCGATCTCAAATTCGCAGACTCGTTCTCTCACCATGGCAGAAGCATCCCCCCCAGCGGGCTTCCGACCCTCCTTCAGCAACTGCCAGGACGGTGTGACCGACCTCTGCCCCGTCGAAGCGACAATATATGGCTCCTATCTTTCGATTCCCGGCAATGCCGTTCTCGTTGCCGTCTTCAGCATCTGCACTCTGTTCCAAATCGGCACCGCGATCCATACGCGCACGCGCACTTATTCTTACAGGTAAACCTCACGATGCGACACAGAAGCCCTTGTAAAAGCGTTACCCCATCCAGTGGCCGCCCAATATGCCATCTCATGATAGACACGAACTAACCCACTCTTCCCACCCCCAGCATCTGTCTCCTAATCGGAACCCTCCTCGAACTCCTCGGCTACACAGGCCGCCTCCTCCTCCACCAAGACCCGTGGAACTTCGCGGCCTTCGCCATGCAGATGTGCAGCCTCATCGTCGGCCCGGCCTTCATCGCCGCCGCCATGTCCGTCACCTTCAAGCACCTCGTCATCTACACGGGCGCGCGGCACTCGCTCCTCAAACCGCGTCTCTACCCGTGGATCTTTGTCGGCACCGACTTCGCCTCCATCGCCGTGCAAGGCCTCGGCGGCGGCATCGCCAGCGCCGGCAGCTCCGACGACGGCGGCGACACCTCGCTGCTCGACATTGGCGACAGCCTGCTGCTCGCCGGCGTGGCGTTTCAGGTCGCCAACATGGTCGCCTGTGGCCTCCTCATGCTGTGGTTCGTGTGGCGCTACAAACGTGCCCAAAAGGCAACAACAACAGCAACGACTACTCCCGCGCCCGCGCCCGAGAACGAAGACACGGATTATGCCGCCGACCGCCACGCCCGCCCGGCCACCGCACAAGGCCACTTCCGCGCCTTCTGCTACGCGCTCGTCGCCGCGTACCTGGCCGTGCTGGCGCGCTGCATCTACCGCCTGCCGGAGTTTGCGAGCGGCTGGGGCTCGGAGCTGCAGCAGAACGAGACGACGTTTTTGATACTGGATGGCGCCATGATTGCGGCGGCGGTGCTGGTGTTGACGGTCGCGAGGCCCGGCTGGCTGTTTCCTGCGATGGAGAGGTATTCGAGGAGTAAGAAGACGAGGGCGCGCGAGGCGGCGGAGAAGGAGAGGGAGAGGGAGAAGGGGAAGGCTGATGACGCCGTTGGTGGTGAGGAGCTGAGGAGAGACGAGGGTCGGGGGGTGGGGGCCGCGGTGTAGAGAGCGCTTTCAGGAGTTTATGAAACGAGTTGAGGATATTAGTGTGCTAGTCGCGTTGACGAGCGTCGGCGTCGGCGGGTCGGGAATAGATGGACGGGAATAGATGTTTTGCATTTGGATATCACCATAGACTAGAGTTGACACCAATGTGTGAATACCACCATACAGGTAGGTTTGTCGTATGTTTGAACCGGGGAGAAACCATTGAATATATATATTTGTACATAAATAGGCAGACCATGCTGCTGCCTCCCTGATTTCCGTGTCCATCTAGCGATCTCACGTTCCATTCCTCGCTAAAGATTGCAATACCTATTCAGCACGAACGCCGTCCCAACCATCAGAAGCCGAAATGTGGTCTACAACGCCAACGGCGCTGTAGCATTCGCCCAGCGAGCGCTTGCGCCCGAGCTGGAGTTCGCGCTGCTATGACCGGTACCCCAAGCGGCCGATCGCGGTGGTACGCGGGGCTTGTTGCTCGGCCCAGTCCAGTAAGTATGTCCTGTTGCGGGTGCGGCCGTCACTGCCCTTGGTTTTGGGGATCCTGCGCTTGGAGCAAGGCGAGGTGCCGGCAGCGCCGCGGGTGCAGCTCGCGGTCTCACTCTGTCGTATGAGATGGTGCTGCGTGCTCCTGGTGGCCGGACTGCTCCTCCGCCAGCTGTGGTGTGGTATTCGTCCTCCTCGGAGGGCGGGTATTCGTCGTCGTATGGATGCCGGTGTTGATGATGGTGGTGGTGAGTGGGCGAGCTCGTGCTGCGCCCCTGGCTGCGCCCTTTTCTGCTTTTCTTTGGGTTGCCTTCTTCGGAGGTGGGTGGAGTGTGTTGGTTAGGGTCGAGGGTATAGACAGGACAGTCGGGGATTTTGGGCTTGGAAGGCCCGACGGGTGTGCAGGCAAAGTAGGCCAACGGGTTTTTGAGAGCAGCGGCTTGGTCGGCACGGGAGACACGAACCACGCGTTTCTTGGGCGGGGCTTTCACCCAGCCCTTGCCGTCGGCGGAGATCATCAATGGCATCTTTGTCGGAGGTTCAGAGGTTCGGTGGTGTCGGCGATCAGGCTATCTAGTTCAGTGTACTGCTTCGAGAGGTTATATAGATGTTTCTTGTGACTGTCGACGATGTTGAGCTAAGTTGTGAGTGCAGGAGAGGGCAGATGGCGCAGGTGTTGGCTCCGTGGGAACGTTTTGATGTTTCCCAGCCACCGCTAATAGTGAGGTGGTTGGGATACGAGATGAGGGCATTGGCCATGCCACTGACTTGTGATCAACTTACAGATGGCCCACGACTGGTTGCTGACGCACGGATACGTCGCTGTCGGCATGATTTCGTGGCACCAGTGAGATGGTGTTGCATTGCACACCGTTCCTGCATGACCGCGCACACGCGCAGCCGTCGCTGGAAGTCAACCAGCCTTCTTGGTAGGCATGATTCTGTTGAGCAAGGAGTCCAAAGAGGCACAGGTAAACAGCGGAATTCTGAATACCAGCCAGAAAAGGATTCGCGCCGTAGTTATCAGTGGCATGAGAGATCGGTGTCGCTGCAGCTCAAGGTGTTGGTCTGTGAAATTCCTTGGCATAGATACAGAAGGAACTCGGTAATTTCTGTGTCGAGCTCCCATGGCCGGCCCCTTTTGATTTCTCTTCACTTTCAAACACCATACTCACCTTTGCGCATCCGACAAGACCTCTGGTGGCGCGTCCCAGCCGCTGACATGACGTGAAGCAATATCGAGCGCGACATGTTTCATAATGGGTCTACAACTCTGGCAAAGGCCGGCAACGGGCCTGCGTTTGGGCTTCTTCCTCTCAGCCCCGGGACATTCATGTTGTGCTGCTCTCGATTTCTATTGCGTATGGGAGCTTCTCGGGCATCTTGACCAGTCAGATTTGATGCGATCTCGATCCAGTGTTGCAAAGACTTTCCCTTCTATATGTTATTAACAAAATAACGGAAAGCATTTAATGTTAACAGCAGCTTCACTCCGCTCTGCCCCATCTCCGACATCGCTCCATCTTCCCCGCATTCCACTATATTTTCTTACTCTACTACAGGCCAGCCACTATAACGTGCGACCGTCATCTCAGGACCTACAGTGTTATAGATTGATCGCAACCCGAACATGGGTATAGCTCAGCCCAAAATAATAATTGCCGGAGCTGGCATCGGAGGGCTGAGTGCTGCTCTTTGCCTTCACGCCACGGTACGTCCGTCCCCAGATTACCCTACCAAGAGCGGGCCCCGTTTCTTTAACTCTTCTACATGGCTCATATATGTCAACTTGCCAGGGCTACACAGATATCCACATATTCGAAGCCAGTTCTCAACTCACAACACTAGGGGTCGGCATCAACGTACAGCCGTCAGCAGTACTAATACTCCGCAACCTCGGCCTGCTGCCAACATTACTAGAAACCGGCATTACAACCAAAGAGCTTAACTTCTACAACTGTCATGGCGACAGCATCCTCTCCGAGCCTCGTGGCCTCGATGCCGGCTACGACATCCCACAAATCTCCATCCACAGGGGCGAATTCCAAATGCTCCTCCTGCGCGCCGTGAAAGACCGTCTAGGCCACGAGAGAGTCCACCTCAACCACGCCTTCACTTCCTACGCGCAAGACGACACCAGCATCACCGCCCACTTCACTCAGCGCTCCGATGGCCAACCCTCCTCAATCCCCAGCATGACCGGCAGCGTTCTTCTTGCGGCCGACGGCATCAACAGCCACGCTCGCCGCCTGCTCTACCCAACCGAAGGTCCCCCACGCTTCTCCGGTCGCATCCTCTGGCGCGGCTGCATCGAACGCGACCCTTACCTCACCGGCGCCTCGATGATCTGGGCCGGCCACGCAAACCAAAAATTCATCGCCTACCCCATCAGCGCCCAAGCAGCCCGACAACGCAACCAATCCGTTGTAAACTGGATCGCCGAACTACGCGTCCGCGACGAGAACGACCCGGACCTCACCCCACCACCCGTCGACTGGACACGCAGTGTTCCTAAGTCCCGCTTTGAGGGCCCCTTCCGCACCTGGACCTGCGGCGGACTCCGCATGGCCGACCTCATTGACGCGACGCCCAAAGTCTACGAATTCCCCATGTGCGACCGTGACCCGGTATCTCAATGGTCGTTTGGCCGCCTGACGTTGCTCGGCGACGCCGCCCACGCCATGTACCCAATCGGCTCGAATGGCGCTTCTCAGGCGATTTTGGACGCCGAGGCTCTGGCACATTGCCTCCAAACACATCCCAACGATATACCGGCCGCGCTGCAAGAATACCAGTCTCTGCGTCTGCCGCCTACGGCCGCCATCGTGCATGCCAACCGTGGCAACGGGCCTGATCAGGTGCTGCAGCTCGCTCACGAACGTGCGCCGGATGGGTTCAAACACGTTTACGACGTCATTCCGAAGGAAGAGCTAGAGGGCGTAGGTGCGAAATACAAGGCGATTGCGGGCTTTGAGATTGAGGCCGTCAACAACAAGGCGCGGGAGACCGCGGCTCAGATGGAGGCCAAGAAGCAGACGCGGACGCAGACGCAACCTGTGGCGACGCTGGGGGTGGTTGGATCGGTGTAGCGGGCGGTCATCACGACATGAATCTTAGGGAAGTGCCTCACCCAGAGACATCCACATCTAAGCTCCCGTTCTTAGCTCTCAATCTTGCTGCCGCGCTGTGAGTGCATACTCAGAATCGTGCGTGACAGAGACAAGCTCGAGAGAACTCGTGGCGGCATCACAAGCTCGGCTCAAAAACGGTATGGAAGATGCAGTCTTCTGGGATCTTCAATCCTGCGAGAGGTGGGGGCTGTTGCTATTCCCGTACCTGGAACTGGCTCATGGGTGCCATCTGCTACGCTTTACCGTTTTCAGGTAGGTCTGTACGAGCTTCAATGACCGGGGTCTCTTGCAACAATAACACGTCCCCTTCATCTTAATGTCGTTATATTTTGGGCACTCTCGTTGCTCAAGGCGATAGTCGAAGCTCTAAGCCCCAGTCCGGTGCCGTCTAAAAGGGAAGTCATGTACGAAGGTGAGTTGCTAGGTATATATCTTGCATAGTAACCCAGCGTTCCGAATTACTACCACGGATCATCTACCACTAATCAGCTCTCTTTTTCTTTTTGGCTCGTCCGCAACTCACAATGGCGCCTTCTGTTCAGACTATTAACAGTATTCGATCGATACCTTTTCTCGCCTTAGCATGCCTAAACGCAGCCGCGCCTCTTACACCTAGCTCAATGCAATGGGTCAACTGTTCAAGCATTGACCCAGAAATGCCCCCTGCTCTCGAATGCGGCCAGGTACAGGTCCCTCTCGATTGGAACAACGTCAAAAGCGAGCACATCGCGATCGGTCTCGTGCGAATCCCATCTTCTAATCGAGAAAAGCTGGGCAGCCTCATCTACAACCCCGGCGGCCCCGGCGGTGCTGCTTCGGATGTTGTTATAGCTCAGGCGTCTGGGGTTCAGGCGTTCAGCGAAGATCTTGTCAGCAACTTTGATATTGTAGGAATGGATCCTCGGGGCGTCGGCCTTAGCCCGCGTATCAAGTGCGACCCAGACCTCTACAACAAGCGGAATGCGTGGTTCCCGAAGGATGAGACAGAGTATGACGCTATGGTTCAAGCGAACAAAGACCTGTGGGAGAGCTGCGAAAGATTGACCGGTCCACTGCTATATCATGCCGACACCATCGCCGTTGCAAAAGACCTGGAAGCTGTGCGCAAGGCTCTTGGCGATGAGAAGCTCAACTTCATGGGCGCTTCCTACGGTTCTCAGATCGGCCAAACCTACGCTCAGCTGTTCCCAAAGAACTACCGAGCTCTTGCCCTGGATGGTATTACGGATCATGCCCAGTCTGCAACTGACACCTTCGTCACCGAAGTGAGTACGTATGAGCGCAGTTTCGAGCGCTTTGCAGAATGGTGTGATGAGAACGAAGACTGCGCTCTGCATGGGGAGGATGTTCAGGAGATCCTGGTGCGGCTCGTTGATGAAGCAAATGACAACCCAATACCGGCACCCGGATGCGACGACAAGGTCTGCCGCTCAAACATGAATGGGTACGAGATTTTGCAGGTCACTCAGAATGGCTTACACTTTGTGCCGGTCATCGAACCACTCTCAGCCGGCTGGGTCGGGTTGGCAGGCGCGCTCGCTCAAGCCTCCCAGGGAAATGCCACCCTCCTGTCCAGCACCAGTCTCCTGGCGCAGAGTGAAGACGACCCAGCATTTGCTGGACCGGCCATCTCCTGCCTTGATTGGATCTCCGAAGGAAATTCTTTCTGGGACCTGAAGTGGAAGATGGAGCTGGGACGGACCGTGGCTCCAGTCACGCGTGGTGTGTCCCAGAGCTACCAGATCCAAGCTCAGTGTTTGGGGTTTCCCAAGAAGCCTACCAACCCACAACAAGATATGACGGTCAAGAACGAAGGGCAGCCACCGATCTTTCTTGCTCAGTCTAAGTACGATCCGTCGACATCATATGTTTGGGCCGAGAATGTGCGGAAGAGCATCGAGTCAGTGGCATTTGCTCTGCGTGATGGCGATGGTCACACATCGTACTTCCTCTTTGGCGAATTGAGCAAGATGATGGACGAGTATCTGATCAAGGGAACTCTTCCTTCAAACCACACCGTGGTGAAGACTTGAAACTTCTTGTGATATGGACGGTGTGCGTGTGTTTGAGAGGGTATCATAGTTGTTACAATACTCATAATTGATCAATCTTCAAGGCCCCAACTCTCTTCTATCTACCAGCTTTGATGTGTTAGCCTGGCTAGTGGTCAGTAGTTGAGATGGAGGACGTTCCTGCCTCCTCTCGCCCCAGGCAGGCAGCAGGGCGCCAAGACTTTCTGTGCAGACTTCGAGCTTAGACACTTCCAATCCGACCTTTCCTTGCAGCAGGCAGACAGAGGTGATTCTCCAGCATCCAATGAAGATTCCACGATTATTTCTAGCAGGATAGTGGATTTGAAGCTGGGCCTACTTTGGTTTCAGTACGGAAGTAGGCAGCCATCGCCACGCTTCAGCAACGGTGCCGTGAGCAGATACAAATTAGCCCAAGCCTTCCACACTCCGGGCTGCTTCTCTTCAGCTCAGTGCTCCCCCAAAGCCTCTATAGCATATCTCCTCGATCGAGGGTATGGCCGATTTTGGTACTCGCGAGCTCTACGGAGGTGCCATCACCGTCGAGCTCCCTACCACACTGATCGACGCCAGCGACATCCGTCAGATCCCGGATCACCAGGAAGTCTTCCTCTCGAACAAGACTCTCACCTCAATCATCTTCGAAATCAACCAATTCGTTAAGCAGCCCGACCCAGCTGCTCTCTACTTCCACTTCACCGATGTCATCGCCCCGCCCGATCATCTTGCGGAAGAGCTTGGCGCGCCCACCAAGTTGTCGCTCGCCGAAGACAGCCTGAAGGATTTCCCAGCTTATCTCGTTCAAGGCGGCATCATCTCACCTGAAGTGGACAAGAAGGCGTCGACCAGCCTGCCCATCGAATGGCAGCAAACACCGCTGACCACGAACCAGCTGACCAAGTGCTACCAGTTGGTTGTGAGGATGGACAAGTATAGCACTGACTTTTGCGTCAGAGTGAATGTGCCTCTGAAGGAACTTTCCGGGAAAGAGGAGGCCGATGCAGAGGAGGCAGTGGCGAAGGGAATCATGGAAAAGATCGTTGCGACCCTCGACATAAAGGAATTCGGCCTCTTCGCCAGCGATTGAGGCGGCAGTCCAACATCGTGAACATAGCGTCCCAGACGACGGCACCCATGCGCCGCTTTCGACACTTTAGATAGCACAATCCTGAATTACACCCTTTCTTCGAATCACGACCAGCAACACCGCCGACCTAACAGCATGGCCGGGCAGCATACTTGCCGTCTCCGACAAACAACGCCATGCCGATGCGATTGCTTGGCCTAATCCTCACCTCGAGCTCATCGCTCTCTGAGAGCCGGTCGCAAAGTCTCCACTTTCCAGTCATCGCATCCCCCAGTGACTGATGAGGTTCTCTGAAAATTATTCATTTGGCCGAGCGGCTACGATTTCAGTCTTCATCAACAGCACAAGATCGACAGCGCAAGCTCTCCTTCGGACTACGGTACCTGACATGGCAACGTAAACCATGGCTCTGACAATTCCCAGCCCAGAGAAGTATGTTGCTAGTCTTTGAGTACTGAGGATATCTATTGACTAGCGACAGGCTCAAGGAAAAGTGTCGTACGGCGCTGGAAGCTCTCGGTTACGAAGACAAGACGGTCGATCCAGCATACGATGTTGGTAACCTCGTTGTTGCCCCGTCCATCCCTGCCAGCGAGTCTCCGACATACTACTTTGTCGTTGGTTCTGGAGTCTACGTGTCGAAGGACTGCGGAGACCGTTGCAACATGCACGCCGTGATCGATGTTGGCTACAGCTGTCCATGTTTCAACGCAGACAACTGGGTCTATATCACGGAGGACTCCGGACTTGGACATTTGTTGGAGTGGTTCGTGGGTGCCACTCTAGGTATTGCGAAGGGCAGCGTTGAATTCCCGGTCACCATTCACGACCTGCGTCTCGGTTTCGTGAGGGCATGCTGGTGCTACAGACTTGTCAACAAAGATGGTCCCGAAGTTGAGGAGAAGGAGTTGAAGTCAATCGTCAGCAGAGTCGTTAGGCGGGTCAAGATCGGAGGTGTAGAGTGATCGGCTTATATCATGACTTTCGTAGGAAATTGGCACGAGATGCTCGAGTGAACCTAGCTGCGAGCATCGAAGCGAGGCTTCTCAGGGAGACAACGACTGTTTCACCGAGATATAGCACCAAAGAACCCAAAAAATCAGATGGCTTTTGAATATGAACAGCAGCCCCTGAGAGTGAGAGGCAGTACTTTTTCATACAAGTACATGAATCAATACCCTGGAAAAGCGACCAAGTAGTAGGCCTGACTTCAACGCCATTTTTGCAACGCCACACTGTCCAGCGCCTTTTTCGTCATGCCTGACAAGTTCCAAGTTCCCAACACCGCGAATCAGTGTGGTTCAAAGCCTGTGTCTCTCATTGGATGTATGTGTGTGTGTGTTTTGGTGGTGATACAATCAATCGCTCAACTCGATGATCTCCATCTCCTGCAAATTCTCGTTGACACGGACACCACTGGAGGATCCGGAAACGTCGCTGCCACTCTCACTCGCTTTGCGCTCGGCAGATCTCTTCTTCACTGTCATGGTCTTTGCAACGCTTGTGTCCTTCTTCGCTACTCGGGGAACAGGGCGCACCTGCACGAGTTTTCCTTTGCACCGGCCGCAGCGCATTCTCTCTGTATCGATACTCTTGCTGTGCCGGCCATACTCTGCGCCGCAGCCTTTGGTTGCCTGTACGTTGAGGAAGTTCATTGCGCTGTTCTGGTCCCGACCAACGCAGGCCCACAAGTACTTCCACTCAATCTCATAGCTGTGCTTCGTGGTCACCTTGCACGCTGACCAGGTCGCTCGGACTCGCTCATCCTCGCCTCCAACTTCGGCCTTCGCAAGGCAGGCTGTGGCTTTCGCCGCCCAGTTCTTGAAGCTTATGCCATGAGGCTGATCGCGGATCCCACTGACCATGAAGTTGGCCAGATGGCAGAATTCGTGCGCCAGGGTGTTGACCAGACGTTCCTCACAATCGATAACCTTTTCCGCCAGTTCGATGTTTGCAAAGTGTTCCACTTTGACCTTTTGGTCACCGACCATTCCCTTGACTGGGCTGCCTTTGATAGGACTTCCGCTTGGCTTGGTAACGCTACGTCGCCAGTTCGCTCTTCCGGCGGTGCTGCGTAAAGTCTTGGACCATTTGATCTGCACGCCACCCGTGGATGCGGACAAACGCTGTAATTGTCCAGCGGTGACATGGTCGTCGAGATATGCGAGTAAATTTGTGCCAAGTTCTTCTTTCACCGCATCGAAGGTCGTTTTGCGTGCAGCAGATGCCCGCTTCTCGGCAAGATAGGCTGCGCGCGCAGCTTTCTCGGGAGACTTCATTGGGGAACTTGAGCGTGGCTTGGTAGGGGAGGCGCAAGGACTTGGCAAGCTATCACTTGCGCTGGAAGAGTCGTGTCTCGAGTCGTTATCCGATCCCTCGTCGTCGTCGTCAGACCATATGGCGAAGCGAGCAAGAGGGTTCTTGGATGGAGAGGTGAGAGGTGCTTTCTTGGGCGAGTAGCTGTCGTGCCAGTCATTAACTGTGTGGTGATCCCAGAAGGCATCGGTGGACTGGCGATGCGGTGAGCGCTGGAAATTGCTGTGCTTGGAGGGAGACTTCAACTGCGGTGGCGAAGGGGAGCGAGTCGGTGTCTGAGGTCGGGCCTGGTGTGATGGGGTGTGTTCGGGTGCAGGGTCTGTTGGTGGCTCGGGAGTACTGGCACGGGTGGGAGACGTTGCTTCTCGTTTTCGTGGAGGCGACAGTCTCAGCATAGAATCAAACAGAGATAGACCTTTCAGAGACTTGTCAAGTTCATAAGTAGTGTTTGCGAAAGGGTCCTCTGCAGCCTGGACGCGCGCGTTGGACGTGACGCGTGCAGGCGCGTCTGGAGACGTGGTCAAGTCAATGACTTCGGTGGTTGCCTTCCGCGATCGCCCAGCCTCCGCATTTCCAATTTCCAGACCGTCCAAGGCAGCCGCTATGCCGGCGTCGGACTCGTTCTCTTTGTCCGAGTCAGAGTCGACCACTTTTCGGTGGCCGCGTTGCAGACGACGGCGAGGCTGCCGGCTCTTCTGTTTGCTGGGTCGATAGTCATCTTCCGAGTCTTCACTGGGAGACTCATGGTAGCTGATTTCCGCACCATCGTCAACAATAAATCCGCTGAGATCCGTATCTTCGTCCTCGTCTTCCGCGGCGTCCGAGTAATCGTCAATGCAATTAGCTTCTTTGAGTACATATCGGCTTGTATAGTGAGTCGGGGACTTGGGCTTTGCCCGCGAGGTTGGCATGTTCAAGACTCTGTCTGAGTGGTCCCCTTCCGGTGCGGTTCGTGATATAGTTGTCTGGGCAATTGAGATTGCCAGAGAGTTGACATCGGCTGCGCTTTTCGATGGTCTGGCGCGTTGAGCACTGGTGATGGCAGCTTCAAATTCGGTCTCATCCTCTGTCGAGGGAAGTTCAATTTCCCGTAATATAGAGGCATTGATGGACTTCTTGGGCCGAGTCAGCTCGTCGACGGCTGTTGTTGTTACTAATTTGCCTCTTGACGCGTTGCAAGATGCGTCTCTGGAGGAGACAGTATCGCCTTTGGCCAGCACATTAGCCTGTGTATCGGTGCATCTCTTCCGAGGAGACCGCCGGAGTGCCGCAGGCTGACTAAACTCCTCGCCCTTTGCACCGGAGCCCATCTTCGACAGTATCGGAGCCATTTTGAACAGGACCTCGCCGAATCTGAAGCACTTTTGATCTGGAAAGTGAGCGGGTGGTAGGCGAGGAAGTCACCAAGCAGTGCAGGCTTTCCTACAAACGGACTAGTGTCTTGGCATGGGTTGTACAGGGCAACCACGAGCTTCGTCTATCAATTCTTACTGTACATGTCGCTAAGACGGCACCGCTCCATCCCCTCATTCTTTGACGTAGTCCAACTACTAGCATTCGACTTGTTCAAGATCCCGAGCAACGCGTAATCAAGCTCGATGTTACGGCTGTTGCGAACTGTACCACCATGCTCCAGCCGCCACAGCCATTGGCAGCCCGAAAGACAACAGCGCCTTTGGCAGCACTACGAAGAGTGCTATTCGTCGTAAAAAATGATCGGTAATTTGGCGGACCATCGCTCCTTCGTTGATTTTCGGGAATGGCATGTCTGGTTCGTTTCTGCCCAGGAAGTCGCAAAGTGGCTTCCAGCCTTGCGCAACGTTGTACTCTAGAAGCTTGTCTTTTGGCACGCGCGCCCGAACATGATCTTTGTGCGCTGCTAGACCTCGCTTGTAAGCTTCCAGGTTTGTCACGTCTCCGCCGCTCCATTCTTTGATGGACCTTTCTACGATACGGTACCATGGATCGGCGGTACTCTTTGTGGATGTGTCAGCGCTGCGCATCAAGGAGCGAGGTTTACCTGAAACCCACCTTGTCGAAAAGCCTGAGATAATACCATCGCCATCCACTCAGAAAGTACAGGAAATTATCTCGCACTGAGCTAGCCCAAGCATCTGGATCCCGAGATTGAAGGACTACCTTGGCATCCGGGTATGCTTCCAGAAGTTCGTCGACGAAGAGGACGCATGGTATGTCAGTAATGGCCTGAGACGTCAGCTGGACCCGATTCAGAAAAAGGCCTTGCCTACGTCATATCGCCAGAGCATCTTCTCAAAATCCTTCCCCTTATATGGTGTGCCCTTTCCTTCGTATTTCGCCTGTACAGCTTCCCACCACTTCGGATACGCACCGTTGGCGTTGTCCAAACCACATTCCAAACAATGATATGGTGTATACCCAAGTTCCCTCAAAGCAGCCCAGAGCGACATGGTTCCGCTCCTCGACAGGCCAACAAAGATGACCTGCATCGGTCGTCCCCTTTCCCGCGGCTGCTGGGCCATTTTTGGATAAGGCTTCGGGAACTCCATCGTGGTCGACTGTCTCAGGCGTGGTAAGTGAAGAAGGGCAGTGCATGATCTCGCAGCACGAGCACAGATTATATATGATGTTGCCATGCTTCACAAGCTTACCCTGACCGAGCGGTACATAGCCATCTCGCACCGTACTGCTGACGCCAAGCTCAGGCAACTGAGGCCACCCATCCGCCAGAGCGCGCATACGCGTTCTTCGGCCTCAGAGAGTCACCAATCAGCTCAAAGTTAGCACGAAACTTGGATGAAGACAAGGCCCTATCCCGTCAAAACGCAGGGTCTTTGTTCAGACTGCTGTCCTGGCCAGCCCGCCTACTGCGTGTAGGAGCTCCGCACGGTCTTAATGCCGATGCCCTTCGGTCTTGGCAGAATTACATAACCGGCGCGGGAATATTTCCCGATAGGTTGTGCACTGACGTTTACCTACCCCACGGCGAAATGCTTCCGTGTTGGTAATGAGGAAGAGTGACGCCAGCTTGTGTATAAAGTAGCTTACTCTCCGAGGCCGTACTTTACAAGACAACTCAACATCAATCATCATGGCGGGTGGAAAGAATGTCCTCATCGTCGGTCCAGGCTTCATTGGCTGGAATGTGCTGGACCTCCTCCTGACAGAAGGTTACTCAGTAACCGGCTACGCGAGACGACAAGAACATGCCAAACAACTCGAGGCTTCGGGGGCATCAACAGTGCTCGGAGACCTCGATGACACCCAGAAAATCACCGACTTGACTCTCCAATACGACATCGTAATCCATACCGCCACAGCAGATCACAAGCCCTCGGCAGAAGCCATCGTCGCCGGCGTCGCCGAACGAGCCAAGCAAGGCAAGGAGACCATCTACATCCACACAAGCGGCACTAGCGTCCTCGACGACGGTGCCCAGGGACAGTTCCAGGGCGACAAGATCTACCACGACGACAAGCGCGAGGAGATTGACTCGGTGCCGGACGATGCTCCCCACAGGCCCATCGACCTATCCATCGTTCGAGCGCAGCAGGCCCTGGGCACGAAAGCCAAGATAGCCATCATGGTCCCACCGCTGATATACGGCTTCAACCCCAAGCACAAGCGCCTGACGATCCAGATCCCCACCATCACTCGTTTCGCGTTGAAGCACGGCTATGCTCCGCACCTCGGCAAGGGCCTCTCAGTCGAGTCCCAGATCCACGTCCTCGACCTCGCCCGCGCGTATATCGTGCTCTTGCACTGGATCGAGCAGGCCGACCCGCAGGAATTGCTCGACAACCCATACTTCTTCTGCGAGAACGGCGTCGAGAAGTCGTGGTTGGAGGTGGCGACCGAGGTCGGCAAGGGCCTGTATGCCGCGGGCAAGATTCAGGATCCGACGCCGAAGACCGTGCCGGAAGATAAATATGAAGATCTCTTTGGACCGTTCAGCAGTGCGGTCATCGGCTTGAACTCGCGGAGCAGGGCGGTGCGGCTGCGGAAGCTTGGCTGGGAGCCGCGTGAGAAGGGCGTCTGGGAGAGCTATCGCGAGGATGAGCTGCCGGAGCTTCTGCGGGAGGAGGGGAAGGAGTTCCATGGGTATGCGGGCACCGCAGCTTCTTGAGCATCAAGAATGAGGTTATATGCCTCAGGTCTGATGAGGGGTATAGTGCTGGTCCTTCCCAAGTCGTGAAAGACCCGGTTGTGTGGACTGGGTGTTAGTGCTTCGTATCATGCCTGTAGCTCCGGACACCCTCCTAAATCTCCAGGCCCATAATCTGCTGCGCCATTCCGAAGCATTCTCCCACCGCGTAAAGTGCGATTGACTCCGCTGGGATGCCCGACGTCATTTCTCCCACTCATAGTCTGGAAGTTTGCACTCGTCGTTACTGGCAAAAGCGGCCCCGAACAAGTCGGAGAACCTTTGCAGGTACTCCACAACATTCGTCCACGAGATGACCGCAAACACAGCATTCCGCAACCATATCCCCCACCGGGTTTGCGGCGACATTAACGTCGTGACGAAAGGTGGCACTTTGGACATCTCGTTGATCATCGGCCTCATGCGCTTCTCGTAGCCTTCAAGTCCTGCTCCGACATCGCCTTTATGATGCTGAATCTCCCCGGCCAAGACGTAGGCGCCAGTCATGGCGAGTGAAGTGCCCATGCCGCTGAAACCGGGAGCAAACCCGGCGTCGCCAACGAGGACGACGCGGCCGCTGAACAAGGCGGGGATGTGGACTTGGACCAATTCGCTACCGTAGAAGTCGTCGGTCTCCATCATGCCTTTGAGGAGGTCGGCGGTTCTCCAACCGACGTCCTGGTATTGCTGCGCCACAAATTGTTTGAGCGCGTCGTCGCCTTGTTTCAACGCCTGGCGAAAACCCAGCGTTGCCTCCGGGGTGTCGCGGGCACTCAGTTTCATCAATGTGACTTGGTTGATGCCGGAAGGATCCGGCTCAATGGACACGAAACGTCCTCCGGTAGCTGAGTGTGCCTGGCCGGTTTTTGATCCTTGAAGAAAGTCCTCCTTTACGGAGAAGTAAGTCGCCCAGCAACCTGTTGTCTCGACATGATCGCGTACAGCACAGTTGAACCCGAGGGCTCGAATGCGCGAAGCTGCGCCGTCACAAGCAACGATGAGGTCGAAACTTGAGGTCGCTGTGCCGTTTGCAAACTCGACTGTCACTGATCCGTTCTGGTTCTCACGCTGCTGGATCGATACGACTTGTTCATTGAAAATGTACCTGATGTTCTCATTGTTCTTTGTGAGATCGAACAGAATCTGCGATAGGTCTCCTCGGAAGATCTCGTACTCTGATATGAGCGATTGCTGATCTGGATTCCCCGTGGCTCTGATGACTCCGTAAGGACGGCCGTCTTCGCGGACGTAGCTGAGACCTTCGAGCTGCGTCGTCTTGGCCCTCACGGCTGCCTCCATTCCTGGGATTTTGCGCATCACCGTCACACCAGAGGTACGAATGTCGATGGCCTGTCCGTTGGTGCGTAACACGGGGAATCGTTCAATAATCGTTACCCTCGCACCAGCCCTAGCTAGCCAGTATGCTGTCATGGGACCCGCGACCGAGGCACCCACAACAAGCACTTCAAGCTTCGGCATCTCTGGAACTGTCCACGTGAGGTACTCTCTTGCTTGTTGGGGCGGAGGCCGGCTCTCACGGAGATCTTTCGCTAGGACAGAGGTATGGTACTAATAAAGCCCGCCAGCCTTGAGTTCAACTTGCCCACAACCCAAGTCAACGCGTACCTACTGGATATTTGCTGAAGTCACCCATTCGAACGATGCAAGCGAACCTGCAGGAGTCATGACGTTCTGATCCGAAGTCGAACGAGAGGTTACTGCTAGGAACAGTAGGTCGCACTTGGGCCCTTACGAGCATTCGGGTCCGGGAGCAACCTGGTGCCGAGCTTGTCGGAAAAGACATCCGTCTGGTTTATCAGGGACGGACCATCTTTAGCAATGTCCAGAGCGTAGACGTATTCATCGCGATGTCGCAAGCCCCTGACACTGACTATGACATCGCCTCTCACCGACTCAGAGCCATTGTGCTGTATTGGCGGACCATTGGATCATCACCGGCCTCAAGCAGAGACTGCTGCGGATTGCGCTTAGGCAAGATCGCGGCGCGGGGCAGATCTTTGAGGCTCAAAAGCTTGGTGGTAGTCGTCATCATGCGAGTGTTTATAGTATGGTCAGGCACCAATGATGAAGATGGCGGCTATCACCTCCGAGAAAGGAACTTTGGTTCTCGTACTCAGCCTCGTCGCCTCATAAGACCTAAAAAGGTTTAGCGCGATGGCATAGCCACCTGCATCGTAAATGCGCCTCGACTCAGCCACGGTTCCCCCAATCACATATCCTCCAAGCCTTGTTCTCGCAATACGCAGCGCCATGTTGTTTCAGCGTGTCTATCCCCGCAGATGCCCTGCGCCGCGTCTTTCGCCTGGCCGCAAGTGGAATAGTCTTCGCTTTGTGGGACTTTTGCTCACGTATTCCACCACTAGTGGCTGTGAGCGGTAACCGGAAATCAGAAAAGCGTCGACTGTGTATGGTCTTGGTAAGCTCAGCCCCTTGTAGACGACAAATCAGATGCCGTCAGCCTCGCTATAGCCCGTAAGTGCTCTTTAGCATATATTTGCTGTGACTCACCCCCTCTGTTTTCTCTCCTTCATCATTCTCCCAACCATTCACAGTCTCAACTGCATTCTTCCAAGACTACAATCCAATCTTAGGATCCAGCAAGCACTCAGCCTTAGTCAAACATGAGTTACAACGGTCAACAAGGTGGTTACGACCAATACAACGCCCATTACCAGGGCCAATACAACCAGCAGCAAGGCTACGGTCAACAGCAAGGCTACTCCCAGGGCTACGACCAGCAACAGCAAGGTTACAACCAGGGCTACGACCAGCAGCAAGGTTACCACAACCAACAATACCAGCAACAAGGCTACAACGGCCAATATGATCAGAACCAATACCAGCAGGGCGCCCCTGGCGCCGAGGGCGAACGCGGTCTTCTCGGCGCTGTCGGAGGCGCCGCAGCTGGAGGTTATGGAGGCCACAAGATGGGCCATGGTATTCTAGGCGCAATCGTAAGTTTCTCACATCTCTCGGATTCCGGGACAGTCACTGACTCACATCTTAGGGTGGAGCAATCGCCGGACACCTCACCGAAGATTTCGCCAAGAAGAAGCGTCAGGAGCACAAGCACAAGCCGAGCAACGGCGGTGGTAACAACAGCAACAACTGGGCCCAGTCCCTGGGCGGCGGGTCGATGTCATCCTTCCTCAACCAGAAGAAGTGAGTGGCAATTGACGCAGGCGCTGGATGCGAAGCGGCCATGAGCGAGCAGCCTTGGTTCCCTTTCGACTTTCACCACGCTGCCGGTTCCGGGTCAACCCCCTTTTTCCTCTCCGGAAGGGGTCGCGACTCGACGGTAGGCCAAGATTTCATCGACAAGTGACAAAGTGACTTTGTGAAGGACAACCAACGAGGTTCTGGGGGTTTTAGGAAATGCATGCAAGAGATCGATTGCTGCGTCGTCGGGGTTACTGAAGACCCAGTTTCATTGTTACGACCGGATGTTGATGAAGAGGATGAAGCGATGGGCGACACAGAGTTCATCGCGCATTTTGATCTTTCCAAACTCATGGCCATGCGAACTTGGGGGCGCAACTTTATATCGACGGGAGTTACTTGCTGCTATTTGACTCATCCACTTTACATAGCCACAATCAGAATTGGACTTGTCCTACCAAAACACCTGTTCCAGACTCTTGTATGCCTCTTGCCAGCAAATGCATTGAACGTCACATGCCTATTCACTGCCTCTCTTTCAGGCGAATCAGAGCTCTTCAGGTCCGAGCCAGCCTCCTTTTGGGGCCCTTCAGTAACTTCTTGGACACCCCAGCACCCTCTCGGCGATGTAGCTGAAGATCATTTCGCGACTCACCGGCGCCAGTCGGGGGATCATGCTCTCCCGGAAGTAGCGCTCGACGTGATACTCCTTCGCATAGCCCATCCCACCGTGCGACATTACCGCCCTCTCACAGGCCGTGTAAGCGGCCTCGGCAGCCAGGTACTTGGCGGCGTTCGCGTACTCGCCCGCCTCATAGCCCTCGTCATAGAGTCTGGCCGCTTGGTTGATCATCAATCGCGCGGCCTCGAGTTGCATCCAGCTGTCGGCCAGCGGATGCTGTATCGCCTGGTTCATGCCGATGGGCCGTCCAAACACCTGTCGTTCGCCGGCGTAGAGCGCCGCTTTCCGCAAGGCTGCGAACCCCAGGCCGAGCGCCTCGGCGGCGATGAGGACTCTTTCGGCATTCATCCCCACCATGATCTGCTTGAAGCCGTCGCCTTCGGCGCCAATCAGGTCTTCGGCGGGCACGCGCCAGTCCTCGAAGAACAGGATGTTGGAGTCGACCGCGGCGCGGCCCATCTTGGGGATTTCCGTCACTTGCACGGCAGAGCGGTCTAGGTCGGTGTAGAACAGGGACAGGCCTTGAGAGCGCTTCTTGACCGCCTCAAGCGGCGTGGTGCGCACCAGGATGAGGATCTTTTCGGCCACTTGGGCGGTCGAGGTCCAGATCTTGGAGCCGGAGAGCGTGTAGTGGCTCCCGTCCGACGACTTGGTGGCGCGGGACTGGAGCTTCAGCGTGTCGAGTCCGGTGTTAGGCTCCGTCACTCCAAAGCACGCTCGCTCCTCGCCAGCGATGAGTGGTGCCAGCATGCGTCTCTTCTGCTCCTCGGTGCCGAACTTGCGGACGGGCTCCAGGCCGAAGATGTTCATGTGGACCGATGAGCAGGCCGCATATGCTCCTCCGCTCTCGGAAATGGTCTGCATCATGGTCGCGGCTTCCAGGATGCCCAGATCGGAGCCTCCATATTCAGCGGGCATGCAGATCCCGAGCCAGCCATCGCGTGCAATTGCTTGCTGAAATTCGACGGGGAATTTGTGGTCTCGTTCAGCGTTGGCCCAGTAGGTGTCGTCGAACTGAGCACAGACCTTGCCGATGGCCTCACGGACGGTACGCTGAGATTCGGTCAAGTCGGGATCGTGGTTTTGCAAGTACTCGGTACCTCGAGCGTGAATGTTTCGGCGTTGTTGGGTGCACGATGATCGTTTCGAATAATGTAGTTCGGTGCCAGACAAGAATGTGATTCGTTGGGGGAGACCGCGGAATGAGCACAATCGTGACCGGATTGGGGACGTGAGTGGGTTCATGGCTTGCTGCTTGAGACGGGATCCCCTGCACACTTTGCTGACGGGTGTATTTTCAGCGCTTGGTCATCCAGGCGCTGTCAGATCGAAGCACAACCATCAGCGAGATCTTCCCCAAGGCTTTAGATATGCAAGAAGGAGATCGTACTTTAGTACCCTTGCTCTTGGGGGTTAGGGATTAGAGTAAGCGCCTCGTTGCCTCGGCCATGGTGTAGATCTCAGGTCTTCACCCCGCACTGGCTTGGAGTCGCCTAACAACCTTTTGGCCCTCGTAGCTACAGACACCATCCTCCGGCTGCCAGAAAGATGAATGCAACTCTTCTGCTAGACAGTGACGGTCAGTGGGCAGGCAAGCTGGCATGAGCCTTGCATCCATGACGAGTCAGCGAGTTGTCCTTCCTTGCCCCGAGGCCATGCTCTCATCTTTTGCAAGGGGGTAGCTACAGGCTGTGTTTTTACGCCCTCAGCCTCGTATCGATGGTGGCAAGCGATTGCTCGGGGCGGAATCAGCCCCTCTCAACCGAGATCTCTGCCCGTGGAACACTGAAAGTCTCCGGAGTTCTGGTACTATTCATCGATCCTATCTCTTCATAGACTATCGCGCTATGGTATAAACCAGCTTCTTCGCGCTGTAGAGCAGCATTGAATCATCAACATGGACCGGACATGACCGCGAAGACCCCAGGGACATTCTCCTTTGTTCCGCAACGCCCGGGAGGTGGCCCGGACGACAGGCGCTTCATCAACACTCACTTGAGTCGACTCGCAGCCGAGCGACGAAAGCATGCGAAGACAGCAAAGTCAGTCAAATCACCCTCGCCATCTCCTACAAGGCCAGCCAGCACCAGAGATGGCAACCTGTCACCAAAGCAAAAGTCATCACCGCCACGAGGTCGTACTTCATTGAGTGTGCCTCCCAAGCAGACTGCCCAACGAGTCTCTCCAATCTCACCCTTACAACGCAGTCTTTCGTTGCAGCATGTCAAGCCAGATATGAATGACGATATCGCAGCTTCCTCAGAGGTAGAAGCTGAACACCAGGCTCCCTTGTTGGTGTCTGCACTTGACAACGGTAGTCATGACCCGTTCAACTCGACTCTCGTTGTCATCACACCCGAAGTCCGCAAGTTGCTCGCATTCGATCGGGAGATGTTCTTCCCCTGGGCCTCAGGCATCGAGAAAGGTGACAACAAGCATGGTGCCTTTACCAACAAGTTCGCAAAGACCTCGCTCGAGGCCCTCGAGGACAAGTGCGTTGGGTACGCCAACTTGGCCAGACTGGCATCCTCGGCGGCCACCATAACCTCGAATCCCGATCTGCATATCACTGCCATGAAATACAAGGCCCGAGCCTACGAAATCCTACGAGAGAGCATCAATGAACGGCACACAGGCCTGAACGAGCATATGCTCACCCAGATCTTCTCCCTGTTATCGATCGAGATTTCGGGTCAACAGCACGAAAATGCTGCCCTTCACGCAGGCACTCTACAACAATTGCTTCAAGGTCAGCAACAAGGCAGGTTCGATGCTGCGAGAATGAACAGAAGGCTCTTGTGTTCGATACTGTGGCACGAATGCTTACGCGGCAGCTTCACGCTCTGCCGCCCCGTGTTCGACATTGAGAAGCTGGTCGACCACACGGCCTTCATCGCTACACTAGTTGCAACCAAGAGGCAGCTTATGGCACAGGGATTCATGCCGAGTAGGACCACAGATGGGTTTCAAGAAGCGGGCATCGGGTCGCATCTCCTCCAGCGTGTGCGCGAGTTTCGCTTTCTCTCTGATGTCGGATCTGCCTTGCAGAAGGCGCCCAAGCTGCTCAATGAGGAAGTCATGGACGCCTTCACCTTCCGTGCAACGTTGACGTCGAGCAAGCTGCTGGAGATCTACAACGATGTGTACGACACCATACGCAGTAGCGGGCCAGACGATGACTTGACGTCAGCCTATCTGGAGACGGCCACGGCGTTGGCCGCAAGATATTGGTACAGGGTCGTCACATCTCATGAAGCGGTCAACGTCGAGCCTACTCCACAGTCGCAGTTCTACAAAGTTTTTGGTACGCAGAAACCAGTGCTCGCTCACCTAAAGGAGGCCCACGAGTACTGCAAGCGGTCTGGTGGGTTGCAAAAACAGCCACGGTTGTGGCTCTGGATACTGGGTGTTGGAATCATGGCAGAGAAAGCAGACGGCCACTTCTCCCATGATGCTCAGCAGGATAGGTCGGGCTACTTTCACGTGGCAGCAGTGGCGCAGGCGAAACTGTTGGATACGAAGGATCGGGATGCTATCGAGAGGATATTGAAGACATTCCTGTATTCGAACCTGCTGAAGCCGTCATCAAGGTATCACTTTGAACAAGCAATTAATTCATGAAGCTCGATAGGCTTCTGGTTGAGAGGATTCGAGCATAACTAATAGGTTGTAGACTCTGTACATATAAATCGACTTGGAAGCAAGGTTTAAGTATCAAGTAAAGGCTTCCTCCGGCTGGCTTCTTCTGCATCAGTGACTACTACAGACGCCGTCGGTTCTAGGCCGTGTGAAAAGCCCATATACCATGAGGTAAGACTCCGGGAGGTATCCACCATACATCCTCGGTGGTTCCCCGCACGAGGCCCTGTTCACCGCGAAGACGACGGCAGAGCAACCTCGCATATACACGTCAGGTGCGACTGCCAGTAGTATAGTAAATCTACTTTGTGTACATCCGTCTAGTTTTGTCTCAAAAGACAACGTAAAAGCTTCCAACGCTCAGGACAGGACCGACCAGCTGAAGTGGGAGTCCGCCAGGCAGCACAGACGCGCCAAGGATGGCGTTGCCTCGCCGCCTTATCACGCCGCGAGGCCCCTTCTACCGCTCGCCATTCCCAAGCCTTGCCCCGAGACAAATACTTAGCAACATCGCCTTCCTATCCCTCCGTCGCAACAATAGCACCGCCACCACCACCACCACCACCAGCGCCGCCAACCCCTTTCCCACGGACCCCAACACGCAGCACCTCCCCCTGCACGGCCTCAAAGTCCTGGACCTCTCCCGCGTCCTCGCGGGGCCCTTTTGCACGCAGATCCTGGCCGACTACGGCGCCAGCGTGTTGAAAGTCGAGCAGCCCGGCACGGGGGACGAGACGCGGCTGTGGCGCACCCAGGGGGAGACGGCGCAGATGTGGAAGGCGTCGCACCCGCTGATGTCGCTGTATTTCGCGAGCATCAACCGCAACAAGCGGTCGATGACGCTGAATTTGAAAGACAAGCGGGCGGTGGAGATGGTGAAGGCGTTGGCGAGCCGCAGTGATGTGGTGGTGCATAATTTCTTGCCGGGAAAGGCCGAGGGCATGGGGCTGGGGTGGGAGAGTCTGAGGGAGGTGAATCCGAGGCTGGTGTATGCGAGTGTGAGTGGGTATGGGGCGACGGGGCCGAGTAGTCGGCGGGCGGGGTATGATGCGATTGCTCTGGCGGAGAGTGGGTTGTTGCATATCACGGGGGAGAGGGATGGGGGGCCGACGAAGCCGGGCGTGGCGATTGCGGATCTGTGTACGGGCTTGTATTGTCATGGGGCCATACTTGCGGGGTTGAGGCAGAGGGATGCGACGGGCGAGGGGGTGAGGTTAGATGGGAGCTTGTTTGAGACGGGCCTGAGTTTGTTGATTAATGTTGGGTTGGCGAGTTTGAATCTGGATCGGGAGGGAGGGAAGAGGAGGAGAGGGGGGAGGTATGGACTAGGGCATGCGGCGTTGGTGCCGTATGGAGGGTTTGAGACGGGAGATGGACGCATGTTGTTTGTGGCGGCGAACAATAACAGGCAGTGGAAGATGCTGTGTGAGGTGATGGGGGTGAGGGAGTTGTCGGAGGTGGACAAATTTGGGAGCAATGATGGGAGGGTGGAAAACCGGGATGAGATTAATGGGCTGTTGCAACAGCGCTTCAGCCAGAAAACGCTGACAGAGTGGCTCGAGGTATTTGACGGGTCCGGTCTGCCGTATGGGCCTATAGTGAGTCACGCTTGACACCCAGTCGAGCAGATGCTAATGGAGAAACAGAATGATGTCGTTGAGGCGTTGGAAGACAAACAAAGCCTTGCTAGGGAAATGGTCGTCGATATCGGAGACTTCGAGGCGGCCAAAGACGGGATCCTGCGAACTATTGGTCCAGCGGTGAAGTTCGAAGGAACAAAAATGCAGGTCCGTCGAAAACCGCCACTGCTGGGTGAGCACACAGACGAGGTTCTTGCAGAAATGGGTTATGATGAAGCCGGAACGAAACAGCTCAGACACGAAGGCGTTGTATAGATCTAGATGGCCGGAAGACCGCATAGACATAAGCGACGACATTACCTGGACCGTCAGTAGACGTTTGCCTCCAAAGCACGAATTTGAAACTTGATGGAAGGTTTTGAGGGAGACGAATTTTGTCTAGGTACCGCTCCTAATAGTACAACAACTGCAGAGCGCCGAGCATCAAGACGCTCACTTCCGTCCGCAATTCATGTACAGCCCTTTGGAATTGTTCTGCTCCATCTCTGTTCCGTATAACAGACATTGTTTAGTGAGCATCGGGCTGGGCGCAGATGTAAGTAATGGCTTGGTCAACTGTTCATTGTTAGAAGACAGATTCCTTTGCATTCGAAGAACATCCATACCACTGTGGATCGCGTCGGCTTCTTTGTCGGGAATCTCAATGCTGAATTCCTCCTCAATAGCCATGACGACCTCGACGGTGTCTAAGCTGTCTAGACCGAGGTCGTTGTGGAAGTGCGAAGTACCGGTAATCTATTAAAGTCAGTTTCAAGGCGTACAAAGTTATACATAGCAGTGGTTGCTGACCTTAGACTCGTCCGTGACCTGGTATTACTGTTAACTTATGATCTTGTACCGTTGAGTGGAAACACCAACCTTGTCAAAGTTCTTCAGAAGATCCATGATGCGTCCCTGTACCTCATCTTTTGACAGACCCGCCGGCGCCGAGTAGCATCTTATGCTCTGAACAGCGAATGAAGGAGCGACCTTGGATGTCTGCAGGAAAGGAGTCTGTCGGATAATGGGGGTTTGGCGGAGGACGGGAGCTCTAGTGGCTGCGCGGAGAGCGCGCACGGCTGCGGTCCGGTACATGTCGGCTCTTTAAGGTCCTGGAGATAGACTGACAGGAGCGGCTGATTAGACGGAGGGATGGATGAGATGGCGACTCGGTCTCAAGACAATGTTCAAGCTGGTGAGGATGTTCACGCCAAAATGCAGCTTCCAAAGACGCAGTTCAAGCTCCACTATCTTCCCACCAATGAGGGTGCAGACAATCTGCTTAGTCGCTCTTTCCAACATCATTGAATCACCTCCACAGAAACGTCGACTGCTTCTTTGCGCCACCACGACTCTTGCATCTTCCCTTCGACTGTTGCCGACGATGGCGTCCTCCCTTCGTCCAGCATCTCGCCTGGTCGCGAGACCACTGGCGTCGTCTATGGTTGCCCTCCGACAAGCTCAGTCGTCGCCGCTCCTTCGCGCCACAGCTCAATTCCATACCTCAAGTCCTCGATGTGCCACCCCGGCGGGCCCACCGCCAAAGGGATTCAGACTGCCTAAGCCAAAGAGATTTGACGAGGGCGAGAGCGCTGCGGACAAGGCCAGCAACTACTTTCTCCTGACCGAGATGTTCCGCGGCATGTACGTCGTAATGGAGCAGTTCTTCAGACCACCGTATGTATCTTTGGTGCCTGTTGTGGGCGAGAATCCGTCTTCGTCATCAAGTCTAACATGTATCAAAGCTACACAATCTACTATCCTTTCGAGAAAGGCCCCATCTCTCCCAGATTCCGCGGCGAGCACGCTCTGCGCCGGTACCCCTCAGGCGAGGAACGATGCATTGCTTGCAAGCTTTGCGAAGCTGTCTGCCCGGCATCAGCCATCACAATTGAAGCCGAAGAACGAGAAGATGGGTCTCGGAGGACAACTCGCTATGATATTGACATGACAAAGTGCATCTATTGCGGCCTCTGCCAAGAGAGTTGCCCAGTTGATGCTATCGTCGAGACACCTAACGCAGAGTATGCCACCGAGACGAGAGAGGAACTGCTCTACAACAAAGAGAAGCTACTGGCGAACGGCGACAAGTGGGAACCCGAAATCGCTGCGGTGGCGAGGGCCGACGCGCCATACAGATAAAATTTGATGCATGACCAGAGAAAGTAGGGGTGAGGGGATGCGAGGCTGTAAATACCGACGACATTCAGATGAAGCAGACAGAGTGTTGACACAGGCAAAGCGAAGCATAGGATCTTTGCAGACAGCTCTTTTGTACTCCCAAAAATCCTGCCCACGGAAGGCAGTTTGAGCGCCATCTATGTCCAGTGTGTTCGTCCATATCTTGCATTTTACGATCCGCCATGGTACTCTTGCGCAGCTTCGACCTCAACCTAATGCTCTCATCGTGAGCTCGACCCTAACACAGCAACATTAGCAACGACTCTCACACAGAATCATGTCTTCACTTACACAGCAAACGTCCCCGCACTAACGGGCATGGCCCTCAACAACGTGGGCCCAATCCCCTTCCAAAACCCACCCATCCCCTCCCTCGCCCACGTCTGCGCAAAACAGTCGCGCATGCTCTTGAACCGCTGCTTCTCACCAAACCCATCACTCTGCATCTTGCTCTTGACCACGTCAAAGGGGTAGCTACTGATCCAGAGCGCCTCGCCCGCCAGGCCACCGTAGAAGGCGACTTTCGGCGAACTGACGTCCTCGCGCTTGCAGTTGGTGCGCCGCTGCTCCCAGGCCATCAGATACTCAAACGTCAGGAACCAGACGCCATAGGCCTGCGCTTCACGATAGTACGTGACGGCCTGGCCGCGGTAGAGGCCGCGCAGCACGCCACCGGCGTCCCGGGACGAGAGCTTGCGGATACAGTCCAGCGGGCCCGAGTACAGACGCCCCGCGCCGTGCGGCTGGGTCTGCAGCCGGATGCGGACGTGCTCGATGGGTCCGGAGAGGACGCTGTTGGTGAGGCCCGCGAAGGCGCCCGAGGCGTAGTACTGGCCGTAGCTGAGGGTGGGGGACGGGTGGCCGGCCGAGAGGTTGCGTTCCTCGAAGGCGCGGCGCGCGTAGTGGAAGGCGCCGAATTGGACCGAGACGCAGGCGCCGATGCCGATGAGGGGCGTGAGCGTGCCTTTGTAGAAGGCGGTGGGGCCTTCGTTGCGGAGGATCGAGGTCGCGCAGGAGAGGGCCGTGGGGTGTGTGGTGGTGGTTTGGAGGCGGACTTTGACGATGTCTGTTTGTGCTGGTGGTTAGAGAGGGGAATCGGGGATGAGATATGTTGTGGCGTACCGAATGGTTGACCTGGAGGTATGTTAGCATGATTCAACTCAAACCAGCACTTTCACTCCGAGGAGCGCTTCCGCCTGCCGTGTGCCCATCTGCCTCTTTCAGGCTTTCAGGAAGAACAACCACACGCATACCACCAAGCAGCAGACCCCAGCTCGCCTCCATCCACCCACACCAGAGGATCGTCAAGACGGCAAACACAAAACTCACCTAATAACACCTGCGCAACTCCTCCGGCCGCTCCACTAGCCAGATCCTTCACCGTCCTGACCCAAGACGCATTCTCCGCCTCCACAGCCTCGATGCTTGTGTCCGCCATAGCGGGAATCTGGGAACCTGAGCAGTTCCGTAGGTGTTTCTATACAGCAACACGCAAGACAAGTCTTCTGTCTTCCCCTTTTCTTCTTCACCTTCTCATGCTTCAGCCAACAACTTTTCAGGTTTCTCCTTCACACCGAACGAACAAACAGATGTGTCTTTTTTTTAGAAGATTGAATTTGAGAAAGCCTGCCCAGCGGAAACGGAAGGGGAAGTATATACAAAAAAGCACGTCAGATCCCGAGAGTGGAGAAAAGAGAAGCTGTGCTACACGCCTTTCGCCAGCGCGGCTTAGCGTTTCTCCGGGGCCGGGCAAGGTTGTGTGCGAGCCGGCCCCGAAGTCGCCTTCTCCCCTTAAGAACCTCAGATGCTGGACTGCCTCACTAAGTACCGTTCGTGCATGTGATGACCGTCGGGTCAGATCTCGCGATTATGGACAGCTACAGCAGTTGGTGATGCGAAGCAAGAAGATACAAATGGGCCAGGAGACGATATAACGCTACCGGCTTCACGCGAGAATGTAAGTCTCGCGTCGAATTCTCTCACTGATTAGGTACTGTAGGCTCTGCTATGCATATCATGGATCACCAATGCTGTCCAAAACGCCATGCTCGTGTATCTCGTCATAAAGCATCCCTCGCGGAGTGCATCGTCTTCCATATTAAGTAGATCTGAGCGGATCATCACCATCCGGCACCAGGCACGCCAAAGAAGTCCCGATCAGCAACATAGGTCAGGTAGTCCAAGTCATCCACACACATATTCCCTCCGGTCTTGCCAACATGCGGACAGTGTGCTTCGGGCTTCAGCGTCAGCATGCCCTCATGCAAACTCCTGCACATGACAGTGTCGACGCCAAACTCAAATGGCTGTCCCAGACGAATCTCCTGCATCAGGAATGAATGACAGTCATCAAGGCTGTCATACTGTTGAAGCTCCCCTGTACAGTGCTGCTGTGTCGTCTCGCAGACCTGTCCAACCAGCAGATTCTTGATCTGATTCAGCGTGTCTTGCGCACTGCCGAGGCCGTATGCCTTCTGCAGATTCGCCGTCGCCGTGGCCATCAGCCAGTCGAAATACACAAAGCGCGCGTCGTAGGCGGTTAGCTCGTCCTGGTCGTTCCAACGCATCCACAGCTCCACCTGCACGGGCACCACGGTGGAAAGCATACTGATGTTAAAGTGTACTATCTCCGTGATGAAGGCAGACCTATCCGCTTCGTTTGCGGCGAAGCGCATCGTCTCATGCTGAATGGGCATTCCCAGCAGCGTGACGCGCGACGAGTTCATGACGGGGCCAGTGAAGGCGCCGAACACGTACTCAGTGTTGAGCTCACGACCAAGGAATTTCCGAGAATCAGAGACACGGCCAGTGATGTTCTCGGCGAAGAGAGGTGACTGCAGTGTCTTGAGTTGAGGCAAGTTGTTGGGTACCATCATGGTCGAGAAGAAGAGGCGGGTCAGGCTGTACAGATGAGAGGTGCCGTTAACAACCGAGGACGCGACAGACGGGATCGAAGCCGGGCTGGCCGTAGAAGACGGCATGCCACCGTAGAGCTGCACTCCGCCGGCAGCTTGGGGCTGAGGCTTGGGAGAGGCCGAAGCGTGTTGGGTGAAGCTGGTCAGGCAGAGGGCTACGGTGGCGACAACGGTTCGGGACCACATCGTTGATAGTAACGTCTTGTGTCGTCTATCGTACTCCAAAGACGCAATTGCTTGGCCGCGGATCTCGAGGCTGCTGGCAGAGGCGCAAAGCAAGTGATGCAAAAGCGAGCCACCGAACTGAAAGTGAAGGAGAATTGCAAAGAAGCAAGTGCAATGCAATGTATCCCCAGGAAGCAAGCAAACACACGGGTGTTCACGGCAAAGGGCGAAAAGGGTGACAAAGGCTGCCGAAGCCGGTGGGTGAGAGAGGTTAGGTGTGGCGGATATAGTGCTGTAGTAGCGGGCAGGGGATAGCGACAGTGGTGGTAATTGTGGTGAACGCCCTCGCCCTCGACGAAGAGCTGCGCTGTTCCGAGCGATTGAACCTCAGGTCCCCGTCATCAGAAGACAAGCGGCTGGATTTGTCACGGTGAATATGGTGGTGTTCCCACAGGGCGAAGCGAGCGAGCGAGCGATCGAACGTGGCCGAAGCGTCGTAGGATGGAACTGGGCCGACGGGCGACTTGTATAAAAAAGGAGCACACAATTACCGGCGCCACGTGTGTGTTGAAGGCTTAGTGCACTTGTAACGAGGGTCCGAAAAGCAATCAATCCACGCTATTCGAAGAAGACTTGTCGTGAGCAAACGTCCCGTACAGTTGCTGACCCGCTCCTGCCTGTTGCTCCGCCGCTGCACGTTTGGTGTGCTGGAACCAGTCAGTCCCTTCTTATTCCCAGATGCATCTGTAGTTCCTTCTCGCCTGGCCGGGGGGCTTGACACTATTGCCCTCCAGTAAACTAACCTAGTCTTCAGGGGCTAAAACGAGTGAAAAGAGCACGGGCAACACCCAGAGAGCCAGCAGCCCTAAGAACTGGGAAAAGCAACACATGGTGAATGATTGATGGCGCAAGCGAAAGCCTAACCATATTCCCGCGACTCATGGTCGTATCCTCGTGTTTCTGCGTGTGTGATCAGAGCCAGGGGATGGTTGCTGTGTCGAATAGCAAACACTTGGGGAATTACCATCTCGACGCCCTGGACCAAACAGAAACGCCGCCAGGCGGCCAGCCCTTGGCCGCCTAGCGAGCGGCTTTCAGGGGCCGGCAGCCTCGGCAAACCAATCGTACCAATGCCTATCAAATCCTACCCTGTCCGCCCTCATCTTGTCACCAACAGGTTGCAATCGCCTTGCGTATGCATGCTGCATGCAGTCTGGCTATATTGGTCCCGTGTATCCACCAGAATCATTTCTCCGATTGTATCAGATCAGTCGTCAGCACATGATATTCCCACGAAGTTATCATTGTTATTGGCAATGTGACTCTATATGCTCATGCAAAGCATACTTGCAACAGACCCTACTTGATAGTTGGGGCGCCCTTCAACTTGTCAATACTGCCAGTGTCCGTCGCTGGCCACGTCGACGCTTCTGACAGCCGTTGAGGTCGCCTCAAGGTACCTGAAAGCCGCTCATAGGCTCGATTTTGGTTACATCCGTCCCAATCTTCCAGACGTGGCGCAGCTTCTCAATGTCCTCCACAACCACCGCTCGCATCGGGTCCCTCTTGCCTCGTCCCCGCCGAGTGATATTGTGCTGAGGCGCCGAGTATGCACTTCCTTCACGGCAACTTGCACCGTTCCAGGTCACGTCGTAGACCGTCTTCCACATTGCCATCATGCTCACCGTATGCGCCAGCTCGTAGAATATGCGACAATCCGCTTTCTGGTAGACGAATTGCAGCGGCGTCTGTGTCTCGTCCCCGATTCGAATCTGGTCCCTCACATTGACTCTGCCATCCCCATCGGCGGCTTTGAGCATCGGCAATTGAGAGTACCTCTGAGCCAAGGTGGAGTTTAGGATGGCTTGCTGCGTAGCGTTCCCTTCGCTGAGCAGAGGTGCCCCTTGAGCAAACTGAGCCAGAGTGGAAAATTGATAGACATTGGCGCCGCGAACACCGCCCACCGCCTGCATGGGTCCGACTGCGTCAGCAGGTCTGCCAGAAATCCCACCGACAGCCACTGTCTTGACCTTAGCCTGTGAAGTCATCAACTCGACAAATATCGAGCCTGCAGGGCTGATGTTAGCGTCCGAATCCAGGTGAAGATGGTAGACTTACATGTGGACGCGCACCAGCCGTCAGTAAGGATGATGATGTCTCCAGCAAAGAAAGGACGCTCAGTAGTAACATTGGTGCGGTTGCCGTAGCCGTTGGGAATGAAACCAGACTCTTCATTCGTACCGGGATCTGAGAAATTCCATCGCATGAGTGTTGTAAAGTTGTCTCCATGGAACTCGTGTGGGCCAAACTTGTCCGCCCAGGTCAAAAATGTGTGACCGTTGGCGGTCATGTCAGCCTGTGTAATGAAAGGTGTGGCTCGATAGTTGTTCAGCAGCAGACTAGGACCCGGAGGATAATTTGGATCCCATGGATAATCGTCTCCGACGACTTGGCTGACGGCTTGACCAAGAAGATCGAAGTCTTCAGTGGCGCGGAAACGGCTCGCTCCGTAAGGGTCGATGTCAGGGAAGAGAGTCTTGAAAATGGAATACCTGCGGCTACTTGTTAATGAATGACAAGAACTTCCGGACAAGGGGCATCACGCTAGAGGAATCTGGCCGCCTCCGTTGGCGCTGAGGTCGATGATCAGTCTCATCTTGCCATACACTTTCGCTTGCTTGATGAATTCGGTGACAGTCGCCTGCATAGCTGTCTGAAGAAGTTGTGTTCCAAAGCCAGGAAGACTCAAAACGGCAGCATCTTCGTAGCCTTGACCGTCAAGGTAGTACCCACCCATGTAGCCTCCCGCGACGAACCTGACTGGTGTAGGATAGCCAGGTGGTCCAACGATGGGATCCTGTGGGTTTGGAAGTGGGGGACCGATGTGACCAGGACGGTCGTCTGTGTCTGCTTGTCCGATGCCGCCGCCGGGCAGTGGGATGGTAGAGGAGACGTTCAGGAATCGGTCGTAAACGTCCTGGCCAGTCTTGATGTTACGAAAACTCTGGTAGACGCGAGCAAAATTCTCCCAAGACACAACAGTGCCGTTCTCAAATGTCAAATTTGTCCGTGCGCCAGGATACGGGACCTGTCCTCGACCACCGCCAGCGAATATGCCACCTCCGTTGCCCATGTAGCCCAAGGACGCTTGTGCAAGGTTGGCGAACAAGGAGTTGTAGCCCGCATCGAAGTCAGCACAAATGCTCCAGTCAGCGAGGGCTAGGAGCTTGGCTTCAGCGTCTACTCCGTCGATTTGAACAACAGGGGAGATGCTTCGCGAGCTGTCGTTGGTCCACAAGACGATATCGTCGTATACATAAGGACGGGGTTTGCTCTTGCCGTCAGCAGAGATAGATACCAAGCTCAGTGGACGCCCGAAGCCAAAAAGACCTGTGACTAGCTTGGGAAAATAGCGAAGATGTCCATCGTTGGCATACCCGAAAGTCTTGAACAATTCGAGTTCAAAGTGGTATTCGTTCTTGTATTGCTGGATGTTATCAATCATCCCCTGCAGGCGAGCGAAAATATCGTACTCTGGAAACCAGTAGCCTGAAGGTGGATTTTTGAGATATGCAGTGGTGGACTGCCATCCTAGGTAGGGCTTCAGGGATTCAAGCCACTCGATAGCCGCAGTGTGGTTACAGGGTACCGTTAGGAGGCAGTCGATAGCGTTCTGCGCAGGGATGTAGACGTAATCGGTGAGGACGGTGGGGCTTGCAGCTTCAGCTTCTCTGACCATCGAGCCGACCGTAGCACAAGCATCGAAAGGAGGACTGTAGGTAAGGGTCGGGTCGGGTTTGTTCGCGAAATCTTGCGGCGCTGCAGACACGAAGCAAGACAGCAACAACGCAGCGATAGCCGTCCAGATCATATCAAGCAACGTCATCTTTTGAGATCATGTAAGAAACGGAAATGGCAGGCAACCGTTCGTGCAGCAAGTCTTCAGAAGATGGAGGCTGATGTCGTTGAAGACTTGATGAGAACGTGGAGGTTATGAGCTTCAGGAGCGGTTGGTAGAAATTCGACTGGGCCTTCAGAGGGCGAACAGCCAGGCAACCACGATTCACTCAGGTCATTCATGCCTCACCTTTGCCTTATTCTGGTTTCACCAATTAATCGCGTGACGCGTTGCTACCGGAAGTAGCAGTCGCCTTATCAACATCAACCGCAGCCGGCGCTCCCTGCCTCGTTGCAGAAGTGGGAACGAGCATGTCCTTGCGGCTGTTCAAACAAGATTGGCCTCGGCCGCCATGCTACGACTGTGACGTGCTCCAACTGCCAGCGGGTTCATAACTCAGCGCCCACAATAGACTCGTTCTTGTGCTACCGCGAGCTCAACCTACATGCAACGAGCGTTCCTTTCTACCTCGACCGGCAGCAGTCGCGCGGATGGATGTGTCGATTTGAGAACAGCAGCAAACACGACAAGCGCATGTCCAGCTCTGGCATCGAAAACATTGTGCTGCTGTGTTTGAATCGCTGAAAGACTGTCAAGCAGAGGAACCAAGATCGTAGAGCTGACGTCTCTTGCTTACAGGTACGGAGGCTTGGCTATCAGGGGTAAGGTTTCCACCCCTTTCTCCGCTGCAGCCTCCCACCCTATGCATTTGACCATCTTGTGGCACAAGGTCAGACGTCCGCGATGGGATCAGGGATCTATGCGGAGAATTCAACTTCACAGCTTCTCAAGGACGATCTGAAGATTCCGTATCTCCACACACACCGAACAATCTTGAGGGCCGCGAAGCAATGTAGGTACAAAAAGGATATCCGAGTCAAGTGACGGCAGCGGACCACTGGCGCTCTTCCAAATACTTGAATGCAGCGACCACAACCGACGCTTGGTACATGTCATATTTGTGATTCAAGGTCATGCAAGACGGCACAACACGGCACTCGTTCGTCAGCTGATTACTGGACGTGGATTGCTAAGGCGAGACGGATGCCGATTCAATCCCGCAGCATCTGCAAGAACCATGAAGCCACGGCTCTCTTGGCCCTTGCAGCCCCCTGCTTTTCCCCTGGAATCCGGTCATCACCTTTCGTGGCAAAAGCGTGAATCAACCCCGGAAAATACCGATAATCATACTCAACTCCCAGCGTAGGCAGTGTCTCATTCGCGTACTTCTTGAGCTCTGGAGTGAGCTGCATATCGTGCTCAGGCGCAATAATCTGGCTGGGAACCCTCGTACCTGCGATTTCCTGCTTGGTCAGCCACGACGGATGCGCAGTGCTGATAGCATCAACCAAGGGTATCGCTCCCTCCTTATGTTTCCCATGGTCTGACTCCTCCGTGGTTCCGTCAGGAAGATATACTTGTGAGCCTAGACGAAACACCGCCCACCCACCGAAGCTGGCATCGAACGTCAATCAGTCTGCTCGGTTACGCTCTATTCTCCGGAATACTCACCAGTAGCCTACTGTCACAACCTTCTTGAAACCCAATTGAGATCTCAAGGCCGCTACGCATCCAAATATTTCCGGCTCGCGAATCTTCTTGGAATTCTTCGCCGAGAAGGCGGAGATGTCGAGTTTGGCCCACGCCTCAGATGCTGGACCTTCCATCAAGGCGTCCAGAGGAAGCACCTCCCCACCAAAACTAAGAGAAACACACCGTCAGCGACTGGTCTTGTGCACGCTCTCCACCACCCGTGCAGGATATTGCTGTCAATCGGTGCCGGGCCCAAGCCAGTGTAACGTCAGAAAAACTCACAAGTCTGGCACAAACGCGGTAGCTCCCACCTCCTTTGCATAGTAGTCGGCCAGAAGGCGCAGATTTGGGAAGGTCCAGCCACCGAGATCGTGGATGACCAAGACTGCTACTTCGGGGTCACTGCCGACTTTGTAGGTTACATTCGCGCCTAGCTTGGTCTCGATGCCGGCTGGAGTACCTTCCCAGACATAGCCGCGGAGGCAATCTTTACAATCGTCAGGAACAGACATGGCATAGGGCAGCAAGATGGCCGTGGAATGAGGACAGTGATCAAGAGCGCTGCAGTACCAGGTAGGTAGCTTGGGCTGGTCTCTACGTGAAGTCAGATTCCACGCTCTACTAGGCAAGCGAACGGAACACCAGGTTCGGCTGCAGCGCTGGCGACGCTTCCATATAAGCCTGGTCGCAACATCTCTTCCATTGAAGCGCCCACCCAAGGTAAGCGACGGAGAAACTTGACCGCATCGTTAACCCCGTGCAGACAAGCGCTTTCTACCAGTAACCGACAGTCCATCACTGGACCAAGCAATGCAGCTTATGCGATGTAGCAGGCCTGATCAGCTCGGCATCCATTGCGAGGCCTTGGCCTAGCACTCTCTTGGCCGTGCATAACTCGCTACAGAGTATGATCCCGAGGGAGGGAGGGGGGGAGGGAGAGACTACTCGGCGTGTGTGTCCGAACGCATTCGAGCGAACGAACGAGCCAGCCAGCGAGCCAGGGCAGCAGGTGAGTCACAGCACGGCCAATGAATGACTCACACAGGAACGGAGCCTTGAACTCCTACATCGAGCTCAACGATCACGCATATAGAATTGAAAATGTCTTCTGAGGTTCTCGTATCTTGATCTGTATGGGTGACTGTATGTGTGTGTGTGTGTCCACAAACTGCTGCCGACTAGAACGCCAAATAACCTCTGGCAAATCTCTCAGTAATCGCTTTGACGAATGGATATCAAACCCGAAGAAAGGATGGGGGAAAGTCCAGCTCAAAACGCCGCCAGGGAATCGAAAATACCAAAACCATGCAATACCATCGCTACCTGTGATGAAAGGAAAAATTGCTTCCTCTCAAGATCGTAACCCATGCATCATAAGATCGTTGGCGTGCGCCAAATCCGCTCTGCTGTTGCAAGCTTCACGCTTCGTTTCATCATGAGCAACCCATCGGGCATGCCACTCTGTTCAGGTCTCATTGACACCCACACTGACAAAGCGCCTTTGCTCGCGATATCTCCCCTTGCTCTGCTTAGCCATGACCTTCCGAGGGCTGCCCAGACCGGCGCCTGTCTCGCGGATGATCATGGGCAATGCATCAAGCACCTGCTTGTTCCCCTCAAAATAGTGGTTCACGAACCCGCCGCCCAACAGCCGTCGAATTGCACTGAGGCGCATCAGTTTCCACCACTTGTCGACCTTCATCTCGCCTTCTCGGTGGATTCGAATGGTCATTTTCGAAGCGTTATTCGTGCGCAGACCCACACGCGGATTCTCGACCGTGAGCGCGATGGTGGCGAAAGATTGATGGATATTGCGCTTGTCCTTGCGGTTCATTGACTTTGTGCTGAGTGACGCCAGCGAGTTGACCTTTTCTAAAACCTGGTGTGTATTGTGGTATGCATTGTAGCGCTTGACTAGATTCTTGTCGCCTTGGAAGCCGACATTGTCGTCGTCGGACGAGACCTCGTCCTCTTCGTCCTCGGATTCTTCGTCTTCCTCGCGCTCCGTGAAGCTCTTCTCGTACAAGAGCGCAATGTTCTCGCCAGCTGCAATTTGCACCTTGGCATCGTCGGCATCGAGCTGGTCGAGGAAGGAAGAGATGGCATCCTCGGAATCAGCCTCAAGGTCTTCGACTTGGGTGGCGAGGAAGCCATAAGCGAGCAGCGCAACGGTAACGACTTCGGGATCGTCGTCGGCACCGATGAAGCTCCCGTCCGAGGAGACGATCTCAAGTAGGAAGGTCAGAGTTTCTTCGATTTCTTCTTCGCCGGCGCCCCCAAAAGAAATGCACGTTGCAAGAGCGTCAATAGCGACGGCTTTGGCGTGAGGGTACTGCGAGTCGGAGATGGCACGCTTGAGCAGTGGAGCCACTGTCTCGTAGATTGCGTCATCTTGAATAGTGATGGCGGTGAGAGCAATGGCGCGGATCGCCAGAGTGGTCTCTTTCTCAGTCGTCTCGGCTTTGACACTCTTGGACAATGCTCCTAGGATATCTGACACGCGCCCGTAAAGGGTATCTGCCAGGTAGTGCGCGGTCAAGCAGCGGTCGAATGACGATAAGCTCTCTTCTCTGCTATTCACACTGCTGCCCTTCCTCTCGAGCAGATCATCGATGCTCTTAGAAAGCTCTTGCTTCATGACATCGGTGGTCTGCTCGTTGAAGTCGTCGCTCTCGAGCAGTTCGTCGATCGAGTTGATACTCATGTTAGTATCATCGCTGAGGTTACCACCCATATCCTCGTCGTCAGACGCATCTCGGCTCTGCAGGCGCGAATTTGCGCGAGAATTGGTGGTGGAATTGGCACGAGAGCTTGCTTTGGAAGAGCCCTTGGACTTTGCCTTGTTCGAGACGGTCTTGCCGCTCTCGAGGGCGCGACGACGGAGATTATCGTGCATTTTGTCGAGATTGAACGCGTGGTTCAGGTAGCACAAGGGCTAAAACTGTAAATTTTGTTGTCGTTAGGAATGGACCTCGGTGAAGAGGCAATCAAGTGTCAGCCTTTAGGAAGAGCTGCGGGATGGATATTGCAGGTCCTGAGTCGCACAAATTCCATATGGAAGATTTCGAGTCGTCGGCGGACTGAACAGTGGCGAAGTAGGGAAAGGCGCAGTTGCTGCGTGACTGAAGAGGCAGAAGAGGAAGAAGGCGGTCAGAAGCGCGTTCGACCAGGTTTATTATTTGGTTGCCATCTGACTGGTGGCGAACTCGGTCGCACCTGCAGGCACATGCCAGTGACTCAACTCTGGCCAACGCACCCGGCACTTGGCAGGCTTCCCCCACAAAATCAGGCCGCGCAAACTACCCCGCGGATGGCACCGGAATAATACGGCTGCCTCGGGAGCTGGTAGGACATGACTTTCATCTGAGCGCGGTCTTATGGTAGGACTCAAAGGCGTACGAGCAACATTCATTGTCAATTGTGTAGCATTTTGCGGCTAAGGAGAGAAAGGGAGTGCATTGTAAGCTTGCACCCAAACTGGCAGACTCGGACCATTGCCTTCAACTCCTCCCAGAAAACCATTTCCTAGTCCCCTATTTAATCCGTGGCATGTTCTGCATGCATGTCGTAAGAGCAGCAGAACGAGGTGTGCTCATGTAATCGCTCCGACTACTTGGGCCCCATGGCAGCCTGAGCATCGAGAAAGTCTTCGTCACTCGCATCGAGGACATCGTATTCCTCGTCGGTCAGGAACCCATCATCGCTCTCATCCTCAAGTTCCAGGCTTTCAACATCATCGAGAAGGTCATGTTCCTCCGGCTTGGCAGTCGCAGATTCGGGCGCAGTCTCGGAAACGTCATGAATGCTCGACACAGGAGACTCTTTGTCAAGCTTGGGGAAGATCATAGTCGAGCTCTGCTGATCCTGAGGCCCATTGGTCTCCTCTGCACCCTCATCCTTAACAGTTCCCTGTTGAGGTTCGATGGACACTGCGGTGCGGATGGGTAGCTCAATGCTGGTGTCCTTGACATTGATGTCAACCCAGAGTTTGTGACCGAAGGGCATGCCGTCGGGGGTCTTTAGGCGCCAATATGAGATGTATCTACCCTCCCGGGCAGGCGATTTAAGCAGCACCCTGAAGACAGCCGTCTTGCCTGGCTCAAGGCTCTCCTCCAGCACGTTGGAACGGTTAGCAAGATCCATGGAGCTCACACTGGATGGGTGATGGGCATCGAGGTTGCGCATGTCATCGCCACCAATGTAGTGAACAGCACACCCAGCAGGCCAAGTCTCAGGCCCAGGGTTGCGCAGAGTCCAGGACTGAGAGACAAATCTCTTGGGACCAAAGTTGCTGCCGTCCGGCGTGGAGTCGGACTCATACCAAGCTTGAAGATCAGCAGGTGTGGCAGTCTTGGGCTCGGTAGCTCTCCACGTAGATGGTGCAACAGGCTCTTCTTCCGCCGGCAGGACCTCGGCCACAGTCTGCACCTGCGTCGCAGCGTTGGTTGAGGTAGTGCGGTTAGTCTCGGTAGAAGCGTGCTTCGCAAGACGACGATCGCCAAGCTGACCAAGTTCCTGTCCGTTCTCCGATTCATGAATGGTAGAAATAGAAACATGGCGGATAGGCGTCTTGATCTTGATGACAGGGTGAGACTTGTTGTGTGGATTGGTGGGCAAAGCCTCGCAGTTGGAACAGAAGTCCGTGTCGTGGCACACAGTACACTTGTAGCGATCGCCACGAATGTAGCCACGGGTACGGCCACCAGCGCAGAGGGGACCATCACAGAAGATGCCGCGGTGGTGCTCCTTGTTGCTAGGAACGTATTCGAGCGGTTCGTAGAGAGACGCGAACCGATGGCCCGGGTGCGTATCAGGCGCCGCCGGATAGCAGGACGAGCAATAATCCCAGTCGGGGCAAGTGAGACACTTGTTGCGGACGCCAATGATTTGCTAATACGAGTTAGTTCAGAATGTCTTTTCAAGAACGAGTAGCGGTCTTACCTTGTTGCAGCCGTCGCACGTAGCCTGGTGAACAAGGCCTCGAGCCTGCCGACAAAGAGACTTGATCTGGAAGTTGACCGTCTGGTGCAGAATTGGGTTAACTGGCTCGAAGGTATGGGCTAGCGCGTGACCATGCTCATTGGCAAGGAAGCAGCTCTGGCAGAGATCGAAGTCGGCACAATCCATGCAGGTCACAAAAGCCGAGGCGGGGAGCTCTACTCGAATGTCAGATACAGTTCTTCTAAGGCTTGGCAGGGCTTTCAGGTAGGACTTACGGTTGATGCAGCTGTTGCAGGTGCGCTCGTCATAATCAGGGACGCCCGGGATCTGCATTGGCGGTTCCTCTTCTTTAGGCTTTCGAGGAGCGCATGTCTCGGTGACACTGGGAACAATGATGCCGTTGCGGATGGAGCGCTTGATCAGCCAGTGATCTTCACCCTCGCAGGTGACGCCATTCTGAACGCACTTCTGGCACAAGTCAAAGTCACCTTTCTCGCAGATACTGCAGTGATAGTGTTCATTCGGCACTGATGTACCGCAACTGTTGCAGTCGATGCTGAAGGTGCCAGTAAAGTCTCGGAAGCAAGGAAGGGTTGGCTGACTGAAATCCTTGGACCGAGGAGCGGGACGTGGAGGGGGGTCCATATAGGAGTCGCCGGAGCAGAAAGCGCCAGGCATGCGTGTATTGCCCGTTGAGGTCTTAAAAGGGCCCTGCGCCTTGTTGGCGGGAACGGGCTGTGACAGGACGGTCTCGAGATAAGTCGACCTCGGCTCAGGCTTAATGTCAACGGGTTTAATCTTCTCACGTTCGAGGGCTTTATCATCGAGAAGGTCGACAGCCACAGCCTGTGGCTTATTGGGAGGCATGATTGTAGCCTTGAGTCTCAGCTTCAGCTTAGCTTTCGCGGCACGGTAAAGTTGTTTGTACACTGAAGGATTGGTGCTATCAAGGGTGACATAGGTGCCAGCCGAGTCAGAGTATCGCTCTAGGAGGAGTTCTGTGCCATCGGCGACGGTGAGAAGGACTCGCAGCTGATAAAGCAATTAGCATCCGCCGTCTAGACAGCAAGCTCGGCCTTATCAGGCTGAAGCATTCAATGTAACACTAACCTTCTGAGGCAGAACCTGAGCACCAAGGTCACGCAAAGGGAGCTTGAAGCGACGATTCTGGTTGCCATAGAGCACCTTGACGACCACAAGCGTGTCCGCGTTGACTGGGCTGCCTGGAGTTGAGGGAGGCATTGCCGTGGCCATGACGATAAGCACAGCACAGAGGCGGTGACCGAACTACGATCTCACAGCCAGACAACACTCGATAGACGCACTATCGGGTATTAGTCGAGCGAGCGTAGTGTAAAGGGAATGTGAGCTTCGGGGTGTTGGGATAAGGGTAAGAGAGAACACAGGTAGGCGGTGGATGAGGTGACCGCTGTCTAACCTGCGAGGCGGGGTTTGGAGTAGTCACGGGCTCACGCCCCCGTCGCAAGTATGGCTGCCTAGTAATATCGAAGGACGCTAACAACGCGCTAACGCCTTCGGAGCATCTCATATCACGTGAACTTCACACCCTGGTGAGAAAGATTTGGTTTACCGAGTGCTCACCGATGGGTGCGATGTAGCAGAAGGAAATTGGAATGCCTTCGCTACCCTCATGATAGCAAAGCAAAGGGATAATCAGGGCTGGAGACCCGATCTCGTCTGGTATCCAGCTCTCAGCTCGACACTGATTCCACCTGCCTTCATTTCTGTGAAGCAATCAGGATCCTCAGTCCTAGATTGCATTTCGGAACAGGAGCGGGTTCGTAAGCACCAATGGTTGGTTATTAATAAATGCTATTTGGTATTCAGACAGGCCAGAGGCAAACATCTGCCGCTACAACACCAGGCGGCGAGTCCAGAATTCGTCGGACACACGCGGCTAAAAGACATTTTAGGACCTCCGATACCTGGTGAAACCATCCAACGCCAATGCCTGGCCGGAGCTTTTCGGCCCAGAATCAGAAAGTCACTCGCTCAATATGCAGCAGATCCCATTAATATCAAAGTCAAATGCAAACACCCCCTAATGCAAAGTGTCGATAGGGTATCGGTGAAGAGGTATTCAATCACGGCTGAGGCTGATAGAACATGGGGGTTGGCACGGGGTAGAACCCGTATGTTCCACCCATTGGCATCATGCCATGCTGTCCATTCATGGCTTGATTCTCTTGGCCCATGGAAGAGTCGGTATAGTAGACCATGCCATTTTGCATATGCATGACAGGGGCTGTTGGTGCGCCTGGCGGCTGAACAGGCTGAGGCCCGTTTTGCGCAAAGTTCATAATTTGGTACGTCCCATCAGTCCAGCCGTTCCCATAGCCCTGGGCTGATTCTGTCATGCCTGGGTAGAACATATTCTGCGCATGATATGGTGCAGGATAGTACATCGGAGCCTGCATCATTGGATATGGCTGGAAAGGCTGGGCGTAGACTGCACCTTCTGGAATGTGGGACAGAGGGGTTCCGCCTGGCGCGCTTGACTGGTCAATCTGTTGTTCACGCGCGTCATCGGTCTGCGCCATATGTGGCGGTACCTGCTGATGGAACGGTTGTTCTTGTTGCGGCTGTGGGGCTTTGACTGAAAGTGACACAGGCGATTCGATATTGGTCACAGAAACTGCTTTCTGCGGTCTGGGCTGATACATCGGTATCGCTGTTGAATGCACACCGTGGGCAACAGATCCATTCGCATATGGTAGGTGAAAAGGCTGGGCGTCACCTGCAGCCATAGGACCCATGTGCATTGGCATCATTCCGGTGGCTGGAAGGCGTACGATTGGACGTGAGACCTCCATACCCATAGGTCTGCCGTAGTTGGAGCCAGCAGGCGAGCGGACATTGTCTCTAGCTACGCCACCAAAAGAAGACTTGCGGCTCATGGCTACACTCGGCGTGTAAACGCTACCCATCACACTCGGGCGCCTGCTACCTTGGAAGCTGCCTCGCCCTCGCCCACGCATGTATGGCTGTTGATTTGGTCTCAGGGCTCGAGGGATGAAGATGAAGGACCGCTCCGTGCTGGGAAACCTGTAGCTAGGCTCAACATCTGGAATGGAGATTCGAACAGGCTTATCTCGCCGCAACGGCGGACGATGAGTGGGTAGCAAAGTGTGTTGCTTCTTGACAAGGCCTGCCACCGCCTTTCGCTCATGCATATCCGGAAGCGACACGTTGACAGTGACATTGCCCAGAACGGTCAGGAACGAGAACTCTCGATTCGGCGCGACGGTGGGAGGAGGAGCAGTCGACTTGAGGTTATATGCCATTTGGCCGCTGATCTGATTGCCAGAAAGAGACTTGCTGCTCTCGTGCGTGTCGTGCAGATCATGCGACCATGGCTTGTCAATCGGTTCGTTGAATGGTCCTGTGCGCCTAGCAGGATATTAGCTTCTTTCATCAAGACTATCAGGGTCTACTCACGGAGGAGGCACCGTGCCATTATACCCTCGACCTCTACCGCGACCGTATGGCTTGTTCCAAAACGCCTGTGCATTGGAAGCCCTGTCGTCATGTAGGAAGAAGCCACCTCTATTAGGCACAAAGGCCGGGTCAGAATCCCGTTGCTTGAGATACTCCTGGTGCTCTCTTCTTGCTCTTTGGCCAGCGGTTTCTCTTCTCGGTGCTCTGGGCGCTTCTGAACGGGGTTGACTTGCATCGGCTGATTCGACTCCGTCTTCCGGCGCAGGCTCGTCAAGGTGTATTTCAGGCTCAGCATTTGAAGTATCGGAGATCTTGAGGCCATTCATCATCGACACAGTATCTTCCGACTGCGGATGTGTATCTGCATGTGTTTGGCTGCCTGGTAGCATCTGGTATTCTTTTTTGGTCGAGGCGGATTTCGAGGCGCCGGACTTCGGGGCGGTCGCAACTGGGACATCATTCTCTTCGCTGACATCGCTAGCTTCTGGCCCAGCCTCTTCGTCCGCAAGGCTAAGTGCTGAACCGTCACTCATCGAGTCCTCCTCGACGTCACCAACGACAGAGCTCTCATCTTCCTCATCAGGTCGTCTGCGGCGAGGAGCGAGTCCTCTTCTTGCGCCTGGGGCCATCGTTCTCAAGGCTTGGGCAGATAATGCAGCGCAAGAAGCAAGTAGCCGGATAGCCGATCGGGCTAGAAGGATGTATGCACAGCAGATGTGGACGACACCATCCTCGTCGTCCGAGACAGGATGCACGAGCACAAGCTCAAGAAGAGCGCCTGTGTCTACACGTGATTATTGGCTCATCATTCCTTGTCCTGATGGTATAGTAGACAGGATCGAAGGCTGTATTGATGGATTTAAAGGAAGGTAATAGATGGTAATATTGAAGATGTCAGTGATACTCTCTCGAAGCCGAGACTCAGATCCGACATCACTGCGCAAACGCCAAGACCTATCTCGGAGCTTGTCTCCGGCGGAGTGCAGAGACACATTCCCACAAGTTGTAGAACTGTGGCTCGCTGTACTCCTCGGCCGACTATGTCGCTATTCCACTGACTCCTTGTGCCAGGCACTTTGCTGTGCTCTGATTAGCGATGTTGGTTGGCGTCTACCTGTACCGTACGACTGCCAGAATGTTTAATGACGAGGTTAAACTGTCTGGCTCTTGCGTTGAACAGACCTGGCTAATCAACATATAAATGCTACGATCTTGGTATTGCGCCCACACTAACAGTCTGTTCGTCTAGGCAATTACTCCCTCCCAACACCTGTATTCAACATATAACTTGAAAGCAGCTTCCTTGCCTAGTAGTGGGGGTGGCAAACATGTATGATCAGGCAGCTACCAGAAGGCAGCCGTGGTGCGTCACTCGGAGCTGCCTTCTCCACTAGATTGCAGGCGAGCACTCCGCCTCTGCCATAGCATGTTGCCCAGTCGATGACCATGCTCGCCCTACCATAGGACTGGAGCTGTCTACACCCATGTCAGACTAGGCTGATTTTCCTGTGGGCAACATATCCCACCAGGTCTCAAACCCTTCATAAACACCTTCGCGTTTGCAACTTCCGAGTAGATGGTGAGCTGTGCTATCAAGGCGCCATCTCAATCATCATAAGACGACCGTCGTTGAGCACGAAGTCTGCTCTCTTCTTGTATGCTCTCGGTATCGGTTCGTCCGATGACTCGCAACCATACACCCAAGTGAGAGCGTCTAGCTTGGCCTACTTACACACGGCACCACCAAAGTCCAGATGTAGAGTTGTTCTTGCCATTTCGAACCAAGAATGGATCCCTCACGCCGCCGTCCCGCTGCCGGACCAGTGGCCGCTGTGTCGAGCTTCTCTTCAACAGCGATCGAACTACCCGAATACATTGTCAGCACTTTCATGCCATCCCTACAACCACTTCTTGCGAAATACCCTCTAGCTTTCCGAATGATTGGCGTTGTTCTGGCCCTTTGGTATTTCGGGCCCCTCTCTCGCATACAATCGCTTTGGACTCGCTTCTCGTCACTGCTCGTCTCCTCAGTTAACGTTGCATCTGATGAGGACCTGTTCGACTACCTGGTCACTCACCTGTCAGAGGCCAACACCATTCGTGCCGACCAATCTCTTAACGCGCTGTCGAATGCTCCGAGGGAAACGCCCAGGCGAGGAATGCGCGAGCCTCCAGAAGAGTCCAATAGGCGGGCTACCGCTAACAACGAGCCTCCAAAACTCAAGTATGAGCAAACTCAAGGCACTCAACTTTTCATTCACAGACGTCGTCTATTCTGGGCAGTTCGAAAACCGGGCGAAGGCCACACCTTCACAGGAAGCCGCTACAAAATTGCCGAGAATCTCTCGATTTCCTGTCTCGGCCGATCTACTACGCCCATCAAGCAGTTCCTTGAGCACATTTATAGACTGAACAAAGATAAAGAGCGCACCCTTACTATTATCCGACGTCCATACAGCAGTGGGTACAGCTCTCGTTTGGCGTGGTCTCGCATTACGGCGAAGCCTCGCCGAGCTCTCGACACTGTTATCCTGGATACGATGCAAAAGGAAATGGTCATTCACGACATCGAAGAATACATGGATGATTCGACTTCCTCTTTCTACGGGCGCCATGGGATTCCCTATCGCCGGGGCTACCTCTTCCACGGACCTCCGGGCGTGGGCAAAACCTCATTTGCTCTCGCACTCGCCAACAAATTCAATCTAGACGTCTACGTTCTTACACTTCTAGACCAGAACCTCAGCGACTCCGACTTGATCTCCCTGTTGAACCAGCTTCCAGGTCGCAGCCTTCTTCTTCTCGAAGATATCGACACCGCCGGCCTCAGCTCCCGCAAGCCGAAATCTACCGTCAGCGCCAACACTGGGCCAGCCTCCCGCGGGACTCGTGGCGGTCCCCGCGGTGGCATGGGCAGCCTCGCTCCCGGGCGTCGGGGCAACCAACGCGCCGAGCAAAAGCAAAAAGCCTCCGAGACGGCCGATAGCGATGACGAAGAGGGCGGCGCACTCTCCAGCAAAGTCAGCTTGTCCGGCCTCCTGAATGCCATCGATGGTGTGGCAGCTCCGGAAGGACACATTCTCATCATGACGACCAACAAGCCACATGAGCTTGACGATGCTCTGGTGCGTGCCGGCAGGATTTCAGTGAGGGTCAAATTCGAGAACGCTAGCCGTGAGCAGGCAAGAGAAATCTTCCGACGCATGTATCGGGACCCGTCCGATGAGGCGCCAACTTCTATCACGTCTATCGCGGCAGCCGCCAAGAAGACATCGATTACGGCTTCGTACTCTGTGACGGAATCAGATGCTGAGATCGACGCTCTTGCGGCACAATTCGCAGAGACGTTGCCGGAGAAGGAATTCAGCCCTGCGGACCTACAGGACTATCTGCTTGTACATAAGAAGAGCCCGAAAAGGGCGATTGAAGGGTTGCGAGAGTGGATGGGCAGGGCCAGGGAGGAGATGGCGCGGAAAGACGAGGAGAAGGAGGTGGAGAGGGAGGTGCGGAGGGAGCGGAAGCGCCGCGAGGACGAAGGCTGGAAGGAGACGCTGCGGGAGGTTATGCGCGCGGAGAAGGATGGTCAGAAGGAGGACAAGCCAGCAGAGGGCAAGGCAGATCGGGGTGATGAGGAGGATGAAGGTCGTATGGAGAACATGAGCGAAGACGTGAAAGGCAGTGCGAAGGTTCAGGCAGCAGGTTTGGCAGTAGGCTCGGAAGCTGTTGATGCATCGAAGAGTGGCGAGGGTGCGTAGAGCGAAATCGAGGATCCTCGATAGTTATCCTCGATGGGGATGCATAGAAAATCGGGGTTTCTAGACAATGGCGCCTCGAATGCTTGACGAACATACAGCGCACGATAAAACAATGACGAATGAAGACTTTAATGCGCCCCACATGAGCACTGTGGTACTAATTGCACGTGTGCTACGGCTTTCATGGCGCGGCGGACCGCAGAGAAACGTCGCTGAGCGTTTAGAAAGGAGGGAGGAAAGGAAATATTTGAGCTGGAGCTACTTCATGAGCCAAATTTTGATGTCCTTACACGGAGCACCTCTTCCGGAGCTGACTTTTGGTAGGTTTCGGAGTAGGATGTCCGAGGGGTGTACAAGAAGTGTGGTGCAAGGTCAATGTCTATGTACCAAGTACTAAAGTCCGAGCTGGAGCTGGGAGCTGAAGCTGGTAGCTGAGCTAAAATGCTCCAAACAGCCAATGACTTACCTCAACCGAAGAAGATGTATCCCACAGCCCGATCAGATTACCTTTCATGGTAAATAGTTGACGAGGTCTATTTCGACTCACCATAGACCAGGCAACATCCTCCAACGCTGCTGTATGCTTTGCTGCTGATCTCGGAATTTGCTCAGCTGCCACTTCTTGGTGCCATCTGCCGTAACACCCAGATTCACAACGGTGAAAGCAAGAACGCAGATGACAGACCAATTGATGAGCCCGTGAGGTGCATCGACGATTGCAAGGCACAGATAGATGAGGCAGTCCGCTGTGTAGTGCGGAGCAACGATGTAGTTTGCGCCATATTCAACCGGCAAGGTGTACTTGCGTAGACTGGCCAGGTAGCAATGGTACAGATACTGCCACACGGAAGCGAATATGAATATCGAGACGGCAAGAAGGACAATGGCTGTTCCAACCACAGTTGATGGCCCTGCTGGCACATTTGTTGTCCTCGCGGAGTAATCCGCCACGATCGCAATTTGGAGGAAGAGAAAGAAAGCCAGGCCGATGGCGAAATGGCCAACCCACATGGTAGATTTTGGATTCGGAACTGACACGTATGCGTTCTCATAGACGCGTCGCAGCGAGTGCAGGACCAGAAGAAACAAGCTCAACAAGGGTTTCCACAGCGAGGCAGAGTCGTATGGACCCTGGATTGAGTGTTCAGCCGCGAGTCGAGACAGAGCGCGGCCACCGTGAAGTAGATCATACAGCCAGAAAACTGACAACGCTGCCGAAAGAACATAGAAAGAGATGAAGTAGGAATGGGATACCCGAAGCCCAGCAAGAGAGTCGAGAAGGTTTAACAGGTTCACGGTCGGTTCATATCCAGAGATCGAGGCGCTCTTCGAACCTGCCTCAGTTGTTGCTGATACATTCCTGGCACCATAGGCCAGAAAGCGGTCTCGTAGTGGTGGTATGGCGTGAAAAGCTATGGTGGTTGCGGCTGAGGCGAGGTAGAAAGTCCGTACGAGGGTGGTGATGTCAGGGGTGAAGGTACCTGCCATCATGCTACAGACGAGGCATTCAAGCTTCAATTTGGAGAGTAAATCACAATAGTAAATCGCGAAGGCATGTAACAAGTTGGGAGTCGAAAACAAATGTCGACTGGTCGAGATGGAGAAGTTGATGAATCCCTCTTCCCGGCAGGTGGTATTAATCTGGCGGGGGATTGACGCTAATGATAGTGTCCAATCACTATTGGGCTGCTCAAAGCTGGGCAAATGCCAGTGGGACTTATTGGGGGTGCCCGTGTCAAAGAAGCGGTCTTCCTCCTCACAATCCGCCTCTTCGTCTGTGCGCTCTCTCCACGCAGCGATACCTTGCATCTCAATTCAATCGTGATCGTCCAGCGACGACCTCAAACTGCCCATAGCCATCGACTGCGCCACCTCTGCCACCCTCATCGCACCGTGTTTGCCTGGCGCAGTGCTGCTTCGGCCTTATCAACAATCGTGACCAACCTTCAACCTGGAGGCCTAGCAATCACGGCCGACGACAAGTACAACGACATCGTCAACAATGAGACGCCCAATGAAATGACAGAAGCGTCAACTTCAGAGGTTGCTAACGATGTCACCGCCACAGACAAACAGCCCAACGACCTCACCGATAACCAAACAACACTCTCCATGACCAATGTCAAGACCGAGGATGCTCCCGAAGTCCCCAAAAGTGTCTCTAATGGCACCAGCGACAATCCTACCAAAGCCGCTGATGAACCTGATGCCGACGGCGATTCCGAGGCTGAGACCCTGATTCAATCCCCAGAAAAGAAGAAGAACGCGGTAGAGGGTGCTCCGGTGCTACAGCCGACCGGTTCGAATACCATCAAGAGGCATCGAGAGAATGGCGACACACCGGATGATGGCACTAAGAAACCCAGGAAGCGCAAACGCGATATCCCCAACCTCGAGATGGAACCCTCGCGCACTTCCAGTAGCTCGCCTCTATCATCCCCAAATCCGCAAGCGCACACTCGTGATAGTGATTCAGACATTTCCGACACCCCGCGGTCAGCTCGTAATCAGCGGTCCAAGCGTACGGTTTCCAAGGCTGAATCTGATGTTCTAGATGGTGCGCGTCCTTCCAAAGTGCGCAGACGGCGGCCGAGCGATATTCTTGCACCATCTGCCAAACACCGGAGTAAAGGCTCCACGTCAACCGCAGACGGTACGTCTGAACGTCGAGAAACTCGGTCCGCCACGTATCCACGCCAGTCATCGGAAGATCGATCGCCTTCTCCAAGACCGATATCTCGCGGCCATCGTCGAGGTGTTTCGACACAGCTTGTTTCAGGCGAATTTGAACGCAAGAAGCGTGGCCGGCCTCCCAATATCAGCACCAAGCGAACCATATCTACAGAGCGACACCGTTCAAGTTCCTCAGATGGCGATTCCAGCCCACCCGACCCGCGCCCTTCTCTGGAAAAGTTCGATTCGCGTGACCACATGTCACCAGCCAAAGCATCAGGTCCCCGTAAATATCGCGACAAAAATGGCCGTACCTTTTTGTCCAGGGCGTGCAATAACGACGATCTGGAGAGGGCGAAACAGTGCTATAAAGAGCGACCGGAAGATTTGAACCTTTCTGACAATGCTGGCAACACCCCTCTTCAGATTGCCGCTCTACAAGGATCTGCCGAAATTGTGCAATTCTTGCTAGAGAACGGCGCCGAGGTCGACACACGGAACATTGACAAAGAAACGCCGCTGATAGACGCTGTGGAAAATGGTCATCTGGAGGTGGTAAGACTACTGCTGGAGTTTGGCGCAAATCCTCGATCGGGGAACACCAAGGGCGACGAACCGTACGAGCTTGTGCCTCTCGACGATGAGAACTATGACACGATCAGGAAACTCATTGCCGACGCGAAAGAGCAAGACTTTACTAAGCGTAGGAAGTCGAGCGACAACGCCGAGGCACATCGCGAAGGCTCTTCCAGGGCTGCTTCAGCCGCAAGCGCCCGAGACTCTCCACCGATTCTTGGTCCTCGAAGTCCTCCCACTCTTACATCGCGGCGCAGAACTGGAAGAAGCGAATCTACCCGCAACGACCTGTTGTGGCAATCTCACACCCAAGAGAACCTGAGGCTTCTAGCATCGAAAGGAAACGTCCAGGGAGTTGCGACAATATTGAATGTGCTTCAAAAGGCAGAGCCTGCGGCTGTTATCGCAGCCGCAAAGGCTGGTCATGAAGAAGTTCTTCAGTATCTGCTGGCTATGGGTGAGGCGGATCCAGATCCAGATCCACTCTCTGACCACAAGCCTGGTTATAACACGCCCATGTTAGCTGCGATTGGTCGTGGAAACCTTGATGTCATTAAGCTTCTCGTCGAACAAACTGGATTCAACCCATCGAGAAAATGGCGAGGCAAGACGTACTACGAGATTGCCCAAGAACGTCGTGGTGAGAGCTGGGCAAAGGAAGTCAACATTTTAAAGGAAGCCTACGAGAAGCACATGTCGGGCAAAGCAAAAACAAAGTCACCCAAAAAGCTTCGTGAGCCTCCTGAGCGAACCAAAGAAAGACGTGCAAGGCGCTCCGAATCTCCACCTTCCAGCAACCTCCGCACATCCAGCAGTCCAACTATGACCCACAAGAGTCTTCCTGACAAGAGCCCTCGCTCTTTGCGCAAAGACAGCAAGAAAGAATTGTCCTCGCCACCGGAACGCGAGCGGCGGAAAGTTGACGCTTTGAAGGATGACAATGCAGTCGCGGTTGTCTCTGATCAAGAACAGTCAGTCCACGAGAAACGTGGCCATAAGCATCGCCGAAGCCAGAGCGATCTCCCTCTACCGCCGACCTCGGAGGCGGAAAGCCTCCAGCGTAGGCGAAGACTAGTAACCGGGAAGGAGCATCGCAGAAGCCAGAGTGGCGCAGGTGGCCCGCGTTCTGATGGCAGCGCCTCTGAGATTGAGGTTAAGCGCGAGCGACAAACCCCCGGCCTGAAACGTAACCGTGCCAGTGTATCACCCGAACCAAAGGACGGCGATGCGCACAGGGTGGTCGTCAAGAAACGACGCACAGTCCTCGAAAGCAGCCCAGAAGAGTCTCGTCCGGCACTGAAGGTCAAGCAAGCACATATGGCCGAACCGCAAGACGCTCAGATGAAGGATGGCAAGACCGAGGAGCTCGCCGGAGAAATTAATGTCCTACTTGCACAGGCCAATAAGAGCTTATCCCCAGAGATCTCGACGCAGGATGCGCCTGGGGAACCCGACACAGAGCTGGTCCCGCCATCCGAACAAGCAGACGACGAGACTGTGCGAAAGGCCGCAGAAGAAGCGGAGCAGAAGAAGCAAGAAGAGTTGAGAGTTGCTGTACAGAAGGAAGCTGAAGAGAAGGCAGCCGAAGACCAGCGCAGAGCTGAAGAGGAGAAAGTGGCGGCAGAGCGTGCCGCTGCCGAAAAGGCTGCCGAAGAAAAAGCGGAAGCTGAGCGGCTCGCGGCACAAAGAGCTGCAGCCGAGCAGGCGGAAGCAGAACGACGGGCAGCCGAGGCGGCGGAAGCACGACGCAAAGCCGAAGAGGCCGAAGCAAGAAGGTTGGCTGAAGAAGAGGAGGCAAAAAGAAAGGCCGAGGAAGAGGCTGCAGCTCGCAAGAAGGAAGAGGAGGAACGACAGGAGCGACAGCGACGCGAACGGGAGCTGGAAGACCGACAGCGACGGCAGGAAGAACAAATTCGGCAGCAGCACCTGGAAATTGAGCGCCGTCGCCGGGAAGCGCTACCAGCAGCACTGAGCAGAGCGTCTCTTTTGCTCGACACAGGTAATTTCGAAGAGGCCAAGTCTCACGCATGGCTGTCTCACTTCCTACCACTATATACTGTGCGCACGGCTCAGCTCGATCCCGTTGCACATCCCGCCATGGCCGACGAGAAATGGATCCCGAATTTTCAGGCAGCTGTTCTACTAGCTACAAAGGATCTCAATCTTCGGAACTACACAGCTCTCGAAAAGAGGCCTGTCTCGGCAGAGGAACAGGAGAGACTGTGGAAAGTTGGCAGGCATATGCTGTCGTACGAATATCCGACCAACAGTTACAATACCAGCATCAAGAAGGCCAAGCAGGTCGAGGCGGAGCAGCGACCCAAATTTTTGTCCATGACTGAAGTCTTCTGGGTCAAGGTATGTAGTATGCGATTATGGCGGGTACGCTCTTGCTAACATGATCAGCTGTCCGACTTCAACGACCAAATTTATCGCCACGACCATCTCTCAGGGTTGTATCTCAGGGAGCAGAAGATCACGATTAGAATACCTGACCAAATCACTCCTCATGGATCCCCACGCACTAACGGCATATACGGCTCTCCCCCAACACCACAAATTCCGAACGGCATCCATATACACGCCAATGGTGGCCCTCGCTAACGTTCGAAGGAATTGATGAACAACCACTTGCTCTCTTTATGTCGAAATTCTGTTTATGGGGCAGCGGGCATTCTCATTGAGCGTACGACGGGAAGCAGAACGGAGCACCAAGGTATCTTCCTGCGCGCATGGTGCGATGGCAATAACGACAATTGTAGATAATGCATGTGTCTATGAATACTCATTCTCCTTACAGATGAGTGTTTTGCTCTGACCGCATCTCCGACTTAGTACTGCGCCCATGCCTGTTCGGGACTAGTACTGCGTATGCCAAGGCCGCACTCTGCCAAGGGTCGAAATCAACCCGTAAAGCGACCCTGAGCCTTCAAATGTTCCCTCCACATACAATACCGAAATCGTTCGCTCCTTTCCCATCTACGTGAACTCTTTGAGGATCTTCCGACATTCTTGTCATCCCTACCCAACAACAAGTACATAACTGCGCATCGTTGAGTAGCGAGCAAACGCCAAAATGGTACGTCTCTGGATCTTGCGGTTTGGTCACGAGCGCGCAGCGCACGCCGAACAAACTTCCCGAGCGTTCGAGTTGGATGTCTTGGACACAATAAAGGCTGACTTGAGGATGATGTAGTCGGACGGAGAAGAGCCCACCTCCCCTGTCGCTGCCGCCGATGAGGTCGAGATCGCAGGAGATTCTGCTGCCACCGGCGGCTCGATGAGCGTGCTCGATGCTTTGAAAGGTGCTGTCTCTCCCACATGGTCCTATTCCCCTCCTTCTGTAACTATCTACGACCACCAACGACCGCCGCCAAACATGTATACTGACCCTTTCATCATAGGCGTCCTCAAAATCGCCCTCATCCACGACGGCCTGGCCCGCGGCCTGCGCGAAGCCTCCAAGGCGCTGGACCGACGCCAAGCGCACATGTGCGTGCTCAACGAGGCGTGCGAGGAGGAAGCGTACAAGAAGCTCGTGATCGCGCTGTGCTCGGAGCACAAGATCCCGCTCATCAAGGTGCCTGATGGCAAGCAGCTCGGCGAGTGGGCTGGTCTGTGCGTGCTGGACCGCGAGGGTAATGCGCGCAAGGTCGTCAACTGCTCGTGCGTCGTCGTCAAGGACTGGGGTGAGGAGAGCCAGGAGCGCAGCGTCCTGTTGAACTACTTCCAAAGCGAGCAGTAGAGTCGTGGACTCGTTGCGTGGGTTCGGGACGAGGTGGAGGCTGGTCATTAAGAGAAGCGAGGAGCGAGAATGGTGAAGAACGTTCATGGAAACGGGGCACTTGTCGCGAGACTTGACAACTCACATGTGTTACGGTTCTTACGCCACCTCCACCTCCTTCTACCCTGGCGAATATGGTGGGCGATGCGAGGACGGCGGGTGGGCAATGACAGCAAACCGATCGAAAATACCACAACGCTGAGGAAACCGTGGACGAAGCGATATTGTCCAAGTCAGGCACGCCTCCCCGCAAAACGGAAAACTCCCCAATCGAAACCAGATTCCCTTGACCCAAAGTCAAACCAATCCATCTCTATCCTGCAACGTGCACCTCACGGAATTATTGCCAAGTGCTGGCGACAAATATCCCCCAGAGGACACCAAAATCGCATGGAAAAAGGAGTTGTTTCTTCTGATATCCTCTGAATTTCCCTCTGCTTTCATCTTTTCCCTTTCCCCTTTTGTCCGTCCCTCCCTCCGCGCGCAACGTTGCGCCACATATCCCGACACCTGGGGTTGTCCATCTCTTTCCGTGACAAAGACAAAGCGAGAATATGGCAAAATTCCTATCTCCTTGCTGCCGCATGCTTACTTACGTAGCTGTCTGTTATCGACTGTCTGCTCCCCTGTTGAAAGTAGAGACGTCTGCTGATTATTTTACCAAGGCCCAGAATACTTCTCCGCTTGTTGAGCACACACGGTGTATGCAGAGAAGACGGCGAGAAAAATCCAAGTTGCGCCTTTTGGTTGGCAATTAACATTAGTGAGCGTTTGGACTCTAATACTGTCCTCTTCTCAGGAGACTGCTTTGTCTCAAGCGGATGGGTGTATCTAGGTGGTTATGTGGTCATTCATATCATATCATGATCAGTCACAATCCCCTCCGCCACCCGTCTCTCTTTTCTCGCTTCATTGGCTCGCTCGCCCGCTCGTTTCGAAAATCCGTATACGGAGACTCAGACAACGCCGGCGCCCTCGACGCCCTCGTCGCCACGCTGGACGCCCTGCATCTTGCGCATTTTGCGCTTGGCGCTCCCGAAGCCATCAATGCCCTTTGCCTGGTCTTCTCCCAACCAGGCTTTCTTGGCCTCGCCCAAGATGCCTTTCCCCAAGTAATACACGAACTGGCCCACCATGATCAGCACAAAGGCGATGGGGTACATCCAGTGCACGGACAAGCCGAAGACGCGGATGCCGATGATGGCGCCCCAGAAGTTGCCGGTTAGAAGGGAGATGTTCATGAAGGCGGCGCTGGCGAAGCGGTAGAGAACCGGGACCAGAGTGTAGAAGATGAACAGGATGAGAGTGAAGCCGACGAGATAGCCGGCGACGTCGCCGTTCCATGTCGCAGACTGGAACGAGCCGCGGTCGAAGATGGCGGCCTGCACACCGGAGATGATCATGGCCCAGAAGCCCAGCTGGCCAATGACCTCGTAGAGGGGACGGCCGGAGACAAACCACTCCTCGTAGACATTGGTGAGGCCGTAGCAGGAGGCGCCCAAAAGGGCGAAGAGATCCCCCTTAACCTGGTTGCCAACGGATATGCCGCCAATCGTAGAGCCCTTGATGTGGTCGGAGCCGATCAGGACGCCAACGCCGCCAATGCAGACGATGATCCCGATGATCTGCGCCCAGTGGTAGCGGACCTTGAGGAAGAAGAAGGAGAGAATGACCACAACGACGATAGCCCAGAAGTTGATGAGTTGGGCGCTCATAATGGTGGTGTAGCGATAGGCTAGTACAGTGAAGTAGTTGCCCTCGACGTCGAAAAAGGCTAGGATGATGTACTTCCAGCCGTCCTTCCACACCATCTTGCTCCAGCCCTTGAAGCCGTAACGGTGGATAGTCCAGGAGGTGTAGACCAGATTGAGCAGGACGTAATTGAAGAAGGATTGGAAGGCCGGGATGGACGTGCCCTCTTCGGCTAGCAAGCTAGACATGGTGTTGGTGCCGGTGATGCAGACGGCGAGGAATTGGCCGAGGAACAGGATGAACCAGAACTCCTTGGTCCTGAAGAAGGCGAGGCGTTCAGACCACGTCTTCTTGCCTGCTGCCGTGCCGGCCTCGTTGTCAGTGAGTTCGGGCTGGCCGTGCTCAGTAGATCCATGGCCGTTGGAGGCATAGTCGGAGCTATTAGCACGGATGGCCGTGGTTGCTTCGAAATCCTTGTTGGCGCTCATGGTTGCGACAGCGTTTCGTACCGACAAGCGATAGATTTGATGCTACACAAATTCTATGCTTGGGTGGAGACGGTAAACTGGAGCTTTATAAAGATTAGCGGGCGCAAAACTCCAAGAAGTCGCTCGCTGTGAGATGTAGCCTCAAAGGCGGTGGTAGGATGGATGGATGAAGAGAAGACCAGAAGGTAGGACACATGGTGGCGGACAGGGTTTTCTTTATGTTGAGCGGCGAGCCGCTGTCAGCTCCTCCAGCTCGGTGCTCGCCGTCCCAAGTCAGTTGGCGTGGGGTGGAGTGCGTGCAGTTTTTTTTTCTCGTGGCCGCAGGGTTCGAGATTTTAAGATCGTCCCAGGGCGCCTTTCGATAGGTGCAAGCTTTAACTAGCGTAGCCTTCCGGGCGGTCGAGAACGCCTGTCACGTTCATGGCCGTCGTTCTTTGGTCGCTGGCTTTCCGAGGTTCTTGTCGTCGTGACCTTGTTGACAGCTGCAGAATTTGCTTCTGCCGTCGTTCGAGATTCAATAGCGGTCATGCGCTCGTCTGCTTGATAGATCCAGTGCGGGTGGTCTTCTCGTATCGCCAACCAGGGGTCCAACTGCGGCTCGCACCTGCCCATCCCGCAAGCCACATCTGCAAGCCACATTGCTGCAGGCTTTCACCGACGAACTTGTGGTTCTGCTTGTACATGCAATAGCCTGCTCAATGCCCAGTGGTCCTAAGACATTATAAGCTTGTGAAAGAGAATAGTGACTTCTGATACGGATGGCTTCGACGGCTTTGATTCGGCGGTTGACACGATGATCGTTAGCTTCCAGCGCCGTGGCCATATTCCTTCCTTCTTGATTGATGCGGAAAGACGTGCCCTCCACGCGCGAGAAGATACATCGTGACTCTACTGAGGGACGGACAGAACGGTTGACTAGATACCAAAACGATTCATTGGGACGACCGAGACATCCCTCAAGGGTCGACAAAAATGACCGGCGGGCTCTTCAGACATGTTCCGTGCATTGAAGGCTTCTGGTGACGTCCCAGATCCGTAGGACGTCCTGATTCAGGCGATTCCATTTCAAGCAGGCTTTTTGCGAGGGATCCAGGTTGAAGTCCTTCATGATCTCTATTTGCCGGAGCCTGCTCCGCACTGGTCACTGTACCGAGTGTTGGCCCTACTGCTATTCATGGCGTGCCTATGCGACCATTCCATAACATTCCGCCCAAACGCCGAGAATCCCTTCACCCACATGCACCACTGGGACTGCGAGACAACTTCCGAATTACTGCTCGTTTAAGCCAGATCTTTTCACGCTGGACACGCCGAGTGCTGTCCAGTCTCATACGAGCCAAGATTGATCGTCGCGGCTTTCTGCTTGTGAAGCTGCAAAATATGCCGAAAACAGGCGGCTGAATGGTCCACGTTGAATCGTCACTATTTTTATGGTCACCGAGCATTGGCAGCAATCATCCTTTTGCAGATCACCTCGTACTGGATGCATCCCTGTCAGTCAGTACAAACCCTCACTGGCCAGAAATGCTCAAAAGGAGTCGGCTCACAATCCGGGGTGGCCCACTCGGAATCCTTGTCCGCACCACCGTTGCTGTTTCAGTTTGCAACATCCACTCAAGAAAACAACCACCTTCCGGCTTGTGCACCTCCTGGCCAAGAGAATGACGGCTCTTGGAAAGAATGAGGTAAGACCCGCCGCTCCGAGTACGTATGTCACCGCCCCCATGGGACCATTCAAGCGAAATTCGTTGGAAGAGATGGTTCAGCTTTCTGAGCATCAAGCAGAACGATTGTAAGCCAAGGGCACGGTCTCCCATCTCTCGAGAATACAAGTACTCTCCTCCTTCGCCATTCCGGACTCCCATTCACCCACACATCCAAGCACATCATAGCACTCAAAGATGTACAAACTTACCACCGCCCTTCTCATTGGCCTCGCCCATTCCGCCGCTGTCAACCTGACCCCCCGCCAGGACGACGGTGCCAGCATTCTCATGTGTCACGGCTCCTGTGAGCTCGACAGCACCGATGCCATGGTACGTTCTCCTGCTTGCAGCTATTCCCAACCTACCAGAGCCATACCTCCCGGCCACAACCCCTGCTGTTCGTGGTTTTGCTGACATCAAGACCCGCCAGTGCATTTGGCAATGCCCCAACACCTCGGTCTGCGGCGACTTCCAGGGTGACTGCCCGGTCGCTCTGCCGGAACCGATCGAACCTCCTTCGTCAACCGCGACGACGACCACTGGAGTGCCCGAGATGACGATTTTCTGAGCTGGGTACCGACGCCTCCAGGGGAGCTTGGTTGGTCAGGGAAGTGAGCAATTAGGGTCATCAAGACAGAAAAGGGAGTGGACCGAATAAAAGCGATTCGCATTTTGAGACAAACTCCCGAGTCTCTCGGAGTGTCGTCGTTCCATGGCGGCTTTCCCGGTTCTTTTCAACACACATTCGAGCTTCTTGCAGTTGATCAGAGAAGACAATTGTACAACATTCGACCCAACACTCTGCTCCAATGTTGGTTTCACGTAGAACTCTCTTTTCCCTGTGGTCTCTGGCCTTCAACTCATAACACCCGTAAGCAGTGCTGGTTTGTATTGATCGTAAGCAGTTCTCCTCTCACTACACATGACATGTTCGCGTAGAGCAGCAGGCCATGCGTGTCTTGACCCGGCGCCGACGACCAGCAGGAAAACCCGTTGTTATTCCAGATCACGTTTGACTTACTTGAATCACCAACAGCATTTCGAGATAGAGAGATGCTTATCGATGTTAATCATAGAGCACGCAACGGCCAGCACGCAAAGGCAGTAAGTGGACATCGCAAGGAAAAGCCGACTGACTCACCGTCGCATCTACCAGACAGACCTTTGCTAGTAGTAGGACTGTTCCTTACCTCTCTCTCCCACACTTCACGTCTCCCGCAGCACAACAAACTCACATCTGATCCGCAAACTCCTCCTCCTCCTCCTCCTCTTCTGCCTCATGGCTATCCGTTGCCCGGAATTCCACGAGTTCGTCACGGAGATACGCGGGCACAATCGTAGTGAAGGGAGCTTGAAGTCGATGACGGGAGTAGAGCGGCAGCTCTACTTCTCTGGACTCTTCAGAAGAATCGGCAGAATCTTGCTGGACACCGATGGAAGGGCGACCGAGACGTCTCTCATCAATTAACGTGGAAGTCTGCTGGATTAGAGCGATCATCGTCGGCTGAACCATCGTCGGATGAGCCAGGCGACGTGTCCAGAAACGTCTGTAGAAAGCGGTCAACAGTAGCACTAGACACCGTTGGGCTGGCTGAAATGGCCGCAACATCTGAGTGTTGGCCGTTTGTTCCACCAGACAGCCTGTCGGCCCAGTCGACCACGTCTGTTACTTCTCGTGGCGAGAAGGTGACTGGAGTCACCGAGTCCTCGTGAACTTCAGTAGTGACGGGGCGTAGCCTTGCTCGTCCCGGATTGCTGTAAGCTTCACCAAGAAGCGAGCCCAGGTCCAATGGCGTGATAGGTACATCACTCTCAACCCCACTTGTAGGTACAGATCTTCGAGATGACCGTCTAAATGATCTGCCAACGGAAGCATATGACGGTGGGAAGTGGCCTTCACCAGCATAAGCTGGAGGCTCTGGCATGCGATCGCCCGGGGAGTAACCGGCCTTGTGGCCGTTTTCTGGCACGACTTTCTCGAGGGTGCCTCAAATTCACTCCTCTATAACTCGGGCGTGGGGAGTAAGTCGGAGGGGGACGAGAGAGGCTAGATCTCGAATGTCCACCATTTCGAGGCGTGAATGGCACGGTCGGGAGACTCGGCAGACGCCGACCAGGATGCGGCGCAGGATCTAAGGTTCTTGGAACTTCTGGTAAACCGTCCTGATCACAGGGAAGATTGCCCATGCAGTGGTTTTGTATCTCTTGAAGATGCTCAACAGTGTAGTTCACATTCCACTTATCTTTGACAATAACGCGAACCTCGTAAAACAAACGACGGCTCTGTAGCATATCCACGACCTTGTAGTATATCCCATCCGAGACCAGGATGAAAATTGATCGTCACAAGCATCATAGTCGATCACTTGGACGCCATGACTAGGGAGCGTTGTGGGTACGTACACACCTTCCAAGACAGATTCAATCTCTTCGGGGAGAAGGTCACGTTAGTACAACCCACTGAAGTGGCAAGCAAGACATTCAGGTATACAGCCTTGTGCAGCTTTGTGTACCAGCCACCGGACTTGCTGTACTGACACAACTTCGTTAGAGTTGTCGATCTTGAGATTAGAAGTCTCATGCATTGCAGAAAGGTTGACCATAGTTTTCGTGATTATAAGATAGTTGGTACTTCAGGATGTTTGCCTCACGTCTGCCCTGTGTTTGGCCGCTTTTCGACAATATACAGACAGAGGATTGTGAACTTCTTTGTAAGACATTGCGAACACCGCGAGTTGGCCCAAGTTGGATGGTAAACATAAAGGATTGCCGGACGCTAGCAGCATACAAACCAGGAATCTGTTAGCTCTGCATTGTTCGAACAAAAGATAGCCCGTTGTTGCAATTATTTGAGGTTCTGTCTGGCAAGCTCCAGCCTTATGCGAGCATCATCGAGATCATCCACTGCTTGGTGTTTGCGCAACGATGACCTGATTTGCTCATCAAGGGCGGCTGTAGCTCTTCGTCGTGCCTGGGTATCGGGAATGGCTTTCGTTACGGCATCTCGCTCGGCCATTAGCCTCAGAGCTTCGATCACAAGTTTCTCTTCTTCTTTGTCAGGGGATGTTGGCGACCGAAGAGTCGGCTCCGAAAAGGTGACATGCGTAGTCACCCGACGAGGTTTTGAAAGGACTGATTTCCGTGGTTGTTGATGTTCCCTGACAATACTTGCACGGTCATGCTTCGCCACTGGGGCTGTCAATGATGCTTGGACAAGCCGTTCGTTTTCCAGGATGTTGTCCACCAAACTTCCGAAAGTGGCCCCCGCGTCCAAGGCATTCGACTCTGTCACATGAATAATGTGAGATACAATCTCGTTCCGACTTTTGCCGCTGTCTGCAAGAGCTAGTATGCGAAAGTATGCGTCGATTACAACTTCTTGGCCACCGACTGCTATTGTTGGCTGTCCTTTGCTGTTGATACCCGGCGCAAGGCGTCTGAGCATCGAAGTCAGTCGTTTTGCCAGCATCTCGCCGTAGCAATCTGCGTAGCAGTGTCCTTTTCGTCTTGGACACAGCAGATGAAGCACTGGAACGTTAGGTAATAGCCAGTGTATGCTAGAATCTTTGTTCGTCGGGTGCTGTTCGCGGAAGATAGGAGAACAAAGGCGTCGTTCAAGAACGATCCGCCGTATGGCCCCATGCTCGGACCAAGACAACTCTGGATTGATGTCAAGACACAACATCGGCCATTAGTGTTCGTGTACATGAGAACACGTAGCGCAAGGTTGGGAGCCGTAACCCATCAGAACTGCAAGCATCACCAATGTCCTGTTTGCTGCAATTCGCGGTCGCTGAGGGCTCGCAGCCGGCTTATCAGCCCATCCAGATCTCCGACTAGGGCCTGCTCATAGTCGCTGCACCGCTGGTTGTCACCATCAATATTACCGAAGACGACAGCGCGGTCGATGGAAAGTGCATTGCCAATCTTGATTCTGCCCACGCGTCCGTTGGACCATACAATTCTGGCGTAATGTGCATCCTCTCCGAGAGCGTGGAAAGACGATATACCACAGTCCCCAGCTTCGGTCAACACTCCAAGGGCTGAAGCAGGTTCGCCCAAGTCAACATCATTGGATTGGATAGCGAGCTTTTCTTGAATATTCTGGACCGCATCCTGGCGTAAGCGCCATGCAACCAGATCGGCGCGCACTCTCTTCACGAGCCCTTCAAGATCTTGTGGGCCAGCCTCAGAGGAATCAGCACTGGTGTCGGCCGATCCGTAGCCTTCGTCTTGCACCCCAAGAAACTTTTCTTGGTACTCAAGCAGGGGTATGAAGCCCGGAAGTGTATGCCTGTGAACGGCCAGGTCTCGTGCTTCTTCTCCGGTGCTCCTGCATAGAATATAGTAAGGCGACTCAAAGGTGCCGCCACGTTTGTGTATATCGAAGCGGATCCCCAGTAATGACCGACTCGGTGACTCGGGGGCGGGGTCCGTGAACGGAAAGGTTGTGACGCCGTACGCCATGCGATGAACATTTGTGTCGCCATACTGGTCACGATTGTCGAGCAGTTTGGCTAATTCAGCATCATTTTCTGACTTCAGATGCTGACGAAGTTGAGATTGAACATTGGCCGAGCTAAGCAATGCTCCCGTAAGCATGGAGTTGTGGCTGGTCAGTGAAGCAATTTCTGCCCTAGCTTTGGCAATATCCTCATCAAGCTGCTCGACTCGGGCCTGCTGTGCTTCTGTTAACTCCTGCGTTGGGACAGGAGATGCGGCGAGGGACATCTCGATCGATACTTGTGGCAGGCCGGTGAGGGTGCTAAGGAGAGTGAGCGTGACCACCACCGCGGTTGCGGCTAGAAATGCACCCGCATTTCCCCTCGACGCGACCGCGTCGCGCCTGCCCTGCACACCTTGGCGCCGGGGTTGTTATCGGCAGCACCTGGCGAGCCTGGGGTTGTTATCGGCAGCACCTGGCGAGCCTGGGGTTGCTTATCTTCACGTGTTTTGAGGGACCGGCTGCGGCGTCGATCAGGGGCAAGGGTTTAGCTAAGCCAAGTAAACCACCGGCCCTCGGAGCAGGCGAAGACAGGCCTGGAAGGCTGGAATGCGCTGTTGCAGGCGAATTCAGTGATAAAGGTGTCCTCAGTCCCAATTCCTACGCCATCAGCAGATTCGCCCACTGTTGCCTTCTCAAGTCGCTCATTTTACGAACACGCACGTTTGCTGACATATCGCCTGCAGCGAGGTCGAATGATCTGTCGCTGCATGCAGTTGACCTGTTCCACCTCGATGACTTCATTTTCTCGCGCTCAGATCTAGACTTTTTGAGGACACTTCTAGCATTTCTGTTCGTTCGCGTCTCACTTTTCGCCGCATGCCTGACTCGATTGGCGAACCCATTGCACACCCTCTTTTTATTCCTCGTCATTCTTTTGACCATCAGCACCTTCCGCAGACAGAGTCGCAGTCCAGCAGCCGCAACCAAGGCCGACCAGAATCGCGAGACATCCCTCTGCAACAACTACCTTCGCACCGGCAAAGCACAGAATCCCAGCTGCTAGCTTCATCCTCCGAGTCCGACTCAGATAGTGGTCAATCCGAGAACGACGCTTTAGTTCCTGGGCAGATGAAACGCGCTTCGCGACGCAACAAGACCAAGTCTCGCCCAGATCTTAAGGTTGAAATCAACAATGGCAATGGCAATGGCCACTTGAACGGCAACGGCCACGCCAACGCCAACGGCGACGTGAATTCCGGCATGGAACTACGGCGCAAGCATGTCTCCAATGAAGACACGCACCGTGCTCAATTAATGAGCCACCAGCAGTTCTCCCTCGACAATGAGCCTCCTCCGCAGACCCCTCAGACCCCTGGCATGGTCACCACCTCCTTCTCCGCCTTGCCGCCGTCCGACAAGCGAAATTTCCTCCTATTATGTCTGTTATACTTCCTACAAGGGATTCCCATGGGTCTGGCCTCTGGCTCGGTGCCCTTCCTGCTAAAGAATTACCTCTCATACGGTCAGATTGGTGTCTTCTCATTGGCAATATACCCGTACAGCTTGAAACTGTTGTGGTCACCAATTGTCGATGCGGTGTGGTCACGGCGGCTGGGTAGGCGGAAGTCTTGGATTCTCCCAATTCAGACTGTGTCAGGTTTCTCAATGATCTACCTCGGTGGTCAGATCGATGCAATGATGGAGAAGGCAGGAGCCAATGGCGGCTCTGGCGTTTGGGGATTCACTGGATGGTGGTTCCTCCTCGTCTTCCTCTGCGCGACACAGGATATTGCCGTTGATGGCTGGGCCATCAGCCTCTTGTCCATGGCCAACATTTCCTATGCGTCTACGGCGCAAACCGTTGGACTCACGGCTGGCTCTTTTCTGTCGCATACGGTTTTCTTAGCTCTTCAGGCTCCGGACTTTGCGAATCACTGGTTTCGAGCCGTGCCCAAAGACGTCGGCCTTCTGACATTGGGCGGCTACATGGAGTTCTGGGGCTGGGGCTACCTGATCGTCACGATCGGGCTCGCCGTCCTGAAGCGTGAAGAGAAGACTCGAGACCGCGAGGGCATCATGGAAGTCTACAAATCTATGTGGCAGGTCATGAAACTACCCAACATCCTGACCATTGTGGCGATCCACTTGGTCTCCAAATTGGGCTTCGTCACCAACGAAGCTGTTACCAATCTGAAACTCTTAGACAAGGGTTTTGGGCAGGCCAATTTGGCTCTGGTCGTGCTCATCGATTTTCCATTTGAGCTCGCACTCGGTTACTACGCCGGCAAATGGTCGACCGAGTATTCACCACTACGACTGTGGTGTTGGGCCTACACGGCACGACTGGTGGCTGCAGTCGTAGCTCAACTCACAGTGGTAATGTATCCAAGTGCACATGATGAGGCGGTGCCATTCTGGTACCTGCTGACTGTCATTGTGTCGCATGTCTATTCGACCTTTACCTCTACCATCATGTTTGTTGCCTCGTCAGCTTTTCATGCCAGAATAGCCGATCCCGATATTGGTGGCACGTACATGACCCTGTTAGCAACGTAAGTAATCCTGTCTCTTGTTAGGACTGTACTAACGTTGATAGTGTGTCGAACCTGGGCGGTACATTTCCAAAGTTCTTCCTCCTCAAGTCGGTGGACTTGTTCACCAGTGCAACCTGTCTACCACTGACTGCTGGGTCAGCGTTGGATGCTTTTGTCAAGGCTAACCCAGACATTACACCGATCAGCGAATCGTTCTCCTGCGCTCTTGAAGCGGAGAAGAACAGATGCATCAAGGGCGGAGGCGTGTGCCATATGGAACGTGACGGCTACTATATCACGAACATTGCCTTCGTGTTGATTGGTGCTGCTCTTTTCTGGACATATATTGAGCGGAAGGCTTTGGCTCTCCAAGAGCTACCTCTGAGGGCGTGGCGCGTTGGCGGCCGTGGCGGGCGATACGAACGCGTGCCGTCATAGTACGACTGCGGTTTACGGCCTTTCCCAGTATGTAGTTTTAGAAACGATTTTCAAGAAAACCCATGATCTGCGGCTGATCTGGCTGCTACCTGTGAGGCGTATTCAAGCCATTGCACCGCAGCAACTAGAGGTACTTTTGGACGTGCACCGCCGCCCCCACCTTGTCCCACACCCAAATGAAAGTACTCGAACGATGGCCTTGAAAGAGCCACGTTGTCCCCAACGTCACGAGCCGCGAGCAAGCACATCAGTCATCAATCTCTGTTACAATGCAGCCAGTCGATAAGCCGAGACAATACCTGCCCGGCCCCAACGATAAACCCCAGCCGCCGGGAGCTCAGTTTTACGACTCCAGAAGCGACATCACCGACTTCCACGGTAGAATCGACAAGGCTCTACCGCCTCCAGAGTCTTGCATATTACATCTACAACTGCTGGCCGCCCTTGCCCAACTACGTGAGACAATTGAGGAAACAGATTGCCTGTTCGGCTGCACCGACAATGATGAGAGATCGAAAGCCGATGTACGCTGGACCATCTTCGTGGCGAAAGCCGTGCAGCGTTACGAGAGATGGCTCGATTCGCTGGCCCCGACGGACGATTCGCTGGATCTAGGAGACAATATACGATGCAAAATGTCGCTGCACGAGCTCACAGATGGCCGAAATTTGGATCAGATCATTGCAGAAACTCCTCGGATATCATGGTCTCAGCAGACTCTTCCACCTCTCGATGTCCTCATGGTCCTGCATTCGCATATGCTGAATCCTCGAGACTTCTTACAGGACTGCCTCCGATATCGCCTGCTGTCCTTGTGGAAAGCTGGCTTTCCCTGGGATTACATCGGATTCAATGTGGACCCAGATACGTTCAAGTATAAGCCGCCACAAGCCTGTCTCGACAGATATCAAGAGTGCTTTTCTGCAAAGTGGGACAACGTCGAAGAAGGTTCTCCGGCTACCGTCATCTGTCCAAACTGCGCCATGTCCATCGAAATACCCTGGACAGACCTGTACGCTGGAGGGTCTGCTCGTAGGGAAAAGGGAAACATGCATCTGTCGTTCAATATGAGCTGCGCATGCTGTCGGCAGTCTATCACGCAGCAGGAGCTTGTGATGGCTCGATTCAGAGAAGATCTCCTGGACTTACGGAAGCTCAGCGATGTAATGCCAGGAACCTTGCTGACTGGCAATGGTTTGATTCCGACCTCATACGCCGAAAACATCTCTCTTGGCAGGCCGTTGCCAAGGGTCTTCAATGCATGGCTGCAATCCGAGCACGGCGAAGCAATACTCAACGACCTTCTGAAGTCTCCTGGAATGGGTTTAGACGCACTTCAAACCAAAGTCCGCAAGGCTATTGACCTTGAAGATGAGTCCAGTCGGGCAGTCATGGCAGTATCTCTGAAGCGGATGGTAGGCAGGTACTATCAGAACCCGTCACCATTCAGTCTTGATCTCGTTGGAGCAGTCATCCGGCAGGGCACTTTCGTCAACAAGATGCGAGACTTCGATTGGATACACTCTCCGGCGCTGCAGCACACAGTACAAGACGCTGTCAAACGCTATACTGGGTTCTTCGAAGTCATGGCAATGTTTCCTGACAATGTGGCAGTTCCTACCTTTGATGTTGATTTGGTGTGGCATACGCATCAGCTGACACCCGCAAACTACTACGAGTATTCTCTACGCCACTGTGATAACGTCTTCATTGACCACGATGACAAGATTGGGGATGGAGCTCTTACTGATGCTTTCCGGTGGACGTGCAAAGAATATCAGCGTGTCACTGGGTTTCCATACGACAAATGCCTCTGTTGGAGCTGTGAGCTGCTAGAGGTCGCTGCGACGATGCCACGGCCAACCGACAAGCAGCGCAAGGTTGGATTCTTCGGAAGGGGCAAAAAGCACAAACACAACGGCAACTCCCCTTATGAGCTGTGTCCACCGGAGGTTGAAGTCATCCGCATCCAGACCAGGAAATTCGAGAGCGACTTCAAGTCCATGGTGAACAAAACTCTAGCATCAGGGGGGAAACCGGTGAGCAAACTGGAATACTACCAGTCATACTCATGGCATCACCCTGCATACGCACCACTACCTCAAGAGCTCGCTCAATGATCTAGGGAGCTTCGACCATGCAGGCGGTGTCTAGTGTCGAATCGACCCCGTCTCAGGTCTACTGGATTTAGCCCCAAATGGCCACAACTGCCACTCTCTCCGTCCATCAATACATCTCACATACCGCTCAAACCACGGAAACCTCTCAGACTCCTCGTGCCCAGTCATCTTAGCCCACTCCCCTCGCTTCCTGTGGATTCTGCAAACCAGACACTCCTGAGTGCTCATAGCCCGCCTGGCAGCCACCAAGCAGCGATCGAAGCCATGGCAGCCGCATCTGGCAGTGATCTGATTCGCGTCCTGGTAGTCTAGCCGCTCAACGAAGACGGCCAAGCTGTGTGCACAACTCTCAAACGTCACGAGGATCTCCAAGGTGTCCTCGCTCAGGTCCTCGCGCTGGTCACCGTCAACTTGTGGTGTTGCCCGGTGTAGCCGCGAGTCACGCTGTTGTGCCAGCGTCTCTTTGTCGTGCATTTGTATGGTTCTGTGCGTTGGAACGCTGCTGACCCTAGTCCACTGGTGCTCCTCGTGGCAGGGGCAGTTGACCAGTGCTGCAATGGGACCATCGTTTCCAGCATGCGCGGCATCGCCGTTGATGTGCGGCGATGGCTCCCGAAGTGTTTCCAGCGACGACGATGTTGTTCGGTGTGGGCTGACGAGCTCCCATGCTTCACGGTTTTCGCCGCGCGATCGGTTGACAGGGACAAGTGGCATATCCTCGACAGTACTGGGCCCCCTGTTTGGAGATGTGGGTCGGACGGTCACTTCTGATGAGCTTTCGTCCTCTTCATCGAGCAGACTTTCCTGAGCAACGGTTGCAGTATCGTGCAAAGATCGGTCTTCGCCCAACGGTGCTGCTCGGTCTGCCCCTCCGCCGTCGTACCTGGACGCCGGGAGAACCTGAGCCTCATCGAGAGCAGTGTCTACATCTCCTCTCGTCAACACACGCAGGCTCCTTGGCACCCAATCCTCTCCCGCCTCAGCAAATCTCACGATTGCCTCTGGCCTCTCGTCCACCCCATCAATCTGCCCCAGCCCGAACCTCAATCCCGAGTTAGCCGCACCATAGGTTCCTCCTACCAACGCGCCTGCGCTTCCCGTCAGGTACAGACGCCTTCTTGGCACATGCGATGTCTCCTCGAACTCGCTTCGCGCACCGCCCTCATCCTCACGCGCCCTCGCAATACGCGCCGCATACTCCCGCTCAGCCTCTTGCCTCCTCTCCTCGGGCACGCTAGCCAACAGTGGTTGCGCGCCAAAGTACAGCTCCCGCTGTTGCTGCGTCAGGCCGCCATCCTGCGCGCGCTGCGTCCAGATCAGCTGCTCGTGCAGGCGGGCTTGCTCCATCAGGTCAGGGTGTCGTCGTCGCTGAGGAATCCGGGGTGTTGGGCGACGAGGCTCGATCGTTGGTATGATAGATGGAGGCGGATGTGAGGATGATTCAACCTGGGAATCGTGAGAGTCATGTGTCGGGCTGCTGATTCTTCTGCGCCATGTCTGTACGCTGATGCCGGCGTAAGTGGCGGCGCTCATGGCGTGGTGCTCGACTAGTCGGACTGCTTGGGAGGCAGCTGGGGGTGTGAGAGGCTGCCAGCGTGGCTCGCCAGCCCCATTGGGCGGCATGGTGAGGGTCACCCACGGCGAAATCCCATCATCATTAGTACCACCATCACCTTGAGCCTCCGCACGGCCATCAACAGACCTGACTGTCCCTCCCTGCCCGTCGACAATGTCATTACCCCTCCGTAACTCCTCCGCCATGGCATGCGTGACGTGCAACCACTGCGGCCGACTCCGGCCATCGCCCAAGTACGGCATGAAAGTGACCCGCCGCGCCGCCATACCCTCGTCGCCGCCGTGCAGCGCGGCCCGCACGCGGTCCCTGTCCTCCGCTCGATTCATATCGGCGTATGCGCGCCACGCTCCAACCGCACGTCTTTCCGCACCAGCCCGCGCCTCGTCCTGCAGCATGAGTGCCGGCTCGAAGCTGTTGATGCTGCTGGTGGTGGTGGTGGTGGCATTCCGGACATGGCTCTGGCGTTGAGTGGTGCTCCGCCGAGCACGACTGTCAAGACCGCCGCCGTGAATGTCGGTACCACTGTCGACACCACGAGCCCCACTCCCACTGCGCTCCGCAAACGCCCTCCAGCTCCGCGCTCCCACGCCCACGCCATACGCCGCCGCATCCGTTGCCGTTGCCGTTGCCGTTGCCGTTGCCGTTGCCGTTGCCGTTGCCGTTGCCGTTGCCGTTGCCGTTGCCGTAGGCGTGCCCGCCACCAACGCCTCAATATCCCCCTCCACGCACCCCGGACACTTCCGACGGTACGAGTGCGCTATACTGCGCGGCAAGTCGTGAGAGCGCCAGGCCGCGGGATCTTCGCCGGCCGGGGCCAGGGATAGGTCGGCGGCGGTGGGCGCGTAGTTGGGGTGCGAGACTTTGGGGGCGCGGTCGGGGTTCCAGCGTAGGTGGTCGACGTGGCAGTGGTGGAAGTGGAGGTTGGTATGGCGGCAGTCTGGTGTTGTGGAGGAAGGTTGGTTAGTACGGGGGTCTTGTAACTTGTGGGAGCCAAGGGAGAGGCAGTGTGAGCCGGGGGGGGGGGGGGGGCTTCCAGGGCAAGGGACGTACGGATATAGTGCTGGAGCGTTATGTGGCACATCGTCGATGCCTGGCAGGTTCTGCTAGAATGTGCTCGGAACCAGATTTACGTAGGTATGCCTCTTCAGAATCCTGTCTCTACCGAACGTTGCTCAATGCCCTATACATAGTCTCCCATGTACGATAAATAGCACCCCATAGACTGTACCAGGACTGGCAGAACCAATGAATCATACAGCCCGTTTGCGCATCTACATCACCACTACTGGGACGGGGCCTTCACAGCCCGAAATGCAGTGCCCTGTGCAGTGCAAGTGCAGTACAGTGCAGTCAAGCGCAGCGACCTGTTGTTGTCGTCTCCCCATGCTACGCCACACTAAGGCGGTCACGCAGGAAGGCCGTCGACAACCGCACCGTAGTGCACGGATGTCGAGTCATTGCGCCGTGTGTGCCTAGGTATGGACAGTGCAGTGGACTCGTTCCCAGGTAAAGGAACGAGAGAAGTTGTTCATGTGCTGTTGCAGCCGCATCCGGCCTTCGGCTCATGGTATTTGCCAGTCTTCACAGACACCTTGAACCGTCCTCGTCTACTGATACGAAGGCATGGAGATACAGTATCACTGAAGCGGATACTTGAAGCGTTTGTGACGCAGTACCAGGACTGCAACATTGAATTACTGAAGGCAGCTTTGCAGCAGCTGCGGTCTAGCCGGCTCAAAGCAATAGTACCGCCGTGGCTGAACATGAGCACCGCCTCTCAAGGCGCCAGCTCGCCGCCTCAAGGGTTCACCGACTTTGCCACCAGAGGTCACCGTCATCCGCAACATTGCTGACATTGCCGGCTCCCCAGAATTCATTCTATCCAAAGAATGGTGCTTTTCGTGACCTCATCCACTTCATTATCGTACAATCATAAACAATAAGGGGAAAAGAGCTTTGTGAAGCAGTAGTTCGACCCCAGTGGGTCTATCGGTAAAACATGACAAAGAAGAAGACAAGTCAACCGATACCGACAAGGATGTCTCCTATGCTTGCTACTTCAAGCTGTCAGGATTAGAAGGCATTGACTGGAAGTAGCCCAGGCCTGCACTAGTAGGATCCTATTCTTCGTGACCTCCGACAGCTTTCGTAGGTGTTCCGGCATTCGAATAATCAAAGATGTCTTCAATATTGATTCGACCAGTCTTCGATGGTTTTAGCGTCTTCGCGTCAACTTCTGTACCGTCCGATATGTTGAAGTCGTAAGTCTGCTTGCGGCCGAAGCGAAAGGAACCAATCGCAGGTGATGAGCTGACAGGGGGCGATGAAGACATGTTGTCAGACTGAAGCTCTCTAGCAAGTGAGGCGCGGGCTGCGGGTGGTGGAGAGCCAACGTCTTGTTTCCGCGACCGACGTCTGCGCAATTCATTGCCTTGTGGTCTGGGTCGCATGTCTTGCATTTCGAAATCGACTGCAGAAGTATCAACGACATCAGAGTCTTCACTCGAAGTGCTGACGCGCCGATATTCCTTGCTTTTTCTAGAAGCTCGGCGCACGTCTGTGTCTCGCATCATTTCCCCAGGTCCTTTTACTACAGCACCTCCGACGGCTAGGACGATGGCAGTACTGAACTTGGCCCAAAGGAACATGGATTTGCCCCAGCCTTGCTTCTCTCGAGGTGTTGTTGTTCCGTTTGACCTCTCTGTATAGGCTGCCTCTTTGGGTGGATGGATATCCACACGGCGAGCTGTAGAAGCTCGAGCTTCATCGCGAAGCAGGGACTGTTGCTCCGGCGGCATAGGCTTGGATTTTCGGCGGCAGTGACGATCTGCAATCGCTTCGCCGTCATAATCTTCCCATTCCCACGTCTTTGGCTGTTGCTGCTTTGTCGAAGGACCCAGGAACAAGCCCAGCACCCACCAACTAAGCTTACCCAAGATTGCCCAGTTGCAGTGCCAAGCGTTAGCGATGACTCTACGAGCCAAAGCCCAAGGGTCACTTTTGAAATGCCTGATTAAAGCCGTGCACTTGGAAAGCGTCCCGTAGATGGTCTTAATAGTGACGACGGCGATCGGTTTGACTCCGAAGTTCTTGCGCTCCAGTATCTTCAAGGGCGCTCTAGCTCGATGTGGGGAAAGAAGAGACAAGGACGGAGGCCTTGACTTGGTAGGAGGTGTTTCCGTTCCGTTTAGCGGCCGAGCATCTGTACCTTTGTCTATAGTCCGGGGTAACGTGAAGGGGTCCTGAATGTCTGGCGGGTTACTCATTCGCTTTCGCTTCCTTGGGTGGCCACCCAATAGATCGGGGTTAGGAGAATCGGAAAAATGGTTGATGGCATCAGCGGGTGCACAGCCTACAGCTCCTGCCCGTGTAGATGCAGACAAACGCAGAGGCTTGGGCAGCTCGACATCAGCAGCCATAGACCCAGGGGAACTCATATCCAGATGCTGGCTGATGTCCTCGTCAAGGCCACCAGCTAAGCCTCTGGCACCTATGTTTTCTGGTGGGAGAATGGTTCGGTCTGCGTCTTCTACGGAAGCCGGACTCTTGATGCCTAGTCCAATGATGTGACAAACACGATGGCCTTTTCCGGCATCCAAAAGCTCGGTGACAGTGAGGTCATCGGTTACGACTTGCTTAGAATCTTCTGCATCGAGCACGCCCTCCAGACTCTGATATGTCAGGTGTCGAGCACTCTCGCGCTGTCTATAGTCCACGTACGAGTCTGCTGTGGAGTGCTCCGCATCGGATTCGTACCCGGTCGGCGATTTAGACAGGAACATTGTGGTTGGGTCAATAGACTCATCGGTAAAGTCGCGCCGTATACTTCGGCTGGGCGAGACTAGCGGCGAAGTGGAGCTCAAGGCGCCAAAGTCGCGGGTCAAGGTTGGTAGCAGCAGAGGCTTCAACTGTGTGGAGCCCGGAACGTATCTGCGAGGCCCACGATTCGATGCCTGTCTAGAGTGTCGAGTGCTAGAGGACGAACTTGAAGGTCGGTGATCTCCTGTCGGGCTCATAGACACACAACTAGCCAAAGTAGAGCTTCGCGAATGAGAAGCAGGATATGGCAGCATAGATTGCGATCTGGGAATCTCTGGACGGAGCGGAAGGCGGCTGTATGTTTCTGATACAGCTGGAGAGAGGGGTGACGAGCCATGTCGTGAGTGATCAAAGCTCTTACCCGAGGCGGGGGACTCGGCGAGAGAGCGTGGCCGATGAGGATGTGTATGCGTAGGCGAAGACGAGATTCTGGGCAGGAGAAGCGAGCGAGGACGATTATGCTTTGATGCTCGGGAAGGTGTCGCCAGCTCGAACGTCTGCTGCGACTTGGTAGGGGAGAAGGCCAGCAAGTGCGTCAAAACTTCGTTTCGCTTGGACATGTTGTGGTTTGCTTGTTCAAGACCGTACTTGTCGAACTCTAAGCGTTCGATTGTAGCTTTGAGCGTTTCCAGAGTGCCCTGGTCGAGCCGCTTTTTGTCGTGCATCGTCTCTAGATCGCGGATGACACAATCCTTCTGTTCAGCTTCCTCCTCCAACGAACGAATCCTCCTCCTAAGTGTAGCCTCGCTTGCGGCCTTATGCTGAATAGCTTTCTGGACTTCGGCTTCAAAGGTCGCCTTGACGTCGGCAAGCTCCTGACGGAGAACATCATTCTCTGCTTGAACGACCTTTAACTTGTCCTTCCACAGGCGGTTGGTATTGGGAGAATAGACGGAGCCTTGAGCAAGGTCGAGTTCTTGCTCAATCCGCTGGATGTACTCTTCTGAATTATAGCGAGCAGGTGCAGCTGCTGATGCCGGTCGGCGACGGGCGGGCTTCAGTCCACTGGACCATGGAGAAACTTCCGTGGATGGCGCCTTGCGGACATTACCAGAGACCTCTCTAAGGCCCATTTTACGGAACGAGTCGTGGATGCCGTCAAAGTGAAACGGTGACTCTACCGGACTAGAGTATGGGCCTTCCAACGGCGAAGAAGTATATGGAGAGGGGCCGAGTAGGGGTCTCTCGGGGGTGTCCTGGAAGATCGGTATTGGCTTTCTCGTATCGTTGTCGGAATGCGAACCCAAAGACTTGCTTCTAATAGAATTGGAGATCTCTTCGAGAATGCTTATAGAGGACGTGGGGTGAAGGCCTTTCCCGTGCCGTCTCGGTTTTGGAAGCGCAATGTTCTCTTGGCTCCGAGTCGGGGGTGAGGAGCCTCCGCTATGGTCGTCGGTGGTTCGATTTAGATTTGATCGTCGGGGATTGAGGCATGCGGTATGGGCTGGTTTGGCAGGAAAGCGATCATTTCGCAGACGCAGCAATCGTTGCTGACGGGTGTTTTGACCATTAGACGATAGTACACTGTCAGAGGCTCGCTGAGGTGTCGGTGATATGGAAGAGGGGTCGCCCGCCATGGTGAGCAAAGTATGTTGTTGTCATGCAGCAGCCATCAAAGTCTGACCCCGAGGTTCAGTGCGTTGGGAACGTCATTGGCGATTGACGGTGTCAGTGGCGAGCTGCCAGTGTGGCGGGTGCGTGTAGCATTCGTTGGACGAATAGTCTTGCAGAGATGTCAAATTGCATTCCTCGAGCTGGTGTGCTGGGTGATCTTGCTATACACTCTTAACGTTGGTACATTGTGAATGCAAAGGTAATGACTGTAACGAAGAGGAACAAGTGGACAGCTGAGTGGTGTCTATATGTGCATGTCTCCAGAATGGGTAGCAGGGAGGGGAAGGGTCGGAGTCGTCGCGGTAGAAGTTGTGCAACGTGCAGCGTCGAGCGCACCTTCCGAATCATCACGGTGTTGACACTTGCCCGCAAAGGGAAACCCCGATACGTTGACACGTGACTGCCGAGGTCCACAAGGCGGCCGGGATCAGGGGATATTCCGTAGCTGCCGGCGGGACCCGGGACCCCGAGTGGAAACCTCGTCTAACTGCCGACGATATCATTCTCTCCTTTTGTCTCTGCTTCACACATGCTACCGACTAATTTGCACATGTTCAGCTGGTGCGGCGCATTCTCATTCATTGACATGTTGTTGTTGCTTCTGTCCTTGCGACCTCGAGGAGTTTACCTAACGAGCCATCTCCTTATAGCAATGCTGCAGGGATACACGTACAATCGCGCCATGGGGCCCAGATCTAGCGAGATTTGGTCTCAGCTCCAGCTGGCCATTCCTCTCATGATAGCGTCATAAATGACAACACAAAAGTGACTTTGCTCTGCGCCGGCCAGGCATCCCCCAATCTGTACCGAATACCAGGAATGCACATCTTGGGTACCTAAAATGCGTCCACAATGATCGTTGCATCCGTAGCTGTGCTATTTTTGACGTTCTAATATACGCCTCACTACTGGCGGCATGGTGAGCAGAATCTGGGTTTACTTTCGGCCAGCAGCTATGAAGTTTGTTTGTTACCTCTCAGCTAACAAGTCCAGCCCTCTTGAGCCTGGATTCGAGATGCATGAACAGTAAGATTTTCACGAATCTTATGCAAGATTTGATTGGCATTCATTGACAGCACCACAATGATCTTGAGCCGTGAGACCACGCGTCTTCATGAACTGCTTGGTTTCCGGTCCCAGCTGCTCTTTGCCGCCTCGCTTATCATGTCAGGCATTTGTCAACCTTGAAGCAAGCATCCAATCATGTCGCGACATAAGGTCGGCCGCTTTGCGCATCGGGTGCGTTTTTGTACTCTACTGATGCTCTCAATCCAAAACTTGTGGTTGGCAATTGTTTGACAAGCCTAATGAACGCATGAGTGATCCTCTGATACGCCGAGCAAGTGACCATCAGGCTGAGACTCTGAACACTTGTGCGTGGCTAGGCTAAGGCCGTGTTCATTGACCGAGACAGAGATTCCTCTATCTGGGCTATATGCCTGCTTAGCCTTGCATGATCACCCCAAGGCATGCGGAAGTGTTACAGTGAAAACGGCCATTGCCCGTCTTTGTCTCACGTGCCCCATATATACATTGCAGCGTGCAGCCATGTGCAGGACACGGCCTTCCTCCAAACAAAGTCCCCGACTTGGAGCGAAATGTGTCGATGGGTCCAGTATTATCGCAAGGCCTGCGGGCCTCTGGATGGCCCAAGGTCTTCGACAGGTCGTCCAGCCTGCGTCGCTCCCTGCTCCACAGCCTTGGAGCAGGCTCACTCAACGGACGAAGTCGACGGCAACAAGGTCGCCCTCACAGAATCGAAGAAAGGACTTGTTCCAACATGCCCCAATTATTCACTTCGCGTTATTGATATCTGTCCGTATCACCCATGGGGTGCAAATGGTTGGCAAGTATGTCCGAACCGACGCCATATGAGCCCTAGGCCAGCGTTACGTGCCAACAACGAAGGGGCTCACCTCTATATGGTAGGAGGTCGCAGATTGCATATCAACCACGTCGATGCTAACAACCAAACGCAAACGATCGACTGGCGGCTGGGGCCAGGCGCTTGGAAGTGGTACATCCCCAACTGCACTATTTTGGACCCTACGCTTTTCCGAGAGGTAAGTTGGTCCGAACCCCAGGAGAGCCGAGATAACGAACACAGCACAAACCCTACAACCGAACTCGAGCGGTACGAGTCCGATCTTCATTTACGTGGTGCTGAGCCATTATCACCTAAATCCAAGCTCATCCGAACATCCGAAGTGTCAGACACTGAAGATAGCACCACGACCGACCGTTGAAGCCACATCCCAAGACATTCGCCTCTTGGGACGAAAATACGCTTAAGACCATAGATTAAAAATGTACCTGGAGCCTCGAGACAAGCAAACAGAAATATTCCATATTATTCCATTACTACTCGTGATCGCTCTACCGGATTTTCCAGCTCAGACTGACTGATGCCTTGTTTAACTTCGCCTTCGACATTGTGTGCCGTCAACGTGATACACTTCAAAGACCTACACGCCACATTTTGCTTGGAAGCCTTCATATTTGCATGCAACGGTGCAGGAGGCCCAGATAGGAGGTGAGATCCCCGCCCAGCCCACCAGGGACCTGAATCCTTTGAAACGGAGTATGCTAACGTCGAAGGGTGCATGGAGCAACAGTGGTTGATTGATCTTGGTGTCATTGAGTATTGTTGGTCCATATCCAAGGTGAAACACCTGGTCACATGATACATGGGGTGACTATTTGTCGGGCACGCGAATGCTACTCAAGGCCCGCCGTGCCTGGACCGGACAACACGAAAGTGCCGTGACTGACAAATGTCTCACGGTGAGCCCTATAAAAGCTACCGCCACACTGCTTGTTGCTACACCGCGCAAATACACCGCAGGGGGATCTCCGCATCTGATACGCTCTGGTCACTTCGAACCGAAAGCAGCAACCTACGCAGCAGATTGGCGAAATCGAAATCTTTCAAGAATCAATAGCAATTTTGCCAAACCTCCAGATCATTGTGCATGTGCAGGTTCCTACAATACCAGTACGACTGCTGCGAAAGAAACGTCTTTCGCTGGCCGATCTGCATCGAACCATGCCCTAGCGTAAATGATGACCACGGGGACCTCATCCACAACAGGATCAAGTACAATACCTGTCTCAATCAGACTACGACGACTATTAGTATCCATTCGGGCTGCACATGGCGACGTGGCGTCCTTGGATGCAAGCATTGCGCCCGTCTCGGCCAATTAGACCCACAAGACAAGCGCTTCGAGCAGCTAATCGATCAGGAACACATCGAAAATGTGCCGAAGACGAAAGAAATGATCTGGTACATCCGTGGCGTGGATGTCAAGGAGCCAAACCTGTTCAGGGAAGTGCAATGGGGATGTGATAACATCTCGACAGGCAACAACAGCCCAGCAGACGGGGACAATGCTGCACCAGACATCGAAGGTAAAGAAGCAGAACCTCTTTCTCCTTTGTCGAAACCAGTAGATCCGGGCTGGAACCTTGAAGCAGATCATGAGCGCAAGGTACGCAGATTTACTCAACTTTTTTCAAATACCCATAGCAGCTGGCTAAATGAAATTTTCGCAGCACCTTCTAGCGAAGGCTCGTCACGCTATCACAAGCATGACATCCGGACTAAGACATCATCCGCAATCTCTCAGCACATCGGCAGTCCCAGACTAAGCACTAAGTGGAGGACCATGATGACTGCGCTCCGCCACCACGAATTGGACAGCCCTCCTGCCTTCACATTGCAGCCTTTGAGGTACCTTAGGTACAACCAGCAGTGAAACCTCCCGGCCGACTCCGAGATGACCACAAGGCAAGAATCCGGCCCATTGTTTCTCTCACTACTTCGCTGCTACAAATCTTCAACAATAGCGGTTTGAGACCAACAAAGCATCTGAGAACAACGTGAAAGAAAGAGGTCAGAAAGACTGTGAGATCTACCACAATGGCTTTCACACGCTCCTTTGTCGACTTCCTCCCCTCGCAGGATGCAAATACCGGTCCTGGACGGCGCATATTCGACCCTGTTCTCCATCAATAACGCTCTCAAACCAAAGAAAGCGAGCGCACCAGCAACCCGCACAATCACACAACACAAGCCCAACACAATGTGCAAATGGATTTACTACCGCTACACCCTCTGCCCCAGAAGAGCCAGCAGGGAACCCTTCTGCGCCACCCCTTGCGCCGCCGCGATCGACCCCTCCAACCCCATCACCATCGGCTGGTCCTGCCCCAACAACACCTTCAGAACGGTTGACATCCACTCCGGCTGCACCTGGCGCCGCGGCGAGCGAGGCGTGCGCTGCGAGCGCTGCCTCCGTCGGAGCGGAGAACTGGACCCGCACGACGAGTTGTTCGAGTACCTTATTGACGACGACGAAGGACTTGCCGAGAACATGGAGTGGTGGATCGAGCACGTCGAGGAGAGGGATCCGGGGATGTGGTCGGAGGTGAATTGGAACGGGACCGGCAGCGCTGGGGTCAAGAAGAGGAAGAGAGACGACGAATCTATCGTTCGTGGAGCGGAGCCATTGTCGCCCATCTCGAAGCCTCCGAGCGTGGATCACGGTGACCAACCCACCAAAAGGTCCACGATCGTCGACATCTCATCTGCCTGACCACTCCCACTACCATCATGCAGGATCACCACCGACGAGAATTGCACCGCCACCCCAGCACGACTCCTTGTACCCAAAATCCCCAGTTCTCAACAACACCAGGCCGCGCCGCCCAAACGGCTACCCTACTCCCACAACCATCAAATGCGAGCTCAGAGCCACGCACTCGCCAACACCAACATCTCGCTTGACACGACCGGCCTGCCTCGCAGCCCTCCCCTCGCAATTGAGAGGTAAGCATGGGGGGATGTTGGGCTAGGAGGTGCGGAGCCAGCCAGCGGACCTGGCGAATAGACCACAGACTGTAAAGTACCTAATGCATATTCACTGATAGACCTTCAAGAAAAGAAAGGCTTAAAGAAGCTTGATCTCCTGTGAAATTTGGGTTCTATATCGGCCAACAGACGCGACTAGTAGTTCCCATCCATATTGTTGACGAGCCGTCCACCTGCTGCCAGTGGCGCAAATGCTATGTCGAGGAATGTGTCGTTATCTGGAGCCTCAGCCGCACAGCCCATAGTACACCCCGTCATCCCAAAAGTAGCCCGAGACTTGCAAAAAGACAACGCTTCTCAATGGGTATCATAAACTGAATAACCACTTACTGAAAATCCTGCAGGGCTCCTTATTCCTGGCGAAACCCCTGTCTCCTGTGCTGTAATGCCGACGAACTCCCCGTGAATGCAGATAAAGAAAATCGTTGCTTGAGAACATCTACTCATCATCGACCATTCCCACGTCTACAGGCGATGCGATGTTCGGTGGCACAGAGACTGTATGACCACGCTCAACAGTCGACTCTGGCCGCAAAGCTCCTTCGCCATTGGCCGGGGCTGAAGGCATAGCAGACTTGGCCCTTCCATCCTGATGTTGTTGCTTCGCCTCCCACTGGCCATTTTCTTTGATGACGATTGCCTTGACATCCAGTAAGCCTTGCTGTTCCAGGGTCTCACGGACATTTTCGAGAAACCCGTCAATGATAAGAGACTGGGGTCGGGCGTCCTTTTGGCAGTGTGGACATCTCCAGTCATCAGCACCCGCTGGCCCAGCGAGCTGCGATTTAGGTCGTGAGGAGAGGAACGTGTCAAGATCAAAGCATTCTCTGTGCTTGCAAGTCTTGCCTCGTACAGGAGTCTTCCAAATTACAGCAGTGAAAGGATCGGCGACTTCAATGGAGAGGGTGGGATTGGTAATGGCAACATCGTCATCGTCGCCTTCGTTACCTTTCATGCAAGCGAGTGTGCGGCTCAGAGAGATGTCGGGTGGAATCTTGTCGATCGATCTTCGTAGTTGGTCATCCTCGACAAGCTCTATCTCTTCGATGGCAATCCAGTGCACTTTTTTTTCACTCTCCTCCTTGGACGTCTCATCAAATGAGAGTGTTAAGATATTGGCGCCAACTTGAACATATGAGGTCAGGTCTGCTGGGAGATCCCGGCCATAATGTTGCTTACGCCGCAAAAGAACATCGTCCAGCTGGTTGAAACTGACGAAGAGGTGCTCTGGCCAACTGACGGGCCTAGAGCAGAATTCTGCTTCGTCAGGTGTCGAGGTCTCGGTAGCCTCACGCGCAACACATTTCAGGCGCCAGCGTAGAGAACCTTGCTTGAAAAGGTGTGAACCCGTCATGAGAGTAGAATGAGATGGGGGCGCATAGACCAGCTTGCGATCCATCTCTTCGTTCGAAATGTCAATTGACCAGAATGCGAATCTGTTATTGTGTCCAAGCGGCTGAGGAGGGAGAATTAATCTCTTCACGGATTCATAAAGAATCAAGTCCGTGGCCGCTTTATTGTTTGCATCCACAATGCGTGCAACGGGACTGCGGAGATGGGCCTGATGCAGGGCAACTCGATCTGACCGCGGATGAACAGCCTGTGGCATCTGCCAGTTAGGTGGCGGCAACAAAGTGGTAGCTGGGGCAGATGGCTGATATTGTGTTTGCATATGTGGGGCAATCAAAGCCTGTGGTAAGCCAGGGAGTCCTTGTACATGTTTCGGCGTGGGGGCCCACCCTAGTGGGTGTATCGAAAGATGGTCCAGGTTAGTTCCGACCTGGCTTTGTGGCTGCTGCACAAATTGCTGTCGCTGCCTGGGGACGCAATATGCTAGAGGTTGTGCATTGTTCTGGTATTGCTGGAATTGAGGCGGTATGGCCTGAGGGCGTTGTCCAGGTCTGGGTACTTGATGGGAGCCAACGAAGCCACCATTGCGATGCTGATGCATGAGAACTGGCGAGGGTCGCTCAGAAGGATTTGCATTGCCAAGCTGTGGTGGTGGAAAGTGGGGTGTGCGGTTGTTGAATGTAGGAACCTGAGAGTGGCGAGGGTTCGGATGAATGCTGGCTGGCCTGGGAGGCTGTAGCGCCCCTCTTACTTGTTGGGGATGGATTTGAGCATTCGGATCCATGTCTGGAATCGCGGAATTGCGTCGCATCGTGTTCGTCGAAGCTGAAGATGGTAAAGGAAGCGCTTGTACCCACTCGGCAAAATCGATGTCTCTTGGAACTGAACTGGCCGGTCGCTTTTGTTGGAAAGTAGTAAAGCAGGAAACAACTGCACTTTGATGATGATTGTCTGAAAAGAAGCGCAAATGGTGACAGAGAGCAGTGAAACAAGCCAACTGCATCCGTGGTGAAGGCAGATCGAAGTGCAGACAAACCTCGATCGGTGACGGTGGGAAGCCTCTCTTGAGGCACATCTGCAGCACTGCTTGCCAATTCTGATGGAGCAATGTTACCGTGTTCTGCATACGGGTGACGTGACTGAAGAATTCGGGCTTTAGAACAACCTGCCAGGGTTCGGGAAAGTCTAGAAGGGCGTTTGCAAGTCGCGGTGTCAAAGACTCGTTCGCTCCCAAGATGTAGGTCAGGGTAGACATGCCTTGCAGACTGCTTGGACCAAAATGAAGTGCCTCAGAAATTTCCCTTGGGCGAAGCGTCCATATCATGTAGAGCTGATGCAAGAGAAACACGTCCATGTCTTGCATCTCAGCCGCCTCCATCAAGAAGTTGACTCTTCCCACATCCAGCTGCGTCTGCACATCACGCAAGCCTAGATCATCGACTATCTGCTTCAATCGCAGACCATGACCGGTTTTGGGTTCCATCAAAGTCATCAAGATGCAAGGAGAGGATTGCGGTGCTGCGTTGTGCTGTTGGGCAGACTCGTCTGCAGCTGCCACATTCGATTCTAGAGGTTCGGTTTGCGGGGCTGCTGAGCCTAAGAGATGAATGGTGTCAGTGGAATCCATTTGTTGTGGTTGCTCGGTCGACTGGGATACGGTCATGAGCGTACTAGACGAGACTTGTGTGGTACTTTCCGAAGGGTGGTCGTCATGCCCCCGCTCCGCCATTATCATGGACCCGGTGGCGATAGGAGATTTGAGAGGGTCTTGCGGTCGAGAAAGCGGAGGTTGCGGAGATGCGGCCGTGCCATCCAAATCATGATCGTGGATGGATGCAGCTGAAGTCACCAACATCGAAGCAGACCGTTGTGGAGTGTTTGACGGGAAATTTGGCACAGGAGCAGAATCTGCATGGCTGGGGTCCATGTCGCGATAGACCACAGGCCCAACTTCTTCGATAGAATTTGCGGTTTGTAGAGTACCATTCACCATGTGTCGAGCAGGTGAGGAACCTTCCGTACCTAATTTACTAATGCTGACATTGACTTCGTCGTCGGTAGAAGAACTCCAGTCCCCACGAGTGATGTTGACGCGCCCACCGGAAATGCTGGTTCTCGTACTGTGGACATCAAGCTTGCGCAACGAAGCTGGCTTCTTAAACTTGGAAGGTTGCTGTGGGCAGGACGGGCTGTCCCCAGAGCGAGCCGACATCCATGATTTTGTTCGTTTGCCGTGGCCTAAGAAGAGAGTACTTGTAGAATTCGCGCTATTGATATCGCCACTATCGTCTGTCCATGTTCGACGGGGCATGCGCCGGGGTTCAGGCATATCGCCAATGTCTTTGTTCTCTCACGTCTCGGGTAGGTGTTGATTTTTAGCCGCCTTCGCGACAGACTTTCTAGGCACCTCTAATAACATGATCAGAGTGCGTGAAGACAGTTCAATCTAGAATGACCCCAAGAGATACTTCAAGCGTCTCTTTGTGTCGGAGCAAAGTAACAGCAGAATAAACAGAGGCACGCCGATAGCTGCAGCAGATGTTCATCCCTCACAGCCTGGCAGGAAGAAGCAGGCAGGACAGTCACCGTCACTGCCACTCTGCTCAGTCTGTCGCGGGGTCAACCACACTGCTCTGCCATTCACTATGTGCTGGCCACAGCCATTTCGGTGATGCTGGAGGACTGTTGGAGGTGTGAACAAGGTCTAACAATGTCCCTGCAAGAGTGGACCGATAAGTGGAGAATTTTCACTCCCCTGCCCGCATTCTTAAGCCACAAGCAGCCAATTCAAGCTAACATCGGGGGAATCGCCAGTCATTCGCCCCATCCAAGTCATCACTCGATCATCTGCCGGTCCATAGTCGTTGGCTATCATCTAGAAACCACTGACCTTGCTCAAATCCTTTATCCATTGCGCTCAGCGGGTTGTACGCCTCGGCATCCGCCCATAGCCTCCGCTCCGTCCCACAGACGCCGCCAATAATACGCGACACCAGGTTTCTCGCTTCTGATACGTCCGACGCCAGCTTTGCGGAAACTCGCAGTCGCTTCGCCAAATTCCCAATTCCTCGCCGAACGACCTGGTCGCACAGGCTATCCCTGGTCGACGTCTCCTAAACCGATCAAGTGTCCGCATCACAGCGAGTATTTGTTTGCTATGATCACTGGACGACGCATCTTAGATGTCGGGCCTCGGAGGATGACAACGGCACTGTAACTCCATGTGAAAGACTGCTACATCTGCGTTCTCTATCCGTTGGCCCTAGGAAACATGGCCCAGCAACCGCAGCAACCGCAGCAGCAACGCAGCCCAGACTCGCTGCAACCCGGCAACATTCTGGTCGTTGTTCGTAAGTTCTGGCAACGCGCCACTTGAAGTGGTGTGCCTTTGCTGATCTCATTCTACCTAGACGACTTTGATGCCCGCGGCCCTGACGAGCTGACATTACGCAAAGCCGAAAGAGTCGAACTAGTTGAATTGGATGATGGTTTCGGAGATGGCTGGTATCTCGGACGTCACCTCACACGAGGTGCGACGGGCTTGTTTCCCGCCGGTATGTCTTCAACGCCGAAAAATGTCAACTTACCTAACAAAGCGCCAGTCTATACCGCAAAATTGCCGGCCAATATAGCAGCCATGCATTCACCTACCGCCCAATCCTACGTGCATTCGCCCAACGCAGTACCCCCCATAGTCTCCGATCCGAGCTCGTCCAACCATGGCTTCGCTGAGGGCAAACAACAAGAAACAAGACCTCTGTCCGACTCAACTTATGGGCAGACTGCTCCAGCACCCTTTACCCGCAATTCTCTACCTCAGAACTCCTCAAGTTACAATCCGATGGTGCAGCGGAGCATCGGTGAGACTCTCGGTGGAACTCACAATGGGCAAGACAGCCCAGTCATGAATGAAACGCTAAGTGTGATTGATGAACACATAACCGATCTCAGCACTCCAAGACAAAGCCTGGGTCCGCCCCAACGCATCACTGAAGATTCGGAGAGCGAATACAGCAGCCATTTGGACCGCATGTCGTTCTTGGCTGGTCCTGAGACGGACGAGGAGGACAATGCTGGCTTGACCAAGGAGGAAGTCTCACAATGGGACCACAAGCAGGTTGCCGCACATCTTCGATCGTTGGGCGTCGATTCGCGGCACTGTGACATCTTCGAAGAGCAGGAGATCTCCGGCGACGTTCTATTGGAAATGGATCAATCGTTCATCCAGATGAAGGAATTCGACTTCGGCGTCATGGGTCGCAGGTTAAAAACCTGGCACAAGATCAGGGACTTCCAACTCGAGGTATCAGGCTCTCAGTCCTCGCGGCAGAACAGTAACACACCTCAACCTCCCCCGGACACTGCCGGCCGTACTGGAAGCCGTGTGTTGTCGGGGGGTGCTATCCTGCCCCGTATTCCGAGTCTCTCGGAAAGGCAGGGATTGCAAGTCCGTCAGTCTCAGCAAAGTGCGGGACAGTTACCGTCCCCAACTCAGACTCAGCAATCTCAAAACGGAGCTCGGACGAGTCAGGCAACAGGCACTCCGCCGTCATCGTGGAGAGCGTCAACGGGGCCAGACAGTCCAAGTCGTCCTTCGGCTGCGCAGTTACGAGACACCAGCCACTCACGGCGCCATTCCTCTATCGACTTTGGCAAACCACCTGACCTCGAGCTATCTTCGGCTTCCTTTGCTAGTACCACATCCCCACATAAGAAGCAACCGTCGTTCGACAGGCACTGGTCTGGCGCACCCCACACCCCAGCGAGCACCAACATCACTAGTCCCTCTATTCATACTCATACGCTTAAAAAGCAAGAAAGCTTAGATATGTCCTTGGAGTCTCCGCTGCTCACTGGTCCTCCCAATCTGGACCTAGACAGGGGTTACTTCAGTGGCAACGAAGTGGACAATCGCAAATCCCGGAATGTACTCAAGAAAAGAGAGAGCACTGGAAGTCCGGCTCATTCGCGGCAGTCTTCTATGCTTGACGAACCTCGACGAGCCACCACTGGGACAAAGCGACATTCCCGTCTGAGCAGTGTAGACTCAAGTCGCGACCCTGCCATGTCCTTTGCATCTCCCGCATCCAAGGCATATCACAGTAGTAGCTTCAAGGGCCGCTTTCGCTCCGCAAGTGCACGTGGTCCCATGCTGAAGCAAGTAAGCTCCGGGCACTCGCCAACCGTCACAAACCTGGAAAACGAGCAAATTACCGCTCTTCCAAGCGCAGAGGCCTCGCTTGCCTCGAAAATGAACATTCCGGCCAAAGCCCGTAAACTCATGGGTCTGCGAGCCGCCTCGGAGGCTGTCACGGACACGGAAAAAGCCAGCGCAAGCTCTTCGCAAAACATTTTACCCGAGTCCCTAGAGGACAGCCCCGTTGCATCGCCCGCTGACGGCTCGCAAACTCCTTCAGCGACGTCACACAGCTTCGATTTTGAGAACACGGACGCTTCCTCTAAAGCTGCAGATCAAGCGCCAAGTGTGGGCCTCTCGACCAGGGCATCGCAGCGGGCGAGGCCGAAGACGAAGCAGCAAACATCCGCCTACACCAAAGGTCTTCTGAAGATAACTCCCGAGGAGGCGCGTAAGCACTGTGACCACCATGGGTGGATGAAGAAGAAGTCATCTACCTTAATGACAACATGGAAGCCTCGACTCTTTATCTTACGCGGGCGCCGCTTGTCATACTACTATTCAGAGAATGACACTGAAGAGCGTGGGATCATCGACATTTCTGGCCACAAGGTCTTGGTTGCCAACTCCGATCCGATAACTACGCTCCATGCGACCATCACCGGCGCCAAAGGCTCGCCATTTCCAAGCCCTAACTCTGGAGACACAAGTCCGACTACGCCAAAAACGCCGAATCAGGCGTTCTTTTTTAAGCTCGTGCCACCAAAAGCGGGCATGTCGCGAGCTGTACAATTCACCAAGCCTACGATCCACTACTTCCAAGTTGATAGTACTGCGGAAGGGCGCAAGTGGATGGGAGAGATCATGAAGGCTACTATCATGCACGATCTCACGACATATGAGACAACAAACAAGCAGAAAACCATAACTTTAGCCAAGGCTAAGGCGCGTAAGGAGAGGCCGCCAGGCTTGAAGGACGTCGACGAGATGACCCTGCAAGAGGATGACGAGGAGGACAACAAGGAAAACAAGGACAAGGAGAATCCCGACAGCGGCCTCAATATTTCCGGGCTTGAGATGCAGAGTTCTGCTCTGACCGAGACAATCGAAGAGGAGAAAGAAGCGCTGTCAGATGACCAGGCAGCGACACAGCCCGGGCAGCCGTCTACGGCTGTTAGTTGAGGTGGTTCCGGTGTATACAACGACGAAAGCAGAAGCATTAACGAGCTAGATGGACTAGGGATGCGATTGCTCGGGCGTCAACGAGTTGTAACACCAAAGTACAGATTAGTAATACCCACTATCAAAGTTCTTGTGCACCCAGTCAAGCTGCTAGTGGAAGCTCAGCGCGTGTCAGACTATCCTCTATCTCACTCGAGCTTGAATCGGGCTCCGGATTGGCGCAGCCATCGATATGTAGTACCATTGACCACGGTTGCATGGGAGCAATGCCAAGCGCTACAGGGGTCGGATCGCGTTCGCGCTGTCAGCAGCAGCAAATGTAGCCCTTGCTATCATTTCATCCTACAGTCCATCACTAACGTCTTGCTTGCTCTGTGCTATGTTCAATGTACATTCAGTCCCTCATTAGCCCGGCGCTCCGCGTAGTACTGCCACTTGCGTTCCTTTCCACCGTTTATCTGTATTTGTACCCTGTCGTTCACGGCTGCGCCTTTCCTAGCACCGATGGCTCTTTAGTCGCCTCCTTCCGCGACACAGTCGCTCAGCACTTCTCCTCCGAGCACCACGACACGACGAGTCCGGGCTCTTCCCTCGCACCTTTTCGACTGCTTGTTCTGGCAGATCCGCAAATCGAGGGGGACAGCAGTCTCCCAAAGCCAGAGGATACCCTAGTGCCGCGCTTGCGAGCGCGTTGGGACTCCGTCGTGCTCGCAGAAAAGGAGGATAGAACTACAGTCGCACTTGCGGCCCTGTGGACGATCATATCTCATGATGTGCCGCAATTTCTGGAATCGATCCGGAAGCGGATCGACCTGTTCGGCAACGACTTCTACCTTCAGCACATCTACCGTACCCTGAACTGGTGGTCGAGACCGTCACACGTGACAGTTCTTGGAGACCTCATCGGGAGTCAATGGGTTAGCGATGACGAGTTTGAATGGAGAGGTTGGAGGTACTGGAATCGAGTGTTCGCTGGCGCGGAGAAAGTTGATGAAAGTATAATAACACCCGAGGAGGAGCAGAAAGAGACGATCTTTGCGATAGACGACGAAGATTGGAAGAAGAGGATCATCAACATTGCTGGAAATCATGATATTGGTTATGCTGGCGATATCTCAGAAGCTAAAATCGAGAGATTTGAGCGGATGTTTGGCAAGGTAAACTGGGACATACGCTTTGAGTATCCGACAAGCTCCAACGAAACTGAGGACGCCAAACCACCATCCTTGCACATGGTGGTGCTGAACAGCATGATGTTGGATACACCTGCTCTTTCGACTGATATTCAGTCCGCGACCTACGCATATCTGAACTCAGTCATAACACATCGCTCGCGGCCTGTTGAGGACAAGACATCTTTTTCGTTGACACTCACACATCTTCCACTCTTCAAAAAGGCTGGCGTTTGTGTTGATCCTCCTCACTTTGACTTCTGGCCGAACGTTGACAGCGGTGGAGTTTTCCACCCTCACGGCCTCAGGGAGCAGAACCACTTGAGCCGGCATGCGAGCGAGCCAGGCCTTCTCGAGTCCATATACGGCATGAAGGGCGACGTTGCGGCGGCGGGCCTGGGCAAGGGTCGCAGTGGGTTGATCCTAAACGGCCACGATCACGAAGGGTGCGATACGTTTCACTACATACCAGTGGACGGGACTTGGAATTCGAGTGCAGAGCCTATACAGGAGAGGAAGACTCGTTGGAAGGTGTCCAGGTGGACTGAGGTGAAAGCCGAGAGAACATATACTGGTGTAAGGGAGGTCACTTTGCGTAGCATGATGGGTGAGTTTGGTGGCAACGCAGGACTCTTGAGCGCTTGGTTCGATTTCGGGGCCGGTGAATGGCGGTACAGCATACAGACTTGCAAGCTCGGCACTCAGTATATTTGGTGGGCGGTACACATCCTTGACCTGATTGCAGGTGCATTGGTCGTTGCAGCGGCTGTTTCGAGCATGATTTCGGAAAGGCAAAGGCAGGCCCAATCAAGTGACAGTCAAAAGGTGACGGCTCAGAAGGCCAACAAGGATAAGAAGGCATGACCTTCAATGGACACACACGATTATCATCGCCTGTGTTGCTATCGTGACTTTTGTTCATGGCCCTCGCGAATCCATTTGGAGCCAGAGACCCCCGTTGCCAGGCCATCGCCTGGCAAGCGCGTACCTCTTGTCACATCTGCGTCCTCGTCTCTGGCTTGGAATCACGCTCCTCGCACACCAGCATCACCACCTCGATATCCCTCGAAGCGGCGCTCCTTTCGCTCCATTGAAAATGCACAGTACTTTCTACACCAGATAACATTCGAATAGTCATGGCTCGCATCAAGAGTGTCCGTCGCCCTAAGCCAACGCCACAGCCCGCAAGCCCGCAACGTGCTTCTCTAGATTCTCAACCAGCCTCGTCACCAGTTTTGCAGAAGACACAGGAATCGGACCTGTCAAGAGAACACAGCGGCGACACTGCGACCAACGAAGAAGTGGTCGTCTCTTCAAAGGCCTCATCTTCCCACACCCCAGCCTACCCAACCCCAGCCGCGTCTGTCGACGATACTATCGAAGTCATAGTACGCGTTCCTCGCAAAAGCAGAAAGCAATATCCTAGCGACGCCCCAAAAGCACCGCGTCCACCATTCCTCCCGCCGTCCATGCAGACTGGATACATACAAACCACGAAGTTCAAGTGCTTGAGTGCGCCTGGTGCAGAGGACGGAAAGGCGGCCTGGGATACGATGGCATATTGCCTCGACTGCCTCCGACCTCATCTCGTCCTCTATTGTGACGGCTCACGCTGCCTTGCTGAACAGGCGTGCTCTTTCCATCGTGCCAAGTACGTGAACAATCACCCGTCGAATTGCGTATCAGAAGCTGATGCTAGGAAAAGCCCCGACGTCAGTCTGCGCACTGACGAATACGGACGAATACGGAAGAGATTAGAGAGAGCGTTCCTCGAACACGGCACCCTGAATCAGCGTCCATTCACAGCACCGATCTTGGAGCATCGAGAAAGTTGCGCTCATCACGGCAGACTAGATGGATTTGACCCCAAGATCGTTTCGAAACTAAAAGAGGCGCTGGAGTGGCACACGGACGGAATCAAAGCCCAAGGAAGTTTTGAGAAGATTGATACACCCCTTGATAAATCGGAAGTGGGGGTTCCACTTCTATCCCAACAGATTGTAAATGGGGAAGCGGTTGTGATTGACTGAGCGGCCGAAGTTATGTCGGAGAGTCGATTGAGGTTGGAAAGACTTAGTTCAGGATACTACAGGACCCATAAGTCCTTGAAGTCCGCCCACCCCCCAGACCAGAATAATGCACTCAAGCCGGAAAGCATGCCACTTTATCGGAAAGCCTCCTCCGTTTTTACTACTGCACTGCTGGGTTCTGTAGCCAGAGACACGCAGTCAGCCTTTGCTGAACTGCACCAGCGAGCAGTGATAGCTAGTGATACAGAACGATTTAAGGGACCGGTGGGCCACGCGACATTGAATTGTGACGTCACGCGTTGCCTGGTCGCCTTGCATATTCAGGCAGCTCTCAGTGATCGACATCCAGCCTTCCCCATCATCATCTGCTCGAACATGGCTACAGTCCGTACTTCATATCAGATGTATCATACCTGACTTTATTCTATCTTGTACTTTCTTCTCATCGTTCGCTCTCAGTCATAACTTCTGGCGACTTTTCGGCTCTCTTTGTAAGCCGGAAGATCAACAGCGAACGACGACTATTCTGACATCTGGCCCGTACAGGGCAGCAACCTGGACCGGAAGCTCCAAACTTATCGCATGTCTACTCGGCCACACTTGTGTGGATGATTCTCTGCTAAGCGATCGATCTCTTCGATGCTGTCACGAACTCGGCGAGCTTAGCCGTATGGTGTTGCGCACCCGTCCAACCGATAATCCTTGACACAATCACGACGGCTCTCAGCTCGCTGAGAATAAGAAGTCCCACATTCAGAGCCAGGCTGTATGGTAGTCACAGAATCGCCAGCCTTCAAGACTCACAAACCCGCATTTTCGGGCCTGCACGATGGGAACCGTCTCTAACGGTACCAACGGCGGCACCGTCCATTTGCCCCCAGTCACGACCCCATACTCTTCCACACACTACTACAAGTTCTCTTCACTCAAGGAGCCTACTGTCGTGGAAGTCTGCAATCTCGGGCCAACCTGTCCTACGGCGCTCAGTCTGACCGTGAGAGGCCACATTCGCGAGTACTCACTTTGGACGTCGCACTTCGCAGCTCATACACCTGTGCTCTATGCACCTTGTGGCATTGGGCCACCCTTTCAACACCTGGTCACTCATCCCTACGTTATCTTGGGAACTGATGGTCTGAGCGTCTGCAGCGACTGTGCCCGCCTACTTAGCATTCGTAGCTGCGATGGCACCAGCATCACGCGAGCTGTGCCCTGCGACTTCCACCGCACGCACCCAGACTTGCCATTTGCGTGCCGGACGCGTTTTGTACTCGCCAACCGACGGCCCGGCAGGTTGGGTCGGCTGAGAGACATCAAGGATGTAATTTGGAACCCAGAGACAAGGATGACGTTCTACTATCTGTCGAAAGACCTGGAACTTGGTCCACCACTTGCGGTGGTGACACTACAGACCACCGGTCCCGCCGCTGCGGTGATCGCTACCATGGTCCCTAACTCCAACTCCGACTCCGACACGGAGAGCAGCACGGACGAAAGCGCTTCCACCTCGTCAACAGACGGCTCGACCATTTCCGTCCCCGTGAGCGCCATTAAACCTTCTCCACCTGCTAGAAAGCCAACCGTATCATTCAGACACCTCTCCTTCCTCTCCGTACTACGCCAAGTCGACCCTCACGCTGCACACCCCCGCGCCAGCTACCGCCACCAATTTACCTGCCTCCACGGCGCACAGCCCAGCTACATCATACAGGGCCCCGGCCTGCAGGGACTCTACTACAAGCGCTGCGACGGCGCCTTCGTCAACGCACTGGGCGAACAACTCACCGTACCCAGCAACGTTCACTCCTCAGCCGACTCCTCCTCCAACACCATACAACCGCCCAAGCAAGAGCGAGTCACAGACTGCACAAATGCCGCGGTATCTCAGCCCAGCATCAACAGCACCGCCATCTTCGACACCTCCCTCGCCGCCTCGCCCGCCGAGATCGCCGAGCGCGCCTGGCGCCGCATCCACACAGACGCAGGCCCAGACGCTTGGCGTGAGGTGAAGGCGCTGAAGAAGCGGGCGCAGCGGGAGGAGCGACGCGAGGTACGCGAGGCTGCGAGAATGGAGAAGCGCGCCGAGAGGGAGAGGAGCAGACAGCAGCGGCGAGAAGATGAGGGTAATAATGAGGAGCACAGGACCAAACTGGGCCGTGCCGTGAAGGAGAAGGTCAGGGCGGTGGGGTCGAAGTGTCTGGAGAAGGTGGCGTTCTGGGGCGCTTGACATGAGCATCAGGACTGGGGTTGCGGGAACGACCGCCACGGGCCTGCCGACAAGGTAGGAGGGCTGTCTATGTAAGGTAAGGCACTACCAGACTGCTGATGGCATTGTGGATTGCTGGCTGGCTGGCTGGCCCACACTCCAAGCAAACCCTCTACACACAGTACGCAAAAACGGACGTAACGACACACAAAACCCAACGCAAGGTGGAACGGGCCTCGGGCTCATCAATGGATGACGGCGTCAGGTGGATTCGATGGATTGCGCCCGTTTTTTTTCTTTCACTCTTCGACTCTGTATCGTTTCATTCTGGATGGCAAAGGCAGAGGCAAAGGGCAAAGGGCAAAGGGGTTTCATGCGGGTTTGAACGAGGAAAAAACAGGAAACAATATCACGAACAACCAACTCGATAGTGAGTATTTGCTCGCGTGTTACCAATTGACGGCCGAAATGTGATATGGCTGGGTACCAGCGGCAGCGGCAGGCAGAGGTTCTCTCATCTCTGCCATTGAGCAGAGGAGTCAAGGTCGCCGCGGATGTGTAAGCCTCTTCTTCCTTATAAGGAGAGGGTACGGGTCGAAAAGATAGCACTATGATGATGACTTGATTTCTACAGCTACTTGCCTATCCTGCCAGATGTCCACAGCTGAGGGTGCGCTGCGCGTGGAAACCGGGCGCACTGCTTATCCGAGATTTGTACGCGAAGCTAGCGATATGTGCGAAGAGTAACGGAGCAGCGAGCTCACATTACAGAGCAAATGAAAATAATTGAATGAACAGTCGATGGTTTTTTATGGCTCTTCTCGGTCTAAGACTAAAGAGCAGGCCTTTGTCAAATGGTCTTGCACCATGCGATCGACCTGCTGTATCATCTGCGTGGGGTGGGTTGGGATATCAATCGTGTTGTTGGGGATTTTTGGTTGGCGGATCATTGCTGAAAGGAAAGGTCGGTGCATCTTCCTAATCTCATCACAGCTGCTGAAGCTCTCAGTCCTCCAAAAGTTGGTTCGGAATGATAACCGTTCGGTGACAAGGCTACAATTTTGCGACAGGTTTCAGATCTTTAAGCCTCCTTCTCACCCGCAGGCTCCGCGGTATCCTTCTCGGCAGCAGTAGTATCTTCCTTGGGCGCATCGGCGGCGGCAGCTCCGCTGCCCTCCTGAGGCTCGGCCTCTGACGAGGTCCAGAGAGTCTGCGATGGTCAGCAATGAACGGTTAGACATGAGTGGTACATACCAAATTATCTCTCAGCAATTGCATGATGAGAGTAGAATCCTTGTAGCTCTCCTCGCTCAGGGTGTCGAGCTCAGCAATGGCATCATCGAAAGCCTGCTTGGCGAGGTGGCAAGCTTGATCAGGGGAGTTGAGGATCTCATAGTAGAAGACGGAGAAGTTGAGAGCAAGACCCAGGCGGATCGGATGCGTAGGCGCGAGGTCGGTCTGCGCGATCTCGGTGGCGTTCTTGTAGGCCTCAAGGGACAGATCGGCGGAGCCCTTACGCTTCTCGGAGATGGCGAATTCAGCGAGGTACCGGTGGTAGTCACCCTTCCTGCGGGACTTGTTAGCCACGGCTCAGAGCTGACGGTGCTGCAACATACATCTTGTGGTAGAAGACCTTAGACTCGCCGGTCTGCGCCGATGGGATCAAGTGCTGGTCCAAGACCTCAAGGATGTCCTCGCAGATCTTTTGCAGCTCGGTCTCGATGGTTTGACGATACTCCTTGATAAGCTTAACCTGAGCCTCATTGCCCTTAGACTCCTCCTTTTGCTCAATTGAGGTAACGATTCTCCAAGAGGCACGACGGGCACCGATGACGTTCTTGTAGGCAACAGACAGAAGATTTCGTTCCTCGACAGAGAGTTCTTGGTCTGATGAGGCGACGACCTTCATGTTCTCGACCATCTCTACAAATTGATTAGCTTTCGTGAGCAAATGTGGGCGGCTGTTACTTACCTTCATAGCGCTCGGCCTGCTCAGCGAGCTTCGCCAGATAGACAGACTCTTCGACGCCCATTTTGCGTTGAGTTGATTCAAGAAAAGACAGTTGCTGTGAGAGATGAATGTTAGCGACGATTATGATGGCTACAGAGATTAAACAACAGAGACTTTGGGTTGCGCAGCGGAGGTGTCGGCGTTGAGGTAGAAGGTGGTCTTAGGAACGCTCAGGCCCATCTGTTGGACCTTGTCGGCGAGCTCTGACGTGCACATAGCGGGTAACTGACAGAGGCGAGGTGTTTTGTGTTGTGTTGCCAAATGAGGGGTTGACGTCAATGGCAGGGGCTGTCAGCGCAGACACAGGCGGCGTCGGCGACAAGTCGTTGTGATTCTACGGAACTCCACTGCGAAACGTCCATTGAGTGTGTCTTGTTAGGTGCGATGCGCAGTAGAGCCTGCCGGATGATGGTGGTCGAGCTGGTGCGCAGTGAAGGCGTGGCCTAGGGGAAGCGTGGGGCAGGAGCGCAGGCGCGAAAGACCCCTGCTAGGGAACAGGCGAGCAAGCAGCAGACAGTGCGACTTACCAACTGGGATAATGTTTGCCAAAGGTAAGAGACAAGCTGTAAAATGCTCGACTCTTCAGGATAGAGGTATGGGAAGTGAAAGAAAAGAATGCGGAGGGTGTGGTGTGCGGTGTTTGTTGAGAGGATTGAACGGGTAGGAGGGCTCGGGCAAGACTCAAGAGAGGGAAGAGGAGTGAGTCGGAGTGGATTGTGTGGTGAAAGACCTCAGCCCGCAGATGCAGATCCAATGATTTAATTTGCCTGTGGCGTGTCCCTTTGGCCGCGTACAACCAATTAAAGGCACCCTTGGACACGCTTCACTGGCGGCCCAAAATGACCCAGCTGGCGTCTGCTTTTAATTATACCTGTTTCACTTCCACCGCCTTCGAAAGCTGGCTGCCCAGTACCTGCGCGACGTAAAGGCGGAGTCGCTCGGGGTACGTCCATACTGTGGCTGCTACCCGGACACCTGGCCCCTTCAACCCGCCCATCTTGATCATGAAATCATTCATTCCAGCCGCCAGACTGGAGCACAGGGGGGATGTGCCAGCGGTCCGGGATGCGAAGCCTCATCGTTTCACATTATGACCTGTATGGCTGCTGCAGCCGACGCAGCCCCCTTCCCCTTGCTTCTCGCATCTGCTTCCCGGTGAGCCTCATCTTAGAACTGCGGCGGCTGTTAGGCGGGCACATGCAAGGCTCGAGCCCGGAAGCTCCATCTGGCATGCAAGATTCTAGATTGGCCATGAGTAAGCGCACTAAGACCACGCAATACGGTGGATTCTGCAGTCGTTCCGTTTCAAATCACGTGGCCAGTCCGCCGTAGTGAAGCCCGCCTATCCCCGACGTCATTCGTTCCTTCGTAGCTGCTGTTGTTGCTGCACCGTAACCACACTTCGTCCGACCAATATACTTCTATCACCAGTAAGATGATGCGCACCCAAGTTGTCAAGCTCGCCAGAGCTACTCCCTCCGTCCGCCGCTCCTTCGCTTCCTCCGCACTTCGTGCCGCCGAAGGCGATACTGGTGGCATGCGGTCCGGTGGCTCTCGATCAGGGTATGTCACCCTATTACCCTACTTGCTGAGCTATCCCGTACTGATCTTTGACGTAGAGACGCCTTCAGCAAACGTGAAGCCGCGGAGGAGGGCAGATGGATCAAGCAGAAAGAGAAGGAAGCGTAAGTGGGCTCTCTCTTACAACAAGCTTTGCACTCACCACAAGGAAACAGCCTCGAGAAGCTCAAGGAGAAGTTGAAGATGCAACGCACCCACCTAGATGAGCTCGAAAATCACATCAAAGAGTTGGAGAAGCAGAGTGGAGGCGAATAGTCGGCGGGTCGAGAGTATATTGTTCTGCAACAAGCATTTCTCGACGCTCAACACACTCCGCTGGAGGCATAGGGTAGCTGCTCTTGCTGGTTGTCAGATTGTACAGTGCTACTCTGAGTTACAGCTACTATTCAATCAACTTCTCTGCTTTCCGCTTAGAAGCTCATGGAGCCTCGCCATCCAGCTTGGAAGCACCGTTGCGTCCAATTCTTCGCTATTTTAGGTCCTCATTTGCCCTTGAGCCCATGCCAATGCTGATCTGCATCATGATCATACACGAAGTACCGTAGAGCTCTATCTGCGACCCATATAGCTCCGGTAGAAGTCGTCCACAGCGCCTACTCCCTCGTTGCCATTACTTCCGTTCAAGTATCCAATTCCGCGAGCCGCCTTCTGTGCCTCAGCAACCTTGGCTTGCAGGGTTGATGCACCTTGATCGATGGCTTGCAATTGATTGAGATGGTTGTTGAGAATCTTGACGATCTGCGTGATCTGTTGGGGTGTCAGTGCCATACGGTGAGAAAGGAAGTTGAAAATGCTTACAGGTTCATCGGCCTTGCCAGTTTTGCTCAGGCTGGCGTTGGCGGCATTGACCTCTTCCACCATCGACTCAAGATCAGAGCCCATGTCGTCCAGGCGCTCCGAGAGCTTCTCAGCAAGCTTGTAAGTTTTCTCGCGTTCCTGGTCAGGTCCGCCAAGCTCGGTCGGATTGGAGCCCTCCTTGGCCAGCATTTCATCAACATCGGTTTCGTACTTTGACAGCCAGGCCTCCAACTCAGCTTGCTGGTTCTCCACCGCAGTGAGCTGCATCTCAACGCTCATCGTCTGCTTCTCACAAGTCCGGGTCTTGACGTAGAGTTTGTCAATCTTCGAGCTATTGTCCACGATCTTTTGGTCCCACCGCGCCAAAGTGTCAGCATGTGCCTTGAATTCTTTAGTGTATTTTGTCAAGTCGGTTGCCCATCTCGTAAGAATCTCGTCCATAGTCTTGTTCTTCAGCCGGGACTGCGAAGGAGGCGCAGGTCCAGATGTCGATGCTGCGGCACCCGCGGGTGCTGTAGTCCCAGCTGCGCCTGTCGTGGACGTTGTATTGTTGCCGAAGTTGAATCCAGATGCAGGCGTGTTGGCAGGACCTGAGGCGGGAGCCGTTGCTGTCTTGGATGCTCCAAAGCTAAAAGCTGGAGCCGATGTCGCAGGTGCAGTAGAGGTTGTTGTGGCTGTCGTAGCTGCTGAAGTAGTTGCGGCGGGCGTGGTGCCGAAGAGCGAAAGGGTCGGGGCAGCTGAAGATGAAGCTGGAGCTGGAGTTGCTCCAAACAATCCTCCCTTTGGCGCTTCGGCACTGGTCGAAGGTGCCGAGGACTGCGCAGACGCTGGCTGACCGAATGAGAAGGCTGGCTTCGGGGTTGAATCTGAAGGCGGCGTGGTGCCGCCTGGTGCCTGGAAAGAGAAGGCCGGCTTAGCTGCAGCATCACTGCTGGACGTTGCTGCTGGCTTTGCGAAGAGACCGCCGCCAGAAGGCTGCGAGGGTGCAGGTTGTGATTGCTGCGGCTGACTTGTTGCTGGCTTCTGGCCAAAGAGGTTCGGCGTGCTTGCACCGCTCGACGGCGTTGACCCAAGGAGGTTTCCTGGAGGTGCTCCACTGCTGGGGGTGGGCTGGCTGAAGAGATTGCTTTGCCCAGGAGCAGTTGGATTACTAGAGGAGGGCTGTGCCGGTTTAGCAGCACCAAAGCTGAACGAAGGGATAGTCGCAGGCGCTGCAGCAGAAGACGCAGCAGGTTGGGTGCTGAATAGGCCACCGCCAGAGGGAGCAGGCGTCGTGGTGCCCGATGAGCTAGTCGACGCTGGACCGGTATTGCCAAAGCTAAATAGACTGGGTTTGGAGGCATTGCCAGCTGCATTCCCACCACTTAGAAAGCTGCCGCCTGTGCTGGCACCCAATCCTGCAGAAGATGGTGGAGGGCCAGCTGGGGTAGTCGAGAGGTTGCCACCAAAAGGGTTACTGGCAGCTGGGGTGGTAGATCCAGCACCGGAAGAGTTGGGAGGTTTCGCAGGCGTGCCAGGTGCACCGAAGCTGAATGTGGGCGTCGACGAGGCCGTTGCATCTGATTTAGCGCCAAACGAGAAACCACTTGATCCTGATGGGTTCTGCGCCCCGAAGAGGCCTCCGCCTGATGCATTATTGTTCGACCCACTGCCTCCGGCATTGGCATTGCCAAAAAGGCTTCCTCCGCTATTACCAGAGCCTGATGCAGATCCGAAGATATTGCCAGTATTCGCGCCTGATGATGCGGGAGTGCCGCCGAAGCTGAACGACATGGCGTTTGATCGAGTGTTGTGCCGGGTGTTGGCAAGAGGGAGTTATCAGCGTCGCTGCATATGGCAGGAGTTCACAACAGTGCGCAGGCGCAAACAGGAATGCAAGGACGCGGTGGACAGTGTAAGGTGCGCGATGTACCGGTGTAAAAGAGGATGTTACAGTGACAAGCGATCGCAGGCGCGCTGGGTCAAAGTTACCCAACGCGCTTGAAAAATACAAGTCTATACCCAATTTGGCTGCGAGGCTGCTTGCCCGTAACCACCTCACTTCTCTCCTTTTGCCGCATACTGTCCAACGACCGGCGACTTAACTCGGGACAGCACCAATATTACAGAGCAATGTCTCGACCTCGCGGTGGGTCCAGTCCTCGCCTTGAGCTTCCGCGAAAGAGCGTAGAACTTGAAGATCCCGGGGCTTCACATCTCCGTACGCTGGACGTACAGCCATATTGGAAACAGCACTGACTCGAAATGCAGAATCATCCGACGAAGAGTACTTCTCAGACGCTTCCGAAGGCAGACGCCGCGCCTCAAGGCCCCAAACTCCAGCTTCTCCCATCCCAAAGACAAGAGTAGAGCGTGTCGACGATGACCCTGCGTATGGAGAGGTGCCGGGCACCCCTGCTTATGACAAGAGGACTCAGGACGCAGTGCCAGACGAGGTGGAGGTGGTTCCTGAAGGCCGCCTAAGCAAACGCTCGAGCCAGTATCTTGAAGCACCCACAACCCCGGGAGGGTCAGTCATCCCACGAACGGTGGTGGAAAAGATCGATCCATCCTCTTCTAGCTACGGTGATGAGCCTGGTACAACCGGCTACAAGCACCGTAAGATGGATTCTATTCCAGATTTGGTGTTGAAGGCACCCGAATCTGGGATTTCCCGTCAAGAAGATACCGGTCGACCTTCCAGTTCTTCCTCGACACGAATTCCTGAGACGATCATTACACGAGTCGACAGCGAGCCAGCTTACGGCGAGGTCGACGGCACTGCAGCCAAACAGCGACGACAGCAAGACGCTGCTCCAGATACCATGGAGATCAAGCATGATACAGGTATGGAAGATCTCTTGGTTGTTCAGAAGGACTATTGACCTGATCAGAGTCTATGGGTGACAGTCAATTAGAATCCCACCGTGCTACCACACAGTCGAATACCGACGACGACAGTGATGATGACGACGTTGACGACTTCGGAGACGACTTCGATGAATTTGAGGAAGGAGCCCAAGCAGGGGCTGATGATGATTTTGACGATTTCGATGACGACTTTCAGCAACCACATTTACAAGCTCCTCAACCTGAGCCATCACCTTCTTTACCTCGCCATGTCCATCCATTGATAGATTTCGATGCGCTATCAGACCTCCCCGATCTCCTCGCTGCCACTGAGCAACATCTTGACGCCCTCTTCCCCTACACAACAGCAGAAAGTCTCAATGCCTTACCTAAACCTTCTCCCATCGACAACACATCTCCGATATTCCCATCAGACAGATCTCGTTCGTTATGGAAACAGCTTGTAACGCCACCTCCCCTACAGCCTCCAAATTGGACACAATCACGTATAAGGAGGCTTTTTCTCGTTAGCCTCGGTGTTCCGGTTGATCTAGATGAAATTCTACCGCCTTCGAAGCAGAAAAAACTCGTGCTTCCTGATATCAATCTTGAACCTTCGCGAAAATCGGAATCCGACAAGAACCTGGGGTCTGTTGCACGCTTGAAGCAGCAGGCCACAAACGACTCCACAGCCTCGCTTGATAGCAACCAGTCTGGGAAAGAAGGCAAATCTAGTCGCAGTCGACGACCGAAAGGCCCTGCGCCTCCACCGGATCTGGATCTGGTAGCTGTCAAGCGGCTTTGTGCCACCACGGATGAGAAAATTGATGGTCTAACCGATGACGAGCTCAAAGCCCATGTCAAGCAGCTGGAAACTACGACAGAAAAAACCTCGGAGCTCCTAGAATACTGGCTACGTCGCAGAGATGGTCTTCGGAAAGAAAAAGAGGCTTTCGAGGGTGTGATCGAAAACTTGATCAGGCATATGAGGAAGTAAACGCAACCATTCTTGAATACCCTGACATATTCCGTTGTAAACTCAGTTGTAGATGGACGGTGACCATGGCCGCGGCGCTGGCTAGCAACGCATTCAGAGGCAGCAGCGAATCACTGTGATCGCGGAAAGGCAGCCTCGCCTACGGATTTAAAATCCGAGCGGCAACCTTGGCGAAGGCGGTCGTTGTATGCGCAAGCGCATTGAACTTCACTTCAAACCACGAGACACAATACCGTCGCCTTTCCTGTCGATTCAAGAAATAGCTACCGGGCACTGCGCTAGTCGACTCCGCTCGTTTGCATCTCGACACAGCTTCCCTCTCTGCCATTTTCACGCGACGCTCAACTCAGAGGCCTACGCCTCACCATCCACCAGCATGCCCTCCGCAATCTCTCAGTCGTCCTCCCTCGACGCCATACTATCCTCCCTTCAACACTCGCTCCGATCCAGTGACGCCTCCACCACTCAGTCGCAGCTCTCCAAAGCCAAGCTCGCCCTCCTGCAGCAGAATGCCCTAATACCCTCGCCGCAAACATCCACCGCAACCCTCACTACCGCGCGCTCGATCCTCGAGACCGGTGCCCTGCTCTCGATCCGCTTGAAAGACCCGCAATCTTTTGTCCGCTACTACTCGCAGCTACAGCCATTCTACGACTACCCAGAGCTGCAACGACCCCCATCAAAAGACCGCTCGCAGATCACAGGCCTCTATCTCCTCCTGCTGCTGAGCCAGGGCGATTACGCGGGCTTCCACACGTTGCTCGAGACATTGATCGTGGCGGAAAGCGGCAATGGCGGGAAGAGCGTCGAGGACGACCAGTTCATTCGCTATCCCATCGAACTGGAGAGGAGTCTGATGGAGGGAAGCTACGATCAAGTGTGGCGGAAGACGAACGGCCGTGACGTACCGAGCGAGGAGTTTGCGTTGTTCTCTGAGGCACGTCCACCATTTTCATTACACGCAGTAACCTCTTACTGACCTCTTTGCAGATTCTCATCAATACCATTCGCCTCGAGATTGCGTCTTGTGCCGCCCGCTCGTACCCTTCGTTACCGATCGCCTCGGCGAAGAACCTGTTGTTCCTGGACTCGGAGGGCGCGGTAGCCGAGTTCGCGCACGAGCAGGGCTGGAGTCTGGAGGAGGGCAGGATATACTTCCCCAGCCTGGAGGATGCGAAGAAGGCCGAGGAGGGAGACAAGGAGCGAGAGATCATGAGCAATGTTGTCGGCTACGCGAGGGAGTTAGAGAGCATTGTGTAAGATTACCACTTAAATGCGACGAGACCCATAGAGCATTCGTGGGAGGTGTCAGGCGCTCATACAAGGTCAAGATGGTCAGCACGGCAGGTCAGGTCTGCAATTAGCATCCGTTAGCGCCTCGATCAGAACAGCAAATGGGTATGTTTGTCCATTTGCTTTGACCTCTTCTCTCCTATGCAAATATCGCAGCATCGGTCGAACTTCTATGCACCTCTCCGAATGCCCCAAGATAACGCGTGAGACCTTTGGATGTCCCAAACCCGCCCTGTTGGTAGGCAAGATCTCACATCGTTGGCGATTCAATACCTCTCCAGAAACTCCTGCAACTCGATGCCCTCCTTGCGCTTCTCGTCTCTCCAAACCCAGGTACAGATCTTGCGGTCATAGAAGCTGATGCTCAAGCATGTGTACCGTCCCACACTCCGCTCCCACTGCTCCTTCTCCCATGCCGTTCTCACCTCACCTCTCAACTCTTCACTCCATGACTTCCAGCTGGGCCGTGTTTCCTTTGACTGATCCGCCCACGCCACATCCACGCCCACCTGTCTGACCAAGCGCTTTAGTCTCAATTCTTCGAGGTGCTCGTGCAGGTGTCCGTCACCCTCATCACGCGCCGCTACGCCTTCCAAGTTGTACTTGCTCTGTGGCCACTCTTTTCGGGCGTCCGCGCCGTAGACGACGCTGTTGTGCGCATCGGGCTTTAGCCTTGCTAGCACGGTCATGCTCCAGTTCTCTCCCTCCTCTGTTGGGAAGGGTGTGTGGACCAGGCGCACGATTTGTACAGAGGCGTGCATGGTAGCGACCAGGAGAATGTAATGCGTTTCGTGGGGTGGGAGGGGGCGTTTTTTGCCATTGCTGTTGATCTTCTGTGCAGATTCAGTGGTGTTATCAGGGTTGAGGGCCATTTCAGGCGGGATCGGCTGCAATGGGATGATGTAGTTATCCATCAGCTTGATGCGCCAGACACCACCCAACAGGTGAGCCTCAGCAATGGGTTGGAGGGGCTGCCGCCGGAAGGTGTGTGGGCTGAGGGTGAAGAGGCGGAGATGCTCATCATAGGAGCCAGTCAAGATGAGGATTGGAGGTGGTGCGGGATCATTTGTAAGTGGTGGTGGTAGTGGGTGGATTGCAGTAACGCCGCCAGTGTGAGTCTTGCTATCCGTCCAGAGCGCCTGGGGTGAAGTTTGATTGTGCTCTTCGGCATGCGTTGTTGTGTCAAACTGGACCATGGCGGCGATGAGCTTGCTGTCGTCACCACCGGATAGAAGAAGGCTGGTCTGCGAGGTAACCGTGGAGGAGATGGGGATAGTGATAACCGTCCAGGCTTCTTCGGTGTGCCAGTGCACACTCTCGCGGGAGAAAGAGATGGGACCGGGCTTATGTGCCAGACGGGGATCAAAGGTGGAGCGCACCCCTGGAAGCTTCACTTTGACGGTTATGATCTCACCAGTAGATAGAGAAACGACCATGTGCGTCGTGATGGTGTTTGTGTATTTCTTGGGGTTACCGCACTCTTCGTACATGTCCAGCCAGCGAAATTGCGTGCACAGAACCAACAGTCCATCTTCGTCCCTTGATGCAACCTCTATAGATCCCAGAGAGAGGAGTTCGGTGAGAATCCGACGAGACAGAATATCAGCACGCTTGACGAAGCGAAAGAAGTGTATTGTCATGTCGCTCAAAGCGACGCCGAGCAAGGTACCGTCAAGAGGATGAAAGTGGATGTCGAGAATTGCAGCTGGTAGTTTCCTCTTAGCCAGCTTGGGAGTTTGCTGACCTGGAAAAGCTGGTCGCCATGTGGGAGAGACCAAGTTTACATAGATCGAGCCTTGTCGGAATTGGCCTGGAAAGATTTGACGTTCAGTAGCTTTTACCAGCTGGTAGGTGCCTGTAATCATCAGGTCCGGATGGACAGGGCATATTGTGATGACATCGGGGTCATACTCTGAGGACCTGGTATGCCATTCGTTGATCTGCTTTGGGTTCCATCGAGGCATGTCGGAGGAGAGTGGCGGTAGCTCAATTGTGGTGACCATGTCAGGCAGGCAGAGATCATATGAACTGCGTGTATGGCTGGGGATATTTTGTGTCACGTGTTCAGACTTACAGAATTGCTGTTGGCTTCAGCCTGCTGAATCTGTTTGTTTGCAGTCCTGACAGAATGCACTCTGGCCCTACAGCAAAAAATTTATTTGTTACAACTGATCCTGCTCAGAACATAGAACCATGAAGATTGTCCCTGTCATGATCAAAGAGCCTAGGAGGTTGCCATAATCAGCGATGTTGACAAAGTTTGTATGGACGAAGCCTTGAGGTTGCCTCGTGGGAGAGCAGGAAGTTCGCCGGAGTCTTGGCGTGCTGCCTCGCGCCTTCCTTGTTTTGCGAGCCGCCCGACCACCTCATTTCGCCTGAACAATACCTGGTATCCAACCTGTCTATATAATGTAAGTCGAACTCGCGCAGCTCTCCGCAGCGGGTATCGTTGTGAGGAGAAAACAATCGCCATGCCCAGGTCTGGTCTCATCTCCTTTCCCGATGATCTCCTAAGCGACGACTCCAGCTTCTACGGTAGGTTTCACTTGCCGTCTGCCTTATTTGTACCAATATCTCAGGTGACGAGGACACAAAGACTCAATATGAGGAAGAGCTAAAGCCATTCAATCCGCGCGATTTCTGGGACATCTACGAGACGAGCTATCAATGCTCCATTATCCAGGCCAAAGCGGCGGAAGCGTCCGTGCCCCCAACGACGCGCAAGCGCGAAGACGCCGAGGACGAAGAAGTATCGCTGAAGCCTAACAAGAAGAAAGTGAAGAAGGAAGCAGACAATGACAATAATGTTGGATCCAAGTCTGCAACATCTTCATCATCCGCGGCACAATCCGCGACCAATGCCTTCCACAACGCTTGGGAGGCTCGGCCAGGCGGGAAGAAGACAGCAGAGTCCATATCCTCCTTCCTGACTCGCCTGCCGCCGTCCCGTACCACCTCCTCGGATATGGGTGACTCGTGGATCTGGTGTGCAAACCCCTACCGCACAAAGCACGACACCGAGACAGGCACAGATGCTGATACGGGTGGCTTTACGCAAGCTGGCCACCACCTCTTGGAAAAATTCATGGAGCGCCGTCAGCAACTCGAAGAGCAAAATCCGGACAAGGTTCCTGGAGCTATCACCCGGATGTTAGGACCCGACAAGCAGAAGCTGGAAAAAGACATTGCTGAGCTGGCACAGAAGCATCGTCTGACGAGCGGCAAGTGGATGCTTTTCCCGTCTGACCACGATGTAGACCGTGTCTGGGGAGTTGTAGCCGAAGCGACCTGGAATGGCAGGCTCGGAACGGGGTCAAAAGTGGCACCAACGAACAGTGGACAGAATGAGCATCTTGTGTGTATCTATACGCAAGATTCTACCGATATGAATGATGTCAAGTCGGTGCTGGCCGAGATGAGGCGACTGGGTCTCGTGCAAGACGGACAGATCGCAAAGACCGTGTATTACAAGTGCGATGCGTACACGTATCTGGAGCTGACCAGCGGCAATGAGTTCAAGATCAAAGCCAGCATGTACAACAGCCGCGACATGTTCAAGGAAGTGGCCAAGGAGAGGAGCAGGAATAAAAGGTGATTATGGGTCGACCAGTGCGTCGTTTAGAATGGGGTCGTGCTATGGGTATCAAATTGTCAATACGAGAAGACCCTGCGTACACAGACGGCGCGGATAGAAGACGTCTCTCTGTTTCTATCCGAGTCTATCAAAAGAACCTGAGCGGGCTTCTATCAAATCATATTCTATCGCCCACCTGTAGAGCGTCCGTCTGCCTGAAGTCTCCAGAGATACAGGATGCTTATCCACTCGGGGCCTCAAGTCGTCCTTGCCATTCCCTCTCTACTTTATTCTTTCGCTGCTCGTCGGCGTTTCACAATAGGCTTCTCGAGCTCCCCCTCAAAATACGTCTCCTATGGACCTGGACAATGACGAACCGACAAGACTATTCCAGGAATACTGGAATGTATTGTAGCGAGCCAGAAATGCGTGGAAAGGGCCGCCACCGCCACCACCAAGGCTGACACGACACGCGGCGCTTCATGTATACATACGGCATTACAACTTGTGGTGCGGGTAGGCTGCTGCTGCTGATGATGATGATGGTGATGATGCGGCTGGAGATGGTCCAGTCAGTTCTTTAAGGAGGAAAGTACAGACAGCCTCAAAGATAGATAAGCAGAAAGCAAAGGAGAAAGGAAAGACAGAGCCGACAGAATGGGCGACACGAATGTCGTCTTGGTATCTTGCTGTCTCGCTCTCGAACTCCGTTCGTAGTGAAATGAGATACCCAAGCGTGATGCCCAATGTGTCTTGGTCTATGTATGCACGCAGAGAGACTTCCGGAGAGACTTCCTGCATCGCTTCGTATCTCGTTGGGCGTTATGTGCAAAGGGGGATCATGAGCCCTATCGTCTTGCCGAACAAAGACTCCGAAACTCATGCCATTCGCAAAAGGGAGTGATCACTTCTTCCCTTTGCCCTTCTTGGCCGCACTCGGCCCTAATGCGGCTTCTCGCTTCCTCGCCTCGCGGTCAAGCCGCTCCTTGTTGGCCGCCTGCTGCTCTTCCTTTTCTTCGGCCTCTGCCTTCTTTCGCTCGGCGGCCGCCTCGCGCTGCTCTCGGATGAGCCTCAAGCGGGCGAGATCTGCTCTGGCCTCGTCCGTTTTACCCTCGGCATGGAGCTTTTGGTAACGTTCACGTGCTGCTTGTGCGGCTATGCTGTAGAATGAGTCAGTCAGATCTTGAGCAGAGTGATAGGTTTGGGCCAGCGCTGCAGTTTCCAACTCATGGCCGAGGCCTCTGTAATTCTCGGGGTGATGGCAAAATCAACTTACGCTTCGCGTTCACGCCGTGACAGGTTCTCGCCCGCCTTAGCCTTCTTAGGCTCTTCGGTCGCCGCTGGCATAGGCGCACGGGCTTGGTTGCGGGCCTTAGCGGTATGGTTCGGATTGGCGGGCATGTCCTCATCATCAGACTCCTCCTCAGAAGAGTCTGTGGGCAAGTCACCAGGCTCGGCGACCTTCTTGTTCTTCCTCGCGATAGCAGCAGCCTTCCTCTGACGAGCCTGCTCTCGTCGTTGCTCACGTGTCAATTCTTCCTGGCCTGGCTTGGCCGCTGGACCTTCACCGCCCGAGGACTCCTCGCTGGATTCTTCCTCGGACGACGACTCTTCTTCGGACTCGGCGATCCTGTCGGCGGGGTCGCGCCACATGCCCATGGGGTTGCCATCTGAGTCGAGTGGTTGAAGGTCGCGCGAAAATTTCTTGCCGCCTGCAGTCCCGTTAGTGACGAGGACAATATACTGCAGAGAATCAGAGCATACCTCCCCGCTTCGCCTTATTGAACTTTCCTCCTCGGCCTCTGCCAGACATCTTGTGGAAAGTTGGTTGTGTCTTTTGCGGAAGTGGACAAAGATCGAGGATCCGAAAACCGCGGCGTGGTTTACGTGGGAGTGGCGAAGGGCACCGGAATGACTGATGAAGACAGTAGAGAATATCGGATCAGACTGCAATTTTAGATTGTTAGTCAAAAGTCGCCTTCAGGCAGCAAAAGTAGGTCACGGTACCGCCGCAAGCGTGGGGCGTGACAATGGCTTCCTTTGACAAGACTGGCCGGAAAAGTGACGTCGGCGGGGCAAGACTTACTATACTGATGCCTCACTTGTTGTTCAGGCAAGAGAGTCCGGAAGGCGGTGAGAGGGTAGGGGTCAGGGCGCATGAGACGGAAGAAGTGTGCATTCGACAACACATCAATTCTGAGACTAATTCTTCGGAGGGGTGTTGTATTCGCGCCGAGCCCCGCCCCGCCCCGCCATACAAATGGACTCTCGGGGGCAACTCAAGTCGCCTTCTTTCTTCATACTGGTCTCTGGATATCTTCCTGGGCACTGCCTTGATGTGCTCGACCGGCTCGAACCCTGAGACTTGGTTGTGTCGTGTGCAATGAGAATGAATACTTGGGAAGTAGGATATAAATGCTCAGTATTGAATGATTCGAGCAACGCACGCTTGAACGCTTCAGTCTACAATTTTGCTTTCAGATCTGTCCCAACCGTTGCCCATCTAGCAGCGATTTGACAGCAGACTGCCAGGGCCATGGTCAAACCGCCAAATATTTGTAGCCCGAGATAGCTACCATCCATCCTTTCCACGAGTGCTCCTGCGATAGGGGGGCCGATGAGGACCGCAAAGCCGACGACCGTAAAGCCCATACCACTTCTCACCCCCATCTTCTTCGGATCGTCCGTAAGGCTAGTCAACACGACCGGGAACAGCGCCTGGATGCCGGCGTTGGCCACTCCTTGGACCACAGCCCACGCCCACAAGCTGGAAATCTCGTGTACGGCTATCCACGAAAACATGACGATTCCTGTGGCAATCGTGTAGGGTATGATCAGATTGAGCGGCCCACTGAACTTCTCAGCGATGAAGTTTGGTAGCACACGAGCAACGAGACCGACTCCATTCATGGTCAGGAGCAGTTGAATACTGGTGGACTGATCGGCCCCAAGGACGTCCCTGGCAAAGCTTCCGATGTAGTAGAAGCCAATATAGAGCCCGACAAACGCGAAGAAACTGCCGGCGAGATAGAGTGTGTACGGCGCCTCTTTCAAGGCGACCCATTCGACCAGCGGACCCGATTGCCTTGGTGGTATGCGTGGCTTGAACAGCAGGCCCGCGATGATAGCCAAGGCAGTTTGAATGAAGAAGATGGTGCGTATTGTCCAGCCAAAGCCGTTCTTCGGTAGCATCTGCTCGGCCACAGCGGGGAACACCAGACCGCCAGCACTGCTGCCGCATACGACCAGAGCTAGGGCCATCGAGCGCTTCGCATGTGAGAAGTACGAGGCCGCAATCGCCAAGCTCGGGACGAAAGCGAGGCCTGCTCCAAGACCGATGACCAGTGAGTGGCACACCAGAACCTGCCAGTACGTGTTGCAGAAGCTCAGTGCAAGCAGGCCAATGCAGTAGATGGCGGACCCGGTCCAGAAAGTCAGATGAAAGTAGCCCGCATCTGTTGCCCTCCCAGAGAAGGTGCCGATGGCGAACACCAGGAAGACGTGCAACGACCCTATCCAAGATACTGCCGATGGCTCTCCGATATCCATGACGTTGACATAGTAGGTTTGAAAGACGCCAAAGGTGTTAGCATAGCCCCAAGTGTTGAAGTTCACGAGACATGCCATGAAGGCCATCAACCACGCTTGGACACCTCCATCTGGCGGGGGTGTCAGAGGGATGGAGTCGGCGGTGCGGAAGCGAGAAAGCACACGTCTTGTCACGACGCTGGCGTTTGAGCCACGAGTTGCAGTTCTGACTACCTGCTTCTCAGGATCTTGAGCTGGATACGCATGCTGCCGAGCAGGAGCAGTCTCGACGTCTGTAGCCGTCACAGATCTGGCTAATGATGAGTCCATGGTGTTCAGTCGTTGAAATGGGTGCGAGGCCCTGGTGCCTGCGATATGGCGGGTCAACCTGGTGGATCTTGATGTTCTCCAACAACCGTTTGGCCCATTTGATGTCCGCGTGGTAGTGAGTGGATTGAGCGGAAACAGTGTTGGGGCACGCTAATCAGCAGCTGGGCTGAACTAAGTAGTAAGTCTGCTTCGCTCCCTTGGATAAGAATTCAACGATCGCGTAGGAATATATCCGTGAGAAGATCTCTGGCTGGGGTCCAGAGTAGAATGCCATCCGTGAAGAAAAATGCATCTCTCCGCACGGAGGCTCAACGCTAAGACGATCAGCGCCAATTAGAACCCACTATTTGCCGCATTTGCGAGATTTTGGGGGCTCTGATTGGGTGTTGGGTTGTAATGGAGAGAACAGCGACCTCGGATCTGCAACGGAGACGCCCTTTCGCACCGCCAGCAGCGTCTGTTTTGCAAGGGCGGTCAGCCACGATTGCAGGTCATCTTTTCGGTACATCAATATCGTAGAAGACTTTTGTCAGTCATCCTGTAGATTGGCTGAGTAGGGATGACGTCGAGTGCCCGATAACAGGTGTCGCTGCAGCTAGTGCAGACGTGGTAATGGGTGGCCAAACTGTTGGTGGCCAGGTCGAACTCTGGATAGAGATGTACTGTGCTGGTGTTGGTTGTAGAAAGGACGAAATAGTTCCTCAAAGTAAATGTACGGACGTGGTGTTCCGAGACCAGGCGGTACAAGAACCTGGTCGTGTGCCCTGCCGATCTCTGAACGGCTAGGCACTCTTGTCATTCAACAGGACAAACCCCTTGATAGAAACTCGTTGGTATTGGTTCGACGCCTTGTCAAGGCGGCCCAGGTCTAACAGAGGTACCCGCAGACTCGACCTCCTAGGCTGTGGCGAAAGAAACCGCGGTTGGCTCGCCTAGCGGGACTTTCGCCTATTTCAGTTCTTCCGCCCAGATGCCCCTCCTCTGTTGACTCGCAGCTGGCCGACTACTGCAGGACCCGTCAGAGGGCCACATGCCACCTTAGGTGGGTGTTCTCTCAGAGGGACCCTAACGGCAACGGAACTTTCTCCTGCATCACATGGTGGGCTTTGAGGATTCCGATTTATCATTCCTAATGATGCAATTCTCGTTGCGGTTGATGACTTCCATTTCTCGTTACGAGGCCCTATGACGCCGCAAAGCCGCCACGCTGTTCCAGTCTTTTTCAATACTCTGCGCTCTCCTGATAGCAGGGCGTGGCAAGGATGCCCGAGCGGAACCGTTATCAAAACAGACGACAGGATCCCGACGAAGACGTAGACTACGAGAGCGACGAGTCCGATCTCGTCCACATCCAATGCTGGATTCCGTCGGCCAACATTGATTTGACCGCGCTCGCCACATATCTCAGAGAATATGTGGACAATACTGCGACCATTAAGCCGTCGCAAAGTCCAGCCGATGCGACTAAGGCTGGCTACACCATTAGCGCGAGGAAAACACTCAGTGTCGCCGAATGCCGCGACATTATTGAAGACTCCCGCGCCTGGGAGAAGGAACGACAATCGCGCGAATATCGTCGGGAGCCGTATTCATACAGCGAGTCTGACGCCTGGGAAGATAGGAGGAACAAGGGCGCGACTGTATCGGAAACGAAGCCCCGAAGACGACGTCGTCGATCGCCCAGTGCGGCCACAAGTGCCCCATCGCGGCATGCCGGCATCAACGAGCAACGACCAGATGAGCGCGAGGCTTCACCCGACACGTCTCGCGGGTCCAACCAGCGACAACAACCATCCACAACAAACGTGGCTGACTCGCGGCATCAGATAGGTGTCCCGGAGAAGCCGCAGTGCTCTCTGAGCACCACGAAGCCGGCAACCAGTAACATGGCGAAAGCAGTAGCCAAAGATAGACATCGCGGTTGACTGCGTGCTGCTCGAGACTCGACAATGTGCACATCGATGAACGGGTGATAGTTTCTTCGCCCCGCGAAAGACTGCCTTCGAGCGTGTAGTTCAGATTTCAATCGCTGTCTCGTTGCATCAGTGGGTTTCTAGCATAGCGATTGGCGTACAACAGTGCATAGTGCGAGTCGATTAATAAGATACGCGGTATTGCGTGTCCCACACTGTCTCAAGCTTCATCATCTCCGTCTCTCCGAAAGAAATGCTCGGACTTGGTCTAGACGGCTCACGAAGAACATCCTCTTCTTGTCAGATTTCCAGACGAGAACGCCGATCTCGTCTGCATATCGCACGGCTGCCCGATACTCGTCGTCTTTGTCAAAGTCTCGCATCATGAATCCGACTGTGGCTGTCATACGCTCTCGTTCAATCTCCCACAGGTGGATCTGGTCCAAAATGGTCGGCGGCACGACAGGCACAGTTCTGCCTCCATCCATGTTGCGGGCTCTCATTATAGCTTGTTCCGCCTGTGCTCTCTTGCGCATCTGCGGATGTGCGTGAGACGACAGGTAGGAGATAATTTGTTCAGCTGTGATGCCTCTATGGATAGCCCTCTGGATGGAACCTTTCGTCATCTTGCCCGTGACAAGGTTGGCATGGCGCGATCGAAGCCGAACGAACTGACCAAGGAGCGCGATTTGGAGTGGTGAATTAGTGTATGCATAGACGCGGTAATTCGTCTCGATGATGATGAATCCTTGACCGGGAGCCGAAGACGATAACGAAGAACCTAAGGTAGCATTGGTCGCTGAGATTGTGTTGGAAGAATCAGACGTCAAGGTCGTGGCCAGACGAGTGGGATAGAAATAAGCTGCCCGGTTTCCATCACTGTACCTGGGCATATAGACGATGCCGGACGATTGAAGATCATCGAGGCATTTTTGCTGGGTTTCGTCCAAAGTAGTTGTGGAATAAGCCTCTCCCAGCTCAAGTGATGAGACGTGCAGCAGGAACGACAGCACATCGATGGTGTCCAACTGGAACTGCTCGGCAGTGTCTGCGTATAAGAACAATAATGACCATATTTGAGTGTTGAGGTCCTGCAGAACGAAGGAGAAGCCCTCCTTGGTGATGTCAGGAGTGACTTTTGAGCCTGCTACCAATCCCCCGAACCTCAAAAGTTCGATGATCTGCGGCGACGGTCGATTCAAAGGTTCAGAACTTTCGATGGGGTTCTCCGAGGAGCTAACCATGTATCCCAATATTCCTTCCCACTGGCGGCGGGCATAATCATCGAGGAAGTCAATGGTCACGCGTTCGCTTCGGGGAACATTGGTGATGTCGCCAAAAGAGTACCCTTTGTCGACTCCAGTAAGAGCGCTTCGGAGTGATTTAGCAAAGTCCGGAGTCAGCGTGTAACCACGACCTGAGCTTGACCTGACTTCTTTGAAGATATGGTATCTCGAGAGTAGATCGATGGCACTTTCACACTCCTTTCGGCTGTCGTCTTTAACCATCAACTCAAAGTGTTTGAGAGGGAGAGGCGAGGGCATATAAAGCATAGCCATAACAAAGGACTTCGCTAGGTGAGACAGTCGTTTCCTGAAAATGGCGAGGGCGGCTGCCGGGCTTCGATACAGCCGGTAGAATTGGGTTCCTGGCAGAGTCTCCAGAAACTCCCACGACTGCAGACCTTCCGCCATTTCCAAGTTCTAGTCGAGGAAGCGCACCCCGAGCGGACTGTCTGACGTGCTGGATTGATGGATCGAGAATGATGGCACCAAAGAAGCAGGGATAGAGTGGACAGGCAGATACAAGGTGAAGTTGATCAGTGGGTCAAGCTCGGAGTTTAGTTCCTTTAAATCCTTGGCGGACTTGCACATCAAGCAGGAACCGGCTTGCTTGTTCTCCTATCTGGCAGCATCTTGATTACCCTACTCTTGCCCGTTGCTACTCACAGGGGCTGTAAGAACCTCGTCTCGTGCCAGAGAAATACAGCTTCTCCCTGTCTCGCGGTCGTTGGTCGTCGTGAGTTTTGCTCCGAAGCCTGATCCGATCGCTGAACCCAAGCTACTGCACGTACCGGCCAGGAGATGGCCGCGTTGAAGTTCGTGCGCTCGGTATGGAAGCCTGAAGCAAGCTCATTCAGGTGCTGACCATGGCAGGTATGGGATTCATTCCTGGCAACGTCTGGAGTGGAACCGAGGTAAGTTTCTGACTGGATATCCTGTATCACGAGCTCACTCTTTGTTCACAGGTTGATCAGCGGTGTAAGTGCACTACTGTGATCTGCTGAAGACGACGGTGGCTGATGATATCAACCCAGATGCGAATCACGGCAGCAGTGCCGGGCAAAGTCAACTTCGAGCTCCCTATTGAGAAGCAGCATACCAATAGGCTTGGCATATTACATGGGGCTACGTTAGCAGCGATGGTCGACACAAGCGGATCTCTCGCACTCGCATCGCGAGGACTGTATTCCACTGGCGTCTCAACCGATATCAATGTCACATATCTCAATTCAGGCGGGAAACTCGGCGATCTTATCAGGGGCGAGGTTGTTTGTGATAAATGTAAGGCTATTTTGTTCCCCGGTCGTTGTCTCACTGACACGTAGATAGTTGGCAAGACGTTGGCTTTCACCTCTGTGAAGTTCATCAACAAGGATAACGAGATTGTCGCACGTGGCAGTCATACCAAATATGTCTCTTTTGCCTGGAAGGACGAGAAGAATATCACCAGCGAACTGCAGCCCGAAGTACCGGAATCCAAGGTAGCCTAGACTTAGAACATAACTTTGATATGTCAAGGACTTTGTACAATCAACACATACTCGGAAAATGAATTCCCGAGGCCTCCGCAGTTCAAAATAGGCAGATGGCAAGGCCGCATGACGTAGATGGCAGCCACAGTGTGGTCTTCCTCTTCAGGCTAAGGAGGCACCGTAGCATGAAATCGGCCATGTCGGAAGTGGGTGATAACAAGATGCCGAAGCCGCTCTGTCTATCCAGTTGATAAGCTGGAGACCGTTACCAAGGAACCAGGAGAGCTCCGTAGTAGGAGATGGGTCATGCAAAATGAATGTTGACAGATGTACCGGAAGGCCGCCTCTGCATCAAGTTGGCAAGCTGGAAAATTCAGCTATTGACCTCTCCCATTGGCGATAGTCAGTGACCTCGGGGGTCAAGGTAGATAGACAGGCAGTGCTGTGAGTACAACACTGCCGCACAATAAATGGCACCAAAATCGAATTGCAAACACCAAAAGGCATGCAAAAACAGTCGGCCGCTAGCCCAAGTCAAACGCTTCACGAAGGTTTAATAGTTCTTGCGTGTCAATTGTAGATGGACCGTAGGTCTGCTTTGGTCCTCAGTCGCCCCCTCCGCGAAGGTGAGACGTTCTGGCCCTGGGCCCGCTGCAACTTAAGTCACCAACCGCAACCGCAGTTTGTGGTCGATTGTTGAAAGGATTCCGGGAACCTAATACTTGTACAATCGTTAGCTCCGCAACAGTTTTCACTTACCCACGCCCCTCCTGCTTCCTTTGCCAAGGCATTCATTACTCTTCGCATCCGCGCAACCTGACCAACGACCAATTCTTCCTACCACTCCGCACCACCACGATTGCCGGCCGCACCTGCAAGCATGGCGCCCACTGCTTCCTCCGTTCTCGGCAAGCGCAAGCAATCAGACCGCACTGTCGACATTGAGGTACGCATCATCTTTGAGAACCACTGGGCCACCGATGTCGTTGCCGTTCCCGCCGCTGCCACCTTCGAAAAGTTCTTCGACAATATCAAGGCCGCACTGCCCACTGCCCGACGACATTCGATTCTCGGCGAAGAGCTGACTGCTCCCCGCGCCTTCTTGCAAGAGACTACTGCCAAAGTCCCCGGCCTTCGCAAGACCAAGTACATGACTGTCCGCTGGTTCGATACCGTCGGCTACAACGGCTGGTACCAGCGCAACGTGGTTGAAGGCGACCAGAGCGTTCTCAAAGGCGAAATTCACCTCCGCACCAACACCGGTGCCATGCTCGAGCTGCAAGCTGAAGAAGATGAGGTGCTGAAGGGCACCGGCAACTGGACCAAGGCCTCGTACATTCGTCTGGGCAATAAGGGAGTCGTTGCGCCCAACAGGCACGTCTGGAAGGAAGCTGAGGCTGAAAAGAATTATTTTGTTGGAGAGATGGAGCTGCCAACGGTGTCCTCGACCGAGGAGTGGTTCCCAGAGCGGTGTGTTCCGATCGAGCTGACTAGGAAGAAGGCAGACTTGCCGGAGAGGGCGGTACAGGAGATCAACGGAGCCGAGAAGGCTGAGGGTGCAGCGCAGGATCAGGGTAGCCGAGATGACCAGGGAGACTTCATCATTGAGGTCGACCTAGACCAAGACTATGGGCTACTCACTAAAGAAGATGAGGACTTGATTGACTCCCTATTCGGCTGATGACTGTGCGACCTCTGCAGGTTGCCGTGTTGAACGTTACTACTTCTAGTTCACAGCTGAGCTGTGGTTTTATTGAACAGATGAGATGATGGGAAAGGTGGTGTAGGTGGTCTGAAGACAGCACAAGGTTGAAATGAGGTTGATCCAAAGAAGTGGCGGATCCACTTTGCCAAGATACCGCTCTTTGGGCAGCGTCCCCCCTAGCTGTATTATGAATGCTCCATCTACCATAGGCACATCACAAACTACATGACGGCACACTTCGGCGACTCGAGATACGGCTCGCCGAATCGATCAAGCGCAGCCGCTAGCTCATTGGCTCTCTGCTTCTCCTTGACCTCGGCCTTGAAGTTCTTCTCGAGAAACTTCATCAATTCCGCATCGACGTTGTCTGACACGTACGTATTAGTGGGTGCTTGCGTGGACATCACAAGATGACTTACCGCTGTTAGCTTGCATGACGCATTCCTCCCGACACAAGGGACAGTGGCCTTGTTCCTCCCGCTGCATGATGATCAAACAGCGTATGCAAAAGATATGGTTGCATGCTAGCCGCACCGGTTTGTAAGTAATGCTGAAGCAGATCGGACACAGGTAGTCGTTGATCTGGGGAATCACGCTCAACAGCTCATTGGCGATAGTGTAGCACGTCGCCTTCGCCAAGTCCTGTGAAACGGCTGAACCGTTTTTTAGGGAGTCAGGGACAGCTGCACGGGCATGTAGAGCGGTCCGCTTGTCGAATTTCTTCATGATCTTGGTGAGTGCAAGTCGGTTCATTTCCTGGAATCTCATCAGTCGCAAGAGGTCCACGTTGATCTTCAGAAAGCGATCCATGGCTGCATTGCCCTCTTTTGTTGTCAAGAGCCGCTTTACGCGCTGGTCGACCACCGATTTGGTGAAGTTTTTCAGCTGAGCTTGAGCGAGAGAGACATCTCGTGCGCCAGCATCGATTTCGTGGGACGAGCGAAATATTTCAGAGTCGGTGTAAAGTTCAAAGAGTTTGCGCCATGCCTCGACCTCTTGCTTCGACCGTTTCTTCTTCGAAAGCTTCAGGTTCTGCAGTTCAGTGGCCAGCAACGTAATCTGTCCGCTGATATCTCGTTGCTCCTTGGCCTGTAGATCTTCAAGAGTCTTCAACTCTCGCCGGAGGATCTGAAAGAATTCAGAATCTGATGTTAGAGGGATCTCAATCGTCTCTACATCTTCTGGCTCGGCATCGGGCTCATTTGCCGATGCTTCAGCGGTGTCCCCTGTTTCGGTGTCAGCGGCTGTGGCATCCTGTGCTTGCGGCAGGCTAGCATTCGATAGGTCTTGGTCCTTCTGCCGTTCGCAAACTGTGCGCCTCCTTTTAGGTGCTTCTTGGCTCGACTCTTCGCTGATACTTGGTCTCGAGTTTCGCGAGAAACGCCTGAGGTGACGGCGTGTCTCCGGACTTAGCCAAGCGTCCATTGGTGAGCCATCCCGCGGGTCGATAGCCACGGTCAGTTTTGGCGTAAACTTGACTTGCTCACTGCCATTGATGGTATATCGCAGCATTCGGTGGGCACTGGTGTCCCCTTCTGCGAGCTCGCCCTGGGTATTGACATGTTGCCACAGAGCATTGAGAGTCTCCTGATCGAGTCCAAGGCTCAAAAGCTCGTTCTGCACTCGTTTAATGCATTTTTTGAGCTTCTTGTAAGATATTGCGGAGTCGATCCACTCTCTAGGGAACTCCTCTCGCCGCAAGGCTGCTTGGAAATCTTGACCGAACTTCATAGTGCCGATCGCTCTGTTGTTCACGAGTTTGTCGCTAGCTTGTCAATTCAATACCGAGCATCACGACGTGGGAACCGCCCGCATTGTGTGACATTTGAGAGCAAGATGGCAAAAGGACGTGCTAAAACGCCATCACGGGAATCATGGGGTTTATGAAAAGTCTTTTGGAGACTGAAAGCGGCCTTCTAGAACATCGTTTCGCGGCGTACTGTACCGCGAATCGTAGGTGCCCATAGGCTGACGTGGGCGGCTGACTGGCCCTCGAGGCTGCCCTCTTGCCCGGTTTTCAAACTGTATTTCACGCTTGCCTGATACGGTAAAACCTGTAACTTAATCTGCCGTGTCGCCATTGAGTCACGGGCGTCTGGCCACGCGACCCGATGATGCAAATCTTTTGCATGAGTTCTTTTGCTTTTCCTTGACTAAAGGTGTGTGGCTTGACCGACTTTGCTCGTAATCGCAACGCATTGGCGACTGCGTGCAGGGGATGCATGGACCGCCACCGTTGTGCGCCAAAAGGTCTACGGCGTTATAGCCTCGACTATCTGGAGGGAACAACATGGGCCACTCGTACTCGACGGACAAGCCGACAGCAGAGGATCCGCCTGCCAAAGCCGACTACTATGATCTTCTTGGGGTCGAAAAAGCCGCGACCGATGACGAGCTGAAGAAGGCATACAGACGGAAAGCCCTCGAGCTACACCCCGACCGAAACTATGGCAATGTCGACGAGGCTACAAGACTGTTCGCCGAAGTCCAGACCGCCTACGAAGTGCTCTCCGACCCGCAAGAACGAGCCTGGTATGATTCGCACAGAGATATATTACTACGTGGCGACCAAGCCGGCGCAGATGGTGAAGAATTTTCCTACAACATTCGTATGACGACCGCAGTTGAGGTCCAGCAATTGATGCTCAAATTCAACGGTCGTTTGGAGTTCAGCAACGGCCTGAATGGCTTCTATGGCGGTCTCCATAGCTTTTTCAACCAGTTGGCGAAAGAGGAAGACATTGCTTGTCAATGGGAGAACGAAGACCCCATGGACTATCCCGATTTTGGCTACAAGGATGATCAATACGAGGGTATCGTGCGACCATTTTACTCTGCATGGACTGGATTCGCGACGAAGAAGAGCTTTGCATGGAAAGACCAATACCGGCTGTCAGAGGCACCTGACCGTCGGATACGACGCTTGATGGAGAAAGAGAATAAGAAGCTGCGCGATGAGGCGATTCAGGAGTACAACGACTCGGTCCGATCACTAGTCGCCTTTGTGCGCAAGAGAGACCCTCGCGTACAGAACAACCAGAAATCGGAGGCCGAGCGGCAGAAAGTCTTGCGAGACGCCGCTGCAGCACAAGCAGCGAGATCAAGAGCGCAACGAGATGCGCAACTACGACATGCATTGAGTGACTTCACGGCTGTTCCCGACTGGGCACAGTCTCGAGATAAAGACGAGTATGAAGGCAGCTTCTCCAGCGAGTCTGAAGTTGAAGAACACGAATACGAGTGCGTTGTCTGTGACAAAATCTTTAAAAGCGAAGCTCAATTCCAGGCTCACGAGAAAAGCAAGAAACACACCAAGCTACTAAAAGAATTAAGGAGGGATATGAAAATTCAAGATCTCGAGCTACAGACCGACAAGCAACTTGAGAGCGAGGCGCCTGATGGCGCGGACAGCGATCATCACCACGAAGATGTTGTTTCCGGCAGCCCAAAGTCTGGTCTTAACGAGGGAGCACAAACGGTCGAACCAGACCGGAGAGAACATGTGAAGGCAGAACGTAATGGGAACTCGCCTCCGCCTTCTACAGCAGAAGAGGATGATTCATCAGATGACGATGACGATTATGTTTCACGAGAGACAATAGCAGAGCGGCTAGCAGGAGGGGAGCCAGAGAGTCTGACTGCGAAGCTCGCCGATGCAAGTCTTGAAGGCACTCCCGCAACGACAGATACAGAGGGTACACCCGGTCCCAAAATGGGAAAGGCGAAGCAGAAGCGGGCAAAGAAAGCGGCTCAACAGGCCGCCGGTTCCGCACAAGCTGCAGCATCCGAATTCCGCTGCCAAAGATGCGGGAACGATTTTCCTACAAAGAATCAACTGTTCAAGCATTTGAAGGACAATCCAGGTCATGCAGCACCACTGCCACAGGCGAAGGGCTCGAAGGGAGGTAAAGGCAAGAAGCGATAGGCATGACTCCAGACGACAGGACGATTTACGAGATTATGAATGTGCTGCTCGTATTGCATAGCGTTGGCATCGGAACCATGATTAGGCCAGGTAAAATATAGAAGCATAGAATCTTGTTGCGAACAAGCGAAGAACAGTTTCACCACTTCCAAATAAGCATGAACGGTTGCTGGCTGCCTTGTTGCCCTGTTTGTGGTGTGCGGGGAAACTTACCGCCGATATGCATTTAGCTTCCTACACAAACTGCACCTTACACATCTCAAATTGATTCAAATCCATCTTCTTTCCTCTGGTTGACGCATGCTATAGCAAGGGAACGGCCAGTGACGAACATGCTGATACTGATGCCGAAGTCTCACCACAGGCAGATCATGTATTGAGTGACTGGAGGGTCGGCCATTAGAAGACAGATCTACTCAGGCTTACGCAGTGACCAAATGCGCTCGGTCGAGATTCACATTTACCGCTCCTGCGAGCATGGCCGACACACGATACGCCGATCCAGACCTGCAACTGGACGTTGATGTCATGAGCTTTGAATATCTGCTGTATCAGGCGACCAAAGCTCAGTTTCGTTCTCTGAAGCCGTCAGGGACGAATGGATCCAGTGGGACCATACTACGTGACGACACGTTGATCGAGCCAGAGGAGACGGCGCAGCGTCTCCTTGAGATATTTCAAGGTAAATTTTCCCCATCATTGGACGCGTGTCTCTACTCAGAGCGATTGACGTGATGATTGATGTGTCCAGGTTCGTTACAGCAACTACAGTCAATGCATTCGGGCTACGAGCATGGGCCTGGAACACGGTTCAACATAATTCTCCTTGAAACGCTTGTTCTGTTGAGAGCAATTGGTCATGAGCTACCCGACGCAGCAGTCAAAAGTCAGGATGAGTCTATCAAAAAGCTGAAGCTGAATGCTCTCGAGGAGGCCAAAGACTACTTGCGTTACCGTATGTTCACCACCAACTACGACATGAAGGATTACAAAGTACTCTGCGGCGGCACATTCCGTGACGAGCACACCTGGCAGTCTGTGAAGACGATTGAGGGCTTTCTGTTCTATGGCTGGGTCCGAGACGAAGCACCACAAATGCTGTCATTGCGCGCGAGGACATTTCCTGTCTTCAGCGTGCTCAACAGATTCATGATCTTATCTGCGCAGCTCGTTCGCGCACTGGACGAGAAGCACGTCAGCGAACACTGGATGCGGCCGGCTTGTGAGCTGATGGTTCATGCTGCCCTAGAGGCAGTCCAAAATTCAAGCCTGCCCTCTGAAGTCGCGCCTACCGAAACTATCGGGGAAGAGTCCCACGGCCCAGTACAGCCCGGGGTTCTGGACTGCTTCGCATTCCGACATCTTCCAGACCATGTTTTCGATGCAGATTCAATCCAGTACAGGACCAGCCCACTCTCTGAGCCTGCAAGCTCCAATCCCGACGTCTCTGTGCCATTCGATGCGGCCAACAAGAGTGAACAACGCGCGTTGAATGAGATGTTCGAAGATCAAACCGAGGAGTGGGACAGATGGCGCCACGAATACCTGTCCGAATTCATGCTTCCGCCACTCGGGTCTTTACGAAAAGACGATCCCAATGGTGCTTCCGTGCTGGCAGCCAGCTACCAAACGCGCCTGCCGCGGCTGAGACAGAAGTATCCGTGGGCAAAGACCAAGGCTAGCATAGTTGAGTGCCTCGAGGCCTTGTGGAGCTCCAACGGAGTCGAGATAAGCGGAAAGCCTGTGCTCGTGCAAATCGAAGAAGGCGGTTTGGAAGGGCTGCACGACGAACAGTTTCAGAGATTTCTGGAGAAGGTGGGCTTGAAGAGGAGCGCCGGGGTTGTGGTGGGATAAAGAAGGAAACGCAGCCTCGAGCAGTGCTGAAGCCTAAGACGCCAATAAGCTCGATGGGACGGATGTTGACCTGCGAACATGACTCTCGGCTTGCATTCACCAGCAATGCTTCGATTAGATTGCTTTTTTTTTTTTGCCGACGGGACCTGCATATGTATCTTCAAGAGCTGGCACAACAGACCTTTTCAATCATCCGGATACTCCTCCCTAACATTACTCACGAACCTCCCCGCCTCGGCGTCGTAGCGCCGGAACCATAGCCCAATCTCCATGGGAAAGCGGTCATACACGAGGCCCAACTCCGCCAGCTCCTCCTTGGTCAGCAGCATGACATTCTCCTCCGCCACATACCTCGTACTTTCGTCTTCGGCCCTGATTTAAAACGCGTTAGCACGAGACAGGTCCCTGTGAAAAGGCACCAGAACGGAACAACGAATCCAGAGTTTACCCAACAACACTTACAGGACATTGTAGAACGGCTGAGCCCTCCCCCTCGCCAGGCGATCCACGCTGTTCTGCACGATCCACTGCTCGTCCATGCGGCACCAGCCGTCCCAGCCATAGACGACGGCGAGGTAGCTGCGTATGCGGTGGCGAAACACCTGGCCGACGGCGTACTTGACGGGACTGTTCTCGGGGGCATCACGCCGCTTGGGCGTCTTGGGTGTGGCGTCGCGGGCGTGCAGGCGCTCGACTAGCGTGGCATAGGCTTGGGCGTTGGGGATACTGGAGGCGGCGGGCAGAACGTGGTGCATGAAAAGCCGGACGTCGTGGTCGAAGTGGAAGGCGAAGTGTTGCGCTACGACGGAGAGGTGGTGCTGGATCTGGGCGGGGTGTGGAGCGGGCGGGATCAGGATTAGGGCGAGGAGGGCGCCGAAGGCGGCGGCGTTGATGTCGATGGGGAAGAGAGGGGGGCCGGCGTAGTGGGAGGGCGCGGCGAGGATGTTGTGTGCGGCGCGGATGGTGAGGTCGCGAGGCGAGGCGGGCGAGAGGTAGGAGTTTATTTGGTTTGGGGTCGAGGTTGGGGCTATGAAGCGGAGTTGGCTCGTGAGGTGTGAGGCTGGGATCGGGTCGGAGGTATTGAATGGGTCCATGTACAGATGGGTGTGCTCGGAGAAGGGTTCGGTGGTGGAAGGAAGGGGTTGTCCATCAAAGTCGGTCGTGGCGCCGGAGGGGAGAGTGACAAGGGCGTGTACGTGGAAGGGATAAGAGATAGGTTGCGCTTCGAGGCTAAATTGCCGCACCACATAGCAATAGATGATGGCAGAGATGAGAGGAACCGAGTTGCGATTGCTGCTGAACAGGGCGACGCCCAGGAACATGTGGTCGAGCGAGTGGTAATTGCGGCTGTCGGAGATGCCAGTCCAGTTGTGTTCTAATAGATGAGCAGCAATCGTGATGGCCTTTTGGCGAGGCGTGAAGCTGTCAATTGCCGGATTGGCATCGCGAATGGAGGCAGCATACGAATCAAGCATGGCGAAGATATCATCGATGTCGCCCTCTCGGCGCTCGCCGAGCACAAACATGTCCAGAGCTGCGAAAGAACGTTCGGTGGCGTTCGGTGTTTCTGGCCGGTGCTTCAGATACGCCCACTCCTCGCAAGCCATGTATCGGTGGAGATGTCCCAGAGCAGCGTGACTCCAATACCGCTGCGCCAAGTGCATGCCGGTGTTGGCTGAATTGTAGAACGCACTACTAAGCACATCTTTTGCATCGTATCCAGCATTCAGAATGTCGGCGACGCGGTCCAGACGATTAGTTTCCCGAGCGATCAGATCCGATAATGCTCTGTCTGTGCGTTGGGAGGAAGCCCATCGATCCGCGAAGAGCTGCTTCCAGCCCTTGAACGAAGGGTCTTTCCGCTTGTTCTCAAGATCATGGTGCTTATCCCACCACGTGAAAAAGGTTAGGCAAGCATGCTCCCACAATCCAGGATCCGCGCCAACTGCATTTAATCGCCGGCAAGTGCTCTGAACCGAGGCGAGGCTCAGTGGGCCAATATGGTCCAACACAGCCCGGAGCAGTTCATCGGGAAGTCCGAGAAGCTTTGACTCAAGCGAAGCTGCCATGTTCGGTCAACATCCATTCTACGAGGTTACAAGAGAGAAAACGAAGTCTGATGATCAGATTACTCCGATATCGACGGAGGCGAACACAGCGAATGGAGAACGTCATAGAATTGACGAGGCTGAAGCTTCCGCACGCAAGGCTGAATTCTGTCGTTTCTAACACCAATGTTCTGACTGCAACAGTATCACCTCATCAGGTCTTGGATGTCGCCTTTCTCTGCATGCAGCTGCACCAGATGCGAGATAAACGGACCCCAGTCTTCTCGAGCCAGTTGCATGTCCGCCGCCTCGGCGCTCTGATCCTCTGTATCTGTTCGCCGAACTAGAGACAATACCGAGAATTCCATCTCATCCGCGATCGCGGAGGCCATCTGACTCTGGATATCACTGGCAGCAGCGAACAGCCAGCTCCCCTCAGCCGTTGTACCTGCAATCTTGCGCGGCAGCGGTTCCATCCCGTCCATTTTCCAGGCTGAAGCGAGGACTGGAGCGTAAGCAATAAAGTGAAAGCCGTTCACTTGGTCGTCGTGCTCCATGGTGATTTTTCTGCGCTTGCGGCGCTTCCCATTTGTCGTAGCTGTTTCCTCCACCCTCTTCTTGCGCTCGTACTTGAGCACGTCATCTTTGAGAGACATGTCAACCGTCAGCTTGTCTATGGCTCTGCCTCCAGGTCAGTTATTAAGGTCGGTAGCGATTAGGATGATACTTACGTTGCAAACGAGTTATGCTTCTCACGCACATGCTCGAAGGAATCGAGGGCCAGTCCACGATCTTTTGGAGACATATTTTTTGTTTGGTTGCGGAAAGCATTGAGTTCAGGCCCAAGATTGATGCTCGGATGATTGTTGATGATGTTCATGATTGCCACAGAGGCACATGAGTAGGACGAAATCTTCATGAAACATTAGTTGGAGCACAAAGGCGAGTCTGGCAGAACGAACCTGGTTGGCAAACCACAGATCTGAAGGTGCCGTGGTAAGCTGGTGCTTGTTTTCTTCTTCTGGTGCCGTCCATCGCGAGAGGAGAACAAGGCCAAAGATGTTGTCTGGCGGCATATCAAATAAACTGTCCAGCTCGAAAACCTCTTGTATCCGCACGCTCGGAACCCCCCATTCTCTGAGTAGGGTGGAGAAGATGGCTGGGTCGTTCTCTAGTTCAGCCCATCCTGTCCAATTTTCAAAAGTCTCGCCATTCATGGGCTCGCTTGGAAGCGGGTCATCTGCTGTGGCCGCTGCATCAGCCCAGCTTGTAGGCGGCGTGCTTGAAGATTGCTGAGAAGCCGTTAAGCACGGCGGCATATTGCGCACCGTTTATTTAATTAACCAGGTCAAGTGTGCAAAGGTGTAGAACGTATTGGAGCGCAGGAGCGCAGGAGGGTAAGAAAACGATGCCCACGTGACAAGTGACAAGTGAATATCTCTGTGTTTGTCCCAAAGATGTTGGAGCACAAATCAAAGCTGAGTCTGATACCCAGTTGACAGGCTGATGAGTGCTTCTCAGCCTTGTAGCAAACAATTCTATGGTGTACAGACCAAGGTACCACTCTAGAATGCTGCTCACTATTTGGGGAGGCTACTGTGGCTGGGCTTTGGGAGAGCGCGAAGTACAATGACAGGTCACATGAGCTCAGTATGCTCCAGAGAAAGTTGAGCAAAGTGCAGCAGTGCATTCTTATTGCTAGACTCAATGGCACTTGTACATGCTTAAGATGGAGGGATTCGTCGAGTTCGTTGAGTCGAAGTTCCAGCCTCGCATATACACCTTGGCAGTGACGTGACGCCGCTCTTCGCCAAGACTCTGGTAACGCGTGAAGCCGGCGCGCTCGAAGTTCACGCTACGAAAAGTTCGCAGCTGCGACAACAATCCCTACAACGCCTTCCCAACGTCTTTTCCGTACGACCACACGCTTCAGCGACAAGCTTGCGATCGCGGACCCGTGTTCAAACATCAACCTACCAGATAAAGCCGAGACGCCGGGCTCAGAGACTTGTGGCCGCAAGTACACCACGGCGTTCGCCCAACCCGGCGGGCATATGTCGCAATGAACGAAACACCCCGACTGCGGTCGGCCTTTCCAAACACGCCCCGAACTGGAGCTCGCTCTAGAACTGCGACGAGCAGTAATCGAACGAGCTATGGATCTACGCAATCTTCTTCGCCTTTCGATCGAACCTCACCAGCCGCAAAGCCGATCAGAGTACTTGCACAGAGCGAGAAGAAAAAGGATGATCGCCTGATACCTTTCGATGTTCTCGATGCGCCGACTCAGCGTTTCTACGTAGTAGCATTCTACGTTTTGCTGGGAGCGTGGCGCCTCTACAATGCATACTACGTCTCGGGAGATCTCGACTCAACATGGTACTTCATGCAGTGGTGTGGTACGGATGCCGCCTTTCTAATTGTGCTGAGCTGGCTGCAGATTCCGTGGCTGGAGTTTTCCTTCACAACAACCGTTGTGTTGTTCGTTCTTCATGTCATCGCGAATGCATTCCTGATGTATCACATTCCCATACCATTGTTCTGGTGGGTTAGCGGCCTGGCGAAGCTGTTTTGGGATCGTGAACTCTCAATCTCGGGACAAGGTGTCAAACCTGCTGACATCCTACACAACTCGTCAATCATACTCGGCAAACAAATCATCCATATCCTGCCTGAGGGATCTGCGATCCTCAACCCTCAGAAGCAATCCTTCTGCATTGATGCTGAGACTCCATTTGTTGACCTTCCCATCCAAATCAATCAGACTGCTCCGATTCTGATCGAGCTCACCCGGTACGACATCGGTGGCGAGGAAGAAGAAAAGTTAGAAATCAAAGCAAAACAGGCTCGGGCTCTAAAGAAGCACGCCGACAAGGGCTACCCGAAATCAGAGACCAACACTCCACGGATGCTACGCCATCGTGTCTCCAAGACAGGACTATACCGATTGGAGAAGGTTATCGACGAGTCTAATCTGGAAGTCCGCCGCCGGAGCTACGATGTGGCGGTAGTCGACTGTCCGAGCGCATTTGTGACCACCAGCGCCGAACACGGTTGCACCGGAGACCTCAGCAAGACTTCCATTGGTGTCAATGGAGTCCCACCTTTCAAGGTAAAGTATAGCAAAAGAATCAATCAGCAGCAATTCAGCTCCATCGTACAGAGTATACAGGCGCCAAATGCGGATGATTATTTGGCCCCGGATGGTACCAGTAATGTCGTTCTCGACCCTTCCCGTCCCCAGCTTGGTTGGACACAGTCGACGAGCGTTTCATTTGATATCAATGAAGCCTTGAACAAGAATGGTAGCTGGACTTATATCGTCGAAGATGTCGAGGATGGTCTGGGCAATAAAATCGACTATGACTTGACCAACGACAAGGAGATGAGCCGAGCACATCGGTCAAGTAGTCTTACTGTTCATAATCGACCAGTCGTCGACTTGGTCGGCTGCAGCAGCGAGCGTCCCCTTAAAGTCGCTAAGGAGGATACCGTTGCTTTACCTGTTCGTATTCGCCCAGTTGGTCAGATTGCGCCTTCAGACTGGCCTATGAAGCTCAAATACAGCTTCATGGCTGATGCTGAAGGCCAAGTCCCGACAATCGAGGACGTGTCGTTCGCCTTGGTGAATTCCAAGGAGTCGAGCCTTCCACGGATCAACAAAGCAGGCAAGTACATGGTTGATTCGATCGAGACGCAATACTGCCGAGGGGAAGTTGTGGAGCCATCGTCCTGTTCACTCTTTAATCCTCCCCGACCGATGATGTCGATTGACTCCGAGGACATCTTCGACAAATGTGCTGGCAACCCCATTGGCATGACCGTGAACCTTGACTTCACGGGCAGTCCACCGTTCAAAGTCCGCTACAGCGTCGAGCACAACGGCAAGGCCAGCCCTAAAGTCCAGGAATTCAACAGCATGCGAGGACAGCTTGAATTCAGAGAAAAGTCTGCCGGGTCTTACGTCTACCGATTCCTCGGCATTTCTGACGAGGTCTACAACGACGTCTCTCTAAAGGAGAAAGACATGACTCTTCGTCAGGACATTCGGCCTCCAGCAACAGCCAATTTTGCTGATGGCAAAAAGCTTCTGGAAGCTTGCTTTGGCCAGTCGGTACAATTGCCAGTCAGGTTTGCTGGCGAAGGTCCCTGGGATCTTGACTACGAAATTGTGCACAATGGTAAACGCAAAAAACACAACAAGCACTCAGGAGAAGAGTTCAACCTGGTGGAGCTCGCCGAACAATCTGACGGAGGCGATTATACCATAATCTTGACAGGCGTTCAGGATCGACTGAAGTGCAAGACTTCTCTGCAGGAAGAGAGGACCGTGCGTATTCGCCCTGAGCAGCCGCAGGCGGCTTTTGGCGACATTGATGGCAAGCGAATTATCCGTGCTTTGGATGGTAAAGCTGTCAAGATACCACTACGGCTCAAGGGCTTTGCGCCATGGTCGGTTCAAATAAAGAATCTGGAAGATGGTTCTCGCGCCGTGGAGCAAACTTTCAATCAACCCAACGGGGTCTACTCCGTCGACCGTCCGGGAACATACGAGATTGTGTCTGTTCGCGACATGTGCCCAGGCTTTGTCAACCCCAGAGCCAATACCTTCACAGTCACAGCCGTTCCTCGACCTGTTCTGAAGATTCAGGATGACGAGGCTCATGACGAACGATCCAATACCTACCGAAAGCCTGCTGTCTGTCAAGGTGACGACTCGAGTCTCGGTCTGGGTCTTGCAGGCAATCCTCCGTATCGCTTGAAGTACTCACAGAAGTTTGATCCAGTCAAAGGCGCTGCAGCTATCAGCAATAAGCCCCTGTCGGTCGCGGGCAACTCTGCATCCATCAATCTGGAAACGGGCAAAGCTGGTGAGTACACCTATGTTTTCAACGAGCTCAGTGACGACCGCTACGGACACGACAAACGCCATTTCCACGAAATCGCGGTCAAACAGAAGGTGCACTCGCTCCCAACGGCCAAATTCTCGAGTCCTGGAAGAACATATGGCTACTGTAAAGATGATCCAAGTTTCAGTGGCAGTCCAGAGTCGGAGACCATCCCGCTCACATTCAGTGGTACTCCACCATTCTCGGTCGAGCTCGGAATTGGCCATTATGGTGTGGCTTCAAAACCTGAGATTGTGAGACTCCGGGATATCCCAACAACCTCCTACAACTGGGCAGTCTCGCGCTCTAGTCTCGAAGTCGGCACGCACAGTCTGTTAATTCGGTCGATTAAGGATGCCAACGGTTGCCAGAACTTCTACGAGTCGGACACCTCTGCTGTTAAGATTGCGGTGTCGTCACCACCTACCATCATTCCACTTGAGTCGGCGGCCGATTACTGTGTAGGGGAGCACGTTTCGTTCTCCCTTTCTGGTCAAGCACCCTTTGAGGTATTCTATAACTTCCAAAATCGGGAGCGCAAGGCCAAGGTCACCGGCAGTGAATTCCGACGCATCGCTGAAAGTCCTGGGGAATTCACCGTCACTGGTATCAGCGATAGCGCCATGGGGAGCGGCAAGTGCCGGGCTAGAAAAGACATCACGAAGTTCATCCACCCCTACCCAAGCGTGAAAATTTCCCATGGACGGACACTGGTGAGCGATATTCACGAGGGCGGCGAAGTCGAAATCGAGTTTGAATTTACCGGAACGCCACCTTTCGAATTCACCTACACACGCTCGGAAAATACCAAAAAAGGACAGCGACCAAGGGTGCTCGAGACGCGACATGACAGCAGCTCGGACTTCAGTAAACGGGTCCGCGCGAGTGACGAGGGTACGTACGAGGTGGTGGCGATCAAAGACCGGTATTGCGCGTATGCCAGAGATAATCAAGCATACAGTGGAAAAGGACAGAAAATGTTGCAATATTAGCGGCCTGTGGCACCATTGCCCAGATTTGGCATTCAGCGTTGTACCACTGGCCTTTGTCGTTAGCAAGGAGTTTTACGGATGGACATGGTGGAATGCCTGTAGGGCTTCGATTGGCCTCCCTTGAGATAGCTCAATTGACCTCTTTCTATTTGTCGAGTCACTCGCGAACGGACCTGGTGTCGCCGTCGTGCTAATGAGGCAGGTAGCCGTGGCAGAAGGCAGCGGGTGAGTCCGGCAAGACCTGTCTCTGAATGACTTTGCGGAGTCCCAAATTACCTGCTGTCTGCCCAAGTCAGTAAACAGTAGACAGGTGAAGGCTTGGGACCTCGTATTGAGAAGCTTTGTGGCGGTCTTGTTCCCGACATGAAGCTTCCAGCTTGGCTGAATCGGCAATCGTCGTCGATGATTGTCATCAGACTCGGCATTCTGAGCTTAGGCACGCTGCTGAGATGCGCATGAAGCTGTTGTACAACTAGGACTCGGAAAGCCACTGTGTCCCAGACCCGAACATGACCTGAACAAAAGTTCTCGGTATTACTGGAGCTAGATCAGAGATCCCCATCCGAAGTGCATGCTGTCGTGGTGGCATGACGCTTGGTGCAGCACACACGACCAGTTCATACCTATGCTGCTACCGTGGCGGTGGTCATCCCCTCGCTCAGCATGAAAAAGGATCGGTCTCGACGACCACAACACCCCACTAGCGATACTGTTCCACGGCAGGATTGTGGCACCTTCGGCGGAGGTGATCTCTCCTTCCCCGGCTTATGCCCTTTATGCACAGAGCACGTTGAATGTTGCTGGTTCACGGCTGCCGGCGCCGAAGACCGATGGATGGCATCGCGCGGGAAATCGACCCACGAGTGCACGCACTTTGCCCGGAAGGACTCTGACTGCGCATCATCTCGCGCTGGACCCCTTGTCCTCTGCACGCCGATTGGGATACCAAGATCTCAGCCAAGGCACTCCCAAGACAACTTGTCCCAAGGAAGAAGGATGGCGAAGCATGCTTCGTGTCGATCAAGTCTTGCTACCCCGACCGGTTCCTCTTGGCATCTCCGCGCATTCTCCGCCATCGACTAACCCTCGCTTCGACTCCAACATTTGCGCGGACCACTGCCGCTGCTTCTCCGGGCTTCCTTCAACGGCACGTTTGATGACCACGTTTCGGTCCCTGAGGTCTCGTCCCGAGGGACGCACTACCGTGTAACACCGGTATGGAGAAAAAGTGGGCAATCAAACCCGCCCCGACCAAGGGCCACCACCTCGGGCGCTCCAACCGTGGCGCGGCCATATAAATCCAGACGCGCTTGATGGCCGGCCCAGATCTCACCTGTTGGGTGTCCGCGCTGAGAATTGTCTTGGAGCCGACATCTGAATATCCTACTTCCAAGCAACATGGCAGATCGAAAGTCCATGGATGAGGTAACCCTCGAAAAGGAGAAAGCCCCCTGGGCTGAAGTCGAGCATCTCGAATCTCGCATGCGTGCTGGGCTGAGCCGTGAGGATGCTGAATTCCTGCACGAGTGGGATGAGGATCCCAAGAGACAGGCCCACGTCTTCCACAAAGTCGACTGGAGGCTCTGTCCCATGCTGGCTGTCCTCTACTTGATCAGCCATCTCGACCGGTACAAACCCTCACATCGTTGTTTGTGTGGCCGTAAGCTGACTCTTCTAGCGCGAACATCGGCAATGCGAAGATCGAAGGCCTTGAAGCCTCCCTCGGTATGACGGGCACCGACTACAACGTGGCACTGGCCATTTTCTTCGTCCCATACGTCTTGTGCGAAGTTCCATCAAATATGCTCCTGGCGAAATTCGAACGGCCGTCAGTCTACATCGGCATCCTGATCTTCTGCTGGGGCACAGTGATGACGCTCTCTGGAGTGGTTCAGAACTTCGGCGGCTTGGTAGCCACGCGGTTCTTCTTGGGTCTCTTTGAGTATGTGACGCCTCCAACCGGCTTCTGCGCAATTCCTGACTCTCACTCCCAGAGCCGGCTTCTTTCCAGGTGCCATCTACCTGGTTGGCCAATGGTACCCTCCAAACCGCACACAATTCCGCATGTCGCTTTTCTATTGCGCATCTGCTTGCTCCGGTGCCTTCTCTGGCCTCCTAGCCGCGGGCATCGCACGCATGGATGGCCTCGGTGGATATGAAGGCATGGCCCCTTACCACTACTAGATACCCACGTATCCTAACGTCTTTCAGGCTGGCGCTGGATCTTCATCATCGAAGGCCTCGCCACAGTTGTGATGGCCGTCATCTGTTACTTCTTCCTCCCAGACTCTCCAGGCCTGGCGGCCGGGAGATGGCTGACCGAAGACGAAGCCCGGTTCCTGCAACTCACCCACATCTTCACACGCGGCATGCAGAAGAAGCCCGCCGTCGACGAGACCACCGGAAAGACCAAGTTCCAGTGGGCCGCACTCTGGCAGGTACTTACTGACTGGCAGCTGTACCTTCAGGCGCTGGTTTTCATGAGCAATGGGTAAGTTTCGAACAAGCATGAGTCGGCATTGTTGTACGGAGGGGACCAAGGACTAGTTCCAGCAGTCCTGCAACTGCATGATGCCGACCAACGCGAGTCCCCAACCCTTTTCTCGGTGTGCAATGCCTGGATGGTCATACTGACTTGTGCTATAGTAAGCAGTCCACGACAATCGGCAGCATCATTTCATGTCCCAGGTCCACACTCTTTCGAGCCCGACGTACTCCCCCTTCGTTTCCTCCTTCCGGTCGCTGACTCACCTCAATAGCTGTCCCCAACTACGGTCTCAAATTCACCATGCCTCAAATCATCCGCAACATGGGGTTCGTATACCACACCTCCCTCCCCCAAATCGTCAATGGCCTATGGCGCTAACACCCAGATACAGCTACACCTCGACGCGCGCCCAACTCCTCACCGCACCGCCCTACTTCTGCGGCGCCATCTCCGCCCTCGTCTCCTCCCTACTAGCCGACCGCTTCACCTGGCGCATGCCCTTCATCGTGAGCGCACAATGCCTGCTCGTCATCGCCTTCAGCGTCCTCTTCGCCAAAGCCGAGAACATCGCCGACAACGTCCCGCTATGCTACTTCATGGTCTTCGTGGCTTGCACGGGCATCTACCCTATCGTATGTTCCCTTCCCCCCCCCCCCTTTTCCCATCCTCCACCCTCCACCAAAACCCTCCCCTGGGAAGTCCCCAACCCTGACTCACCACACCCTATTTCGCTCGCCTGCTGACCGCACCCGTCAGCTCCCCGGCTGCAACGCCTGGACGATCAACAACCTCGCCGGCCCCGCCAAGCGCGCCATGGGCATCGCCTTCATGATCTGCGTCGGCAACACCGGCGGCATCGTCGGCTCCTTCATCTACCTGCAGCGTGAATCCCCCAAATACCCCACCGGCTTCGGCACCTCCTTCGCCTTTGCGAGCGCCGGCATCATCAGTGCGCTGACGCTCGAGTTTGCATTCTGGCGCATCAATAAAAAGAATGAGCAGTTCACCGAAGAGGAGATCAGGCGGAAGTATACCGAGGCGCAGCTGGAGAAGATGGGGGATCGGAGTCCGTTGTTTAAGTATTCTTTGTAGTTTGTTGTGGAGGGGAAGTGCTCGCACGGGGGCCCTGGTGGGAAAGGGGCAGGAGATGTAGAGCCGGGGTGAGAAAGGGGAGAGGAAGGGGGAAGGGAAAGAGGGCCGCAAGAACTGCTAGAGGGGTGTGGTCAGTGGATGGTAGTCGGAGACTGGGATGAGATGATAGTGCCTTACGAAGTCATGTCCGCTGTTGCGGGAGTCGTTATGTCAACGACATGGTGCTTGTCACGTGGCAAGGATGAGCGAAGATACATGTAGGTCCAATCAAACGTGGCACTGTGATGACTGAATACGATTGCGCATCGCACATGCCTGCTATGCAACTTTGATCGCACGATAGAAGGACCGATAAGAATAGTCGATGGAAGATGAGGAGCCGGAGGGAGAAATCGTTTGCGTTGGGCTGCTGATCTGATCTATCTAGTCTAGCACTGTCCATCTAGCCATCTCGCCTACCTCCAACGAAGCGGTCGCTCTTCTTGCAATTGCGGCTAGGGTGAGACAAATGTGACTATTGGCTCCCTCCTATGGTGTTTTCTTATTTTCTTGATGTTAGGATGTATTTTGACGTGGTAGACGGATGAACTGCAGCGTTTGGCCACAGGATCAGACTTCCACACAGGTCGGACATCTCGAGATTGTGGGTGGGTATTCATTAGCCGCTGAGCGGCCATTTTGACACTTGAGCGAATATCAGTGCCGTGATGGAAGCGCCATCCTGTCAGTCATCTCTGGGGAAGCGAATAAAGATCCTGGCCGATTCGTTGCGGCCGGTAGACGCTGAGTTATCTTGAACGGCGAGTGTTTGTGTTATCGAGATTCGCGAGATTCGGGAAAGGTGAAGGATAGAGGTTAGTATGATTGGTGGAGAGGGGATGTCGAGATGGGTATGAATGGCCGACACGTTGGGCCGGGGTGGGAAAGTATCGATGGATGGAGAGATTCGATGGAGGGCGATGCAAATTACCAGTATTGAGTATTGCTTCCTCTGTAGCGTAGTCTGGCCCGCTGGGGGCATATGATGAAGGTCATAGACCACTGACCAGGAAGGCCGGGCCAAAAATGAAAAGCAGGGACAATGGTATCTTGCAAGACCAGGGAAATCGTGAAGCACCCAGAATGACCCGCGATCCGGGGGCTATCATCAGTAACACCCATATCTTTCACGCCAGTTTTGCCTGGTTCCGAGAATGCCCCAGAGTCTTGAAAAGCGCCGCCCAGGATGCGACAACAAATGCCGCCCAGAAACGAAAGCCATCTGTACCAAAGTGTTGTACAGTCGTCCGGAGGCAAGTCATGATATCCATGATAGAACTCCAAGCTCGTGCTCATCGCATATCATGGTCAGTCATCACCTCGAAAAAATCAGAACGCCGGAAGGGGAAGAACAGAAAGCACACCACGACTCAATGACGCCACTCCGGTCTTGTGCTATGAGACTGGTGCCGCATTCTGTGGGATCTGTTGCTGTCCACCTCGACCTCCACGGGGAGCGCCACGCCCGCGGTAACCACCTCGTCCTTGGTTATAGTTGCCGCGCTGACCATAGCCTTGATTGTATCCGTTGAAATTGCGCCGACCTTGCTGTGTCCCGTTCTGACCGTTGAGCTGCGACGGTCTAGGAGGAGGCGCGGCGTGGATAGGACGAGGAATGTTCTCAGGGTTCTCATAAACATAGAGAGACTTGTCAATGGACGGAGGAATGGGCTGGATCTCCGTGCCCAGCTCTTGCTCGATCTTGTAAAGATTGAGCCTGTCTTCCCATGTGATCAGGTTAATAGCCAGGCCCAGGTGACCAAACCGACCAGAACGACCGATGCGATGAAGATAAGTCTCGGCATTCTTGGGGAAGTCGAAATTGATGACTACATTCACCGCTTGAATGTCGATACCGCGAGTCAGAAGATCGGAGCAGACAAGGTTGCGCGAGACGCCAGCGCGGAAGTCGTGGAAGACTTTGTTGCGGTGGTGCTGCATCATGCGTGCATGCGAATAGAAGCAAGAGTAGCCAAGTTCTGTGATCTTCTTGGCCAGCAGCTCGACACGGTTTGTCGAATTGCAGAAGATAATAGACTGATTGATTTGCAGCTTGGAGAAGAGAGTGTTCAGACAGTGGACCTTTTGCTTTTCTTCCACGAAAGCATAGTATTGAGTGATACCACGCAGAGTCAGTTCGTCCATGAGATTAATTTCGTAGGGATTACGCATATGTTTGTCCTTGAAGTCCTTGACGATGATAGGGAATGTTGCGGAGAAAAGCATGACTTGCCGATCCTTGGGGTGGAAGTTGAGGAGCTGTTCGATAACGACGGTGAACTCGGGGGACAGAAGCTTGTCAGCCTCGTCCATGACAAAGATGGAGCATTCCGATAGGTCGGCCACGCCTTTGCTGCTTAGGTCCAAGATACGTCCAGGCGTACCGACAATGATATGCACCGCATCGCCGAGACGGATAATGTCGTCTTTGAGGCCGGTACCACCAGTAGTAACCATGACATTGATGCCTAGATGCTTGCCGAGGGTCTTGCATACCTGCGATGTCTGCAAAGCCAGCTCACGGGTAGGCACCAGAATGAGAGCTTGCGTCTTGGGATTCTTGGGGTTGATTCGTTCGAGGGTGGGGATAACAAAGGCGGCGGTCTTGCCTGTACCGTTTTTTGCTCGGGCCAAAACATCGCGACCCGTGAGAGCTACCGGGATCGTTTCTTCTTGAATTGGTGAGGGTTTCTCGAAACCGGCCTCAAAGATACCCATCATGAGTTCTCGCTTGATGTAGAACTCTTCAAAGTCCAAGCCCTTGGTGGCGGTGACATCTTCAGTCTGTTCTCGCCCATCTTTCACCGGAGCTTTGAGACTTGTCTTCCAACTTGCGTCATCTTGGCCCTCTTTTATTGTGGTTTTGTCCAGCTGTGCTGCCAATTGATCGGCCATGGTTTGTGTGGGCGTGTGCAAAAAGCGGCAAAGGGAGTAGTGGAGGGGAATAGTGTTTTCGTCGGCAGCAAGAAGGCTGAGATTTACGAAGTTCCAAAAGACCACACTTCGTGCTTCGAGGGAGATATGAGACTCTGAGAGACCAGTCGACTAGGAATGTGGTGCTGAAAGCGCAAGGCCAGGACTGTGGGCGATGTGGAGGAGGCTGGAACAGAAACTTGGAAATGTTGAAGTAGTTGCGGATCAAATGAGGCGGATGTTAAGAGCAGCTTGAGAATGGTCAGGTCTAGTGAACTGGCGTTGGGCACTTTTTGTAAGGCGTGGTGAAAGTCAGTATTGTGACAACAGAAATGGATCGAAAGGTGACGGCACATTGTGAAGTGCAGGCTCAATGGCGCTGCAGTGGCCGCAGGTGGCCGGACCCACTACTGCCAAGCCCCCGCGCCTGGAAGGCAACTGAGGCAACCAGATCTTAGCTTAGCTCTACCCTATTGCAGCAGACGATCGCAGCATGGCGCAGGCAGCAGACTACGATGCGACCGGAGTTGAGATCTATGAGATTCCAGACTTCAGCTTTGCCGATGGGACAACACTGCATAACGTCAAGGTTGCGTATCGATCCTACAACCGCGCCTCAAGTGAAGGAGTGGTCTTGATCCCGACCTGTTATGGCGGGATCATCAATGGAACCCTGACTTGGACCGAAGCTCCATTCGACGCTTTATCCAAGTATCATGTTGTCGTGGTGGCCATGCTTGGCAATGGCGAATCTGCTTCGCCTTCAAACAAGGCTATGTTCCCTGAGCCGGGTGAGCTGCGATACCAGGATCTGGTCAATGCTCAGCATGCTCTATTGACCCAGCATTTGGGTGTCAGTCAGCTCGAAGCTGTCATTGGCTTCAGTATGGGTGGACAGCAGGCCTACCACTGGTCTGTCATGTATCCTGACTTCATGAAGCGGGTCATCCCGATCTGCAGTTCGGCTCGGACAAGTCCTCACAACTACGCGTTCCTCGAGGGGCCCATCGAGGCTCTGATGAATAGCATTGACTATGTGGCAGTACAGGCGATGAAACAGAAGATTGCAAGAGGAGAGGATATTGGGGCCAATCTAAGGGAAGTGAAGCCCAAACGAGGCTTGCGGGCTTTCGCTCGTGCCTATGGCGGCTGGCTGACAAGCACGCACTGGTTTCGTGAACGTTTATGGGGAAAGGTCGACGGCGGCTTGGGCTTCAACAACGTCGAAGAGTGGATGTCAGCGCGCGAGGTGGGCTACCTGGGCTGGGATGCAGATGATCTGCTCGTGCTGGCTCGCATGTGGCAACTCGGTGACATTAGTACGGTGATACCTGGAGAGACCGAGATGTCACAGCTAGGTGGCGGCGTCGTCAGCGATGAGAAGCTGCACAATGCGTTACGAAGTATCAAGGCAAAGGTTCTACTGCTACCGTGCCAGACAGATCAGTACTTCCCACCTGAAGACTCTCAGGAGGAGGTGAAGCATCTGGCTCAGGGCAAGTGTGAGCCCATCCCGAGCGTGTGGGGACACATCGCAGGAGGAGGAGCCAACCCCAAAGATGTTGCGTGGTTGAACGACCAGATCAAGGGCTTCATGGACTAGGCCGTTGAGAGCTCTTCAGACAAAGGCCAGGAACCTACCACTAGCTCGCCAGACAGATCAGTAGTACCGCTCACCTGAGACAGAGGTCAGCTATCTGGCTCAGGACATACCATTTTCAGGACAATCTAATGACCATCTGACCTTATCAAGACTTTCATTGACGCTGACAACCCTCGCTGTAGTACTCATTCTGCCCGCCTTGCGGCATGCAGTCTGGATTTGCTGCCCGGATACCGCTGAAAGCCGCGGAGCAGTGATTGGCCAACGCCTTCCGATGCTCGCCCCAGCTCCGCTGTGGGGAACCCGATTGCTCATGCGCATCTTCTCCTTCCTCTCATTTTGATCCTGCTACACCCACGGTGCCTATGCAAGCTATACATCGCCTGCAGATTCAAGACACTGTTTGTGTGGCATTTCAAGCATGAGGCGTGGCTGAACCGGAGACTCGTTCTCGTCCCGACGATCAGCTCGACTCGGGCTTCCCCACTATGGCTACTAAACGGTCCTGGCAAGATGCGAATCCAATCCCTTCTCCCCATAGCATTCACGGCAACGTGGCCACTGGATCTTCTACATCGCCTCATTCGTTCAATTCGCCTACACAATTAGCTTCGCCCAAAAAGGCCCGTATAAGTGAAGATATCAAGGTGCTACCTCCCAATCAGCGAAGCGCCAGCCAGAGCAATGGCCCGCAAGCGCAGGCCGACAACAGCAAGATACCAGGCATCTCACGTAAAGTGAAAGCTTGCGCAGCGTGCCGGAAACAAAAGATCAAGTGTATCATGCAGGGCGACCCACCTTGCCAGAGATGTAAAGAGCGCGGACTTTCTTGTCGACTGAACAAGAGCTTACAGACGCTGATGTCGGAGGATAGCAGATGGAAATCCTCTGTCACCAAGGATGTTACCTCTCTGTATGGCTCAGTTGAGCAAATCCTGCAGTTGCTCAATCTTCCTCCTCTTCCACAGCTTCAAACGTCAACACAAGACCCAGCCATCTTCTTCGATCAAGACGATCCTGTTAAAGACGAAGACGAAGACGACTCTTTCGATAATTCACCAAAGGTCACTCCAGTTACCGACAATCTGTCCCATGTACCCATTGAATCCCTCTATCAGATCACCGGTATGCGTTCTCTACGCGCTGCTGAAGGGATTACTGAGGATCAATCTCGAATCTGCAAGCAATTGCGGGATACAGACTTCATCTCACGTGGTGTCATCAAGCTTGAGGACGCTGAGCCCTTAGCAGCGTACTACTTGAACAAGCTTGATCCATATATTTGGCACATCTGTCCGGCCTATAAAGATCTAGAGTCTTTCCGCAGCCGTTCACCCACATTGACTGCTGCAATTCTGACTGTAGCTGCACTACATGACACAGAGCACTGCCATTTATACTCGATCTGCGCGAAGGAGTATCGGCGACTCGTCGCCAACGCCATGTTTGAGCGCAAAATCGACATGGAGTATCTACGCGCGCTCGTCATTGGCTCGTACTGGCTGAGCGACATTTCCTGGACCTTATCAGGCTATGCTATTCGTCGCGCCAGCGAGTTTCACCTCAAACAATTTTACCTCCAGATCGCCGAGTCTGTTCGATCACCGGACAAGGCTGACCCATCCAAGTTGCACGAAGCCATGGACGGAATTCGGGTTCTGTATTTCCTGTACATCTGTGATCACCACCTGTCTATCTTGTACGGCAGGTCGTCTGTGATGCGCGACAACGAGATCTACATCACAGGCTGGGAAGCCTACCTAGCCTGCTCTCTATCGACAGATTCAGACCGGAGAGTTGCTGGCCAAATCTGCCTAATGTATTTGATGAATCAGATCCGAGAAAGCCTCGGTCCAGAGGACACATCATCAGTCTTACCAGCATCTGCATTACCCAAAATCAATGGGTTCGAAAGAGATCTTGATGACTGGATTGCGAGATTCTCTAGACACAGTAAGTTTCCACTTGCGACTGTGCGAGTGAAGAGACCTAACAGGCGACAGATCCAAGCCAATTGATAGGCAACTGGCCTAACAAAGGCGCCATCATGCATTATCATTGGGCTAAGTTATACCTACAGTCGTATGTGTTGAGGGGACTGCCAGAGCAAGGTGCCGTTATTCCAGAGCATTTTCTGGAGAATGCATCAGCAGCAGTTCAAGCAGCGATTGCCATCATTAACCTTCTACTAGAAGACAAAGATGCGCAAACAGCAATTGCATATGTGCCCCACCACATCCATGGCATGGTTGCATTCGCTGCCATGTTCCTCCTCAGGATTGCAACCAAGCATAGCGAGCAGCTGTTCGTGGATCAGAGTCGATATCAGCGGTTGATTGGAGCCCTAGCTCAACATTTCAAGACAGTTGATGTTGGGAAAGATCACCTCATTCACAGGATGGCTGAGGGCCTAGAGAAGATGTCGGAAAGCTTAGGTGGGCCCGTCCGACGAAGTCGCAAGAGCACCAGCAAGAGCTTGGACCTTAGTCGATCGCAAAGACCACCACTCAACACGATGAACAGCCACGTGACGAATGGCTCCAGTGACATACCGGACTATGGAACATTGGACCCCAATGCTTTTGATTTCGGCGATCCTACCATGAATCTCGGAATGCCTTTTTTCGACTTCGAGGGCACGACGTTGAACGGTGCTGGGAACAGCATGTGGAGCTTCAATTGAGCGATACGTAGTCATGACACAGTCAACATATTTTGCAAATGAGACAACTCTTACTTCATTACTTGAGTAATATACAATGACCAGGAAACCAGCCACGAGGCGAGGCTGAGAAATACATGGTGGTGATTGGCCTACGTTGAGCCAGTGGAGAACGTCGCCAAGACTGGAGTCAAGCTGCGTTTTCTGAGGAGCTTCGAACCTGCCAAAGCCAGACAGCACATTGAAGCTCGACATCCGCCCCCGACCACCCTTTCGCGCTCTCTCATCCTATTGATTCGCTAGCCATGGCTACCCAGAGGCTGGCGCTCAACTTGCGTCAATCCCTGCGCAGCCGAGCAGCTCTCAATGCCATCCGAAGCCCCATCAGACGATATGCGAACCCCGTCGAGTCTTCGCGGACGGAGTCTACTACGCTGTCAAATGGCCTGACGGTATGACTGGATGGTTGAAATGAAACTGAGCAGCTTCTGACGGATCTATAGATCGCGACCGAGCACTCGCCATGGGCTCAGACCTCTACCGTCGGCATGTGGATCGATGCTGGAAGCAGGGCGGAGACCGACAAGACGAACGGTACTGCTCACTTCCTAGAGCACTTGGCTTTCAAGGTATGCGAGGACAAGCAAAGAACTGGGTGGAGACTGACTGGCTCAGGGCACGGGCAATCGAACACAGCAACAGCTAGAGCTTGAGATTGAGAACATGGGCGGCCACCTCAACGCCTACACATCTGTACGCCTCCCAAGGGTACGGTCCTGACGCTAAGCTAACGTGGAACAGCGAGAAAACACTGTGTACTACGCCAAATCCTTCAACAATGATGTCCCGAAGACAGTTGACATTCTTTCCGATATTCTCCAAAACTCGAAGCTCGAACCCCAGGCCGTCGAACGCGAACGCGATGTGATTCTCCGGGAACAAGAGGAAGTCGACAAGCAGCTCGAGGAGGTTGTGTTCGACCACCTACATTCAACCGCTTTCCAGGGACAGCCTCTTGGACGCACCATTCTCGGCCCTCGCGAAAACATCCTCTCCATCAACCGTCAAGATCTTGTGGATTACATCAAGACCAACTATACCGCTGATCGTATGGTCCTCGTTGGCGCCGGTGGCATTCCTCACGAGGAGCTCGTCAAACTTGCCGAAAAGCACTTTGGTGGTCTGCAGGCTCGCCCCCCTACTTCGTACGCCGCCGAGATCGCCGCCGAGCAGAAGCGCAAGCCACAGTTCATCGGCTCCGAAGTCCGCATCCGTGATGACACAATTCCCACCGCCCACATTGCCATTGCTGTTGAGGGTGTAAGCTGGAAGGATGATGACTACTTTACGGCGTTGGTAACTCAAGCCATCATCGGCAACTGGGACCGTGCCATGGGCAACACTCCCTATATGGGCAGCAAGCTCGCCGGCTTCGTAAACCACCACAACCTAGCCAACAGCTTCATGAGTTTCTCAACAAGTTATAGTGATACTGGGTAAGTCTATCTCGCCAATTTTCCTAGAATCAGGCTAACCATAGCAGTCTTTGGGGTATCTATCTCGTCTCAGAAAACAAGACCCAGCTCGACGATCTCGTCCATTTCACGCTCCGTGAGTGGTCGCGCCTATCCATCAACGTTTCGGAGGCGGAGGTCGAACGTGCCAAGGCCCAACTCAAGGCATCGATCCTTTTGTCGCTCGACGGCACCACTTCTGTCGCCGAAGACATCGGTCGCCAAATCATCACGACTGGCCGTCGCATGGATCCTGCGGAGATTGAGCGTGTGGTCGGTGGCATCACGGAGCAGGACGTCATGCGCTTTGCGCAGAAGAAGCTGTGGGATCGCGATATTGCCATGTCGGCGGTCGGCAGCATCGAGGGTGTTCTCGACTATAACCGGATCAGAAACGACATGAGCAGAAACAGTGCCTAAGTCTGATGTTTGGAGAAGGGGAGGAAGGTCGTCGAGCGGATCGCGAGAACAACCGGTCAGGCGATGATGTAGAACTAGTAGTAGACGCGTACTGGTAGAGGAGCGTTCATCTGTCTGCCGGAAGCGAAAAGCAGGTGGAGTGAGGCAAAGGGTGCTTCGTTTGTACAGTCAATCCATCAATCAATCCAAATGACCTATTCGGATTCGTCCAGTTCTGGACTTCGTTTGTTCAAATTTCATGGGTCGCTTTGGTGCATCGCTGGCGCCCTCCAGCATTTTATCGTCGACCGTTTTGTCTGGCCCTTACTCATCCCAGCGTCATTTTCACGTCTCCGAGTCATATCCACGTCTCCTTCGTCTTCACCACCTCCTCCGTCTCCCACCCCTTCGCGCGCTTCACCTGGCTCTCCTCTTCCTCCCCTCGCTCCCGCTTCTTCACTTCCGCCTCGCGCTTCACGCCCTCGCCCCACATCACGACGCGCACACGCATGCCATCCATACGGCGATCCTCAACCTCGTCCTCGTCCTCGCCGACCACAACGGCGCACTTTGCGCGCTCGGCCTCTTCATGCTCGGCCAGGCCAGTCATGTGACGGCGGAGCAGCGAGGCGCCGTTGTCCGGGTCGGTGCGCTCGTCCGGGTCGGTGGCTTCGGTGGCGGCACCGCTGGCCAGGTATTGCTGAGCGAGGGGGGCGGTGGGCGAGGTAAGCGGCGGTGGTTGGTGGGAAGGGGTAGTTGGGCGCGCAGCCCGGGCGGTGGCCCAATGTGGCTCAAGGTCGTAGTCGACGATGTGCTCTTTGTTGGTCTTGGGGTTGTACTCCCAGACCGGGACGCGGGTGATGCCGAGGCCGAGGTTGCGATTGCGAGGTGCCATGGTGAGATCGGGGCGAGGAGTGGGTTGCCGGGGAAGAGAGGTGAGAGTGAGACTTGAGTGGTGAGTGATGAGGTGAGGTGAGGTAGAGATTCTGTCGGTTTGCTTCAGAGATGAGTAGAGTTGGCCTTAAGTCTGGAGGAATTCGAGGTTGAAGGCTCAAAGAGTCGAGGAGAATGTTCAGGGGAAGTAACTGTGGTCGTGCAGTCCAGACTGGAGTTCTCACCGCAGAGACAGAGTAAGGAAACCAACGAGTAAAGCGCTTAAGACTCAGTGCACGCCATCACCGCGGAGACAGTTGGATATTCCGCCCAGCCAGGTGGCTACTCCTTGGACAACGTGAGAGGCATGGTATAAGAGTGCTCTATATGAGCGCGGCAGGAGACTTAGGCACAAAGAGAGGGAGGATGGAAGGAGAAGTTACATAAGAAGCACAGGGGCTGGGGGAAGAAGTTCATGTTGGTGAACTTCACTTACAACTGTGAGGTGGGCCGAGTTGCTGACAGATGGCTGGCATTGATATCACCTGGAAAGGACTTTGCAACTGATCATCCTCAGGCCATCCTCAGGTCATCTTGAGTTCATCCTCGATACTCACCCTGTCCTGACAGCTTTTGCCGATTGCACTTCATCCAGAAGGCGTTGGCCCTGCCTATCGTCCAAAAATGCGTCGAGGAGCAGGGGCACAACTCTTGCACTCAGCGTCTGATAAGAAAGCCCAAGGTCCACAGCGATCGAGCTTGCCACAGGACTACAATTCTCATGCTGCCGCAATCGAGCGCTCGAAAGCAGCATACAGTGTGCCCGCTACGCTGTGCAGGTGGCCATTTGTTTGGAGACTCGTTCCGAGGAGCGACGTCTGTGTATATCAGCAGATCAGCAGGAGCATAATACAGAGTATGGAGGAAGGAAGTCGTCCCTGAATGAGAACAACAAGTGAGTGCCCTGAGGCTTGGTATCAGGTGGAGCCTTAGGCTCTCCGGATAGCTGTTTACCGAATCAGAAGCTGAACCTTGACGGAACATCTTATGTCTACTTGTCAGCGGCGAATCCTCTTCACGACGGCCGCTGTTGCTCTACATGATGTTGATCCGCACCGCCTGTTGGTTAGCACTTGCCTTCAGATGCACCAGTGCTAGGGCACAGACTGCTTTGACTACGCCGGCTTCGTGACGATGAGTACCCTCCGTTGGGCACCAGCTACAGACAAGTCCAAGGCATAGAATGCTCCAACTGACAACTCAACTAGGGCTCTTCGCTTGCCGAGACTGCACAGCACCGTCACCATGCTTAATACAGAGGCGCAGCCCATGCAGGTCTTGCTAGTGGCCCTGGATTGCATTGGGCGCACCCCAGGCGCAATGCTGAGCAAAAAGAGCTGCATTTCTTACTCGCTGTACTGTAGGACCGTCGCCTATTGGCATGTCTGCACAAATCACGACGCATATAGGACCTATGTTGAGGCTTCAATCTATCCCCAAAGCCAGGCTGCTTCCAATCTGTGGCGGGGTAATTTGACTTAGCGCAGCGCCTTCCCCGTCTATCTCAGCCTGTGGGAAGCATCGAGACCTCTTTTATCACAGACTTGTCGCTGTTTGTTTCTGTCATATTCAATGTCCGGCACCAGGCAGCGTAAAAGAACCCCGTGAATCTATAATCTTTGGACAGTCGATCGCCCTGCGAAGGCGGAAGCTGCGGGACTGGGCATCGGCATTGCCAGCCTGGCTGTGAGCTTCAAGGCCTGCATTGACCTCTTCGACTGCTTCTGCGCAACGCAGACCATCAAACGTGACTGTACGCAGCCCTTCGTGCCACACCATTCCCGAGCAGCGATGGCCAACCGATTCGGCAGATTCTCGTCTGATTATCAGACTCGACATTGAAAAGGCTCTTCTACTGCAATGGGCCGATAGAACGCGGCTTCTGGATGGATCCTTGGAGACATTCGCTGGCAAGAACACGACCGTACTCATCCACAACATCCTCCAATGTATTCTTGCACTCCTCAGCCAAAGCGCTGGTCTTGAGAAACGCTACGGTGTACGTCAACGGTCATTGAGCAATTCCAAAGAAGCGCCTCTCGAGGCCCGTTTGTGTTCTGAGGACGATGCTCACTTTGGGAAGATCATCAAAGCAGTGGAAAAGCTACATCTTGAAGCGTCTGGTGCTGATGAAAGGGCAGCATGCTCCGTAAGTTCGACTCCGGGCCAAGGCCGCCGCTGGCGGTGGGCTATTCACGATAAGAAGAAATTCGAGGAGCTTCTGCAGCAGCTATCAAACTTCGTGTCTAAGCTGGGCCACTTGACACAATTCCATTGCGAGTTAAATGCCGACCATGTCAGAAAGCTTTCCACAGCCGCAACAGTGCCGGATGCAATAATACGTCCGGCGATGTCTCGTTTCGCGCACCATGATGTACTGGCGGTCGCGATGGTTCAGTATCTGCTATCCGCAGGTTGTGATCCCAATGAGGAATTTCTCGAAAGGTATAGGTTGATAGACTACGACTGGCGGGACCGACGACGCCTTGGAGAGAGCTGCTGGTGAACCAACAATCTCAGTTGGACGAGACCATTTATTTGGAGGTTGTACGTCTTTTCCTTGATCATGGGGCATCCATAGACGATGCGCGAGCCGTGTTGCCACACTGTCAGTCTTGGGGCGGTATTTCCGTCATAGAGGTTGGAAAAGTCGAAGAATTTTTGAAGCAAAAGGAAGAAAGCATGCGCCGCAGCACAGATGCCAGGGCGAGGAAGAGACGAGCTTCCGGCCCGCTTACCCTCGAGCGTGGCATGAAGAATACCCGCGCAGAAGAACCTTCGACTGACCTATATTGATTGCTTCATAGAGAGGGGCCAGGACCCGACCCGACGACTACCAGTTTCCACATGCCGTGACCATGCTCTTCTACACGAATGACGCAAGGACGACTTTTAGAGAATCGGAGTAGTATTCATACTCATGCCCATGCCTATATACATATACTTCCTCCTCCCAAACGCTATGCTGTGCGCAATGCTGATACATCCCGTCCCTGACACCACACAGACACCCAAAAAGAAAGAAATCTTACCCCCCAAACCAACCACATCAATCAAGCCCATCTCAATCATCTCACCTAGCACCTTACCGCCCCCTCCTCCCCAAAGGCGTGACCTGCACCCCACCATCACCCCCCTCCACCTCCTCTGCCTCGCCAGCCCTCTTCTCAGATCCTCCACTCTGCACGCCCGCAGGCGCCTCCGCCGTCGCCGTCGGCAGCGCCCCCGTAACTCCCAGCGTCAGCGCATTCCCCGGCGGCGGCCCGCCCTCTTTCTCGCTCTGCTTCTCCGGCACGGGTGGCGCGGCCGCTACAGGCTGAGCTGCGGCCGGCGCTGCTGCCGCCGCCGGAGGTGGAGGAGGGGAGGCGGCTTCTGCCGCTGCTGTGCTTGTTGTTGTTGAAGAGGTGTCAGATGTGGTACTACTTGAGGAAGAAGCTGGGGCTGCGGCGGCGGCCGCGGCGGCAGTAACGGGCGTGGAGGGCTGTGCTGCATCTGTTACTTCTGCAGCTGCTGTCGCCGTCGAGGCCGCGCTTGACTCCGCCGCAACGGCGCTCGAGAGCGTTGCGATGTCAATGGTCGTCACCTCGCCTGGCACGCCCGCAACGGCAGGAATGGCGCTGACATCTGCAGCTGAGGCATCTTCTGATGCCGTGGTACTAGCCGCCGCTGCAGCGCTCTCCGCTGCCACGCCAGTCGTGTCCGTGGCGGCAGCCGCACCGCCGGACTCTGTGACCGTCACGGCTGCGACGGTTACTGTGACTGTCGCTTGCCCCTGACCTTGGCCTTCGCTTCCAGCTCCCGCTTCGGCTGCTGCGGTGGCAGTGGCTGTCGCTGCTGCTGCTGCAGCACCGCTATCACCGGACGCAGCGGCGACGGAAGAAGCTACTTGGCCCGCTTGGGAAGCCAGCTCGGGTGGGATCGGCACGACCGTCACACCAACGCCTGCTGGCGCGCCTGAGGCGGGAACGACGTTTGTGACTTCCGCTTGCGTCGTGACTTGCGCTGTGGCTTCGGCCGCAACATCGGCACTGGTAGACGCTGGTGCTGCTTGATTGGCAGTTGCCTTGATGCTTTCCGCCGCTGCGGAGATCTCTGGCGGGATGGATCCGACGAAGGCTGTAGGAACGCCATTCGCGGAAGGGGACACGATGGATGTGTCAGGTGCAGGTGGAGCTGGGGGCTGAGTTGCTGGTGGGAGGGGTTGCGTGACGGCTTCTGTGGTAGGCACTGGCTGAGCCACGGGCTCTGGTTGGGGTGCAGGCTGTGGTGCAGGCTGAGGCTGCGCTTCCGGTTGTTGAGGAGCTTCTGGCTGTGGCTGCGGTTGAGGTTGTTGAGGAGGCGCTTCTGGCTGCGGCTGCGGCTGCGGTTCAGGCTGGACGGGGGCCGACGCTGGCTCTTGCTGTCCAGCGCCCTGTCCTTGATCTTGACCTTGACCTTGACCCTGACCCTGACCGCCCTGTGCTTGACCAGCAGCAGGCGCTGCGGGAGATTGAGCCTCTGGAGCCTGTGTGGGAGCAGCAGTTGGCTGAGCAACTTGCTCTGTGGCGTCTGGTCGAGTTGCTGTCTTCTCCCCTTCAAAGCCTGCAATCGTGCGAGTGGATCCACCATCAATGACAATGATGTTCCCGCCAGCATCTTGAGTTACCGTCGGAAGATTTGGATCGGGATTCGGATTGTCAGCAATAGCGCCCGCGCCTGCGTCCTGAGCTTGCTGTCCTTGACCCTGTCGGCTTCCTCGCGCCTGTCCGCCGTCTTGGCCACCCCTATCCTGTCCCCGACGACCACCCTGGCCATCGCCATCACCTTGCTGCTGTCCTTGCGCTTGAGGCTGAACCTGCGCGGCAGCTGTTGGTTGGCCTCGTTGGTCGCCCACCTGTAGCGTCGTCTGTGTCAGGATGGAAACCAGCCCAGTGTTCCCGCCACCCCCTACTCCGACCGCTGGAACCGCGCCATCCTGACTACCGGCTTGCGATGGCAGCGCCGCTGTGAAGATGGTGTTCGTGCCCAGACCACCATTTGTGTCGTCCCCGTTGAGCTCGTTGGGGCGGTTCCGAGCTCCGTTACCTCCATCATTCCCGTCACGGTCCCGATCTCGGTCTCCTTCGCCACCACGATTGTTGTCGAAAGGAACGTTGCCACTTCCATCGCTTTGCTGCCGCGGCAGAATGATCGAAGGAACCGGCTGAGGGCTTGCGAATCGTTGGGCAACAGTAACTGGTTTCTTCACGTTCGATAGCTGGATCGGGCCTGCCGCCGTTAGGGTCGCAAGGAAAAGCGAAGCCGCCACCGGCACAGTGATATGCATCTTGCGATATCTATGAGTTCTAGTGTTTCGAGCCTGCTCTTAATGTATGCGGGGCTGTGAGCCTATTTTGAGTCTTTTCGTAAGTAGAAAGTCGGGAGGAACGGAGCCAGCTCGCCTCCGCGAAAGAGAGTGTGTAGAGAAAATCGAGCAAAAAGAATGAGCAACAACAGACAAGGAAACTCGTTACGCGTGGCTAGCTGTGATGCGCAACAGCACTAGAGGTAAAGAAGTTTTGAGTAGGAGGAGATCGTCTAATCTCAGGAGCCGGACGCGGCCTGGCATATGAAGTGTCGAAAGCGACCCGAAGAGGCTTTGCCCCGTGTGCCACGAGCCGACTTGCGGCCTGCTGTCCATACATCTGTGGCAACCATTTCTAGAACCCCCGGGGCAAGTCCAAGCACGTCTCTATGAAACGACACAGGGGCTTTTGGTCATGGGCTGAATGGCTTTCGTGAAGGCAGTCTCGTAACGGAAGAGACGAGAGGAGGCGATTGGGTGAGGTTGAAGTAGGCGACAAGTTTCAGCCTTGGCATTATGAAACGAGGCGGCCCAGCGAACAGGCATTGATTGGCTCGGAATGTTTCGCAGACAGCGCTTCCATTGATATTCCCCAGCATGCTGTTTCATGGTACGGATACCTGTTAGGCAGTGGCATTAGGCTTGTGTTCTATCTCTATGTCTCGTAGCGAATTATTGTCGCCTGACTATGCTGTAGTCGGATAATGTACAAGATGAGTGGCGTGGCGTTGGCGCTGGCGCTGGTGCTGGCGCTGCCGTGCCAAGCCATGGCTGTTTGTACATTGGAGCAGCGAATATGTTCATCAGTACAGCTTGCGCTTTTCCGATATCTCTTCGAAGCACTGCACCTTGTCTCCTTCTTGCATCTCTTCCCATTCGTCGAATGCGATGCCACATTCCGATCCCTTTCGCATTTCTGTCACGTCCTTCTTGACGTTCTTTAGTGAGTTGAGCGAGCCAGTATATACGACGTCGCCCCCTCTGATCACACGCACCTTATGCGAGCGGCTAATGGTGCCATTCGTGATTTTGCAGCCAGCAATCTTGTGCTTGACCTTCTTGATAGTCACATCGAATATCTGTCCGATCTCGGCCTCACCTAGCACCTTCGTTGTGACCAGGGGTGGCAGCTCGGCGGCGACCTTCTCCGTGACCACGTCCGTCATCTTGTAAATGACATTGTGGTCAAGTACTTCGAGACCGGCAGCCTCAGCAAGGCGGTACATCGTACCATCCACAGGCTGATTGAAGCTGACCGCATAGCCGACTTCGCCCGTGGCCGCCAGCATGCGGATGTCGGATTCTGATATCTGGCCCGTGCCGCTGTGGATGATGTTGGCCTGAATCTCCTTGTTGCCAATGGAACTGATAGCGGCTACTAGAGCTTCGACAGAACCAGCAACATCGGCTTTGACAACAAAGTGGACCTTGGCAGGTCCAGATTCATCAGCAGCTAGCCAACCTGTTCTTGAATCCCGGAGTCGAACTCGTGCTTGCTTTCTGGATGCAAAGCCTTGCTCTGACTGCCAAGCCAGAACCTTGGCGCGAGCTTCCGCTGCCTCGGATCTCGCAGCATTGATAGCTGCCATGTCGGTGGCATCGCGGAGAGCTTCGGATTTTTCCAAGCGAAGATCGACCACTTGCTTAGCATGTTGCTCATCGTTTGCTTGAAGCACTTCCAAGCCGGCTGTAGGGTCCTCGCCACGCCAGCCGTCAATCTGCACAGGAGTACCAGGTGGAGCTTCTGAAACAACATCACCTTGATCGTTGCGGAGAGTCCTGACACGGGCCCACGTATTGCCAGCGACGATGAAATCACCTGGACGAAGAGTCCCTCGTCGCACAAGGACAGTTGCAACACGTCCCGCAGAGGTGACCTTGCTTTCAATGATCCAACCTTCCGCAGGACCATCGATCTCTGCGCGGTAGTCGGAGACATCTGCAAGGGTAATGATGGCCTCTTCAAGCTGTGCCATACCTTGACCCGTCTTACCACTGAGGGCAATAGCTTGGTAGTCCCCACCGTAATCTTCAACAGTAATATCAAAGCGACTAAGGTCTTGCTTGACCCTATCGACATTGGCGTCCTCTTTATCGACCTTGTTAATGGCCACTATGACCTGAACGTTGGCGTCGAGAGCGTGTTTGATAGCTTCCTCCGTTTGTGGTTTCACACTGTCGTCTGCGGCAACGACGAGGACAACAATATCTGTAACGTTCGCTCCTCGACGTCTCATGTCCAGGAATGCAGCATGACCGGGAGTATCCAGGAATGTAATTGTACGTTGTGTCCCGGGCATGGTCACAGAAAAAGCACCAATGTGCTGCGTAATGCCACCATGTTCGGAAGCTACCACGTTGGCCTTTCGCAAATAATCGAGAATAGTAGTCTTTCCATGGTCGACATGTCCCATGATGGTGACGATAGGCGGACGAGGGGGAAGCACCGACGGATCCTCGGCGGGGGGTCGAGCAACCAAATCTCTTTGGGCTTCCGCAGTTGCGAGGACTGGGTCAAATCCATACAACTCGGCAAACATGGAAGCGGTTCCGGAGTCTAGAAGATGGTCGTAGCGAGCGCCCTCGAAGCCCTCCTCTTCCAGCTTTTGCATAAAAGTCTCCAACCGGACATTCAGAGCTTGAGCCATGTTCTGAACACTGATGAATTCCGGGATCTCGAGACGGTGTTGAGGCGGCTGCTCGACGATTTTCGGGGCAGGCTTTTTTGACTTTTTCTTCTTGCGCCCATTGTCGAGGCCATAGAACTGTTCCTCAATCGCCTCCAATTCGTCTTCAATCGACCTCTCTTTGCTGCGCTTGCCCTTCTGGACCGGAGTCTTTGCTGAAAGATCTTCCTCTTCGTTTTCATCAGCATAGCGATCGCTCCGTTTACTGCGCATGCCAGGCTTGCGTCGGTGCGTATTGACCGCCTCGGGAACCGGGTCGCTCAAAGGCACTTCTATAGATTCGTCAAGCGCGGGTTCCTCGGCCTGCGACCACCTTGGAGTGGCTTCCCGTGGGGCAGAAGATGGTCGATTCCACGAGTTGGACCTTGTCGCAGGGTTTGAAAAGGTCTGGTTCTCTGAGAACCTCCCTCGCTGGTGACCTCCTCTGCGGTTGGGCGTACGCTGTTGGCTGCTCTGTGTGCTGCCGACCGCCTCTGCGAAAGCATCGAAGCCTGAAACCACAGTGCGCGAGCGCGAGGCTACTGACCTCACAGGAGGAGAAGCTCTTGTTTGTGACCCGTTTCCACGCGCGCCGTCGAAGACAGTGCCAAATCCATCTCTTCGGCGAGGAGTGTCCTGTTGTTCTGTGGCTTGGGAAAGAGTGTTCAGCGTCGTATCATGAGGCCTTTTGTTGTTGCGGTAGCCGTTAAATGATGACCAATTTGAGTTGTCACGCTGAAATCCATTGCGCGCAGGTTGTGGCCGGAAGCTGTAAGAGCGGGTTTCCTGTCTGTATCTGATGTCCCCCTCCTCTTCATCGCCTCTCCGTTCGGCTGCGGCTGCCCCTGCCGGTCCCCTTAGTGGTGACGACCTCGAGTTATAAGCACGGACATGGCGGCTATCAGAGCTCGCAAGATGGAGCGAATCGATGGTCGAGCGGAAGGAGCAGAAGAAGCAGAGATTCTGTTTCTATTCTCCGTCAGTGTTATTCGAAAACGCAGCAACAATGTATTCACCTTGATCGCTATCCGCCGGCGCATCATCTCCGAAAGCAGCAAGCGGTTGGCAGCAGTTCTGATGGCGACGACGAATCTTCAATTCACGGACCAAACCGTATCTACAAAATGTTTACTGCCCAAGCTAGTGCTAAATTGGCAGGCCGTGGGTTACTGCTGGATCGGGATAGCTCAGAAGATCTAGCTACCTAAATACTCTATTGATTGTGAGGCGCCCGCACATGAAGACTGCAACAGATCTGTGGTGCTATCAAATCTGTCTCTTACTCGGCGAAGTACATTTAGCATATTCGACCTCTATTGGGTTCGTGTCAGCCTCTATTTCAGTATCGCGTAAGATTGGTCCAGACCTTCGCAGAATATGCAGTTTTGAGGTCGAAGTATCCGGCTTTGCCGTCGCCGTATTGAAAACGAGTCTGCCCTGTTAGTGGGCCGCTCCCCTGGGCTCGGAGCCGAGGAAAAAGCATCCGCGCTTTACCCGTCCGACTGATTGTGTGTTAGGGGCCAGACCGGTGGTGCAGGAGGTTCAGACCACCTGCATTGGGGCCGAGCCAGTTGGCCTGTTGACTTCAATCTTTTGCACCAGGCACCTCACGTTACTGAGCAGTAGTTCAGTACGGAGCATGAGGAATCGCGTCTTTTGCGGCTTGCTGAAACCCATGTATTTTCGTCCAACGGCCGCCAATTAAGCCGATGCACTGCGGCGTCACAATGCACGAGGTCTTACCTGACCAGGGCTTAGTGATCGCCCGACCATGCCCAAACAGCGCAAGTTCGGTGTCTAAGCCTCTACCTTGCCGCAGCTTGCCCGCCTAATTTATGGAGGCTGCCATGGTGCTTAATCTCTCGAGGCTGCCCGTGTGGATAGCGCGCTGTAGGCCTTCTCCTGGATTTCTGGCTGATCTCCTGGCTCTTCTCATTCTTACCACGCTCACTCCCGACCATCTGAGGGCCTTCGTTCTCATCCATCTATTTTGTTTCTGCTCGACACATTCGACGTATCGTCCCTATATACTTACCGCCTTTAATATCGCCACTATACGCTCTTTTTCCAGGACGCGGCATTCTTCGACTTCTGGCACGTGTCTGCCCGGTTCAGCCGCAATTTCGAGCACGCGACCTGCATACACTCTGTTCACCACACCCTTTTAATCACAATCCCATTCTCAACGCAGAGCTTGTCGATGCCGCGCCCATCACTATAGTTATACCAGTTTCAACTTTATAACACTCGCGAGGTGAACTCACTCAACATGGTTCCCAGCGCCAACAGCACAGCCCCGGGCTCCACGCCTGATCTGGGCAGTCCCCAATTCGCCAGCCATGCTTGGCTCGAACCCATCATCGTCTTGAGCATCATGATCACCTCGCTGGTTGCAAACCGACGGCGGGGGTATCGCATCATAGAGAACCGCAGAGGTCGCTCACCAACTCGATCTCTCCTTGCCAGCAACAGTCCATCACGATCACCAGGATCATCATCATCACCAGACTCGGAGCACCTCCTCGCCGAAGACCCTATGGCAGACGACTACTCCTCAGGTCCCAAGACCCGATCATGTTGCGGCCTCACCACCGTCCAGACGCCCGATAACTCGCGCTTTGCCAACAACATCCACTCCCGTGTCCTTGCCAAATTTCCCTTTCTCATCGAAATGTTCTACTGGATCCTCAATTTCTTGGCTTATGCGCTCACCAAGGCTGTCGCAGCACAGTTGCTTGTACGGGGTGGCAGTGTGTGGGATCTCGCTCAGAGTCACGGCTTGCAAGTGTTGTGGGTCGAGCATGATTCCTTTCTCTCCTTCCTGTTCCCCGTGCGTGAGAACGAGTTCCAGGGTTGGTTCCTCAGCGGACATACCACTCTGCTCACCTTCCTCAACCGCATTTACAGTCTGGTGCACATCCCAGGAAGCGTCAGGTAAGCCTCTCCCTCAACTTATCCTCGTCTCTCACTTACCTACCCCGTACCTCATCATTCCTTTATCTTCCCTTCCATTTCATCTCCCCAGACAAATTACTAACGCCCAATAGCTTCCTCTCCTGGTACTACTTCGCCGCCCCAAATTTTTCCTACTTCTCCGCTGCACGGCGCACCATGACCCTTGGCAACTTCGCCGCCTTCTTCATCTTCACGCTCTGGCCATGCATGCCCCCACGTCTGCTGCCGCCTTCCTACGGCTTCCACGACACAGTCCGACAGGATAATGCCGAGTCCGCCTTCGTTGGCGCCGCATACGTCAATCAATTGGCCGCCATGCCCTCGCTCCACTTCACGTACGCGTTCGTCACTGGCTGCACCCTCATCTACCACTCGTCGGTGCTCCCCTACCCCTTCAGCTACCCCAAATCCGTTTCGGGCAAGTTGCGGCGCTGGCCTGGCACGCGGATCCTGTTCTTCCTCATCGGCCTGGCGTACCCGCTTCTGGTACTGACCGTGATTGTTGCGACGGCCAACCACTACTTTTTGGATGCCTGTGTGGCCATGTGTACGGTCACGATCAGCTTGTGTATCAACCGTGTGTGGTATGTGCTCCTACCGGCAGAAGACTGGTTTGCGTGGTGCATCCGAGTCGAGAAACCGCGGCCGACCACGGGCGATCGTTGGTGTCTCGGTGCAGACGAGGGCGAGAGGCGGCGGCGGAAAGAGCTGGAACAGGCGTGAGAAAAGCGAAGTGTGAAGATGAAGTTAGATTTAAGATGAGGTCCGAAAAGTCAAGGGCCGCACCGGTCTGTGCGCGCGCGCGTTAGCATTTAGGCAAGGCACGGGCACGGCAAAACCATTGTCGCTTTGGTCGCATGATGGCTTCAAGAGGGGAAAAGGGGGTCTTGGCCTAAAGCATGGTGGGAAACGGTGGTCTGTTGATGAGAGGTACCGGCTCTCCATGCCCACAGCCCCGACCCATCCTATTCAGGCAAACTGTACAGATGCAGGCGTAGAAAAGCAAAACCGTGGCAAAGGAGATTACGCACCTCTGGCAGATGCGCCAAAAGGGGAACTGGGTATATAAGCTACCTACCGTAGATGGGACAACGACCTCCATTAATACTTTATATGTTTGTATATCTACACACATATCTTTATGTATATGCGAACAAACTACACCACGTGATGGACGCATGACTCCATGTATGTATCTGTGTATCTATATCCTTAGACGTAGGCGCTTCAACGTATGGAAAGCCGGGGAAGGCGATGGTTACGCAGAATGTCAAAAGATCGTGTTTAGCTACCTTGGCTGCTTGCCCGCCTATGTGAATGTATACCCGTAGTATTGTGGTAGGCTATTCCCTGCATAGCATCCCTACTCGCTCGAAAAGATCCCGATGTCGTGATAGCTAAGATGCATATCCATTAGCAACTGCGTGCACCACGCATAAATAACCTCCCCGCCCACAAATGATCCTGAAGGAAATCTAGCCCCACGTCGCATAGAAGGAGTAGGGGCAGTGTTCCGATTCGATTCATCAGCTGCACTGAACTGGGCACAGCGAGGTACACTCCTGAGTCATGTCGGTCACCGGAAGGCTTTGTCGCCAAAGTTCTCGCCATCGCCAATGGCACTCATCGGCGCTGACCTCACGCCGCTCAAATCACCGCTGCCGGTTCGTCGCAGGGCCTGTGTCATAGTCTCGATATTCAGCTCGCCACCTGTCATCGGGCTGGGTTGACCGAGCAGTGGCGGGCTGCCTGCAGTCCGCATTCCACGATTTGGGCTTCCTTCAAATCCCTTGGCGCTGGTTGCAATGCTGGTAGGCGGTGATGTTCCGAACGCCTGCGAAGACACAGGTGAACGCATAGGTGAGGGTGATCTCGGAGCACCCAGCACTGCTGGATGCGCACCGCCAATAGCTGAATCGCGCCTTTGATCACCGCCGATGCCTTCTTGCTCGGCGTGCACAACATCGGCGAACGAGATAAAGGACAAACGGCGCACGTCGGCAGAATCGAGGGAGCCGTAGTTGGACACATCGTCCGGACTCGGCTCGGAGGCACGTGCGATTGCGGGCATCGAGGGTGTGTCTTCCACAGTTGAGGAGGCCATGGAATGCTCCGCACCTGTAATGGTCACGGCTGCCGGTTGATGCGTGGCATGTGTAATGATCTCAACTTCATCAGGGTCAAGCTTGGTGTTCGTAATAGCCTCGGCAGATGCATCTAACGCAGGCGGGATGTGATTCTCTGTTACGACGTGGGCTGGGATTTGAGGGGAGAGCTCGGTCGGGTGGGTTTCGTCTTGCACATTTCGCTCGAAGATCATGGAAGAAGCAGGTGACTGCGGTCGTGGTGAAGCCGAAGTCACCGAAGTTATGGGTTGGCTAGGCGAGCCAGGTGTAATATAGGGATGAGAGGTCCGCTGAGGAGACACAGACCCCGTGAGAGAATCGCTGATACGGAAGGGAGAGGATGGTCGCAAGCCAACCATAGGTGGTATTTGGGGAGCGGATGATCTGGAACTGGTGGTTGTCATCGGATCCTTCTGTTTGGACTTGTCATCTTCTGGCTTCTTGCCCAACTTCCAAAAGTCGCGCTTGCGTGGTTTCGCGCTGGTATCGGAATCCGTAGGCGCAGACATGTTGGCGTCGTTCTGAGATTTGTCCAGCAAGGGGGCGCTCGAGTTCTTAGACTCAGCACTGGCGCCGCCGTCTTCTTCTCTTTTCACTGCAGACAACGTGGACATGCTGATGCCGTGAAGGTGCAGGAAAGTCGAAGTGCGCCGAGAGGGGTCGAGGAGCGTGTGAAACAGTGATTACGGGGCCAAATGCTGCGATGTTGGATTAGTCGGTGTCGAGGAGGTACATTTTTGCCAGAACGATCGATCGGTGGACTTGGTAGATTATGCCGGTCGTACGAGCAGACACAGCTGTATTGCACTAGATGGTAGAGGCCAGCGACCTGTGGCTTGGTCGTTTCAGTGTTTGTTCCGTGAGACACCGCGGGGCTGAGAATCGCAAGGACAGCAGGGCTAGATAGTGCGGAACACGAGAGGACGTAATAGCAGAACGACGTCTTGCAAAAGGAGACAGCAGAGGGGAGGACTGGCTCAAAGACAGATGTCAAGTGGGAAGCAGGGAAGCCAGTGTTGCGAGTTGTGACCGGGGGGCTCGGGGGAGTCCCTGATCGACCAACGTCAGTTGGCGGTGCAAGACCTGCTAAAGCGAGCATCACAAGATACGACGCCAAGCCTAGCTTTTCTACGCCGCCATTGGTCTGTTGCTCGGCCGCTCCTGTGCTCTTCCTTTCTCAATGCAGCCGGCGACTTGACCATAGCCTCAACCCAACAACGGGCCGGATGTGCTAGCAACCATCGTAACACTACGTTGATCTAAAAGCGGTGCGCTGCTGGCGGGCCACCGTCTACCGCATAGTCATCGAGGTCGAATCTCGTGCCCCTGTGCACCTCTCGATTGCTTCATCTCGAGCCGCCAATCGAACAGAAGGATATACACCAGCAGTGATCCGTCAGCAGGATGCAATCACTTACGGTGCCGGTGCCTCCGCCGGCCTCAGCGCGCTTCTTCAAGATGTGTGCGCGCGTCCTGCAGCCTGTGCAAATGCGACATGAGTCTACCTATCGTCGGTCACGCTCAAAATTGAACATCAAACCCGACCCAAATTTCCTACCAACCAAAACCGAGCAGCACGATCACATCATTTACAATCCACCGCCGAGTATGCCCAACGTCTACCATACACCTACTATTTTCCTGCCCAAGGATGACAAGAGAAGAGCTATTCAGGCCTCGCTTCAGCCGTACTCTCAAGCACAACTCTCAGCGGACTTTATACCTGCTGTCAAGCAGCCATACGAGAAGCGATACCATCTGACCAAAGACGATGTTGAGGAGATGAGAAAATTGCGAGACGAAGACCCGGTGAAATGGAGTCAGTCGGCACTGGCGAGGAAATTCGACTGCTCTAATGCATTCGTTGGCTTCGTCATAAAGGGCATGTCCAAGGAGAAGGCCAAGCAGCAACAGGCCGTGAACGAGGTCATCAGATCCAACTGGGGTGTCAAGAGAAGAACGGCGCGCGAAGATCGCGCCATCAGGAAGGAGCGCTGGTACAGGGACGAGTAGAAGGATCGTTCTGGCCATCAATGTTCCAATAGATAGATACCTTCAAGACTGTATACAAACTATTTCAGACTTCTCATCGCTCCGACAATGCTCGTCGCAAGGTGGAGATAGTCCTAGTAAGTTGTTTTTGACCTTGTTGCAATGGTTTGGAGCTTCTCGCGTGTTTTCTGTAAACTTCACAGATATCCGATGCTACCCATCTTCGTAGCACCCATGCTCCTCCGCTATTGCGTCCTGCGCCCCGATTCATGTTGCCCCTCTACCTCCGTGCTTCACCTTTCTCCTTCGTGCGGTCCTCGAGACAGTCTCTACCATTCAATTTATTTCGTTCATCAGCCAATTCAACGTCCCTCCTACGTGCACCCCACTACCGCACCTACTACGGCCACGTAACAGACCATAAGATGGCTCCGCAATTGGATCCCTATTTCAAGAAGTAAGAATGATACGATGACTGTGCTGATAATGGTCTAACGCTGCGCAGGGTGGACGAATTGTCCGAGTCCTTCATTGACCGTAAGCTGCCTCCTTCTGCCCTGTAGCGGGGTACTGACCACCAGCAGGTCTTCGAAAGGCTGTCGCTATACCCTCAGTATCAGCCGAAGATGAGCGTCGCCCTGAGGTCGTTCGAGTATGCGAGTCTATCCAGTGGCTAGGGTCTAATACTGACAATCTATAGATGGGCCAATTCCTGGCGGATGAACTGAAGAAACTGGGAGCAGAAGTTGAGCAACGTCCTCTGGGCAAGCAGCCACACAAGGAGCATCTCGATCTACCACCCGTAGTAGTCGCTCGCTATGGCAACGATAAGAACAAGCGCACAATCCTGGTCTATGGCCACTATGACGTTCAGCCCGCTCAGATCGAGGATGGATGGGCAACCAAACCTTTCGAGTTGACCATTGACGATAAGGACCGCATGTTTGGTCGAGGCTCGACAGACGACAAAGGACCTGTCCTTGGCTGGCTAAATGCGATTGAAGCTCACCAGAAGGCCGGTATCGACTTTCCAGTCAATCTCCTCTGCTGCTTCGAGGGCATGGAAGAGTACGGCTCCGAAGGTTTGGACGATTTCATCAATGCCGAGGCCAAAAAGTACTTCAAAGACGCCGATGCTGTCTGCATAAGTGACAACTATTGGCTAGGTACTGAGAAACCCTGTTTGACATATGGTCTCCGTGGCTGCAATTACTACAGTATCGAAGTATCAGGTCCTGGCCAGGACTTGCATTCAGGTGTCTTTGGCGGTACTGCCCAGGAGCCCATGACCGATCTCATCAACGTCATGTCCAAGCTTGTTGACAACCAGGGTAAGATCCTGATCCCTGGCATCAACGAAATGGTGGCCCCAGTCACGGAGGAAGAGAAGAAGCTCTATGGACCCATCGCCTACACGATGGACAATCTCTATGAGTCTCTCGGCTCCAAAACTGGAATCTTCGACAACAAGGAGCAAACTCTGATGGCTCGCTGGCGATATCCGTCACTGTCTCTTCACGGTGTCGAGGGCGCGTTCTCCGCACCGGGCGCAAAGACCGTCATTCCTGCCAAGGTCACTGGCAAGTTCTCCATTCGCACCGTACCCGACATGAAACCTGAAGCTGTCACCGAGGCCGTCTATAAGTACGTGAAGGACGAGTTCGCCAAACTCAACTCGAAGAACAAGCTCAATGTATACCTGCAGCACGATGGTAAGTGGTGGGTCGCATCGCCTTCGCACTGGAATTTCAGTGCTGCCGCCAAGGCTGTCAAGCAGGTCTTTGGCACTGATCCGGACTATACCCGCGAGGGCGGCAGCATCCCAGTCACGCTTACCTTTGAAGAAGCAACCGGGAAGAACGTGCTTCTTCTGCCAATGGGCAGCAGCACCGATGGCGCTCACAGCATCAACGAGAAGCTGGACAGAAGAAACTACATTGAAGGGACGAAGCTGCTTGGAGCATACCTCCACTACGTCGCCGAAGAAAAGATGACCTAGATCGTGTTGCCAAGGGGAGTTAGACTCGCTTCGCCTGAAAAAGGCAAAAGGCAAACAATGATGATCGCTACATCACTTTGGTCAATTGCCGAAGCCAAGGCCAACATTGTACACTTCCTGTAGCGAAGCACGATTATTGCTCTGAATGTGCTTGCCGGCTTTATTATTTACAAGTATGTCGGGGCCTAACAGTAGATCGTTCCCAGATACAGACTCCACTTCGTTAGTCGGCATATGACACCAGAGGAAGAAAACAAACCGGATGCTGCCGGCAGCTTATGTCTCCATTTTGCGACGCTTACCATCCTAGTCCTAGTCCCCTAGACTGTGACTGCCTACAGAGTCACAATGATATAACTTGAAAACACGGCCAGGATCTATAACAGAGACGGCCCCGAACCTGATTCACCGATAAGATGTTTGACCTTCCCAGAAAGACGTACACCGTTGCCTCGACGGGCCACACGTACGAATACATCCGCATCGAGGCGGCCAATGCAACCAAAAGTACAATCCTGTTCTTGCATGGCTTCCCCGCCATTGCTTCTGGCTGGCATCACCAGATAAAGTATTTTGCGGACCTGGGACACCGCATCATCGCACCTGACCTGCTGGGGTTCGGCGGTACTTCCAATCCAGAGTCTGCTTCAGAATACCGCAGCAACATCTTGATCGAAGATACCATCGCCGTGCTGGATCATGAGAAGATCGGTCGCTTTCATGGTGTTGGTCACGATGCTGGAACCTATGTACTGTCGAGACTATACAACTATCACCCCGCGAGACTCTTGAGCATGACATTCATCGCCGTGCCATACGGCGCCCCGGGAACGCACTATGACCTGGAAGCTATGAATCAATTGACAAAAAAGCTCATCGGTTTCGAGAAGTTCGCGTACATGTACTTCCTTTCGTCCGACCGGTCGCCCGAGCTCATAGAGCAGCATGTGAGCATTACTTTTTCCTCGTTGACTCCAGCTGCATGACTTGACGAACTGAGCTGACACCTATACGTAGCTGGCGTCATTTCTGAACGTCGCATACCACAAAAACGTTGACATCAAGGCGGACAGCTTCTACCCGCCTGGCAAGTTACAAGCTTGGCTTGAGGCGGATCGGAATGACGAGCAGGTCCTCTTGAGCCCGGAGGAGAGCACGAGGTGGCTGGAGGCATTCCGTAAAAGCGGCTTCCGGGGCGCTACCAATGGGTCAGTACTTTCCCCCTCATCTTCTTCACAATTCGGCGCAGACTGACTCAAAGATTTCAGATACCGCGTCATGGCCGAGAATCTCAACGAGGAACACGAGAAGGCCGACCTTGCCGCTGGCAAGCTGACCACCAAAATCGAAATCCCCGTCCTAGCCATCGAATCAACGCCGGACAAGGCCAGCCTGCCTGGCTTCATGGAAGGCGCTATCAAGCCGTATGCCACAGCGCAGCTGACGACAAAGACTGTCGAAAGTCAAGGGCACTATCCCCATATCGTATCAAAAGAAGAAGTCAACCAGGCAGTACACGAGTTTCTATCTCGGATAGACTCGTGACAACAACTATGGACGGTGCTGCGAGTCACTGGCGAACAGGGGACATCTATCTCTGCATTCACTTCGATTTCAGATCCCTGGAAGGACCACATAGCGTGCAGGTTCGATGCATGCTAACCCCTGGTCTTGCCATAACCCAGTTCGTATGATAGCTTGGCCGCCGAGTAGAGGTAAAATCGGTGTCGAGCTCACGTAGGCGCTCACCACCCCCGCGCCGCTTTTAAGGTCGCCACACACTCGACTCCCCCTCACCTCACCTGCTCCTCACCTTTCACTCACCTTCTATTCACCCCTCGCCCCTCTGTTACACTGTCTCTCGTGACGTGATCCTAACAAAGGCCTTTCAACAGCCTGATAGATTCGCTCAAAGGGATATTGGCCACAGTCGTCTGTATCAGACGGCAACCAACCTCGACGAGTTAACACCTAAATCGCTCATATAGTGAGTTGACTAATGATAGAGCTGAGAGTGTCAAGGATTCTTAGTTTCCGCGCACCAGATCGAAGCAGATAATTAGCACCGTACCGAGTCCGGCAATTGGACTTAGAGAGTGGACGATGGAGAATGTGGCGATCGGAAGTGTCACTAAGTCAAGCAGGAATTGTTCGAAGCACAAAGTGAGTGCATCTATGCCGCTGGGACTAAAGACACTCGTCGTGGAGCCAGGTCGCTTTCACACCAAGCTTCTATCAACATCAAACCTTTATGTCAGAGGAGCCCACTCCAAGATCCCAGAGTACTCGCTTTTCTACGACCAGGTATTGCCCAACATTTCAGCCACGAGCGGCACACAGTTTGGCGATCCGAGGAACTTTGTCTCTATTGTGCTTAACCCGGTCTGTGGGGAGGGCGTGGCTAAAGATAAGAACGTCTCGCTAGGGGTTTTGCTGGGAGAGGATGCTTGGAGTGAGGTTGGAGGCAAGTTGAAGGGCACGATGAAGGATTATCAGGAGTGGGAAGAGATCATACGAAGCACGTTTCGATTTGTAAGATGACGCGGTCTGATCATGTGAAGAAGTGAGCAGGATTACGATTACAATTTATCTGAAGGGGCAGGGTCACAACTAGAGAATATACGTTTCTTGCGATATTGTCTCTCGCATTCTACTCACTCAAGCTATTGATCAACCACATCACATTCTGAGAAAATACGCCTCCTGTATGGTTTCCAACATCCAAATGCCCCTGCACAAAAAACATCCTCCATCCCAGCCACCGCCACCACCAACCATAACATCCAACCCGTCAACCACACCCCGACCCCCATCCCATCCCCACTCCATCCTCAACCCCCTTCCGCCCGCTCAGCTCTCCACCTCCTCGCCCGATCCCTCCTGGAATCCTGCTCCCGCATCACCTCCCTCGCAAACTGCGCCCTCCTCTCCTCCACCGACGCGCCCTCCGTCGGCCTAATCTCCTTCACAGGCGTGCCCGCAAACCGCTGCATGCTCCCAACCTGCTCAAGCTCCTCTTCCGTCCAGCCCTCGCGGATCATGACCTGGCGGAGGACATCGTCGATGTTGGCCTCGAGCCGCGCGTGGCATTCTGGGCAGGTATAGCGGTTGAGGCCGCGGGCGAGGGAGTCGTGGGGACAGTTTTCGGGAGATGATGGTGATGCTCTGGCATCGTCGTCGTCGTCGTTACTGCTGTTGGTGTTGTGAGATGTGTCCTCTGCCTGTGGTAATGGCGCTTGGGGCTTCGTTGCGGGGGCGTCTGCGCCGGGTTTTGGTGTGCTCATGGCAAATGGTGGTGAAGAGAGAGGCGAGGTTGTGGTTTTTTGGTTGAGAGGGTTGTTAGATCGCTCTTTGGGAGGTGCAGTGAGAAGGTGAGGGAGAACAGATATATAGCCAGCATGAATGCTGGGAGATCAGCAAATGTAATCGGCGGTTGTGTAGATCTCGGTAAGATACAGTATGCCGGACGGTATCAATACAGTCCGACCGCGATTGCTTTAGTGCATGCGTGGCTGGGTATCGATTGGTTGAATCGAGATCAAACGACGCGGCATCTGGTTCTAGTCGTCTTGGCAGTTGGGCTTTATATGCAAGTCGTGCATACGTGAATCAGAAGAATTATTCTCTCGAGCCTGAGTTCCGTAGTGTGGTGCTACTGAGTATCGAAAGTAGCAAAATACTTGGTACAAAACGCTGGCACAGAGTTTCGTCTGTGCTGAATATGAATGTGTTTCGAACAGTGTGATACGGTAAGTGACAGAATGCTGGCTCCTCGCCCAAACCAACTTTCAGCAGCGCATCCGTATACTCCGCCTCGGGACGACATGTCAAAACGTTGCTTGATGCTATCTCTTGTCCATAGCGGTCTCTTGATGGCCCTTCCCTGCCCACCAGGACAGGTGCCCCGTAGATCCATGGTTTCGTCTTTCTTAAGATACTTGTCGGTTCGTAGTACTTTTGACACTTCGTCAGCCCGCCAGAACTGTCCAGAAAAGCTGTCACTACTCGCACTAGTTGAGTGCTATCTAGTAACAAGCAACATAGCCATCTTCAGTTTCGCAACCACATGCATTGTTGACTTGGGTGCACTGTAAGCCAGAGTTGCATCCGACCGGTCAGCAAAGGATAAGACAGCGTCGCTCCCCGCTCCAGGAGACACAGTGGGTTGGGGAAATTGACGACCTCTCAAATACCCACCACAAATTCGAATGATACACTCTGACAAAAGAAATGCTAGAGAAAGTTGTCACTTCAGCTCCACTAACTGTCCCAAGTACTGCCATGCACATCTATCTCAGGATGTGCCTCCGGATGACGCTGAGCTCATAGCAGATCTTCTCAGAGCACGAGGTCCGGATCCGTATCACAAAGATCATGCCTGCTTCGAAGCACATGAGAGAAACCAGGATAGACTCTCGTGCAATTCGCTAACCGCACTTATCAACGTTACGGTGATCCTAGGAATGGGCTCAACACGTATTCACATCATTAAAAGTCTATGGGCCATTTTAGATCCCTCAGCACTATTTGTATCAGCTCTCCTCTTTACATCAATTCCGACCATGTTCGTTAGAAGGATCCTGCAAAAGCTCGGGCTGATTCGTCGTGCACCGACGAGTACACCAGGTTCACAGTCTGGCTTACCGCAAGATCGAGGCTCAGTGCCTCGTGGCACGGGCCCCCAAACCCCAGTGAATAATCCTGCAAAAGGCCATCGTCAATTAGACGCAGGCAATCCGCAAATTAGCAATGGCCAAGCAGCAACGTTCCACCCCGTCAACATGCGCCGGAGAGCAAGTCCTGGATACTATTCGGCGTCAGTGGTCACTTCGAATGCTTCCAGGTTGATCACGTTGATGCGCGGCCAAACAGAGTGACCAACGACCATGAGCTGTTCAGAGCACTGAAAAGTTCGTATGGTAGATTGAAGGGACTCTTTCGGCGCACGTTCTCCATTTGGCACCTCAGTCACTGTGATATCATCAAGGTAAGAGTCTACTACTCCTCGATAGAATATAGGGAAAAGCTGAAGTACATCAGTTCTCCAAGCCTGAAGCCTACCACGTTTTCCGCGATCTGAACGGCCCATGTCTGCCATCACCTCAATTCCACGACGACTACGAGTTCGACTCCAAACTGACTGTGCACGAGTTTCATACTGGCTTCAGCCCCTGTAGGGTCAGCTGCCGATTCTTCTTTTTCCATCAATGCGTCCGTAGAAGGATGGGCCAGCGAGTCATTGACCGAATTCCCAAGAAGAAAACCCTGTGGCAGATTGAGCTTGGTTGCCAGCCGGAGGAAGCCTGGGGTCTGAGTGCCCGTGAGGTCCCCTCGGCGCTGCGGGTCACAGTCTACCAGTGCCTGATTCTGCTCGGCCCGTTCGGGTTTTGGCTGTGGTGGCTTCTTGCCGTCGATGGGGCTGACTGGCAGAGTGCATCTGTGCCGGCGGCTATCGTGATTTCTCTTCAGGCCCTGTTCTGGACTCAGCTCGGTCTTCTTAGACTGTTGATCACCACATGATTAGCGCAACATTATTCAGAGGATCCTCTATGAGGTTCTAGACATGCATGTCTCGGCAGGAACTCAGGGTCCTGACCCTTGAAAGCTGGACAATCCCCCGCCGTCAACCGCACACATGCTTCCGTCCGCCTCCGAAACATCACCGAGATCATCATCAGCCGCGGCAATTCCCTCTTTAAGGCGTTCCTCACGCCTGCAGAAGTACCAGAACCATCTTGAAGGGCAAGTGATCCACCACAGGGCAGGTACGCCATCGTCAGTCTTGTCCTGCGACCCGGCTTGGCTCATCCTAAACCTAGGTAAATCTAGCAATAGTTCGCGCAGTGTGGCCTCTTCAATGCCGATTAGCAAATCGACTTGTTGCTCCGGCGGATCATCGTGCTCGAAAGTCGAGCCTACATCGAAGCCAATGCCGACACAAGACCACCGCTCTGCACCATCTGACGGGGAAGCGCGGATGCCAATGACGACACTTCCATCTCCCAATGAAGCAATGATATCGGAAGCCTGCGGTTGAGTGTCGTGAGGAATCAGGTAGACAAAGCCTTGCGCCGGGGCTGGCACATCTGACCTACGTATGCTGACAGCGCTATAGCGGCCTCCCTCCGAATTCGATAGTGGGACTGCATTGAAGAGCGTCAAAGGCCATGCTATGCGACTCATTAACGTTACGTCTCTGGTCTTCCTGCTAGGTGTAGACTCCGAAACAGACGACGATATCTGCAAAGCCGACAGCAGCTTAATGCCCAGTTTGAATGGATCAGTTGGCCGGCAATAGTCCACGACTGACAAGAGCAGATCCCCAGGCGGGAGGTTGTAATCGGCTCTGAAAGGCCATGCGCGGGGCCAAACTCCGAAGACGCCCAACGAGCCGAAGACTCGATCGCGTATGTCGGTGCAGTGCCAGCGACTAGCGTTCTCCAGGTAGTTGCGGAAGTCATTCGAGGAGAATTGGCGATTGTTGCTCGTGCTATAGCGGCGGCGTTCATCGAGAAGCTGCTCGGATTGGGTGTTGCCGATGCACCAGAAGGCACATTCGATGCTTTTGAATGCGGCGGACGGGTCAAAGTTGGTTGTAGGAAAGGATAGACCAGAGACGACGCTCAAGGAGATGTTGCTGTAGAAAGTGATGCGTGGCTCGTCGTCGTTGCGGCTGCTGGCTTCTAGCTCTGCCACGACGGGTTCCCATCTGGATCGCCCTCTGGATTTGCGGAAGCCTAGGAGGAACGCATGCTGGCCTGCTTGAGAGTCCTGGCCAACGAGCGTTGGGAAGACCTCATCGCCCGTGCTGGCCTCCAAGCGCTTCAGTATACTTGCTGGCATGGGGAACTCATCGCACCACCCCTGAGGCTGGCTGAAGACCCTCAGCCACTCCTGGTACTGCACGCGGCTCTCCTGAAACAAGTCAAACATACGCCCACGCACCTGAGTGGGAACATGATCCAGCAAGCAAGACGATCCGCCCACATGGACAACGACCTTTGCCGGAAGTGTCGTCTCTTGTATCATCCAGACGCGAGACCAATAGTCATTGCTCAAAAGCACCCGGAAAGGCTCAGCCAGGTCATCGCGGTAGAGCAAGCGAATGAGATTGTTGAGGTCCGTCATGCCCTGCTCATCCACAGGGTTCCCAGCAAAGACCTCGAGAACCTCGTCGCCGCGCGGCAGCGACTCTCCGAGCCAGACCAGGCACTGCTGACACGAGGTGTAGATGTCTCGCATGAGCGAGACCTGGTCTCCTCGCTCGCGGATGTTGTTTTGGTCGATGCAGACGGCGTCGAGCCACAGCACTCGGGGCGTAGAAGCGTGTCGGAGGCGCCGGAGGAAGGCATGGATGTTGGGGCGGAGCAGGAAATCCTGGTTGTTGACATGAAGGGTTCGCTGGGGCTCGCTGGGGCCCCACATGTACGAAAGCGCCTCGAAGCGTGGGATGGAGTTCAGGGCTACAGGTGCCAAACTGGCACGAAGTGGTTCGCTCCCATGACCAGGCTGGAGTGCGAGCAGGCGGAAATACGTCCCCGTGTCAGGGAGAGGGTCGTGCGTGAAGTGGGGTTGAGCATCCGGCGCGAACAAGGGCTGCGGCTCCGAAGCCATAAATAAGGGGTTTGGCGAGATGCGGTCTTAGGGAGTAGTCATCGAAGCCGAAAAAACCCTGAATGTGACATTGTGTTATGTGCTCCTGTGATTGGGAGACGATCTGTTACTCCCCGACACGAGGGCAATTTGAGCGAGAGATGGATGTATAAACAATAAGCGACGGAGCGGGGCACCAGCCTCCACATCGAGCCAAGAAATGTCTTGTATATTGGCCCAGAAAGGACCGGATTGAGACCATTCGCAGGATGCAATGGTCTGTAGAGTAATGACTACTATCTGGACGAGGCTGTGCTGCTGCTGACCCGTCAGGTTTCGGCACAATTGACGGGCGGGCTTCCCGGTGCTCGCAGCAGAGATCGTTGGGTGTAATCTAATGCGAGCTCAGAGAGCATGCCTATCAATCGTGTCGAACGCCTGGGGATCTAGCGGATGCTAGAGTCACTGGTAGGCAGACATAGTAGGCCGCTTGTGAAAGCAGGAGACCTCCGAGATACCACGAAGCTTGTTGATAGAAAAGGCGAAGCAAGAATTTGAACAAGGGGGCCGGAGGTGACTGGGGGAGTTGGAGGCACAGATGAACAGTCAGGTCCTCAATATGCCCGGTCTTGGGCTTCTGGTTCATCCACCTCAAATACTGACCGGGCTGTCCATGCCTCTCTGCTCGTCGCCGGAGCGATCAATGAATGAGACGAGAGGAAGGAGAAAGGGGCCTACTCGATTGACATGTCATCAAATGCAGCTCTCTCGATACGAGTCATGCAGAACAGGCTTCATTCTTGGGGCTGAGTAGATGACTCAATACGACCCTACATGCGGAAATTTCGGTACGGGTTCATTATTCGATGTTGTAATTCACACACGCTCGAACAGGCTATCGAACGCGACGACAATGCGTCCGTTGCCGTCTTATACCACCACCCAATGCCATAGAGAAACAGCTAACGGGCAACATATTCCCATTTCAGCATTCCAATGTTTGTCTGGGAGCTGTTGTGCCTGGAATAGTAGGTCTTCAGGCCGGGAGAGAACTTAAGCACACACGCCCAACTCATATTGCCACGAAGAAGACAGTAGTCTCTTGGGGTGTCGTGGCGACAACGCGCCGCATAAAGTGCTCTGGAACATTGCGTCAACTACATTTCTGAAGAGGAATTGTTTCGTGGCTCGCTCTGCAGGTTGAATTCGGTAAGTTCACCAATAGACATTGATAGTACTTTGGCGAGGACCACACAGCCGGACCTTGTAGATCTGGATTCTCTTCGCAAGATCTCATTCTCATCACGACAGTGGGCGCTCTCGCTCCTGTCTCACATTGTCCCGTTAGCAGCAGCTTCTCTCAATTTGCCAACGTGAACCAAGATCTTGACCTGATTGTCTTTGTCTTCGACGAGAGCTTTGAAGCCTTCATCCACCTGATCCACAGCTAGTACTTTGGTAATCATGCCTTTGGGTTGAAGTTTTCCTGTCGCAATCGCGTCAATGACCGCCTCAAAATCACCTGCCGTGTAAGTGACCACTAAATCAGCTTAGCATCAAGCCATTCTAAGGATTGCTTCTTCGAAGGTTTACCCGCCTGATACTTCCGCTCTCCGAACAACATATCCATCATGTCCAGGGCCACGCGCTTTGCGCCCCACAACGCGATATTGACCAGGGTCCCACGAGCTCGGACAGCTTTGATTGCATAGTCAACTGCAACCTGGACACCGGCGGCATCGAAGCCAACGTCAGCACCATAACCCTTGGTCAACTTCTTGACCTCACTGACAGCGTCCTGCGAGGAAGGGTCAATGACATGATGTGCGCCAAATTCTTTCGCGAATGTTCGTCTTTGTCTCGATACCTGTCAAGAAAGTCAGCCACCAAACAACCACTGCAAGGACCGTTTACCTCGGAGACGATGATGTTCTGGCAACCTTTGCCGCACAGAGCAAATACTACGGCCAGTCCAATTGGTCCGCCTCCCAATACCTGCGGAAGAGTCATTCCAGGCTTCAGTCACGAGATCGAAAGACCTACCAGTACGCTATCTCCATCCTTATAGGGTGACACAGCAACAGCATGCCATCCAACGGCAAGTGGCTCGACCAGTGCACCAATATCGAGCGGAAAGTCGTCCGGGAGCGGCTTGACCGCACTGGCTGGGACGCAGGCATACTCGCTCATGCCTCCCGCTCCTCCAGACAGCCCGATGAAGCCGAATTGGGCACAGCAATTGGGTAGACCTTGACCGCAGTTCAGGCAGTCCTCATCAAAGATGATGGGCTGGATGGCTGCCCGTTGCCCTTTCTTAAGGCCTGCCACGCCCGTCCCAATCTCATCAATCACTCCGCTGAATTCGTGGCCAAGCACAACTGGAGGGCCCTCGCCCGTCAACGGATGTTTGGTCCCAGGCTGAGGAATGATATGAGGGCCATCCTCATATTCGTGCAGATCCGAGCCGCATATCCCACAGTATTCGGGCTTGATGCGAACGTAACCCGGCTTGGTCTTTGGTATAGGGATCTCATCTATGCGTACGTCCTTGGCGGCGTGAAATCTCGCCGCTTTCATCATCGTGTCTGAACCCATCGACAATGATAGTCGAGTATTTTGGCTATATATTTTCCTCTCTCAGAAACTACCTGCTCTCAGCGCAGATCGAGTGGTTGCTTACCATATAGGCATTGTATAGGTCGCGCTGCCTGGGGTTCTCGGGATATATTCTACGGCTTATTCTCATGCCCCTGCCAAACCGATCCCTCGTGTCTCTCCGCAATACGCTACGTATGCGATCCAGACAAGCACATTGGCTTCCTGCAAACTGCATACCCGGCTGCATTTGGACTCCGATCAGCCGTCCCGATGGGACAAAGCCAGAAAACTGTGGACGCCGGTTGCAGGCATGGACTCTCGATCAGCTGCCCTCATTGCCGTACAATCCGATCTGCATCCTGTTTCCGCTCCAAGTGAGCTCACAGTGCGCGATCTGGAGCAGGTTGTGGGCTCGACTGCCGATCAAATTCAAAGCCGACTCTACTACGTCCACAGTCTTACGCAGCCAAAGTTTCTTGCTGCGACCGTAACCCTGACTTCCTCTCCAGCTCTCGAACCATAGGTCAGCCATAAGCAAGCATTCAAAGTGTCCATTGCTGATTGGTGACGATAGACGAGACTTTGCTGGAGCTGCGGATCGGCACCCCAGGTTGAGGAGCTTCCCCGCAATGAACAAGCCAATCCAATGGTCCAGAACCGAGGATCCCTCTTCTCTCAGACGATGAGTCTCGTGGGTTTGCTCAATGAACTAGAGTCGCCCGTCACGGCCATTTCGATCCCTGCATGCGTCGTGTCCTTGAGTTTCGAGATGCCATAGTAGGAGAATCGCGATATCGCTCCGATCCAAAGTTCGAGACCACCATGACCGATTCTCGGGACTTCAGGGCGATGCCCTTCGAGTCAGACCCTGTGTAATGGTCGATCCCGGTAATACCGCTGCGTTCGCCACCCGACAGCTCATCTATAAGGTCTGCTAGGAAGCCCTGCTGCTGAACATTTAATCCTCAGATTCACACAAATACCTGCCCGGTCAATAGCCAATCTAAAACCGCCTCCAGACTCACAATTCCACCCAACTCAACATGGCTCCTGGCGTCGACACCGAAACACAGCCCCAGGCACCCTACAGCAAGGCCGCCAACGGCAACGGGGCCGTCGACCGCGTCAAGGCCAACGAGCTGAAGGAAGACAAGATCGCCAACAAGCTCGGCGCTCAAGACATGTACATCGACGCCGAAAAGGACACCGACTGGTACCATTGGACCGGCTCCATCTACGTCAAGCCCTACCGCTTCGAGAACCGCTCTGGCACTTACGTGATCGCGCTCAAGACGGAGCCGCACGCCGAGCTCGGCAAGCACCGCCATCGCGGCCAGGTCAAGGCCTACACCATCAAGGGTAACTGGGGGTGAGTCTACTCTTTTTCTCCTTTTCGCCTTGGGTTCCGAAACACGACCCACCCCCCCCCCCACTCCCTCCTCAACAACGAAGCCCCACCTTTCCCCCCTTCACCCTCTCCTTTGAACTGACATTGGCATCTTTCCCGCCAGATACCATGAATACGACTGGACGGGCAAGGCCGGCGACTACGTGACCGAAACCCCGGGCACCATCCACACGCTGTACATGGGCGCCGGCAGCCAGGTGATTTTCGACGTCATGGGCTCCATCGAGTTCTACAACGACGACAACACGCTGCGCGAGATCATGGACGGGTTTTCGTTCTGGCGCATGTACGAGGAGCACTGTGCCGAGAAGGGCGTGGAGCCGAATCAGGGGTTGTGGTACTGAGATTCTGATTTGAGCCGGAGTGGAAACACGATTTCGATAAATGAAATGTAAAAAAACGATACCAATTGACGATTGAAAGGCAAAAAAGTCCTTTGAATTGGCACATTTGTCTGTCCACACAGTTGGGGTTATTCAAATTAAATCATGCTTGTCTTGCGTTCCTCAAAGATAATCCCGCAGCAGTAGCGGTGGCATCAGTGGTAGCAGCGGCCAGCAGCATGATGCATTATGCTCTCTACATAGATTACCCAAGGACACTGCGCCTGATGCCAAGACTTCTCAGGCAGTGAATGTCTCGGCACGTCCGACGCCAAACGCCAATGCCAACCTCTATCATGACAAGCCTCGCTTCTTCCAATGCACGAGCATCTAGGTTACTTCGGAAGTTCAGTGAATAAATTGGAGTGTATCCGATGCAGAGCGGTTGAGAGAGAGCATCATGACCGGGAATGGTAATGTGTGTAGATTTTGGTGGATATAGTTGTTGTCCTGATGCCGTGAGTACCCGTACACGGAGCGTGGCAGACAGACGTTGCTTGTAGGTCATGCGCAACTGGAGAACTTGTCCAGGTCAGGTAACAAATGGGAAGGAACAGATCTAAAGTACCAACATTGTCATGGTGCTTCAAGTCATTGGAAAGGATCTGCCTGATGAGACGTCCAAGCCATCACGCTGCACTTCTCAAGCCGCCCTAAGCGACCGACTCCAGTTCAGATCCCGCTCTAGTCGGCGAAAGGACAGACCCATGGCAGCTTCTTCACCTTATCCCTTGCTCGGTCCCAGATCAGTTGAGGTTTGTCAGGCGCGCAGCCTTCCTCGTCGCCTCTATCTTTCGGTGGTCGGGGGTCCACTCTCCAGATTCTCTTGCTGTTCAATGTCAGCTGACATCAAACGTGGGTGTGCGGAAATGCTCACACGTTGTTATTTCTGGTGAGTGTAGGAAATTCAATGGCTGCCTGATGAGATGGTCAGCGCGTTGCCAGTAATCCGATGAACCGCTCACCCATAGCGAGTCGTCCTTCCATCCTTTGTCGCTGGGTGTGAGCACGATCGACTCTGGCTGCTGGGATGCTAGGGCCATTGACTGAAAGAAGCACTTCTCGAATGTGGAAAGCGCATCTGCTCCCCATTTGTCCTTGTACTTTTGGGCGTTCTCGCGAATGAATGCCGACTGCGCGTTGAGCCCTGCGTACAATGTCAGATCAGGCAGTCTCGCCAAACATGCCGTGTTCCTCGAAGATGCGATGAGACTCACAGTACTGATTGACGCACTTTCCCCACCAGTAGTACTTTCCCGCAAAGCCATTGGCGTCCAGCCAGCCGACAACCCATGACAGACTGGGATCTTTACCGGGCGCGAGACTTGGATCGTTGAGGTTGCTGTAGAACGCGACAAATTTGTCCTTCGTGGCCAAGCCGCCAGGCTCGTCTTGCATCTGGGAGATCAGCTGAGAGGTCGTGGGGAAGTCAGTGTCGCATTCCCATTGTGCAGTCTCGGTGTTGAACTTGCATCCTCGCTTCGTCAGGGGGTGGGTGGGGACATCCGTAAGGTTGCCCAAAGGTTCGGTTGGGAAGGCCACAGATACCTCGAACAGCGCACAAAGCAAGAGCAGGACCAGGGCGAAGCTGCTGATTAAGGCCGTCGACGCCATCTTGGGTACTTCGCTCGTCGATTTGTTGGCCGATCAGGAGCCAAAGCGCAGGAAGGTAATGGCAAAACGAAGGAGCTAGATGAAGCAAGAGCAAAGAGACTTCAATCATGACTGCCTGTTGTTGTTGGTAACTCCTTCATGTCACTGCTCCCCTGAGCAGGTGCATCCGCAATTGACCGATAGTGAAGCCAGATCGATCTGTGTCGCGGCTGGACTTTGGCAGGGTCTGATTCTAAGGAGTGTACCTCCTGTCTCGAGCTGATTCTGCTGACCACCTATCGCTGGTAGTGTAAGTTCGTCAGGAGCCCAAATATCGCTTCTGTCACTGTAATATGGGCAAAGAATTGAAAGTACGCACGCCGGCTAGCTAAAATCTCACTGCCTGTGAAGTCGACCAACCTAAAGTCCGCTTCCGCCTTTCTGTGGCTCCCTCTGGAGAAATAGTCTGTTGTCAGGTCTTTGGTGCATCTGTCAATGGCACATACCGAACACCCATTGTCTTCTCCTTCTTGACCTTTCCGTTCTCATCTTTGTCCACCACCCAAATCCACTGGCTCCCCCAGCCGCCCTTATCCTCCACGGGAATGAACATACGCCCCGGACTCTTGAGCTGATCTACCAGCTCCTGATGCAACTCAAGCGCCGCAGCACCCACATGAATAGCATCGTAGGGCCCTGCAGCCGCATACCCTTTTCTCCCGTCTCCCGTCACGAATTCCACCTTGCCAGAATCCAGTAGCCGCCGTCCCTCCTCACTCTTACGCATGTTCTTCAGACTCATATCTGTGAGACCCTTGATATGGTCAATACCTACCACCTTACCATCTCCTGTGCCATCGCCCCCGCACACCACATTCGCCAGCACATGTGTGAGGTAACCCGAGCCACACCCCACGTCGAGCACTCTCGCACCCTTGTTTTCCGGCATAAAGCCTAGTAACGATTCCGCAGCAGAAGCATGCATATGTGGCGCAGATATTGTGGCCGAGAAGCCAATTCCCTGTGGCGAGTCTTCATAAGGAGAGTGAGGGGCGTAGTGCGCGCGATCGACGCTGGACATGGCATCGCGCACCCGTGACGATGTGATGAGATGGCCCTTGTATAGATTCTGGATCAGCTCGGTGTTGGTGCGCCCGGAGCACCGCCAGGCAGCCATCTTGGGTGTGCTGCTGATGTGGGGAGAGAGGTGGTTGTACGTGAGAGTCCCGAGAAGGAGGGTGCTTGCGAGCAGGATGGTCCGTGGGAGGGTGCGTCGGGGGAAGTGCATACAACGGTGCGACGTTGGAATCTGACAGGAGTAGTAGTTAGTCTTATAAGTTATACGGCAGCGTTTGCTCGTGATGTGAGTGGATGCGTGATATGCAATTTCTTCAAGGGTAAGCTGCACGAGGTGTTGGAAACATTACGGTTGATTGAAGTCATCGGATGCGATATCCGACAAGGCGGGGAAGGAGCGCGGGGCTGCCAGTCCGCCACCAACGCCGCCCGGATAGCGTTAAATGCATGGTTCGCGGTACCTGGAGAATGCCACGGCGGAAGTTCACGAAAGTGAAAGTGGATAACAACCGAACTCTTATCGATGCCCTTGACTAGGCCATACAAATTTTCATCGTCAGCAACCACTAACGCCATGGCTAAGGATATCCATCTCAAGTCTTCCCCTTCACACAAGCTCATACACGACCAGCAGCTGCAAGCGCGCTCTTAACCTCGCCCACCAATTCCGATGTCTCCTCAAGACCAATAGATATACGTACCAAATCCGCTTCGACACCCCAACTCGCCGTCCAATCCAACTCGCCATAGTGTGCCAGAACTGTATATGGACAAGCGAGGGTGAAATTGGTTCCGAGACTGGGCCCCTTCTGAACCTCGAGTGCGTCAAAGAATGCCACAGCTTGTTCGTGGCGGAGGAAGATGACACTCAGCAAGCCACCGTATCCCCCATTTGCATTGCGGCAAGCATCATAGTTGGGCTTGGTAGGGCTGTACTTGGGATAGTACACCGCTTTGACGTTGACGTCGTCCTTGAGAATGGAAGCAACGGCTTCTGAGTTAACATTGACACGCTCGATCCGGGACACGAAGTCTCGGGAGTTGCGTTCCATGAAAACCGCATCCTCGGCCCAGTAGTTGTCTTCGTACTCTTTGTCGATGGTCTTGCGAAGGGTCTGGTACATCTTACTCCGCGGATTGAGAATACCACTGCCACCCATAACGTTGGTCTCGCCACTGAAGACTTTGGTTAGACTGCTGACCACGACATCGGCATAAGGAAGGACGTTGATATTGATGAGATTGCCAACAGTTTCGTCAACCACGACGGCGAAGTCATACTGGTCTGCAAGCTGGCGGATACGCTTGAGGTCAGGCGATTTGAGAAGAGGATTGGAGGGGAACTCGGTGAAAAGAGCCATGAACCGTTCTCCGTTCTGCAGACGCTGTTCGAGGTCATCGAGATCTTCAGAGGAGCCAAAGCCGTAGAACTGACAACCAGCTCCCCACTTCTGGAGAATCTTCAAAGTATCGATGTACGGAAAGCCGTAGCAAACACTTCTTCGCGGCTCCTGATCGTTAGCCTGTGCATGTGCGAGGAGGATCCGGTGAGTGTTGAAGATCGCTGACATGCCTGTCGGGTACAGGAAAACGTGATCCTCAGTGAGACCCGAGAGTCTACCGTCCGAACTTCGGGAAGGCTTTCCAAGTGCCACTTCTAGTTCCGAATCTTCTGTGAGACATCCGGCAATCCTTCGTCGGATGGCTATCTTGGCCTTTTCAGCAAGCTGCATGTTCAGGTTTCGGCCGAACCGCTCCTCGACGAAGGTGGAGTAGTCCCTGTCTTCAGGAATTGGTCCGTTGGACGGCGTCTCTGGCGGATTTACTAGGAAGTTAATGTTGTTTTGAGAACCACCACGCTGATACCTTCTGGGTCCTTTCGTGTAAAGACTGTCGGAACGTATTCTTCCTGGCGCAGCGACCGGTTGCAGGAATCCATCTCTCAAAGCCTTGAGACAGAATTCTCCACGTCGACTGGAGACACCATCTCCGGTGTGCTGCCAGACCTGCTTAGCGACACCAAAGTGCTCTTTCGGAAAGAAAACGCAGTAGACTCCTGATAGCACTGTATCATGTTCGTTGCTGCTCATCTTGGGCTCCAGATTCAGTAGTCGCACAGCAGTGATTGGGATATCCTTGGCTTGATCATAAAAGAATCTCTGACAGCGCTTGGCCGTGGCCGGCGAAGGGAACAGCATGACCGCCTCGTCTCCTTTGCCATATTTATTGACAATTTCCCTTGCGAGCTCCTGGATGGTCAGATGTATAAAGAATCGTGGATAGCCAGTCTTCATCTTCGACAAAACCCATTCCTCGCCCTCCTCGTAGCCCACATTGGCCTTCCATGACGGCAATGACACGCTGACCGCGTGAGGATCGTTAGGGACTGGAGCACCTACTGCAGCTAACATGGTGGTATCGCGTTATTATTGTCCTGATATCTGACATGGAGGAGTCATACTTTTCCCCCTAATGTTACGCCTTCCTCAGCCTTCTAGCGCGCCGAGATCGGGAATGGCGCGCACGACCGCAGTGGATACCCGGCTGACGAGTTTCTCCGAGCCGACATGATTTTTTGATCTTTACCAAACTCAAAGCTGCTGGAGGCTCGAGAATACTGTGCAAGGATCATCCAAATGTTTGTGGGTTTCACAATCAACTTCATGTCGGTGTCAACATTGATAGTCTGAGAGCGGTTCGTTCGACTCTGATCCGACAATGTCGCGCAAAAGTCATACTTCGTCTGCGCCCAAACGGCGGAAATTAAGCCACAGTTCAGATGATGAAATCAAACATGACAGATTCGCTGTTTTGAATGGGAACACCTCTTCAAGTGAGCATTCAGGCGGGGATGAGTCAGGAGACGAGGTTCCCGAAACGTCTGCACCATCAAAGTTGCAGCAACATACTCGAAGACGCACCCAGCGGCCCTCTGCTGCGCTTCCTGCTGGAGGCGCTGCGGCCGGCTCTCTGCTCACTGCGCAAATCAGTGAATTGTTGGCAGAGAACACGCCAAACTACGATCTACGGCATCCCAAGATCACCAAAGTCACAGAGGTGGTCGTTCGAGCAATCAAAGCCCTTCCTCAGCAAGGCCCGTTCAATCTAGTTGAAGCCGAGAAGTACGCTCTCGAGCATGGCAAGGTCGCCATTCCGTTTCCGTCACCAAGACCGAGCAAGGATTCAAATGTTAAGTACGAATACGCTGTTCCTGCTGCTATTACCACGCGAAGTCGAACTGTGAAACGCATGAGTATCAAAGGTTCCGAGGAGGTCGTTATAGGGGTACAGATGCCTGCTTCGCTGTTGCAGGAGAAGGACTACCTGAATCTGAGGGCCTTCCATAAGCGAGCCTTTTACCTTGCTCGAATTGCAGGAGGGCTCAGCGAAGCACTGCGATCCGACTTTACCTTGCAGTATGAGTGCTTGGATGGATTGGATCTCGTCCCTGCCGTCATCCTCACGCAGAATGTCAAGGCGACGAAGTCTCGGACCACACGCTATTTTATCAGCGTTGAATTTCCTCAAGATGCCTTCCAGGCAGTCAAAACCCTCCCGAACAAGAACTGTGTGAGGTCTACACAGCAACCTGCTTCGGGCGATGCACTTCCTACACCATTCTACAACAGCTGTCTCCAAAGACAAGCGTCTCAAAACTACTACGACGACTTAGTAGCAGCGGCGACCAGTCGTTGTCCTGCAGTACCCGATGCGAGCAAACTGGGTCAGCTATGGCTTGCTCAACGAGGCTTCGGCACGAATTTGGCCCAAGGCGGATTCGGTTGGTGGGAGTGGTCGATCATGTGCGCCTTGCTACTACAGACAGGAGGTCCTCGTGGCCAGCCGTTGTTCTCTGAGAGGTACAGCAGTCTGCAACTCTTCAAAGCCATGGTTCAGGTACTCGCCACACGCGAGCTCACCGAGCCGTGGCTGCTGCGAAGCGATACCCTTGATATTGCGCAATCTGAGGTCCCGATGCTTTACGACGGAAAGACAGGCGTGAATGTCTTGTTCAAGATGACAGGTGCTTCCTATCAGCATTTGCGGCATTGCGCTCAGCTGTCATTGACAACCGTCAATTCGAAACAGGAGGACAGCTTCGACTCGACGTTCATCCGTCGATATGCGGACCCGTGCCTTCAATTTGATGAAATCCACACCATGGACATTGGCTCACATTCCAACGCTCCTACCCAGAATGATGCTGTGAACAAGCTCTTCAGAGTACTGAAGCGCGGCTTGGGTGATCGAGTTACACTGCTGGACATCCAGCGACCTTTCCCAGTTACTTGGAAGATTAGTACCCCGTCCCCAAAGGCGAGGGCTACATCCTTTCAAGTAAGGCTCTTGGTGAATCCGGATACAGTGTCTCGCCTTGTGGACCACGGCCCCTCAGCAGAGGATCAGGCAGCGGCGACAGAGTTCCAGCAATTCTGGGGGTCCAAGTCTGAGCTGCGACGCTTCAAGGACGGTAGTATAACCGAGAGCCTTGTATGGGATTCATCCGAGCCAGTGACTCTCCAGATTATTCGACATTTACTGCAAAGGCATTTCTCTGCCGATCCGAAGTTAGTTGCAACAGGAAGTAGCAGACTTGATGAGAATGTTCTGCCGGTCACCGCGGTCTCAGCAAAGGATGCTTTCACGCTTATCAACCAAAAATTTCAGGCCCTCACATCGACACTCCATTCACTATCCGATCTTCCCCTCCCAATCCGTTCGGTGTCTGCAGCATCATCAGCGCTCCGCTCCACTACCTTGGCGCCGCCTCTTTCGCCCTCCACCGCCACGCCAATCTCCATCCTCATTCAATTCGACTCTTCAGGTCGTTGGCCCGACTCGCTCCCCGCGATTCAGCACACCAAGATTGCCTTCCTCCTCAAACTTGGCGATGCACTCTCAACAGCAGACACAACCCTCACTACACGCGTTGGCCTCGAACACACCTCCACTGCCACCACTGGCCATTTCAACACCGCCTACCTCGACCTCATCTACCCATCCCCGGCTCCAACGCTCGCACCACTCATCTTCCGCCTCCGCATTCACCACGACCGCGAACTCCATCTCCTACAGACCGCCCTCTCCGACGACTCCCTCCACGGCGCGATCCGCGACTCTCTAACATCAGCACTCGCGGCTCACAAACGCGACTTCCTCGCGTCCCCCAGGCACACGACAGCCTTCCGCACCCTCCTCACTCGCTTCCCCGCCCTGTCCCCCACAATTCGCCTCCTAAAGAAATGGACCTCCTCACACCTCCTATCCCGCCACGTCCCCGAAGAGATCCTCGAGCTCATCGCCGCGCACATTTTCGTGCACCCGGCTCCCTGGGCGACACCCGCTTCGCCGACCACCGCCTTCCTGCGGTGCCTGTGGTTCCTCAGCACGTGGGACTGGGCGGTCAGCCCCTTGATCGTGGATCTGAGCGTGGGCCAGGAAATGGGCGCGGAGCAGACGGCGGAGCTGCGCGCCCGCTTCGCGGCGTGGCGGAAGCTGGATCCGCAGATGAACCAGGTGAGCTGGTTTGTGGGCAGTAATGTGGATGAGACGGGTGTGGCGTGGACGGCTGGGGGAAGAGTCGAGAAAGTTGTGGCGGCGAGGGTGGCGGCGCTGGCTGGAGCTTGTTTGGAGGTGGTGGGTGGGCAGACTGCGGCGGGACTGTCGCTAGAAGTGGGAAAGACGCTGTTTGTGAGCCCATTCGAGGAGTACGACTTTTTGGTGATGTTGGACAAGGAAGCTGTGAAGGGTGCGGCTGTGGTAAGGCGCAAGGGGAAGGAGAAGTATCGGAATCTGGAGGTTGCGGCGGAGACGGACGTCGATGTAGTCGGTTTTGATCCTGTGGAAGACTTCTTGGCGGATCTCGAAGCGGCGTTTGGGAACACGGCGCTGTTCTTCTATGGCGCGAGCGGCGACGGTGGGAAAATTCTCGCCGGGGTTTGGCGGCCGGGCGTGCAGGGGCGGAGAGAATGGAGGGTCAGATTGGGTTGGTCGAGCGTGCCGATCAGCGACAAAGTTGCTGAGGATGATGATGATGGGAAGGAGATGTGCGAGTTCAACAAGATGGGCATTCTGAAGGAGATGGAGATCATAGGGGAAGGCTTGGTCAAGGAGATCAAGGTACAGACATAAATGAGCTCGCAGAGGTGTCCGGATGGCGCCTTGAAGCTCTCTCTGATCAATATATGTCTATTGCTATCAATGGCCTCGGTTACAAGCCTAGGCTTGCTTTTGATTTTGTCCAGCATATTGCATATGGTACACCTGTCCTGAAACGGGGCTTATGCTTGGATCCAAGTCAGGATCGGAAACGGGCAAGACTTTCTGGGCCCGCTGGTCTTCGTCGGAGTGATATGCGGCCTCTTTGATCGTAGCTGGATCTTTCAGAATCTGGTCTTATTGTGGCTCGTGCATTCTTCGTCACGACCCTTGAATCGCCCGCAATGTGGGATTGCCTTTGGCTCGACGATCGGCGTTGCTAGCAATCGAAACATATTGGATCATATGATCTTCCGATCTGGATCAACCTTGTCAAACAGCTCCATCGTCTTCTCGTACATGGTGAAGACAATTCCGCCGCTTAGCGAAAGTCGGCCCAGTCTGGGTAACGCGCCTGACCAAAAGACCAAGACACCCTCGTTCTTGAAAATGTTGGTGGCGCACGCGAAGCTGTTTTTGTAGAGCCGCTTGGCCTCCAGACTCTGCATCCTCGTTTTGATAGTGTCCAGTGGCATCGTAGCATAGACCGTCACCAGGCCAGCCATGCTTCCAATGGCGAAGGTGCTTATGGAGCCGAGTTTCTCTCCAGGAGCAACATATCCTTCCGCAAACTGCTTGATACTCGTATAGGTGCTGAAGCGAACAGCACTATTCGCGGCTTGCCTCGCCGTTGTGGGAACGAAACCCTGAAAAAATCCCCTGATGCCTTTTTCCCGCGCTATCACACCACTGCCATGAAGAAATCCTCGCATCCTTGGCTGCGCCCTCTTTCGATCATCGATGAGCTGTGTCTTTATACTCTCGAATGGCGTCACAGCAAGTAATGACTCTGTTATGCCGGCGCCAAATCCAGCCACCACTGTTCTTGGTCCGGAAATCTTGCCGTCTGCATCTGCTAGGAGGCTCTTGTAGAAGTCGAAAGCGACGAAACGGACACCGGCTTTTATCGAGTTGCCAATAATCAGCGTTGTGCATCCGGCGTACCATTCTCGGGAAGGAAACCGAGGCCATGGTAGTTTCTTAGAGTCAGGTAGCCGGCGATTCAACTGCGAACGTGTCTTTGCGAACTCGAAAGGGTATGTTATGGAGATCTCAATTGCGCCGGCAGTCATGCCTGCTATGATAGACCGTGTAGCGCTGGGTTTGGACTTCGCCTGTTGGTCGGCGGCAACGGTGTTGGCCGCCATGGCGGATTCTGCAGACTGCTGAGACAATCAAGGATGTTAGTGCTGTCGGTCGGCTCGCCACGTCTATGACTATGTCTCTGATATGGGGGCTGGTGGTATCAGTTCATGCATTGCCTGCACCTTTGATGGAGGCAGTTCCGGAATATTTGCACCGAAGCTCGGGGAGCCGGGGAAAAAGAAGTGGGTCTCATGGACGCGCTTGAGCCTCGTCACGTCACCGCGTTCCTATAAGGCTGAAAGTTTCGCAACTTCGTAACATCGCTCTTGCTCAGTTGCTTGCCTGAGTATACACAACTGTACATCCACACAACCCTCGGACTCCGCGTGCTAACCAGCTGGGCGCTCCACCTGGCGCGATGTCTCGCGCCAAGCGTCCTGGCCCTTTCGCGGACAGTGACAGCGAGGACCATGACTCTAGTTCGCACTCGTCTGCGGTATGTCTGCCTGATGTTTTCGCTGTTCTCTGCGGGAGCTGACTACTCTACAGCGCAAGCGCAGACGCGGCAGCACAGGCTCGGCCATTCCGTCATCGCCTCCGACTGATGGAGACCGGCAGTCGCCTGCTACGACTCCTCCGTCCGATATCGATTCCGATGAGGATAATGCTAACGGGACCCCCGAAGCCACTCAGCAGGTTGATCGCATCCGTCCGGAAGACAATGAACCCGCTGAATACGGCATCCTCGAGGCTGTGCACGTTGTCAACTTCATGTGCCACAAAAACGAGAAGTGGAAACTCTCACCACTGATCAACTTTATGTGTGGCAAGAATGGAAGCGGCAAGAGCGCTATCCTGACTGCAATTGTCATATGCCTGGGTGGCAAGGCTTCTGGAACCGGCCGTGGCTCATCGTTGAAAGACTTTGTTCGTCATGGTGCCAACAGCGCCAGCGTCACCTGTTATCTAAAGAACCAAGGCCAGAATGCCTTCCGGAATGACGAATACGGCAATACTATCGCAGTTGAAAGGAACTTCACCAGCTCGGGCAGCTCAAGTTTCAAAATCCGCAATGTAGATGGGAGAGTCATGTCTACTAAAAAGGGCGATCTAGAGGAGATTCTCGATCATTTCTGCCTTCAGATGGAGAATCCTCTGAATGTTCTCTCGCAGGACATGGCTCGATCATTCATAGCGTCGTCCAACGCTTCTGCAAAGTACAAGTTCTTTCTTAAGGGCGTCTTACTCGAACAACTGGACCAGGACTACAAGATCATCGAGGAGAATATCGACAACATGACTCCGAAAATAACACAAGGCCAGGAGGACCTTGCCGAGAAGAAACGTCGATGGCAGCTAGCTGATCGCAAGCTGAAAGAGTCACGGAAACTAGATGGCACCCGAGAGCGTCTGGCAGTTCTCCGACATCAATGCATCTGGGCGCAAGTAGTGGACCTTGAAGTCCATCGGCAAAGAGTCTCCGACGCGCTTGACGAGAACAGAGGCAAAATCGACGTTGAACGTCAGAATGCAGAACGGCTTGGTGAAGCTTATGATCAAGCCGAGGAACTCGTCCAGCAGAGGAAGCAAGAGTACGATGCAGAGCTACCAAAGATCGAAGAAGCACGATCTGATAGAAACGGGGCGGCAGAAAAGGTCAAAGAGACCAAAGATACTCACGCAACAGCGCGTGCCGAATCACGATTGGTGAAAGACGAGCTCAACAGTGCTCGTAGAGCTGTCCAGCGCAAGGAAGAGGAAATTCTCAACGAGGAGGCTCGTCTTACTGAAGTAGACGGTGGTGGCCGGGCTAGACGCCTGCGCGAGCTCGACGACTTGAGGACGGCTGCTGAACAAGCTAATACCGCCTACGAAACTCGTGCAGCTAGCAGACAGCAATACACTGCAGCCTGCGATACAGCAAAAGAGAAAGTTCATGCCGCCGAGGAGGAATTCAAGACCCAACAGAAACGTCTCACGGATCGCAAGGCTGAGCTACAAAACATACGCAGCAGTGAGAACGACCAAGGCCGCAAGTTTCACGAACGCATGCCTGAACTCCTTCGAGCCATCGGCAAGGAGACCAGATTTCGCAATCGTCCCATTGGACCCATTGGTAAACACATCAAGCTGAAGCATCAAAACTGGGCCAGGGTGCTTGAAAAGGTCTTTGGAAAAACTCCGAACAGTTTCATTGTTACCAACAAGCACGACCAAGACATCCTTCACGAGCTCCAACGCAAATATAGAGTCGATGGCACGCTCTTTATGCCACCCTCATACGAACTAGATGTGCGGGCCAAGGAACCCGATGATGAGTTCCTGACCATTATGCGAGCCCTGGAAATCGATAATTTTCTGGTACGCAACGTCCTGATCATGCAGCACAGCATTGAGACCGCAGTACTGGAAGAAAATTTTGACGAAGCTTGCCGCATCATGAACATTAGGGACCCAAACCAGCGGCCTCGTAACGTTCTGAATTGCTTTACGCTAGCACACAACAATCCCAGCAGAGGCTTCCGCTTGTTCTATCGTCAAGGCAGACCAGCTCAAGATCCCGTTGACGAATTTGTTGGACCCCTACGGCTGAACAGCAACCTCGATGAACAGGTTCGCTTACACCAGCAATATGTTTCTGATGAGGAGCACCGCTTGACGCATCTCAAGAGTGAGGTACAAAGCTGCAAACATGAGTATAACGCTGCGGTGAGAGCGCTGAAAGAATACAACGAAGAGGTGGGGAGACTCAGAGTCGCCAAGCAAGAAGCCGATCAAAAAGTCGAGGACAAGCAATCGGAAACTGAGCAGGACAACGTCGCCGGTGGAGCTCTTGATGCCCTGAGGCAGGCTCTCGAAGAGGCTAGAAAGGCTGTCGCAACGAAGTCAGCACTCTTCGGCGATGCCGTTGTCGCAGAGGATAGAGACAGGAAGGCAAACGAAGCAGCACAGCAAGAGCTCACGGCCATGGAAGACCGTCTGAAGGAGGCACAAGCAAACGCTGATAAAGCCAAAAGCGAGTGGCGCAGGGCTGATCAATCAAAAAGTGATGCGCTTGCTCAGAAGAACTGGAGTTTGAACAAGATCGAGGATGCTGAAAGGGAGTTGCAGACTTATATTCAACAACTCGCAACAGCCGACGAAGATATTCGCAAGGATACCGAGCAAGCCCGCGCCAGTGGTAGCGAGAGAGTTCCCATTCCTGAGGGAGAAACAGCCAAAACCCTGGACAAGAAGTGGGAACGTCTGCTGGAGCAGGTGACTGCTGCGAATGAAAGAGTGGGTGGCGACCCCGAGGAAATCGAACGCCAGGCCGCCGACGCTCTCCAGCAGTTCCGTCAAAGCAAAGAAGATCTTGAAGGCATGGTTACGCTGCAGGATACTCTGAAGGCGTCCGTGCATGAACGCATGCGTCGCTGGAGATTCTTCCGCCAACAGATTGGCCGAAGCGCACGCTCGGCGTTCATGTATCTGCTCTCCGAACGAGGTTTCAGGGGCAAGCTCATCATCGATCATACGCAGCACTTGCTAGACCTTCTCGTCGAACCTGACATCACTCGGCGGGATGGCACTGGCAGAAGCGCGCGTACGTTGTCCGGCGGCGAAAAGTCATTCTCGCAGATCTGCTTGCTGCTCGCGCTTTGGGAAGCCATGGGCTCACCAGTGCGGTGCTTGGACGAATTCGACGTCTTCATGGACGCAGTCAACCGCAACTTAAGTGTCAACCTTCTCATCGAGGCTGCAAGACAAAGCCGAGGACGACAGTATGTTCTGATCAGCCCGGGTACCAAAAGCGATATCAAGCCCGCGCCTGACGTTCATGCTTTTGAGTAAGTTTGCCTCACCTGTTGAGGAACTTGTTACTAATGATCTAACAGGGTTGCTCCTCCCGAGCGAGGACAGCAGAGACTTAGTTTCCAGCGGGCTGAGGCTGTCTGAGTGGCTTCATGGTGCCGAGACATGACTGTACGACCACTAATGATGTATCTAGACGAGCATAATTTCTTCCGGCTGCACGGTAGAGGGAGTCTAGGTTCCGGCTCTGTCGCCAAATGGAATCAGCTCGTGAACACACTGAAGGACTTCTACGCAGCCGTTTCTCTTTCCCAAGCACCCATGTGCATGCCACAGCTTGATCCGACGAAACTCGAGATTTCCTGTTCCCCGATCGCATTCAACAGCTCCCCCTCAGTTCGCATCACAGCCTTGCCCTCCCCTCCCTCCCCTCCTCCCTCTCCGCCTCCTCCCTCAGCACCCTTTTCAGAATCTTCCCACTCGCGCTCTTGGGAATCTCGTCCCTAAACACCACCCCGCCCGTCAACTGCTTGTACGCCGCCAGATTCTCCCGCACAATGTCCTTGACCTCTCGTTCCGTGATGCCGTTGGATCCCGGTCGCCGCACGATATAGGCCCGCGGCCGTTCGGCGTCCGAGTTTGGAGTTGCGGGCTTGAGGCCGATGACGGCGCAGTCGATGATGTCTGGGTGGTCGAGCAGCAGGCCTTCGAGTTCTGGGGGGGCGACCTGGAAGCCGCGGACTTTGATGAGTTCCTATTTCGGGTGCAGGAACACGTCAGTTTGAGACTTTATCTATCACGACTTGGGAGGACGAATTAGAGGAGGGGGCTACAGGCGTGGAAAGGGTAAGGGGGGATATCATGGCACGCAAACCTTTTTGCGGTCGACGATGTACCATAGCTTGGTCGCGCCGTCGCGGTAGAGGATGTCGCCGGTCTTGAAGTAGCCTTCGTGGTCGTAGGAGTCGCGGTTGGCTTGCTCGTTGTTGAAGTATCCTGCACATCACCCCACAGATATCAGCCTGTACAGTCGGACGGATGCGGATGTGAATCCAGGGACGAAGCTGCTGCCGATGCTACCAGCCACAGCTATATGGTCTACTCACCTCTGATGATTGTTGGCCCTCTCACGCAACACTCGCCACGCACATTGTCGGCTGTGATGTCGTTGCCCTCGTCGTCAATCAGCCTGCGATAGACTTCCGTCAGCATGGTTGTAATACTCTCGCAACCTCCAGCGCTACCCGGGCTTCGACCCTGCCATGGGGGAAAACTTACTTCACGTCCACCCCTGGCAAAAAGCGATTTCCCACGCTCCCCGTCTCGTCCTTGTCCGGCCAGTAGAACAGACTCACCGCGCTCGTCGTCTCCGTCATGCCCCAGACCTGCGTGAACGTTGCGTCCGGGTGACACAGGGCCTGCAGCCGCCTCTGCGACGCGGCATCCAGTGGTGCGGCGCCGGCAGCCACGCGGCGCACGCTGCGCATGCTGTATTTCTTGGACAGGGGGCTCATGATGATGGCGATGACCAGCGGAGGCACCATGCCCAGGTCGGTGATCTGGTGGCGCTGGATGGCGGCCAGGAAGGGCTCGAGCTCGAAGCGCCGCATGATCCAGCAGGGGTGGCCGGTACGGAAGGGCGAGATGTGCACGGCGGGGACGGTGGCGACGTGGAACATGGGTAAGGGGAAGAGGTTGCGCGAGGACCAGGGGATGCGGTCGCGTACGATGGTCGAGGTGAGCGTGTGGTACGAAGTGGCGTTGAAGTGGCTCTGCATGGCGGTTTTGGGCAGGCCCGTCGTGCCGGAGGTGGTGAGGCGGGCGATCTCCGTGTGCTCCAGTGTGTGGCGGTCGGTGATGCGGTCCCAGTCGCTGGTGCCGTGTTGGAGGAGCCAGGTCCAGGGCCGGAAGCCGGGAGGGCAGGGCTGCTGGTTGCGAGGGTCGAAGATGAAGATTTGGGAGCGGGGGATGTTTTCTGCGTCGGTAGCAGGGAGGACTGTGTCGAGTAGCTCGGGCGCGACGAAGAGGAGCTTGACTTGGGCGGTGCGGATGTGGTGTCGGAGTTCGTGGACGCGGTAGGCGGGGTTGGTTCCGCTAAAGATGCCACCGGCGCCGATACCACCGAGGAAAAGCATTGCTGGGAAAGGACATGATCAGTAGCTTGGCCAATGTCGGCGTCCTGTGAGAGAATTCCGCTTACTGTGCGACTGGTCAGCACACTGTTGGTATTCCTGGGTATCGAAGACCAGTCAAGAAATAGGTTGAACACATCCTTGTGCAGGCGTGCAAATGTCTTCCGCAAGTACCTACCAATACATTATCTGCATGCAGATCAGCAAGACGTAGACACCAAGGGGGACCCCCCTAAGTCCAAAAACTCACATCGTTGAACGCTGTAATGCTAAAGCAATCGCCCTTCTTGAGCCCAGCGGCACGGAAGCCAGCCACCAACTTCCGCACCAGGACTCGCCCTTGGTTGTAAGATAATGTCCGTGACTCATCGTCGAGATCATGGTACACCGGCTTGTCCAGATCATAGCTTGGGTCACCAAATGCGAACGTCACAACATCCTCTTCTGGTAGAGGGTAGGTCTCGGTGTGCAGCCATGGCATGGTTGTGAGAGTTGGGCGACAGTCGAGGACTGGCAGACGGATTGGACTGGTAGATTCGCCGGCGTAGTACCAACCCGTACAGTGCTGCTTGCAGTTGCTTTATGCTAGGAGCAGGCAATGAACGCTTTCCACAGACTATACTGGTATGCGTCCGCCTCGATGAGCCGAGTATCTGGCCAGTGACCGGTTCGGTGCAGGCTGTGGTCGGACTTGCTATGTTCATGAACACTTCGGCGTGGCCACTGGGGGGGGGCCAACAGCTCGTCCTGTACCCGGTACTTGTAGTAGGGGCATGCGCCGAGGTGAACGTCGGTACAGACATTATGCAGGTGGAGCACGGTGGAGTCTCCCCAGAAGGTTCCCCGCCTGGTCGGATCGACTACCGCCAATCATAGACAGTGTAGAGCGTGACTGACTCGTGGGCTGGAAGATCGTAGCGTGTACCGGCTGACGAACGAAAGGCTCTGGGTAGAAATATCAAGAGGAGATGGTAGAGGCTTCTTTCTACTGTGTTATGAGGGCAAGCGACTCGTAGCAGACTTGCCTCGCCCGAAGTACGTTGTCAATGCACGTATACTCCTGCGAACAGTAGCCTGCCAGCAATTAGTACATCCTACCCCTCGTCCACGACGCAAACATCGCACACCCGATCTCCTAGCTCTCGCTACAGCCTCACATCCCTCCCTTCCACCATGAGCACCACCTACCCACCCCAACCACCAACAACCCTCTCCCTCCCTCACATCCTCTCCCTCCGCTGGACATCCACCACACAGATCCACCCCCAATCCATCATCGCCTACAACCTCTCTCTCGGCGCCCCCGCCACGCACCTGGCCCACGTCTACGAGCGCCACCCTTCCTTCGCCCCGCTCCCCACCTTCGCCAGCACCTTCGCCATCGCCCTCATGTCGCTTGTCCACGCAGACATGCCCACCTTCCTCCCCAACTTCCAAGCCCACAACCACCTGCACGCCGCCCACGCTCTGCGCCTGCACCGGCCCCTTCCACACACCGGCACGCTCCGCCACGACGCCCACGTGCTGGACGTCCGCCCGGCGCGCAACAATGGCGTGCAGCTCCGCGTGCGCATCACCACCACCGCCGCCGACGACGGTTCGCAGCTAGTATTGTGCGAGCAGGAATGGACCAGCATCGTACTTCACGTCCCCACGACGGGCCTTCCTCCGTCGTCGTCGTCGTTGTCGTCCAGCGAAAGCGCCGCCGCAGCGCCTCCTTCTTCACATAGCCCGCCCCCGCCAGACAGGGCTCCCGACGCGGTGCACACGCACGCCACGAGCGTGGCGCAAGCGGCGCTGTACCGCGCGGCCAGCAACGACTTGAACCCGCTGCACATCGACCCGGCGACGGCGGCGCGGGCGGGGTTTCCGCGGCCGTTGCTGACGGGGACGTGCACTTTTGGGGTGGGGGTGAGGGGCGTGGTGGAGACGGTGGGGCGGGGAAGGGCGGTTAGGGAGGTGCAGGGTCGGTTGAGGAGGCCGGTGTTTGCGGGGGATGTGGTTAGGACGGAGATGTGGGAGGGCGTCGATAGAGGAGTCGGAGGGGACGGAGGGGATAGAGCGGCGGCGGTGGTGTTTCGGATGGTGGTGAGGGAGGAAGGGGGTGGGGGGAGGGTGGTCGTTGATCGGGGACAGGTGGTGTTTGGGGAGGGTGTGGCGGAGGGAGGGAGAGCGAGGCTGTGATGGAGACTGAAGCGTCACTAGATATCATAGCTTGGGCGTATCTGTGAGGTTTTCCCAGCCACCCTCTTTCTCGTCCTTGATCAATACATCGTCTTCGATTCGGACGCCGCCAACATCCCAGTATTTGTCCAGCGCTTCCTTGACAATGTACTTGGCCCGCTCCGGATCTTCAAGCACGGGTTCGATGATGAAGCGGCAGAAATAGATGCCCGGCTCTACCGTGATGACTGCCCCGGCCGGTACTTGGCCTCTGACTCTCAAATACTTGAACATGGGATCTGGATCCTCGTAGTTGGCGTGTCCGCCAGTGTCGTGGGTGTCCATGCCGAGGTAGTGGCCGAGACCGTGCGGGAAGAATGCGGTCGAGATACGCTTCTCAAGCAGCTCCTGCTCGCTTCCTTTCAAGATGCCGGCTTTGAGCAGGCCCTTGATGGCCACTTTGTGCGCGTTCTCGTGCACATCTTCCCAGTTCATGCCTGCATACAACATGTCGAAGCATGACTCTTGCATTTCCTTTACAAGGTCGTAGATAGTTTGCGATTCCGGTGTGAAGGTACCAGAGAGTGGGAATGTGCGGGTGATGTCGGCGCAGTAGCAATCATACTCGGCGCCTGCATCGAGGAGAACATTCAGGCGATTGCGAAGGGGCTGATCGTTGCGGATGTAGTGTAGCGTGGCACATGAATGGCCAGTGGCGCATATGGAATGATATGCCTGCTCATGAGCCCCGTTTGAGATGCAAGTGCCGATGAACGCGCCATATAACTGCTCTTCATTAGTGGCCGTGCTGGCCGCTTTCTGTGCCTCGATGTGGGCCAGGGTCGAGATCTCGTTGGCTTTTCGGATGAGAGCAACCTCGTACGTGTCTTTAATCACTCGACACTCGTCAATGGCTTCTCTGAGAGACGACAGCTCGGTTCCGACGAACGGGAGGAAAGTAATATGCTCGGAGACTTGCTCTGGGATCGCGTAGACAGAGGTTGTTTTCCTGGGCCCGTAGGCCGCGAGGGCGGCGTTGACTTCATTCGTGTAGAGCACATCATCCACATCATACTTTGCTAGTGCCTCCTCTTTAGACTCAGGTAGACCAGCCCAGATGACGGATTCGGGATCAATTGGCGGGATGAATAGCGTCAATATGTTTTGTGGAATATTATAGACGAGGTAGGCATCTGGTACTTTGCATCCAGACAGATAGAAGAAGTATCGACGCTGTCGGAAATGATCGGCTTGGTCGTCATCCTCTACCATGCGCGTCTTCTGCGCCTCGAGATAGATAACGGCATCGCTGGGAAGTCCGCGGTCAGTCAGATATTTCGCGACTCGCTGGCAGTGGGCTTTCGCGGGGTATTTCTCTTTCAGCGTCGTGTCGGTGAGGGACATGGTGATGAAGTAGAGATTGGTACCACTCGAACTTGTGCTGCTGGTAAAGCAAGACTCAAGATTTACAGAAAACTGCAACGTCGAGGTGGTAGCGTCGAGTGGGGAGGAGGGGTGTAGAATGCTTCTTATCGATAGGCCATAGCCGATAATAGCCGTCGTCTTTAGAACACTCCTGCTGGACCAGTGCTTATGCACCCGAGCTGCCAACGTCTAGACATCTCCGAGCGAGCTTACTACCTGTAGGTGCTTGTCTGATTTGTATAAGCCTGCCGGCTATCGACTGCCACTGGACCATGCGCGCTGCTTACGGCAACATCGTTAAGCAGGGTGACTGTCATTCACTGCCTGTGTTTCTTGGCATAATCTCAGCATTAACATTGACCTATATCTTGGTCCAGCAGTTGGCTCGTTTGCTAGCCTGGATGTATTATGCCCAAGACTCTACTGGCACAATAGCTAGTTCCTTGTTCAATCCTTCCAAGTGATGACTTTCGTCCTTGCCCACTCCTCCAGGCCGAGAGTGCCATTGAATCTCCCGAATCCAGATTTCTTCGCTCCACCATGCGACAGTGCCGACTCGTCATGGATCGACATGCTGTTGATATGGACGGCCCCAGTTTCAATTTGTTTCGCAATCTTCAAGCCCCGGCGTAGATCCTCGGTGAAGACGGCAGACGCCAGGCCATAGTCAGTGTCATTAGCCAACTTGATCGCCTCTTCGTCTGAGCCAACGGTATACAGTGCGACCGTTGGACCGAAGGACTCGGTATGGTAGATATCCATGTTCTCTTTAATGCTCTCCAGTATCACGGGTTTCATCGTGGTTTTCGATTCTTCTTGTGCGTCAGGATTGCCGTACACGACACCGGCTCCTTTGCTGACGGCGTCAGACAGCAGCTTCCGATTCTTCTCGACTCCCACCATAGCGACTAGCTGCGGCACTCCCATACCCTGGTCGGAAAACAAATGGTCCATCGTAGCCTTGAGAGCCGGCTTGAACTTGTCGACAATGTTTTGGTGAACAATTATTCGCTCCGTTGCCATGCAAATCTGACCGGCGTGGAGGAACGCTCCCAGAGCACACTGTAAGGCTGCATTCTGGATATCAGCGTCCTCGCAAACAATAGCAGGTGCTTTGCCGCCCAGCTCCATAACCGTCGGCTTCAGATACTTGCCTGCAAGAGAGGCAATGATCGAACCGACGTTGGTAGAGCCTGTGAAATTTATCTTCTTGACGGCAGGGTGCGTCACGAGTGCCGTGGTGATCTTGGAAGCGTCCTCAGGACGATGCACTATGGTGTTCAAAGCTCCAGGAGGCAGGCCGGCTGAGTTCAAAACCGACACAATCGCCCAGTATGTGGCTGGGGACGATTCTGAACCCTTCAAGATGACTGTGTTCCCCCTAAAGCGGAGTAAGCAATGTTGGGCTGTAAAGTAGATTGGACCCGACTCACATTGCCAGGGGCTGCAGACACGCTCTAAGACCTATTGAACGTCAGACGATCTGGTCTAGGATGTACTGCTCCTAGATTGCGGAGGCATAGCTGGCCGCAGCTGTTCTGGCACTTACCAAGAACATTTGGCGCATTCCATGGAGCAATGCCCAGACATACTCCATAAGGTTCCCTTCGAAAGTGTCAGTGAGATGGAAGCCTGCAAAATCTGTGACTAGGGAATGGTGGTGCTTCAGGCATGCCACATGAACATGTTGATGTGGTGCCTCCGGCGCTTCACAGGCAGGATAGCAACGCACCTGATCTGGATCGCACTCTTCCCTTCGTCGATCACGGTGGGAACAGTGCCCTGTACAGCACCGATCAGGCCAGCAATGTCTTTGCAAGCATTCGACGCAAGGCCAAACTCAAACGCGAACATGGACTCAGCCGCACCAGTCTCAGAGTGAGAGTACTGCCAGAACTCATCCCGCCGCTTAGCAAACTCCTCGGCGGCTTTCAAAAAGATGTCCCGTCGCACAGTTGGTTTGGTGCGAGACCATTCAGGGAAAGCCTTCTGGGCCGAGGCAACGGCTGCCTGTGCGTCCTCTTCCGAGGCAGATGAGCATTTGTAGAGCTTCTGCTGGTCGAGCGGCGAAATGACGTCGAAAGTGACCGAGGTCGTGATCTCCTTGCCATCGAGCCACAGTGGGATGGTTGAAGATGCGTCAAACTTGCTCTTGGATGCCATGATATCGTGTGTGCGTGAGTAAGAAATCGAAGCTGATGAGCAATGTCTGGGGGCAGAGAGGCACTGAATAAAGAACAAAACAATGTCGGGAGTATATATACAGCTATATCAATAACAGATATTCGCGACGCTGCTGACCGGCAGTCAAGTATACTCTAGTGACGCATGTGTCCGCTTCCGACGGCAGGTGGCAAAGACCAGAGACGTTCGGATACTCCATACGGTAGTAGTCTGCGGCTTTTACCCCTGTCGCATGTAGCAGAGTGCGGGCGAGGCGGAGTTGAAAGACGATGTACCCCTCAGCCATCAGGGTGTTTCATAGGCGTCTTGTAAGCCGGCTTTAAAGCCGTTTCTCTACATCACTTATAAGCCGCCTATAAGCCATCTATAAGCCGGCTAGCTGGCTTACAGGCGACAACGATAAGCCCGCTAGACGGGCAGCCGTCTATAAAACACTCTGTCAGCCATGCAGGAGCGGATGTGGGGCCGCCTGTGCAACACCCCAGAAAGCACAAGTTTCCTGGCTTACGCCCAGAATAGAGACATGAGGGGTTTCTTTACAGCATTGACTAGGGCATACCAAGGTCAGTACTGCGAGGCTGCGCAGCTTGTGCTGGACGCCTAGTCTCAGCTCGCAGCGATGGCACCGGAGCAGTACTGTAAACACACCAGCTTACCGCAGCGACTGCACCGCCACATGGCCACAGACTTGATTATAGAGCTTTCTTCTGTGTCCAGTCTTGGGTGGGGTCCAATCGCATAGTCTCAACACATGATACAAATTGGCCAGCAAGTACGGGAGCAAGGTGGAATCAGAGTTAGACTGCGTTTACCAGACTGGACATATATCAGGTACGCTCGGGCGGACGAAGCTCGGCTCGCTGTGACTAGATAGGCCGGGACAAGGGACCGAAGCACGCCGAGCGTGAGTCTGCTGGCGCTGAGAAGACGGTTGGGCCCCTTGGCTAGACAGTGGTTTCCGTACACGACCTGTGAATTTGAGCTTCGCTTGTTAGGGCTTGTTGAGCCGCAGTTGCGTGCAACACTTCGTACGTGCTCCCAGGCTCAGGCCGACAAGCTGATGTTCTAGGTTAATTGAAGAGTTAGAGCAGCAGCAGCAGAGGCTATTATGTAGCAGACGGTGTTCCACCCCACCAATATTTTGTGCAGTACTTGGGGACGAAGTGTGGGTACGCGTGAGGGGGAGCCGGTATGCTAGAGACTCGCGGTCGTCCGTAATCCTCAGCATTTCACCCCATATTTTGATGCAGAACGCTCCAGCCTGGGTCAGTAGCCTTCAAGCAGATGGCCAACTCAGAGTTCATCGTGGATATGCATTCGCATCGTGACATTGTCATGGTGTCCCTTGTGTAGCACTGTTCACGAGAGAGAGTGCTACGACTTTTACAGGCTGAATAAGAAACAGCAAATCTGCAAGAAGCGACTGACGGCTGTCAGAAGTACTTGTTCGAGCGCGCTTGATCGAGCTCGATTCTATCTAGCTGAGTGCCAGTGGTGGGGGTTGTGATGATGAGACGAATTCGACCAACGGTGGAGAAGAGGGGCGTCCCCCCCGGAAGCCCCCGTAGTCACTGCCAGTGCTCCGGAAGGGGAGTGGGAGTGGGATGTAACGTGTAAAGAGCGCGAATGTTTGCCTGCTCGGACTTTTTTTCCCGACTTTCCTCCCCTGCGTTCACCCGCGAGGGCGCGTAGCAAGCGCTTCTTCAGCAAGATCAGCACTAAGTCACGCCATGGCTCTTGGACACAATCCAGATCTCGACACGCGAGCAGCCGAAGCGGCCTGCATACGCGAACAAAACTTGGTGCAGGCCGTCAGACCACCCTCAAACTATGAATTCAGCAGGTCGAAAAAGTCATCATATTGACGCAAAGTCAACCCCGCATCAGGGGGGCCGCCACATGTACATGCTCCTCCCATCCGCTGCCTGGTCAACTGAACACTACGCAGCTCGGTGCATCCGTGATTCCAGATTCCAGACGACCGTAGCTCAGTCATTGGTCCATTCTTGCTGCAGCTCGGTGAACACCCTGGATATGCCGCCCGGCGCGGTATACTTTGTGACTCCCTGGAATAGCAAGATCTCCTGCTTTGGGCCTTGCACCCCTCCTGTTTCCCGCTCACTCAATGGTCCACCCTCCCTTTGATCCAAGGCCGACGCCTTGTTGGTAGCCACCCAGTCAATGATTCGTGCCGCCGCTGATGGACATCCGCCCATCATCCGAAATCTAATCTTTTTGACTCGACAGTCTACCCCCTCCATCTACCCGCAAGCTCTCCATGCAACCCTGGAGCAATGGCTGAGCTCCCATTATTGGTCCCGACGCGACGCGGGTCAGTGGCTGTACCCCGGCGTGTGGGCCATCATCTACTCCCCAGACAACCCGATTGAGGGGTATCCCGCTCATCCTTGATTTCTCGGAGGGGCAGGTCCGCTCAGCTTCGCTCTATATAACGGTAAGGCCACATCCAGCTCATGCAGGAGTTCACCAATTCATCATACCACTTATCACTCACACAAATCCCACACACACCCATCTAAAACAAGCACCATACAACACCATGTCTCAAAAGATCCCCGAGAAGCAGTGGGCCCAGGTCATTGAGAAGGTTGGCGGTCCTGTTGAGTACAAACAGATTCCAGTAGCAAAGCCCGGCCCTGGAGAGGTTCTCGTCAACATGTATGACTTCCTATCGCTCAACTCACCTCGGAAAATCTACTAACGTTCCCTACCAGCAAGTACTCTGGTGTGTGCCATACCGATCTACACGCCGTCAACGGTGACTGGCCCATTCCCACCAAACTACCTCTTGTCGGTGGCCACGAGGGTGCCGGTATCGTCGTTGCCCGCGGTGAGGGCGTGACAGATGAAGATGCCAAGATTGGCGAGGCTGTTGGTGTCAAGTGGCTCAACGACTCCTGCCTAAGTTGCACATTCTGCATGCAGGCCGATGAGCCTCTTTGCTTGACTCCCAAGCTATCTGGCTACACCGTGGATGGCTCCTTCCAGCAATACTGCATTGCTTCTGCGAAGCATGTCGCACACATTCCGGAAGGAGTCCCTCTTGATGAGGTCGCCCCCGTTCTTTGCGCCGGTATCACCGTCTACAAGGGCCTGAAGGAATCAGGTGCTCGCCCAGGACAGACTGTCGCCATTGTTGGTGCGGGTGGTGGTCTGGGCTCTCTTGCCCAGCAATACGCTCGGGCCATGGGCCTCAACGTCATTGCCATCGACTCTGGTGAGGAGAAGGAGAAGATGAGCAAGGAGATGGGTGCCTCAGTGAGTCTCGCATGCCTGGGGCATATGTGGCTTAACCATACTAACTGACTTTCCAGGCCTTTGTTGATTTCGCAAAGTCCAGCGACATTACCAAGGATGTCCGCGCCGCCACTGCTGACGGTCTCGGCCCGCACGCCGTCATCCTCGTCGCTGTGAACGAGAAGCCCTTCCAACAGGCGGCTGAGTACGTCCGCCCCAGAGGCACCGTCATCGTTATCGGTCTACCCGCGGGTGCTCATATCCGCGCCCCTGTTTTCGAGTCCGTGCTCAAGATGGTCCGCATCCAGGCCTCGTACGTCGGTAACCGACAGGACTCTCAAGAAGCGCTCGAATTTTTCCGCAAGGGTCTCATCCACGCTCCATTCAAGACTGTTGACCTCAAGGACTTGAACAAGGTGTACGAGCTGATGCACGCTGGCAAGATCACTGGTCGCTACGTGCTCAAGATGCCAGACGCAGAATGAATGCGAAAGTAATTGCAGGCGTGGAAGTCATATGTGTTTGTAGATGCAAGAATTTAGTGGTTGACCAAATTCACTGCCTGAGAAATTCTTATTGAGGAAATGAAACCGTCAATCTCCCCGCACTGGCTTTCTGTGATTGGCTTGTTTGAGGCTATATCTCCCCCTTGTGTTGAAGGAAACGGAGGGGTAGCGCGGGGCAAATATCCTGACTGATCAGTCCACTATGTCAGGCACTGCCACAACACTGCAGTAAAGGCATAGGTCGCGTGCTTCTGGTCACATCAGGATACAGCAATTAGTGAGGGAATTACCCATTTAAAGCGTTGACTGAGGCAGGTGATGCTTTCAGCAGGAGCCACACAAGCTCACTGCCCATTACAGCTAGACACGCGGCAGAAATTTGATCATCATTAATTTTCAAGTGTAGCTCCTCAACGCCACCGATCCATAAGCCGTCAATTCAGGCACGGTACTGCGGCAAATCCTGAGGTCCTGCACCTCCAAAGCCTGGCCAGCCAACGAAGCAACCGGGGGCTAGGCGTTCCAAAGCCCCCAAATGCCGTCAACGTGGGCCTAGCTCCTGCATTTGCTGGCTAAGCATTTGCACAAGCTCATCAGCTCCCAGGCTCCCCGGGCGTTGACTAGGTATTAGCGCCCTTACTGGGGACCCTTTGCGCGAATGACGTTCCTTAGGCGAATGCACGAGTCTAACGCGGCTGTTCTGGTAAGAACCAACAGCTTCTGCTTTCCGGCGAGGCCTGAGTCACACAACCAACGAGCGGTGTCCTAGCAGGATCCTGCGTAATGAGCTGACACGTCCGTTTGCCGGCAAGCTTTGCTTCTTCCTGCATGCGGGACTACGTGTGCACGTGTAATGTCACCAGAGCCCAGCATCATGGAAGGAGCTGCGGCGTTTGGGTTGCATGCGTACGTGGCGGGGTTGGTTGGCTTGCACGCTTCCATGAGCTTTCAGCTCCCCCGTGGTGAAGCTCTTGGGTCTTAGATCGTGGTGAGTTCTTTTTTCCTTTTTTCCTCAAATCCCTCGTACTGTGCTTCTGGTTTGCACATAAACATAGACGAGCCAGAGTACGTTCAGAACAGCATCTTTGTGCCAAAGTTAAATAACCACATCATCGCGTTCTCGCCAGTGATCCAATACCATGGTGCACTTATCTGGAGTCGCCCCACGGCAGGGCGGGAAGAAGACAGCGACCGAGCAAGTGCACCGCCGCAGTTCGATCGTGCCTGGCCTTGAGCATATCTCGCTGGAGGCTCCTGGTGAAGATGAGTTCTCGACATCGGTCTATGGGTCTCGTTTCGCCGCGGAAGACCTCCCCTCACATGAGATGCCTGAGAAGGAGATGCCTAAAGAGATTGCCTACCGCATGATCAAGGACGAACTTAGCCTGGACGGCAATCCCATGCTGAAGTATAGTTGCTCATCTAGGATACTGGACTAGACTGATAGAAAGTGCAGCCTGGCTAGCTTCGTAACGACATTCATGGTGGGCGCCCTCCGCAATCCCTGACAGAGCAGCAAGTCTGACCTCAATAGGAAGATGAAGCAGAGAAGCTCATGACCGATGCGTTCAGCAAGAACTTCATCGACTATGAGGAATACCCTCAGACAGCCGAACTGCAAAACCGCTGCGTCAACATGATCGCCCGCCTCTACAACGCCCCTGACGCCCCACAGGGCCAGAACGCCATGGGAACCTCCACCGTCGGCTCCAGCGAAGCCATCATGCTTGCCGTCCTCGCCATGAAGAAGAGGTGGGCAAACAAGCGCAAAGCCGAGGGCAAAGACTTCTCTCGCCCGAACATCGTCATGAACTCTGCAGTCCAGGTCTGCTGGGAGAAGGCGGCGAGATACTTTGACGTTGAGGAGAAGTGGGTGTACTGCACCACAGACCGCTATGTCATTGATCCCGAAGAGGCGGTCAGCTTGGTCGACGAGAACACAATTGGCATCTGTACGATTCTGGGCCTGACGTACACGGGTGAGTATGAGGATACACAGAAGATCAACGATCTTCTCGTCGCTAACAAGATCGACTGCCCCATCCACGTGGACGCGGCTTCTGGCGGTTTCGTCGCTCCATTCGTGAACCCCAACCTGAAGTGGGACTTCCGGCTCGAGAAGGTGGTCAGCATCAATGTTTCTGGCCACAAGTATGGTCTGGTATACCCTGGCGTCGGATGGGTCGTGTGGCGCTCACCAGAGTATCTTCCCCAAGAGCTCATCTTCAACATCAACTATCTGGGAGCCGATCAGGCATCCTTCACGCTCAACTTCAGCAAAGGCGCTTCACACGTTATTGCTCAGTATTATCAGATGATCCGCTTGGGTAAGCGTGGCTATCGGTGAGTGCTCCGTGGGCCTGAACCAAAGTAGGGGTGGTCCTCTGGTTGCGTCTGAAGCGCTCCTTCATTCACAATACGGGCCTATTACCTACGGTAGTCTTCTTGCGTGTGGGTCGGTACACTGACGTCTTCAAACAGGAGCATCATGCTCAACTTGACTCGCACTGCCGACTACCTGTCCGCACAGCTTCAAGAGCTTGGATTCATTATCATGTCTGTCGGCGGTGGGCGAGGCCTGCCGCTCGTTGCGTTCCGCCTCGATGACGACGATGACAACCTATTCGACGAGTTCGCGCTCGCCCACCAACTGCGTGAGAGAGGCTGGGTTGTGCCAGCGTACACAATGGCACCTCATTCCGAGAAACTCAAGATGATGCGTGTGGTTGTCCGAGAGGATTTCAGCAAGCAGCGCTGCGATGCCCTGGTGATAGATATCCGGATGGCGCTGAAGGTGTTGGGTGAAATGGACAAGAAAACCATGGAGCGATACCAGAGGTAAGGCATTCAAAGGGGTTTAAGTCGTCAAGCAGCATGCTAATTCTTCACGACAGTCACGTTCAGAAGCACACTCAGTTGGGTAGGGCAGCCCGCGCTCAGACCTTTAAACTGGATGAGGCTCATTCTCTCCAGGTAAGTTATGGCTCATACAAGGGCCGAAAAATTCCACTAACGAGACTGCAGGCCAAACACGGAAAGACACACAGTGTATGCTAGACGGGGTGGAAGTCGAGGGAAAGCTATTGCAGCTTGCGAGTGAGCTGAACACTATCGGCCGAACTAGAGCAACAAATACAGTCAATGTTACAATGAAGCATATTAGGTATACCTGACTAAAGGACCGCCATAATAATACTGCAGATGTCAGAAACCAAGCACTCGCAGATTGAAAATAATCCATCGAGCTGTGCCCGGGCATAGCGGAGTTAGTCACAGAGGTGCCAAGAGTCAAACTTGGCGCAAATTGTTGCCAAGCCGCAGCCCACAGCGATTTTCGAGACCTCTAACCGCAACGCATCTTCATCAGTGAGCCGCTTCGACACACATCTCCAGAGACACGATCGCCCATCATGTGTATGTGATGAACCTCCCGCTATGCTACAGTATTGTTCCTGGTCTTCTGCCTCATCAAGAGAGACAGATTGCCGTGACATGCTGCGGTCAATATGAAAGAACGTCATGCTAACTTTCGCGCAGCTCTCGTCAGCGGTGAGAAGTCGAACTGTGAGCCAACACCCCGAGTCGAACGCCTCAGACCGTCTTACTGACCCTTCGCGCAGTCCAGTACATTCTTCGTCTCCTCAATACCAACGTCGATGGCAAGCAGAAGATCATGTATGCCCTGACCCGCATCAAGGGTGTCGGCCGCAGATATTCCAACCTGGTGTGCAAGAAGGCCGATGTGGACCTCAACAAGCGGTATGTCTGGATCCAATAACTTGGAACGATGTCCAGAAAGCTAACGGGTTGTCTTCAGTGCCGGTGAGATCACCTCTGAAGAACTCGAGCGCATCGTCACCATTATTCAAAACCCTACCCAGTACAAGATCCCCGGCTGGTTCCTGAACAGACAGCGCGATATCGTCGACGGCAAGGATTCGCAGGTGTTGGCCAACGGCATGGAGAGCAAGCTGCGTGAGGATTTGGAGCGTCTGAAGAAGATCCGTGCCCACCGTGGTCTGCGTCACTACTGGGGCCTCCGCGTTCGTGGCCAGCACTCCAAGACCACTGGTCGGAGAGGCCGGACTGTCGGTGTCAGCAAGAAGAAGGGCTAGTGGTTTTGCAGGTTTTCCAATGTGTGGTTGATGCGGTGGCGAAGATGGAGTCACGATTTTCAAAACACCGTGCTGCATGGTGGCGTGGCTGGAAACATGGACGTCTGGCCCTCGAAACGAAGTCAACATTGTCGATGCAGGAGAGACGAGCAGTGGTGAAGAAGCCATCATTCGGTCGAGGTTTCAGAGGATGAGAAATACCAAAAGATCTTCAAGCTACTAAACTGCAACCGAGACTTTCAAATCGTGGTGACCTTCCACTAATACACAGGAGACCAATGATACAACAAGATTCTTTGATTTAAAGACTGAAACTTCTGGAATCTGCTGGCACTGTATCATCGTGAGATGGCTGTATGAAGTGTCTGAACTGTACAATGCCACCCAGTATGCGCGTGTGGTGCTGACAAGTAACGGAATCAGTACCAGTTAGTGGCCATGTCCTGCCGGGTACGATGCAGCATACGATGCAGAGAGGATGTCTGTGGAACATCAGGAAATGCGTGTAGTGAATCGGGCTGGCAAAGCGAGTAAGAGGCAGAAGACGTCCAGACTAACAAAATCAAGGAAGGAGCGACTGCACCGAATCACATCGATCCCACAAACACGTCTCTCTGGCATCCTCGCAGTAGACAAGTCCTGACAGGCCCTCTTCTGTCCGGGCTCGAAGTCTGCCACTAGTGACCATCAAACTTACGCTCGCTATCCTGTCAAAGTTCAGCCAACATGAAGGTCGCTATTGTCGCTCTCGTTGTCGCTACCAGCGCCTGCCTGGTCAGCCTTGCCGCAGCTGCGTCGCAATTCTTGGGCGACTTCCTCATCTCGAACCTAGTCGTTGATGCGCCTTTCCAAGCATATCCCAACTCAACGGCCTCGAGCTTTGTCTGGTGTAAGTATCTGCATAAGTAATCGATTGACGCAAGCCTGGAATTCAGACATTGACACTCGCCGCAGTTGACTTCAGCGACCAAGACACCCTGCACGTCAACCCAACTCGCTGCATTGTCGAATGGGCCGTAGGCATCACTTCCGAGAATGGTACGGCCACCTGCGCCAACAATACCTTCACCGTCCAGATCCCCGACACTACCTATTATGGCATCCAGAACTTCTCCATTGACTTGTCTCATACCTACCTCGACAACACGTACGTATTAACTCACACCTGAGCTGTGAGAAAGACCGTTGGCTAACTTTAGAATAGCGTAGGAGATCCTCCCTACAATGTTCTCACCAAGCTCGGCGGCCTCAACATCACCTTCCCAGAGATCGAGAACTACAAGTGCGACTTGTCGAGAGGTCACTGTGCATCAGTGGCCGACGCGAGTTTCCTCGCGGTAGTGACGGCTGCTATTGCTTAAAAGAAGCAATAATAGCAGTACACTCAGAGCGGACGAATGGACTTGCGTATGCTAGGGTAGGTGTTCCGGTCATCACCGTTGCAAGATGTCGGTATTGCCGTCGTAGCTACCGCTGATAGAGATCTAATGATACACTCTTCACAAAGACTTGCTTTGATTGCGCCCAGACACGGACAACCTGTGCACGAGACCCATATACTGACGTCCATGACAACGACGTGAAGGTCGGTCCTCGGCTGAGGTCGCTGGTGCAGCCAATCACAGATGCTCGTGCTGGTGGCGGAGGTGGAGCGTTGGCCAGGCACCCATCGTTATCGTCGCCGGCGGGCCAACTGACAACCGCGCTTCCCAGGTACTCGGTATCCTCCCCAAACCATTCCCGCGTTCTTCTCGGAGGGTCTTCTGGAGCTTGTGACTATGAACGCAACTCCCTTCTATAATCTCACGACTCCTTTGTTCAAGTTATCTCATACGTGGTTCGATCTGCCGAACAGACATCTTCTGCGGCTGCGTTAGCGTACGTCATTGAGGCTGGGTCGCCTAGGCTAGTCAGGAACGGTTTCAGCGCATTATCTACCACGAGACCTGCGACTCATCCATCTTTCTCATCTCCTTCATCCTCCCTTACATCCATCATCAAGATGAAATCTCTCGCCGCCACTTCACTTTTCGCTGGCGCAGCACTGGCTGCTGTGCCCATGCAGCAGCCCCTCCAACAGCTTCCCAAGTCATTCCCCGCCGAAGCGAAGGACATGCTATCAAACCAGCTGCACCATCTGAAAGATGCCCTTCACGGGCTCACACACGAGGCCGCCGCCATCTGGGATGAGGTCGCCGAGCTGTATCCCGAGGATATGAGTGCCGCCAGCTTCTTCTCCACGCCCAAGAAGCACAACCGCCGACCTGATCACGAATGGGACCACATTGTCCGTGGCGGAGACGTCCAGGATGTGTGGGTCGAGAACGCCGATGGCGAGAAGGAGCGCGAGATCAATGGCAAGCTTGATACCTATGACTTGAGGGTCAAGGCTGTGGATCCCAGCGCTCTGGATGTCGATCCGGGCGTCAAGCAGTACTCGGGATACCTGGATGACAACGAGAACGACAAGCACTTGTTCTACTGGTTCTTTGAATCGAGGAACGACCCCAAGAACGACCCGGTTGTCTTGTGGTGAGTCCCGATCACTTTCCCTTCTTCATCTTTCCATTCCCCGTCGTCTTGTGGGGTATGTATACTGACGACCGCAGGCTCAATGGTGGCCCTGGATGCTCTTCCTTAACCGGTCTCTTCCTCGAGCTCGGCCCCGCCCGTATCGACGAGAAGATTGATCTCGTCTTCAATCCTTACTCCTGGAACAACAATGCCAGCGTCATCTTCCTGGACCAGCCGGTCAATGTCGGATACTCATACTCGTCAAGCAGTGTGTCTGACACAGTGGCTGCTGGCAAGGATGTTTATGCGCTCCTCACCCTTTTCTTTAAGCAGTTCCCCGAGTACGCGAAGCAGGACTTCCATATTGCTGGCGAGTCCTACGCAGGCCACTACATCCCCGTCTTTGCCACAGAGATTATGTCCCACAAGAACCGAAACATCAACCTTAAGTCTGTGTTGATCGGCAATGGCCTGACTGACGGACTGACTCAGTACGAGTACTACCGTCCAATGGCTTGTGGCAAGGGCGGTTGGCCTGCTGTTCTCGACGAGCAATCTTGCCAGGCTATGGACAATGCTCTTCCCCGCTGCCAAAACCTGATCTCTGGCTGCTACGACAGCGAGAGCGTTTGGTCGTGTGTGCCGGCCTCTATCTACTGTAACAACGCGCTGCTCGGCCCGTACCAGCGCACTGGGCAGAATGTGTACGATGTGCGGGGCAAGTGCAAGGACAGCAGCAACCTCTGCTATCCCGAGCTCGCATACATAAGCAAGTGGCTTAACAAGCCATCGGTCATGAAGGCACTTGGTGTCGAAGTCAGCAGCTACGACTCGTGCAACTTCGACATCAACCGCAACTTCCTCTTCCAGGGTGATTGGATGAAGCCATTCCACCGCCTCGTGCCAGGTCTAATCAAGGAGATGCCTGTCCTGGTCTACGCGGGTGATGCGGACTTCATCTGCAATTGGCTCGGCAACAAGGCGTGGGCTGAGGCGCTTGAGTACCCCGAGCACGAGAAGTTCGCCAAGGCCGAGATGAAGGACCTACACATTGACGGCAGCAAGAAGGAGCGCAAGATCGGAGAGGTGAAGTCGCATGGAAACTTTACCTTCATGCGCATTCACGCTGGTGGGCACATGGTGCCCCTAGACCAGCCCGAGGCTAGCTTGGAGTTCTTCAACCGGTGGTTGGCCAAGGAGTGGTTCTGAGCGGTTCGCAAGTGTGTAGTAGCGATGGTGGGAAGGAGCTGCCATTCTGGAGGGTGGTGAGTATCCTGTGGGCGTTTACAGGATTGTCGACGAATGTTGACGGTGGCGCTTGAATGCCACCCGGGTCGTGGCAGTCACGACCCTATTCGAGGCAGCTCCCAAGATAGTGTGCATATTGCGTTGTCAAAGCTACAGGGAAACACCTCGCTGAGGGTGGGATGGAAAGCAAGGCACGTGGACCACATCAATGCAGTGCAACTAGGATAGAAAATCCGAGCGACCATTTCTGTGCACAAGACACGAACTCGGCCTTGCTGTAGGCGCCCGTGGACACGATTCCGACACTTCTTGGCTGATCGCGGATGGAGCCGTGCTTCCACATCAGGCAGTCTGTCACGCAGAGCTGGTGCGGGTTCAAAGCCAGAGAAGTTGTGATGTTTGTCAAGGATGAAGATAGCCGATCGACCTGCGTGTGTGTGCGGGCGAGGATGGCATTGGGAAATGTCTTGCATAGAATCGAGAGAAGAATGGAGAGGATGGATGTGCCCGGCGGTTACAAGTCAAGGTGGATCTTCTGCTGGACAGTGGTTGGCTGGAGCTCGCTTTCCATCACACCAATCAAGCAGCCCGTACGCGCCCAGGCAGAGACCCCGCTTGCTGGCCCCCCGCCTCGACCTCTTCGAGCTCTTCTTTTCCTGGTCTGTTCCTGTCTTCGTCGTCCTCTACGCGCCCGTCGCCCACTTCCGTGCAGGCTTGTCTCTGCCCATCCACCTCTCACAGCTCATCTGCCCTCTTGTGCTCGTCTGTCAGTGGCTCGAGCCCATCTTGCAGCCCAGCACAACAGGCGACTCCGCTATCTGCAATGCAGCGCTGGTCACTGTGTGTATGCCCACCCCATCCTGTGAGTACGCTGTCAGTGGCTCGCCACACCTCACACCTTGCATCGTTCCACTCGTTGCCTTGCTCTCGCCCATCTAAATACGGCCTGACTGGCTTCACCATCCTACCTTTTCCCTCTCTCTCAAGCAAGCAAGTCTTGTCAATTGTGTCGTTTGTGCAGCTAAAGAGCTATTCCTTTGAGCCCGTCCCCTAATCTATTCGTGCTGCGAGTGCCTGGAGCATTTGCACTGTGGAACTTTTCTCAAGTCATCAAGGCCGTTGTCAATCGTCATCCATCATAATAATAGCAACAAGCGGCAACAGAAGTTGCAGCGACCTTCAAGCGACCGCTCTTCGCCCAGTACCTCGATACACGGCGAGCGGCGCTCTGCTGCGGCTATTTGCAACACCAACGGCTTAATCTTCCCACCAATACTCAACCCGCTCGACAGGCTCGAACGGGGATCGGTTCATTCAATCGCATCTAGCATTCATTGTCGCCGGTCGACAATCTCTGCTAACGGTAGCTCTTTGGCTCTACATCGCGGACTTTGCTTAGCCGCCCTAATCAACAACGCCAAACCTCGTGGTTCTCGTTTCACGCTTTGGCCGTTTTTGTCCATTTCTTTATTCATAATTATTACTTTTTCTCTTCGTTCAGTCCCTGGTCGTTTCGATCTTTCGGGAGATAGAACATTGCTCCTGGAGGGCACTGTCCAGCAACTACAACAACCGAAGTCTGCCTTGCCAGACTCGTCTAGGATCTATTCGCCGCTCTGCAGCTGTGCCGCACCCGCGTGCAGCAAGCTACTAACGCACGTCGTCTTCCGCCCGTCTGACGCGCGTCTGCTGGCCAATTGGCACACCTTTACACCATTGCAAAGATCGTGCCGCAGCACACCTCGCACCAGCAAAGGCCATCTACCAAACAAGGAGCCCCCTAAAGATATCCTCCCGCCTTTGCCCGGACAGAAGCTATTCTGGACCAGCCCTCCACCGACATTTTCTCTCACTTGTTCTATCTTTGAGGCCTCGTTGTCTCTTACCCACCACTACGACTGCTGGTCAGTCGTGCTTAATCTTCTTGCCTCTCTCCGTCCAGCCAACGCAACCAAAGCCATATACACCGGCTTGCCAAACAGCACCCAAACAGCACCCTTCTCCTGGTGCAGTTGACCGCATTACCGAGAAAAGCCTGAGTATCATTCACGTGGCACCAAACGACCGATTCGACCAGGGCTGCTCCGCATCCTAACTTTGGATCTGGTGTTTACCCTGCATAATACTTATTTTTCATTGCTATTACGATCATTCTACGACATTCTAATCATATTGAACGACACGCATTTGCATCCTTTTAACGCACGACAGTCTCAACGACAACGGCATTTTTCTTAGCATCAGCATCAGCATCAGCATCTGAAACCTGACAACCACTACAACGTCTACTAATCCTATTCCAAAGAACCACAGTCAAGCTTCACCCTGCCCACCACCACCACAACTACAAACTGCATCAAAATGTCCAACCCAACCGTCCAACTCACCTTCACGCTGCGCACCTCTCCCAATGTCCGCACCGTGCACCTGCTGGGATCCTGGGACGGCTACAAATCGCAACTGCCCCTCTCGGCCGTCAAGGACGCCTCGGCGAAACCGGGCTCCTGGAAGGGGACCTTCCGCTTCCAGGGTTCGCACGCACTCAAACTCGGCTCCCGCTACTGGTACTACTACATCGTCGACGGCTACCACGTCTCGCACGACCCGGCCAAAGAATACACGACCGAGAAGACCACGGGCCGCAAGCTGAACATCCTCGACGTGCCCGGCGGCGGCAAATCTTCCTCGGGCGGTGACAAACCATCACGGCCCAGCGTCCAGACGCATGATTTACCCTCGGGCAATCGCCACAGCCGCGAGGTGCCCCACGGGCGCGGCCTGTCGCCCAGCAAGATCGTGCACCCCAAGCCCAGCAAGCCGTACGAATCGCGCCACCTGCGCGAGGCCGACTACGACCGATCGCCCGTCGACGAGATCGAGGAACGCTTCGCGGCCACGCGCATCTCGGACCGCCACGGCACGGGCGGCGGCCGCCATGATACCAAGTACTCGTCCAGCCCGTCGGAGTTGTCGGAGGACAGCTCGTCGAGCGGCGGCGCGTTCTCGCGCAGCAGTCCCAGCAGCTTGAGCAGTTTGAGTGATCGCAGTTGCCGGTGCGAGCGGTACGGGGTCACGCGGAGTGGGCAGCGGGTCAAGCTTGACTGTGGGGGGAAGAAGTGCGGGTACTCGGGGAGTAGTAGTGAGTGCTCGAGTGAGAGTAGTGACAGCGAGGAGGAGAGGAGACAGGCGCTTAAGGAGAGGGAGAGGGACGCGGCGACGAGGAGGAAGGCGGAGGGAGGGGGTGCAGGGAGGCATGCTAGTGTGGCGGAGCCGAGGTATGTGGAGAGGAGGCCAAGGAGATGAGTTCAGTGAGAGAGCGTACGGTTCTTTGTTGTTCGCTGGGTGTGTCGCGCTTGAAGAGGTCTTGGACTGCCGCGTTTCGGATCATCGTCGTTGTCGTCGTTGATGTTGGCAATGACATTGACCCGTTCCGAGGAATCGATGGGAGTCTTTGCTAGCATGTGCGGCTCACATGCCAGTATCAGCGTGCCATACACGCCACGGCCTCCGCCAGTACCAAGCTACGAGCCAGCTTCATCAGCTAAGGCTTCACATGCTACCCGGCAGCCAAGCCAATGGCTTACAGAGGCGAAAGGCGGAAGACGGTGGAGGGAAGAAGTGGGAGTGAGAAGACCAGAAAAAAAGAGAATAGTAAAAGCGCTGAAGAGCGGTGGGGAGGAACAGAGGGGTGAGAGGAGGTGGCAAGAGAGAAGGCGTGAGGAAAACGGGGAGAGGGAGAGGGAGAGGGAGAAAGGGGAAGAGAGAGAGAGAGAGACAATCTCAGTGCCGTGGATCGCGCCCTCCGCTTCTCACTACTAGAGAGAGAGAGGATGAGGATATGTGTGTGAGAGAGAGAAAGATAGCGAGATACCGAGACAATCCACGCCGTGCACGAAACGCCAACCCGAATCCGCCTGTTTTGTCTCCCTTTTGTCGTAAACTGTTCCCATCCCATTTCCTTAGTCGAGCGCACAGGTGTCATCCACGGTTGAACTCCCTCTCGAAGCCTTGTTTTTGTGTGTACATGTCAAGGCCAGCCAGCTCTCAACCGTCTCAATCAAACACGGCGGGTCCCCACCGAAACACATTCCCTGGGTCCCACCGCGTCTTCACCTCCCTCAGCCTCGGCAAGTTGGCGCCAAAGATCTGCTCGGGACTCTCGTCGCCGTGCGCGTAGCTGAGGAACACCTTGTGTTGGCCCTGGTGGTCAGTGGCGGCGTCAAAGCCCGAAGTCCTGGCGAGTGCGGTTCTGCTTTGGCGGGCCCAGGAGGTGGCGGCGTCTTTGGAGGTGGGGTCCTCTGGTACCCAACTCGGGTTGATGAGCCTAGCAGGAGGCAGCCCTTCTTAGTCATGCTTGGGGAGCGTGTGGTGCGGAGTGGGACTTACATGTAGGCTTTTGAATCCCTCCAAGCGTAGGCGGTTGCGACGCTGGGTAGTTGGCGGACGATGTCGGAGCCATACCATTCGAGTGCGAATATGCTGCGCCTTGTCGCGGGGCTCTGCTCGAACAGGTCACCTAACGATTGGGCAACTCTGACAAAGGTGTCGATCTCGATCTGTTTCGTACACATCCCGTAGACACTTCCCATGTTGCCCTTCTTGGACATGAGAGCGTCGATGCCGAAGCTGCTCTCGAACGGTAGGCGGTTCCACGGGAGTGTCATGACCGCCTTGGCCGCGGGTTCGAGATCCAGAAATGGCTGGATGAGGCTCGTAAATTCAGACTCGGAGCTGAGGGACACGAAATTCGCGAGGATCACAGGCTAGGTTTGTTAGCAATCAGAGATTCGTGATCTTCGGAATGATCACGACGTTGAGAACTATATCCAGGTTCTCAACAAGGTCATCATGTGCAGAGGTGCCAGTGGTCAGCCGCAAGGGTGGTGGCTTACCATGTTTATTTGGGGTTCCTATGCAAACACAACGGTGACCAGAAGCTTGCTCGGTACTTTGCCCTCGTCATCTAAAACCTTAATAGCTTTCATGAAACGCTCCACAGCGGCGAGCGGAAAGACGAGGTCAGCGTTTTGGCATTGACCTCCAGACGTGAGGTCGTGGATCCGGTATGTGGCCTCCACCACAACGCCGAAGAAAACGCCAGCGCCGCGAAGTGCCCAGAACAGATCCGCGTTTTCCGAATTGGAGGCTGTGACCAGGCTGCCGGACGCCGTCACCACACGAGCAGAGATCAGATTGTCAATCAACAAGCCGTGGAGGGCCTGGTACCGTCCAACACCTGTGCCGAGAGTAGCGCCGATGACACTCACTGAAGAGCAGATGCCAACAGTCATCTCTTTTCCCGTGTTGAAGAGGGGATCGAAAACATCCTTGAATTGTACACCCGGCCCCACTGTCACAGTATCTGCACCAGCATTCACATGGATCTCATTTAGGGCGCTCAGATCAATTTGCAAGACCTGCTGCATCTCGTTGAGCTTGCTGCAATAGCCGTGCTTGCCGCTAGTCGCCATGAAGGGGATGCTGTTCCGTATTGCGATGTCCACCTGTAGACAATGAATTTTGTTGTGTCAATGGAAGAAACCAGCCGAACTCAATCGCCTGACAAGATGCTTACAGCTATTTGAACGTCCTCAACAACGGCTGGGGTGATGGAAGCTGCAAAGCTCGGCGGAAAGGCTATTGTCCATCGCTCCGTGATTGCTGGAAATGCCTCATCGTCTGGAAAATGGAACGCGGTGTTGGCGGACCAGCTGTGGCTGGCAGGCTGCAGCAGCTGTCTGAAATCCATGATTGGCGAAATGTTGGTCGATCTCTGCTAGCAATACAGTAGTACATACATCGCGACGATGGAATATCGACCTTCATATGTGACTGCGGCCACTGGATACCAAGAAATCAAAGTCACGCCAAGGCCCGTTAGGCCTACAACTCCGACAGGTGTCGGGTTACCCGAAGCATAGTTGAAAAGGTGAATGTTGAAGCTGAGAAGGGGTGGCCTCAGGAGAGATCCCGGGATCGGACATACTCATAGTAGTAATGTGAAGTAGTTTCTCCATGTGGGTCATGGTCTGGGCAGACTGAAACTGAAGGGACGCCTAACTCAGGCTGAATCAATCCGATATGGTTGCGATGAGTAGTCAAGTTAGCATGCGGTTCGAATGATGGTGACACTGGGAAGCTCTTCCAAACTTCAGCGTTTGATAACAGCTCTGCTGGTGTATGCGTAGCCCGCCCCGATGTCAAGAATCCGACATATGGTGGAGGTCGAGAGCCATGACCTACAGCTGAAGATCCGTCCATGTCTCTCGGCTTGAAGTATGTCGGTTTTCACAGGTGGACAGCATCGCAGGCGCAACCAAGCACCATATCATCAGGAGAGGGTGCGATATTTGGTCTCACATGGTAGACATGAAGCTGAGAAAGGACGACCGCCAAGGAAGGAACAGTCTCTTAGCAGGAGAGCTTTTACCCCGTTATCTCCGGCACCAGTCCCGAAATGGCTTAGAACACTCGACCACATTTAGCATTTAGCATTTAGCGCTGTCAGCAGCCTGCATAACGGACATAGCGATTCGCAACGCCTCATTCGCGGCGAACAACACTTCTTCGCCCATGCGTCAATATGCCCCGTCACCTCCCCCCTCCTGCCCCAAGAAACAGTCTCATCAAGAACCACAAGAGATCCAAAAGGTGATATACGACAGCGGCGTCAGCCACATGCATGAAACCCCCTCCCCCCTTCCTCTTCGTCGTCTTCTTCAAGACGGACATTACACCACATTCGAAAAAGAAACTATGATCCAAGCGCACGCCATCGTCCGACCAGGCGCAGACTCGCCCCATGACGACTGGAGCGGCATCACGGACCCGACCCTCCGCCGCAAGCTGCAGAATCGGTGTAACCAGCGGGCGGCTCGGCGGCGGCGGAAGGCTCACCATGCTGCTGCTACTGTTGGTGGTGCTGGTGCTGGTGCTGGTGGCGGGGGCCAGAAGACGGCTGCGGAAGGTGGTGGCCGGCTGTTGGGAGACGAGGGGGGATTGCATCGCCATGTGGCGCTGTCAGAGGGTCAGTGGAGGGCTCCGCCGGATGTCGATGGCGCTCTGAGTTTCGTGCGGCGGGCTGCTGTGGCGGTAAAGTGGATGCCACCTGTAACTACTGCTACGGCCAATGGGAGTGATCACGATGAGAAGGAGCGGCAGGAGGCACCGTCAACGTTCGCTTCTATTCGTGCAGCATCCAACTGCAGGGCTCACGTTCTGTCCTATATAACTGCCATCCAGGCGCACGCTTCGCCTGCCACGCTTGCCAAGAAGCTCTATCCCATGCCTGCCGACCACCTCCTCACGCTGATATACTACAACGTGTATCGCGCTCTGATCCAGAACATCGCCATCTTGGGTCTCGACCTCGATCTGATGAACAGGGACGACTACCCCTCCCCATTCCTGCCCATGTCGCCCAGCGCCTCCTCCGCCATCGCAGCTTTGCCGCCCGAGATGATGCCGACCCGCGTGCAGAAGACGGTCGCGCATCATCCGCAGTGGGACATCTTTCCAGATCCTCAAGTGCGCGACAATATCATCACCTATCCGCAGGAGCTCATCGATGACACCGAGCTGTGTCTCGAGATGGTGGGCTCGCAGTCTCGCCTTCGGAGCGAGTCGAGTGACGAGGCCGGCTGCTACGTCTGGGGCGAACCCTGGCAGATTGACAGCTGGGAGGTCACCGAGAGATTTGTGCGCAAGTACTACTGGCTGTTCGCAGGATCCACAGGCTTTGAGCGAAGCACCAATAGATGGAGGCGGCAGCGCGGCGTGCCGGAACTCGACTTTGCGAAACTGATCGAGGATGCCGAGTTGTCGAGCCCTTCCAACGACTCACTCCCGTCGGCGGGCTCGAGTGTTGATGCGTACAGCTGAAATGTATGTTCACAATAAGTCCTCGTATTGCCTTGGACTGCCTCAGCCCTCCTCACGCGCAGCACCGTGCCGCCGTTCCGCCAGCCACAAGCATGCGTAGTTCCAATACCGCTGCCCAGGGCCATCGCATTCAGACTCGAGCCACAGAAACGTCTGCAGCACATTCGTTGCCAGCGGCCAAGAATTCTTCTCTGCCTTAAGCGAGACGCGGTCAAAGTGTGCCGACACCTCATCCAGCATGGCCGAGTCGCTGTGCGTTAAATAGTGCTCCATCGCCAGCATGCCAGCCAGCGTGACCGCCCATAGAAAGAGGCTGGGGTGCTCACGATCCAGCGTGCGCCCATGGATCGCCGTCGTTGACCGCCGGATAACCGGCAGCAGCAGCTTGAGTATCTTTTGCGGCTGTAAATTGCTGGCAACCACAGGGCAGAGCACCAGCTGCATCAGAGCGAGCAAACATTTTCGACACAACTCATACAGCAGATCCAAGGCGTTGTCGCTCATATCGAGGTCCGGAAGGAGGAGGAGATCGTGCAGCAGCATCAGACGCGTCCAATACAACAACCTCAGATCGAGAGCCGGAGCTTGGCCACGCTGGAACTGGGCATAGTCGACAATGAGAGTGCGGACATTCTTCAAAATATCGTGCAGACGTCGAAAATGCATGCTGTTTTTGGGCATGTTCGGGAAGCCGCTGAGGAGAGTACGTGACTGATCTTGTGCGGTGGCGTCGCGCACGACAGGCTGCAATCCGACGACTTTGTTGGTGTTGACGACGAGAGGGAATTCGGGACAGCGGAGATGGCGCCACGCTATAATGGTGTCATTAGTAGTCAGACATCCTGGCCCCGGGGACGGAGGGAATCCGGGGATACCCGCAGGATTGGACAGAGTAGAGGGTCCCCCACGCTGTCGCACCAATCTGATCATCATGTTCCAGTGCTCCCACTCGACGGGAATGGTGGAGTAGTAGTTCATCTGGTTCGCACTGCCAAAGGCCTTTGAGCTCTGTATCCGGTCGTGACGGAAGTCCTTCGAGAAGTATGCGCCACCGTGTGCAGCAAGAGTGTTGATAGCAAACAGAGCTCCCTCGTCGATGTTGCCCGCGGTGCGTTCAAGGGCGGCGCGAATCTCCCCCATGGCTTGGGTTTTGTACGACAGACGCAGCATCGTGAGCTCGTTTGGAATGCCACGCTCGCCGTTGACGTACATGTAGTGGGTGACTCCTGCGAGAATGATGGCATACCAGGTCAGTGGATCAACCATCGCATGGCCCATTACGTAGTTCTTGACCGCGTCGCGAGCCACACCCTCGGACGCCAGCGTGAAAGTGCAGCAAACATGGTGCAGGAAATGATCGAGGACCTCATGTACGTAGAGTGGGAGGTCCTGTTTGCAGTACACCTGGAAAGGATCCAATCGGCCTGCCCCAAGGGCTGTATGAAGCAAGCTATTGGTGTTGACAAATTGATCACTGGGCGAGTTGGATCGAGAGCGTCTGGATGGCGGACCAGCAGGCAAATGTCCACCATGACCCGTGTCCGCAGGCCGAGATGGGGTGTAGGGAAAGTAGGCAGCGTCGGACGGTCTCTGATAAGTCTTCCGGACAGGACTAGCGAGGGTGGTGTGATGATTGTAGCTAGCCTGAGCGTGTGTCTGGGGTTCCACAACATCTTGAGACGACGAATACTGTGGCCAAGCAGGCTCGATAGGTTGAGCCGCTGACATGTCAAGCACCCTGACGGGACGGGTGGACTGCTTAGGAACCCCTAACGTGGTGGTAAGAGCTGCGTGAAATGGCCCAGCAGGATCAGAGCGTGATCGCCTTGCCGAAGTGTTAGCTGCGCGTGGCGGCTTGGAGGGCTCGATGCCACGCTTGGGGCGCCGCATGGCGTACGGTGGTCGTCAATGGACGTGCAATGAAGCACTTCAAACGTCCATGGACCGTCAGTCGTCGAGGATGAGGCTTTGTGCAGAAGGTACAGAGGCAGGCCAAGCAGAGGGATCAAGGCGGGCCGCCACTTAGTGTACAGTCTCGACTCTGGTGATCGTCGCTCATGGTGGTGGAATCGCAGGGCGGACCCCTGCAGATTTATTGTAGTTGGCTACCGGGTTCAGAGCGGATGTCAGGACCCTGAGTCGATCATGTGAGTTGGTCGGGCACGTTCGAAGTGTCGAGCATGGGTCTCAGTGATGACAGTCACAAATGGAGGATTGCACCACAACTGTTGGGAAGTCAAGAGTGGGCAGCCTCGGTAGGCGTCAGGTGGCGCTCGGGGCAGACCACGACTCTGCTGACCCTGCAAAGTCTATATCTTTGCTGTACGCAATCTTTCCAAATCGTGCCGACGATGAGAGGAACTTTTGATGCCGACATCGAGCGGTGAGATATCACCCGACAGGCCATCGGCGGCGGGATTGAGGCTGGGGCCGAGGTGGGGTGCTATAGAAAATTCGATCAAAGAAAATGGTGCCCGAAAATCATGGGGCTGGAGCTCATCATCGTGTGGTGACTTCAGACCGGTCGCTGCAAGAGTATGCCGGCTCTCGTGTAACGGCGGGTCATCTGCAACCCATGCATGAACTTCGGGTCGTGGCTTTGCGACATCTCAAAGCTACGAGGGGAATAAACTCAAGACAGATTGCCGGAAGCTGCGTCCGACACTCTGTGACACGCACGGTGTTAGTATCCATACTCTACTAGAACTGCCGGTGGATGGAGACAATGGCATTGTTGTGATGGCCTTGTTGTCGCCGTCGCCCCGTCCCCGCCCGAGCCTGCCCTTCTGAGCGGGCAGTGTGGCCGCTTCGTCGACACTTGTACAGTAAAACTCCACTGACCCAGCAGCGCGGTCTGCATGCTGCATGTTTGACAGGAGACGGAAGGCGGAGTCATGATTCCGCCTGCAGTACAAGGCCGAGACCTCCCTCCTCCTCGTCTGAGCTCATGCATTTCCCATCGCCGGCATCAGCACCATGCTCGTGCATCTTAATTATCAATCCGAATCTCAATTCTTCGGGTTTCAGCTAGGCTGTCTTTGGCACACACTTTATCTCGACTGTGAATGTGACTGCCTCGACAAGGCCGGCTGGTGGCCTGAGGGAATCGAGTTACCTGGCATGTGTAAGTACGAGCCTAAGGTTCAACTTCTACGCCGTCATCAAAGCGATCAAGATGAGTCTGTCACAGAGCTTCGTGCGGGCTGTGGCAGTCGTGTTCGCCTCCATCTGGGTTTTGGAAGGACTGCAAGCTTTGATCAGACCCGAAGCCGTGCAGCGAAGAGAGTTTGGCACGTTCTCACCAACTGCAGCAGCAGACGCCGTCACCCGGCAGAGTCAAATCAACCCCTGGATTAGCCTTACACACGCTCGTACGGCTACCATTGGCATTGTCGCCCTGCATCTAGCTGCCCGTGGCGACTGGCACACCATAGACTTGATTACGCTGACTGGCGTTGTAGCAGTTGTTCAAGCACCTTGCACACTGCATCCCCCACTTCTTTGGTCGTGGCCTTTCCTCCCAGATCTCCGGTGCGAATCTCCAAGCCACCAATATCCTTGCCATCCAGGACCTTCTCCACTGCCGCCTCGACCGCCAGCGCCTCCTCGTGCATCGCAAAAGAGTACCGCAGCATCATGGCGACACTAAGAATCTGAGCGGTCGGATTGACCATGCCCTTGCCAGAGATATCGGGTGCCGACCCATGCACCGGCTCGTAGATGCCGTTGCACCGCTGACCGGGGCCAGGAACTCCAGATAAGCTTGCACTCGGCAGCACTCCCAGTGTGCCCACGACGCCGCCAGCCTGGTCCGAAAGCATGTCTCCAAAGGTGTTGTCGGTGTGAATGACGCCGTTGAAGAGCGTCGGTTGCTTCACCATCATCAAACTCAAGCTGTCCGCGAGCTGGTGTTTAAGCTCAATGTCAGGAAACTCTTTTGTAAACGTCTCGGTTGTGACTCTTCTCCACAGCCTGCCACTTGCCAACACGTTCGCCTTGTCACTGGACCATACGGTAGCGGCACCACCGCCGCCTTTACCATCTTTGCCTAGCGTTGTCGCCAACGCCGCTGCGACGCGACAGCACCGCTCAATCTCCGGCCGTGTGTAGACCCACGAATCGCTTGCCCGATCTGCCTCTTCTTCCTTGGGCCCAAACTGTATGGAGATAGAAGCTTTGTGTCAGTGGACATACTGGAAAGTAAAGGGCCCGCAACGAAATGAATCTCCCAGAGCACCTAAATGCTAACGAAGCAGAGATTCAAACAACTTACATATGCACCCCCACAGTTCTCCCTCAGCAGCACAAAGTTCGTACCACGTGCGATCTCCGGTTTCAGCGGTGACCGATCCAGCAAGCTCTGACTGTAGAACGTGCAAGGGCGGATGTTGGCGAAAGCGTCAATGTGCTGGCGGAGCCGCAGCAGTCCCGACTCCGGATTGGGCCATGTGGTGCCCCATTCGGGTCCGCCGACAGAGCCAAACAGCACGGCATCGGCAGCCTTGGCTTTGGCCAGCACGGCGTCCGTTACGGGCGTGCCGTGTGTGTCGATGCTGATGCCGCCGCAGAGATCGTGGTCCAGATCGAAGGTAATGCCGCGGGCTTGGGAGACGACGGCGAGAATGCGGAGCGCTTCGGTCATGACCTCCGGGCCGACATGATCGCCGGCTAGGACGAGGACCTTGGGGTTCTTGACGCCGTTGACTGCCATGTTCGATGGGCTGCACGCTTTCGACCGAATGGCCAGTTGAGAGAACGTTGGTGAGGGGGAGAGGTTGTGCCAAGGCCGAGCAGGCAGTGAATGGAGTGCTTGTTGTTGGGGAGGTCGATTCTCACTCTGGGAACTTGGTTCGTCTTATAACCACTCGATGACTCGGCAACAATCGGTGGACTGGCCGTAGTTGCTGTCGTAAATAGCGTAAATAGCAGAGATACTGTGAACGCCGCTGCTTTGAAGACCACTTGAGGCCGACTTCGGACTTGAACCCCAAAACGCGGTGGGGTCCTAAGACGCGTCTTCTCCAACGAGGCTGTCATATGTCTCGGCAAGGCTGCAGACTGAGCTCTTGAATCAACCGAATAACGGGCTATCAAGTTTGCCCTACATGGTCTACCTCGCGTAATCGCACTCTTTCCGACTTCGAGGTCAATGGCAAAGTCATCACCTCTCGCAGATCAGATTGTGCTGGTCACTGGCGCCAGCCGAGGATTAGGGTGGGCCATCCTGAAAGCTTTCATTGGCAACGGAGCACGCGTCGTGCTCAATTACAGGTCAACACCTGCAGATCAGCTTCACAATACGATCTCCAGTGAGTATCGTGACGACGAAGACACTCGGTCTAGAATTTTTCCGTGTCAAGGGGACATCACGGATCCCGCCCAATGCAGAGCGATCTTCTCCGCCGCCGAGCAGCACTTTGGATCGCCCATAACCACGGTCGTGAACAACGCCATGGCCGGCAAATTCAAATTCAATGGCGACGCAAGACCGAAAATTCACGAGCTAGAATGGGAGCAGATCGATACCCAACTGCAAGGATTCTTGAGAGGTACACTCAACACTACCAAGGCAGCTCTCCCGGGCTTTGAAGGGACTGGCTTCGGCCGCATCGTCAACATTGGCACCAATCTGCTGTCCAATCCTGTTGTTCCATACCACGATTATGTGGCTGCCAAAGGTTCGTTGCTGGCATTCACTCGCACGAGTGCTGCAGAGCTTGGCGAGAAGAACGTCACTGTCAACATGGTCTCCGGAGGCCTCCTACGTGTCACCGAGGCCAGTGAGTCTACGCCAGATGATGTCTTCAAGCTCATCGAGGGAGTCACGCCACTGAAGAGAGTGATCACACCTGAGGAAGTTGCAGACGTTGTCTTGTTCTTCGCCAGTCCTTGGAGTCGTGCCGTGACTGGCCAAGATATTCAGGTGGATGGGGGCTTGGTCATGCGATGAGTCCGCCACCTATCTGGCGTGCGCTTTCTCCGCTCGTTCTTTCAGTCCTGCTAGCATTGGCGCTGTAGTCGCCCAGTCCATAAAGCTTCCACCGAGGACAAGCAACCTTCGACCCAGCCCCGTACGATGAATGCGACCCCTAAAACGTAGTCGCAGCTCGCTCATGCCTGCCTCGAGCTCCGCCACAATCAAAGACCAGGTGAAGACTGTGCCTAGTCGTTCGCTCTTGAACACCAAGATCGTCCTCTGCCGATCGACATACGCGACGTCAAAGTAATCGTCCTTGTCGAAGCCATAGTCTGCAACGCGGTCCCCCACCTGCAGCTGTTGCCATGCAGGGTTGATAGTGCGGCTTGCATGCCAACATTTGGGAAGCCACCTCTCCCATGACAATGGTAAATACCACCCTCCACGGCCTTTACCAATCTGGAGCACCCAAGGAAAAATCTCTGCCGGAGAAGCTCCGATGCGTTTGGTGTGATTGTAGTGCATTTCGGGGTTCGGGATTATTTCATCCCCTGGATAGGCCAAGTCCGCCATATTTGCTTGAAAAGGGCGTTAGGTTTTCCTGAATGCCCGGCCGTCGGCTATCGAAATTTAACTGCGTTGGCTCGCAGTTCTGCAGCAGAAGGATAGACAGTTGGAATATTCTATGCAGACAAGCTGATCAACCAAGGTTCATGAGTCGCAACGGGGTTCAGACACCAATACGAGCTGACGTACTTACGCACCGCTCCAAGACTTGGCATTATATCGACATGTCTACGTTCGCCATCCCTCCTTCGTCCAGCGCTTTTCGCACAGCATTGCAAACGGCAAGAGCACGCAGCCCTTCCTGACCTGGACACGTGGGAGCTTCCTGCCCGCGACATACCTTGACAAAGTGCGCAAGTTGCAACGCTAGCGGTGCTGAGTCTTTTCCCTCTACTGCCATCCTAACACTTGCCATGGTATTGTTCCATGAGGGGTCCACACCCCGATAGCTCGAAAGTGTCATGTCGGGGAAGCTGACAGTTCCAAGGGAGCCAAAGACTCGGTATACGTCGGCCCCGGTCATGGGCAGATTGGGATTCTCACCCGTGCCTTGTTCAAAGCTGTGAGGAGAAGCGACGTTGTCGCTCACCACGAAAGTCCCCACTATCCCGTTCGCAAACTTAAAGATAAGTGCAACGCCTTCTTCCACTGCGTCGGTATCTGCAGACCTCTGCGACAGGGTCTTTTCAGCATGGACAGTGGTGATCGGTCCGAAGAGGTAGTGCATCAGATCGACATCATGAATAAGGTTGATCAGCACTGGTCCTCCGGAGCCCTTGTTGCTCCTCCACGCATTCGCTCCATAGAAGTAGTCCAGAGGCTTGGTTGTGGTCCAGAGACCGTTGACTGCAATGACTCGGCCGAGTTGGCCACCGGCTACAACCTTCTTCAACGCTAGCATGTACGGATTGAAGCGTCTGTGGTGCCCGATGAGCAGCTGGACGCCATTCTTCTTGGCTTCCTCGACGAGAGCATGTGCACTCGTACAGTCGATTGAGATGGGCTTCTCGCACAAGATGTGCACTCCTGCACGCGCAAGTTCAACGCCAACGGGCACATGAGTGTGATTGGGTGTGCATACAACAGCGGCGTCCGGCTTGTGTGGACTATCGAGGAGCTCATCGAGCGTCGCATATAGGGGAGCGTCGAAGCGGCGAGCGGTATCGATGGCTTCTGGACCAGGGTCGACAATGGCCGCCAGATGAGCGGGAGGATTTTCAACCACATGCTGGCAGTGTCTCTTGCCTATTAAGCCACCTCCACCGATCACTGCGATGGCAAGCGTGGTTGACCCCATTGCTCCTGGTTCACATGGTCAGTGACTGATTCTGCCACGCGACTTCTGGGAATCTTTTCTGCAATCCCTCGCTGATGCGGGGAGATGCCCCACGTTCAAGGCGATTGTCACGGGCGACCCGCTCATCGACAGTCATTGAGCTGATCCGAAACCTGACTATTACCGTTGCATTGGACCATGTGGCATTGTGTAAGCTAATCTTCGCTTACGAACTGTGTCCACAGATCTACAATAAGCCCCCAGGAGCTGACTTGGCTTCGGATAATGACTCTTCCGCTCTTTGATCTGGTCCGGAGTGCGACCCTCACAATCTAGCCGAGTTTCTCTTGGGATGCTATCCTTCCGGAGTCGTTCGGCTTCGACTCGAGCGTGACTGCGTTGAGAAGGGCGCCGTAGCCAAGCAGAACAGTCTCTGATCTGACACGGGGTGTTGCTTGGTCTAATCACTCTGGGCGCTGGACAAGAGATGAAGCTGTGTTCATGATCATGAAACCTGTGCCTAGAAGATGGTTTGTGCTCGACACCTAAGCAAATGCCTCGCTATGCTAGAAATGACAACCCTCCTGCTCAGCATCAGTGTGCCTGCAGCGCCGCCGACATGGAATGCTGGTGTGCCAACGCCGGCGCCGACGGAGGGGGCGGTGGTGACAGCACGCCGATGTCTTGGGCAAGAGAAGGCACGGGCGCATCGATGTTTCTCGCTTTCATGCAATCCTCCCACCCCATCTCTTCGCACATGCGGTGCCAACTCCTCCGCGCCCTCTCCGCATGCTCTCTCGGCACATGGTCCCCCTGCTCGTGCGCGGTTCTGGAGAAGAACTCGAAACTGACGTATCCCTCGTAACCCGCATCGACAATAGCCTGCAGCGTCTGCACCACGGGCAAATACCCCTTCTCCTCGCACGGAAACAGCCTCGCGTTCCTCGACCACGACATCCTCGCCGGCTGATCCTCGTGATAGAACGGATGCCCCTCGACCAAGGGCTCATCCAACCTCTCCCCATCAACGGCCTCAATATAGAAAACTTTCCTCGGATCCAGCCTCGTCCGCAGCCTCTGCAGCACGACCTCCAACCTCCCCTCCGCCCCTGGCACCAGCCCGTCCCCCCTGGCCGGATCCGCCCACTCCCTCCCCAGCAAATTAAACGTATCCAAACAACACCCGAAATTCACCCGATCCACCTCCTCCACCACCTCCCACACCTGCTCCCACCGATCCGCATGCGTCCCCCACGCCAACGCCTCGTACGCGAACCTCACGGGCGGCTCGCACTGCAACCCCAGATCCGCCGCCTCGCGCAGGTCGGCGACCACCCGGCTGCGCTCGCCCGTGCATTGGTCCGCCGGTAGATACGAGCTGGGGATCTGGATCAGGTCGGTGCGCAGGGCGCGCGCGAGGCGGAACCACAGGCGCAGGTCGCGCAGACGGGAGGCGTGGGCGGAGGGGGAGAGGAGGCCTTCGTAGTTGGCGAAGGGCTGGAGGCAGAGGATGTGGAGGCTGTGGTGGGCGCAGAGGTCGGAGATGTGGGTTGCGGCGGCGAGGAGGGCGGCGTCGTGCGTTAGATGCGGTCTGGTGCTGGTACTGCGCAGCTGGTGGGCGAGGTGCTCCAGGTCTTCCATGAAGAGCTCGACCGCGTGGAAGCCGGCGGAGGCGATGAGGGCGAGTTTCGTGGCGATGGGGTGGTGGGGCGCGCGGCCGAGGGATTGTGTTGCTATCGCGGGCAGGAAGCGTGGGGCCATGGCTTGAAGGAAGTGTTGGTTGTTGCAAGGGTTCACTCCCAGGGGAGGTCGCTTCAGGTGCGATGGGGGCTTTGCTGCTCGGTGGCTGTCGTGGACGGGCTCTGATGTAGTCTGCCAGTAGATGCGGGAATAAATTGTAGGAAGACCACTTCTATCAGGAGCCAAGGTGTTGGTTGAGTGCGTGGAGGAGAGGCAGCGAGAGTCAGCGGGAGGTAGGAGACTGAGACAGATCCAACTAGCAACTTCTGTCTCGAGATGCCGTCAAGCTCATGTTATTGATATCGAAATATAAAAAACCCGGATCTACACCAGAGCGGGAATGATCTTCTCGGTCGATCCGTCCATATCTTGCCATTGTCCGGACCTCGTTGGGATGGCACTGGGTACAGCCGGATATTGGGCTGCCCCTGTGAGGCCATGGATATTGACTTCATGCTCAGGCAACTGATGCAATGCCCGTGAGTCTGCATATTGGAAAAGGACTTTGCCCTGGACGGATGCGAGGAAGAGGAGGTGGGCGCCGGCGGCGGGTAAGTCTTTCTCCACGTGAAGACTCAGTCCTGGACGGCGGTCTACGCCGACGCGGAATTGAGGCGCAGTCTGCGGATTGGCTGGTTTCCTGCAACGCTTTTGGGGTTGTTCGGTGCTGATGTGGGGATGGCGTCGCTTCTGGTCTGGTGAGGGTGGTGGTGTTGAGGTGGTAATACCGGTGGTGTGCCATGGAGGAGGGGGGCCCATGGGTTCTATTGGGGGGAGGTATTGGGAAGAAGTACAGTCTATATTCAACTTTTATATCCGTACACTTTACGCTGCAAGGCAAGCATGACATATCAGGTCCTGTACTAATGCTTCGGCCTGACAGCCTGCCTCGCGGCCTCTCGTAACTTGTCGTCGACGGTGACACCTGTCCACAGCTTCGCCTGTTCTAAGCCTTGCCCGATCATGGCCTCCAGCCCACCAATGACCTGCCACCCCGAATCGCCAGCCAGCTGACTGATCTGCGTGTTGGGCGACGGATGATAGCACATTTCCAGCAACGCCCCTCGGTCTTGTTGCTTCTGCTTGTCCAGGAAGTGGCTCAGGACCTCTCGGACCATCTTCTCGCTTGGGCGCTGGGGCGTGAAATCCGGCACGGCACTCACAATCAGGCTTGGGGCCTCCAGCTGCTCTGCCTGTTCCACAGACGAGACGTGGATGAGGTCGTTGGCTGCTTGCCGTTTGCGACACTCTGCCAGCACGGCCTCGACTTCGGATTCGTCCCGATTCACGATGTAAAGCTTGCTGCAGCCTAGAAATTGCTGTAGAGCGTAGATGGCGGCGCGGCAGGTACCGCCGCCGCCGACGATGAGACCAGGTCTGCCTCTGCAGCGGGCGATGGAGTCTGAGGGTATGTTGGAGAGGAAGGCGTCGCGGATGCCGATGGTGTCGGTGTTGTGGCCCCAGAACTGGACGCCGCCCTCAGGCTGGGCTGGGTCGGGCTTGAAGAAGATGGTATTGACGGCACCGACCGCCTGAGCTTCAGGGGTCAATTGGTCCAGATGGGGGATGACGGCGACCTTGTGCGGCATGGTGACTCCTGTACCCAGGAGTCTGGGTTTGTTTGGGTGATCGCGGAGGTGTCTCAAGGATGAGAGAAGGTCCCTCGTTTCGACTAAGACCTGGGCATAGGGAAACTGCGAAGTGGCTGATATTGAGTCGTGTAGTGCTGGTGAAGAGGAGTGTGCGATTGGGTGACCGATGAGATATGCCACATTCTGGAGGTGCGAAACTGATGGAGGCGTGAAGGATGCTGCATCGCTGGCAGCTGGTGCTGGCTGTGCTTGTGGGTCAACGGCCATGCTGTCGACGGTGGTGAAGCTCTAAGATATATCTTAGTTAGGGCTTTCGTCGAGATGATCTTGCGTGAGCAAATATTGTCTCGGCTTGGCCTCGTTTTTGCGTGTAGCAGATGATTATATTTTGGTTCCGTATCCGTCGTTGATGTTCTACGGACAGTCTCAGACAATGAACGCCCTTCACACCTTTCAGCTCATCTCCGACCTGTATAAGTGGCTTACTCCCAAAGTCGTTCGGTCGCTTGTCCCCCAGATTCACCTACACGCATACCTATGTGGTGTCAATCGGTCTCCAGACTCGGGCCGTGGTCCTCGATCGGCTCAACTACCGGCAAAATGTGTCCGGAGAGTGTTCCCCAGTAAGTCCATCTGGAGGACCCTCTAAAATGAGGAGTAACGGCGTTTTTGCCCAGAAAGCCGACGGCGGAAAAGTCTTTTCCCATCGGCAGCGAGTCTCATTGCCGTCGACGATCAGAATTCTGCCCCTGTCAGACACCCTTCTGTCCCGCCTATTGCAGTCTCTCATTTTTGGTCTGACGGTCGCTGGATACCGATCTGATGCCATTGCTGCCCGCCTTCCCCGGGCCAACGCCACCCGACCCCGGGATCAACCCCTCCAGACCTAAAATCTTAGGTTGCGGAGAACAGCCACGAATACTGCACAGTGATGTCCCGGACGATTATCATCAGCGAGCATGGACTGGTCCCTTAACCGAAGGTAAATAGCTATATTACTTCCTTCGTCCCACTTCAGATTCTGAGCTCTCCATCCACGGGGTCGCTAAACATTCATCATCACTCGACACACAGCTTGAATATCGCACGCCGATCTCGGCTTTGTATGAAAGCTCCCCCGTCGACAACTATCAACGATTCACCATGACCATCCTCGCCCTCATCGAGGACAGGCCGACGCCGAAATGCGTTTACAACTGGCGCGTCTACCTGACGGCATCGGTAGCAGCGTCTGCCGCTATCATGATCGGCTATGATTCTGCTTTTATTGGCGGCACCTTAGCCCTGCCAGCATTTCGTGAAGAGTTTGGCTTCGATGACATGGAGAAGTCAGAAGTCAGCTTTCTAACAGCGAACATTGTCTCATGTTATCAGGCCGGCGCCTTCTTTGGTGCCTTTTTCGCCTACCCCTTTGGGCACTTCTATGGACGTCGCTGGGGCCTGTTCATCTTCGCTGGTCTTTTCATCCTTGGAGCTGGTCTAATGCTCGGTGCAAACGGTGACAGAGGACTCGGGTTGATCTATGGAGGTCGTGTTCTGGCCGGAATGGGTATTGGCGCTGCGAGCAATCTCTCCCCAATCTTCTGCTCAGAGATCTCACCTCCTGCAATCCGTGGTCGCCTTGTCGGCCTCTACGAACTGGCCTGGCAAATTGGCGGTCTTGTTGGTTTCTGGATCAACTACGGAGTTGCTGAAACGATGGCCCCATCTCATGAACAGTGGATCATCCCCTTTGCTGTCCAGCTCATTCCTGCCGGCATGCTCATGATCGGATGCTTCCTGATCAAAGAATCCCCGAGATGGCTTTTCATGCGGGGCAAGCGCGAGCAAGCCATCAAGAACCTGTGCTGGCTCCGCAATCTCCCCGAGGATCACATCTACATGCAAGAAGAGATTGCTGCCATTGACTACGCCATCGAGCAGCAGGCGTCTACCATTGGTCTTGGCTTCTTCCAGCCCTTCAAGTCTGTCTTCCACAACCGTCGCGTCCTCTATCGTCTCCTGCTCGGTGGCTCGCTCTTCATGTGGCAGAATGGCACGGGCATCAATGCCATCAACTACTACTCACCAACCGTGTTCAAGTCGATTGGAATCACGGGCACCAACACCTCTCTGCTCACCACGGGCGTCTTTGGTGTCGTCAAAACGCTCATCACCTTGGTCTGGCTCTTCTATTTGATCGATCGCTTAGGCCGCCGTGCGCTGCTCATGTACGGTGCCGTTGCTGGTGGCCTCTGCATGTGGTATATCGGAGGCTATATCGCAGTATCCGATCCACGTTCAAAATCCGCTGAAAATGCCTCCCTCTCCAGCGGTGGCATCTCAGCCATGGTCGCCTTCTACCTGTGGACATGTTGCTACACACCGTCATGGAATGGAACACCATGGGTTTTGAACTCGGAGATGTTCGACCAAAACGTTAGGACCCTTGCCCAGGCATTCGCCGCCGCCAATAACTGGTTTTGGAATTTCATCATTGCACGCTTCACACCTCAAATGTTTGACACAATGTACTACGGTGTATATTTCTTCTTCGCGAGTCTCATGATCTGCGCCGCAGTCTTCGTCTTCTTCCTGGTCCCTGAAACCAAGGGTATTCCTCTCGAGAAGATGGACAGGCTCTTTGAGCCCGGTCTGCCCGCTCGCAGGGCACACAAGGCGGTTCTGGCCGAGACCCAAGCAGAGGACAGGGAATTCCGGAGGCAGTCTATGGGGGATGGGAAGGAAGGAGGAGTTGTCAACGAGAAGCAGGTTGAGAATGTGTAAGCGAATTTCCTGGACATGCTTGTCCGTGAGCTGCTTTTTCATGAGCCGAGAACGTATACAGTACGACAACTAGCCAGCGTCTGCTACGGACCCCAAAATCGAAGGTATTACAACATTATGTCTCCATCCTCTCTAATTTTCGCGCACATGTCGGTAGTCCATTGGTGAGACGTCGGCAGAAATCTAATAGCAGGTAGAATAGATGAGCCAAGCCGCCGTCCTCGGCGCAGCATCGCAATAACTTCCACGTCAACGGAACAGGAGCTGCGTTGCTTGCTACAGCAGCAGCCATACTGTTGCTCAAATCTCAAATGAGAGATGCAAAGACCTCCAGAGCAAATGTTCAGCGAAGACTTCCCACCACTACCTCGCTTCCTCCCACTTGAGGTCAGTCCCGCCCTGGGCAAGCTTGGCCCTCTCCACCCATTATAAGCACGTCAGAGCCAAGTCTTTCTCTTTCAGATCTGCCTTGCTTTCAAGCCTTGCTCTCTAATGTAAGTTCTTCCAGTCCCCTACCGTCTAGGGGGCCGTTCAACGACTGTTCCACACCTCAGACCCATCATGTCGGCCGCACACGCCACGCTCGATCCCACCTCAGCACCGCCGCCGCCGCCTCCCCTTCCCAACAACGACCCGCTCCTCCCCCGCATCCTCGCCGTTCTAGCCCAAACATGGGACCTAGGCTTCACCGCCTTCGGCGGCCCACCAGTCCATTTCCAGATCCTCCACCAGCGCTTCGTCAACGGCGGCAGCGGCCACGGCAGCCCCTATGGCAAGCCCCCGACGCGCTGGCTCGACGAACAGACCTACCAAGAGATCTTCGCGGTCTCGCAATCCCTCCCCGGCCCGGCCTCGACGAAGATGCTATTCAACATAGCACTGCTACATGCCGGGTGGGTCGCCGCGTTCGCCGCCTTCCTGTCGTGGAGCTTGCCGGTCGCCGTCGTCATGTACGGCTTGGCGCTGGGTATCGGTAGCGTCGGCGAGACACTGCCGCCGCCCGTCTACCCTCTGCTCAGCGGACTCAATGCCAGCACGGTGGGTGTGGTGGCGCTGGCGGCGGTGCAGCTGGCGCAGAAGGCCATTACGGATCGCGTGACGAGGGTTTTGGTCATTTGGGGCGCGTGTGCGGGGTTGTGCTACTCGGCGCTGTGGTACTTCCCGGTCTTGATTGTGGTGGGCGCGATAGTTTGTGGAGTTTGGGATCTGTGGCTCAGTAGGAAGGTTGAGAGGTTGAGGGTCAGGTGGCAGAGAAGGAAGGAGCGGGGTGGGCAGGTCGAGGAGGCGATTGCTGGGGAGGAGGGTGAAAGTGTTGAGATGTCGGTACGAGGGCAGCAACAGCAACTGGAACAGATCCAACAAGAGGGCGCCCAAAGACGGCGTCGAGCCAAGCCTGGCGAACAAAAGGGCGAAGCTGAAGTAGCGACACAAGCGGGAGGGTCAAGTCGTAATGTTACTGAAGAACAGTCTCGACCACGGGATTATCCAGACGACATGCCGACGATACCACAGTACTACAGCATCCCCATCGCTACGGGCATCGGGCTCATCGCGCTGACATTCGGTGAGGTCACTTTCCCCCCTCAACTGCTCCCCCTATCAACCACTAACTCTCCCACCCCCCAGCAATTTTCATCGCCCTAGTCGTCTCGCGCTCCCTCCTCACCTCGCCACCCCGCCCTCTCGCCCTCCTCGCCAACATGTACCAAGCCGGCATCCTGATCTTCGGCGGCGGGCCCGTCGTCATCCCCCTCCTGCGCGAATACGTCGTGCAGCCCGGCTGGGTCTCGTCGCGCGACTTCCTGCTCGGCCTCGCCATCATCCAAGCCATGCCGGGCCCCAACTTCAACTTCTCCGTCTACCTGGGCGCGCTCGCCATGGCCCACACAGGCTACCACTCCGTGTTGGGCGCGTTTCTGAGCTTCGTCGCCATCTTCGCGCCGGGTTTGCTGCTCACGTTGGGCGTGCAGGGGTTGTGGGCGTATCTGCGCACCAAGGCCGTCGTGGTGAGTGTGTTGCGTGGCGTCAACGCTACGGCTGTGGGGTTGGTGTTTACGGCTGTGTACCGCTTGTGGGAGATTGGGTATTTGACGCCCGAGGAGAGTCAGGGGCAGAGCCTCGCTATGGAGCCTTGGTGGGTGGTGGTGGCGGCCTTGACGTATTGTGAGGTGGCGTGGTTCTCGGTGCCGCCGGCTGCGGCGATTGTGGGTGGTGCGGTGCTGGGCTTGTGTTGGTATGGGGCGGTGGGCCGTCCTTGATATCAGGCTCGCAGGATGGTTGCATTCCTTCTTGAGCATGATTCTTGGTTGCGGCCGCAGCGAATGTCGGTAGACCGCTTGCTTTTACTCGTGGACGTAGCTGCCACAGGCCTGTTCTAGACGCGCCTGAACTACACAATGACCGGTTCGGATGAGTGGCTGGAGACGTCCTGGGTATTCTCTCCGAGCACCGACCGACCTGGCATGCCTCTGCCGGAAGCACGTTAGTGACAGACACACCAGCGTCATGAACCCACCCATTCCCAAGCCAGACCAAACCCCCCTCCCCACTCAAACCCTCAACGCCATAATCCCCCTCCCCACCTCCAACATTTCCCTCTCCCTCCCCGGCAGCGCCACCAGCGTCACCCCAAACGGCATGTCCCTTCCATTCACGCTCTCCCAGCTCGCGCCCCCGACCGGCACCGACACGGCACACAGATCCAGCAGGTTCACAAAGTGCGTGAAGCTGCCGAGCCGCTTGTTGAGCTCGATGGGATCCGCTTGTAGTTCTGCTACGGTTGGATGGAGGGCTGTTGAGGGGAGGATTAGGACGTCTATTCCGCCGCCATCGTCGGAAGAGGTAAGGCCGCGGAATTGCTTTCTCGCGAGGCGCCGGTGTCCAGCGAGGGCGAAGATGTCTTCGTAGGCCTGCACGGCGTCGAAGCCGGAGCTGGCTTCGAAGATGGTTTTGATCACGGGGTGGAGTTGGGAGAGGCCGAGGGTGGCGAGGTAGTCTTTGAAGGCGACGATGCGTTGCGAGACGATGGAGCTGCCGTAGAGCATGGCGTTTGCGGCCGCAAAGGGCGCGTATGTGAAGGGGCTGTGGGACGCGGGGGTGGCGTTGAGGGAGGGGAGAGCGGCGAGGAAGCGGGTGAAGAGGTGGGCGTACGAGGGCGAGAGGCAGCTGTCGAGCAGGTCTTGGGGAGGGAGGCCGTAGCGCAGGGGTGAGGCTGCGGCTGGCCATTGCCATGCGGGCTGCGAGGCGAGGAGGGCTAGCTGTTGAGGGTCTCGCGCGTAGACGTCGTCTTCGTCGTAGGCTTGCATGACGTTCAGGGCCGCCATTGTGGAATCGACAGTCGGGGCGATAATGGTGATGCAGTCGGCCGTCTTGCACGCCGGAACCAGACCGACTGTTGATATGGTGCCTAAGGTAGGCTTCAGGCCCACCATTCCGTTCAGCGCCGCGGGTACACGGGTGCTGCCTGCTGTGTCGGTGGCGACAGTGAAAGATACCAAGTTCGCGGCAACGCTGACGACGGAGCCTGAGGAGCTGCCTCCGGAGATGTAGTCGGGGTCATGAACACAACGCGGGATTCCGTACGGCGAACGAGTGCCGTTGAGACCCGTGGCGAACTGGTCGAGGTTGGTCTTGCCGATGAGGATGCCTCCTGCGTCGAGAATTCTCTGAACGACAGGCGCGGTGGCGGTGGCGGTGTATGCGTACGAGGGGCAGGCCAGTGTCGTTAGCATGCCTGCAATGTCGATGGAATCTTTGACGGAGAAGGGAATGCCGAAGAGCGGCGGTCTCTTCAGCGGGTCCGGATACTTTTGCGACAGTTCTTCTGCCCTTGAGCGTGCTTCATCTTCCGGAACTAGAGTGATCCAGACGGCTTTGTCGTGATAAGTTGAGATCCTTGAGTACACAGAACGGACGACGTCAATCGGGGACACCGTGCGCTGCTCATATAGTCCTCTGATCTTCTCAATAGCAAGGCTGTTCGGAACCTGCCCGCGATGAGACGATTCAGAGTCCATCTTCACAACAGCCGAGAAGACTGATATGTCGTTCTAGGACACGCAGCAAGGAAGAGGACCAGCTTTGAGGTCGACCACGGAGTCGGGATTGTCGCGTACTCTTATGGTGTAGCGACAAATGGTACAAGGACGGCACTGACCTAGGCGATTGCTGTAAATGCAGTCTCCAGGGCCGAATGATCGATTCCGGGCAACTTCTAACCGGCACGACGCATAGATAGGAGTTCGGCGCTCGTACGCTGGGGTGCCAAGACTTTCCACCAGCTCTTGACAGCAGTGAATTCGTAACACACCAAGCTCTATGAGCAGCATATGGAAGGCAAAACCTGGGACCTTGACGACGTATCCCTCTGGCTCACCACAACATAATGGTTGCGGTTGATATTCTCAAGTTTCCAACATCGTCACCGGCGGACACCTCCCCTTTGACGAGGTTATCAGCAGCAGGGTATAATGCTTCTGACATTTTAGCAGTCATCGGAAAGACTGAAGGTATGTTGTCGAGTTCAGCCCTGTTCGTGCCATATAATGACGTCCTGTCTAGGAAATGGCTGTGTCAATGACTTCTCCAGAACCTTGGCATCCGCCGTCTGGGAGCCACTCATCCCCAAGGACGCCGTGACCATCTTCTCTGGAGGTACTGAAGGGATGCTCTGCCCACATGTGACCTTTGTGGTGCGTCAACCTGACTCCAAGCCTTCTGGCCTGCTGGCGGCGGTCGGCCACACCAGAGACCTGGAACCGCACGAAGTGGGCAGTCTGGCACACACGCAAGCCGTGGCAGCCAAGGTCGCATCCATGATCTCCGAGCTCGGTGTCACTTCTGGAAATGTACAACTCGTTCTCATCAAGTGTCCGTTGCTGACATCCGCGAAAGTGGCGGCTATCAAGGCGGCTGGGAAGACACCACTGACCACGGACACCTATGAGTCCATGGCCAAATCACGGTATGCGAGTGCGATGGGAATTGCTTCTGCTCTTGGTGAGATTAGCGATGGACAGGTTGAGAACTCTCTCCACTCCGGGGCCGCTTACAGCGGAAGGGCCAGCTGTAGCAGCGGCGCAGAGTTAGAAGATAACCACATCTTCATCCTGGCTTCCAATCCCGCAGAGCCTTCCAATGGACTCAGAGCTGTGTCTGGCGTAATGCAGGACGCAATTGATGCCGCGACTGTGCTGGATCTGCTGCAAAAGGTCCGACAGGATGGCGGGCGGGTGGTGCAAGTCTTTGCCAAAGCTGAGGCAGACCCGACCGGGCAGGTGCGCGGAAACAGGCACACGATGAACACGGACTCGGATATCCACAGTACACGGCACGCTAGGGCTGCCGTCGGAGGACTGTTAGCCGGCCTTGTGGGTGATCCTCAGCTTTATGTGTCAGGAGGAGCCGAGGGTCAGGGGCCTGCGGGTGGTGGGAGCTTGAGTGTGGTCTATAGGGTGTCTTGAGAGACTCGCAATATACTGTGCCAACATTGTCATCGGACTTGATCTGCTTGACTCTTACTGCTGTTAGATCACTAAACATTAATGGCATAAGGGCTGAACAAGAGGCGAAGGCATAAAGACTCTAAGAGGAGGTACCAGATTGCTCCACTTTTTCCATTGCTTGGAAGTCTTGGCAACAAGGCAAGTAAAAGTCCACCCAAACCTCGCGTCTTCTCACCTCGACCTTGATACTTTCGAATCGACTCGAAGGGATGTGCGAAGACTTTATCAGCACGGAAACTCGCGCTTGCGCACGCTCGGCCTGATCTTGCCAGCATTCCTATATGGTCCTCCCGTTGTATACCTGGCCAGAATGAGACATTGAACGGCCTTCTCCCGGAAAGCATCCTTCAGGGTCAGATATTCTGCCTTGAGCGATGCGCCTCGTCTGTCGCACAAGCCTTTACTGTATGTCCGGGGAGCCCTCCCGTCAAGGTTGTCGACCCCTGGTGCTAGCCGACCAACCTCGTTGGGACAACGGAGATATCGGGGTTGCGGATGACTAAGTCCTACCACCGGATCACCACTATACAACAATACTAGTATACCTGTTGCGTGACCTGCTTCTACCTCCATGCCGTCTCCAACGTCCCCTTCTATTAAGCAGATCTCCAGCTTGGCCCCCGCATTCACGCACCATTTTGCGGATTTAGTAACCGTCGCATTCGGCCCCTCCCCCAATGTACAATAGCTATAACTCCCGTACAGCATTTCTCATCCGGAACTCATAGAGCGCCTACACGGCCTTCCGATATACAGCAAGCAAAGCCTGGCACCAGTGGGGAACAGATACACGCCAGTATCCCAGAGTGACACCACCCTCTACCGCGCATCATGGCGGCCGACTTGGAATCTGCCCATGAGAAGCAGGCGATAGTGGAAGAGAGCCAGCATCGCCAGCAATCTAGGGAGCCACAATCTAGGGAGCCACAATCTAGGGAGCCACAATCTAGGGAGCCTAACCAAATAGCAATCGGACAAGAGACAAAAGACAATCTCGTCGACTGGGGTGGGCCGGACGATCCCCAAAACCCACGAAACTGGCCAGCATGGAAGCGCATGACCCAAGTCGTCCTCGCCAGCGCTTTCCTACTCACTGCGTAAGAGCCAAACAAATCCTGCGCTTCTTCGGCGAGGCAATTACCCTACTGACTAACACACACATGACACAGCAACCTCGCCGCGACGATGTTCGCCCCTGGCGCCGCCTCGCTCGCCAAGGAGTTCCAGATCACGAGTCCCACCACCGTCAGCCTCACCGTGTCCATCTACCTCGCCGGCTTCGCCGTGGGGCCCATGTTCATCGCACCGCTGTCCGAACTGTACGGCCGCCTCGTCATCTATCACACCTGCAACGTCACCTACATCGGCTTCATCATCGGCTGTGCGCTGGGCAAGAACACGGGCATGTTTCTCGTCTTTCGGTTCCTGGCCGGATGTGCTGCTTCGGGACCCTTGACCGTGGGCGGAGGCACGGTCGCGGACGTCGTGCCTCCCGCGCAGCGGGGGAGGGTCATGTCGATGTTCTTCGTGGGACCGCTTCTGGGACCTGTAGGTGGCACTAAACCCCCCCACACACAAACCGGCATGAGAACTGACGCTTCCCTTCAAAGGTCTTGGGCCCGATTGTCGGTGGCTTTGTGTCGGAATCAATCGGCTGGCGATGGACTTTCTGGATCATCATCATCCTCGTGAGTATCATACCCCACAAACTCGCCTTATCCTCGACTCTCTGACGCGTCGGAAACCCCCTTCCTAGGCAGGAGTATCATTCACCATCTCCATCTTCCTCCTCCGCGAGACCAACGCGGCCGTGCTCCTAAAATGGAAAGCCGCTCGCCTCCGCAAGACCACCGGCAACCGCGCCCTCATCTCAAAGATGGACCGCGGCCTCACGCCGCGCCAGCTCTTCCTCCGCGCCATCGTCCGCCCGACCAAGCTCCTCCTCCTCTCGCCCATCGTGCTCCTCCTCTCCCTGCTGTGCGCCTTCGTCTTCGGCCTCCTCTTCCTGCTCTTCACCACCTTCCCCACCGTCTTTGAGGAACAATACCACTTCTCCGCCGGGGTCTCCGGCCTGTCCTACCTGGGCGTCGGCGTCGGCATGGCCGTCTCCCTCGCGGTGTACGCCAGCGTCGCCGACAAGCTACAGCGACCGAAGACACCACCACCACCGTCACAGGGAGAGGATGCGTCCCAGCACCAGCACCAGCACCAGCAGCAGCCCGAAGAACGCCTCAAACCCATGACGTACGTCATGCCCGCCGTGCCCATCGGCATCTTCTGGTACGGCTGGGCGGCCGATCAGCAGACGCACTGGATCGTGCCCATCCTCGGCACCGCGTGCTTCGGCTTCGGCGTCCTCTGGGTCGTCATGCCGACGCAGCTCTACCTGGTGGACGCTTTTGGGCCGGAAGCCGCCGCCTCGGCGTTGGCGGCCAACGTGATCCTGCGGCTTCTGTTTGCGGCGTTCATTCCGTTGGCGGGGCCGTCGTTGTATGCTGACTTGGGACTGGGGTGGGGGAATAGTGTCCTGGGGTTTGTGGGCGTGGCGTTTTTGCCGGTGCCGCTTCTGTTCTACCGGTATGGAGGGTGGCTGCGGGAGAGGTTTGCGGTGGAGCTATAAGAGAGATCTCCAAGTTGAGGTAGTGATGTTTATTAGATCTGTTCTTATCTGCCATTTGCGGCAGCTTTTCACGAGGTGGTGATCTTGACTCCCTGCTAATTTACTCTATGCATGAGCAGGTATCGAGGTAGATTGAATACCCCCCGTGAAGGGCTTTGACATTGTATAACAAAGGCGAGACGAACCTCCCGTGTTGAAACAGAGTCCTAATATCTATCAGCTCGCTCGAGCACATCGGCGGGCAGCTGTATCTATCATAGCAGCACATGTCTTTCGCCGCCACCCTCCGCGGTCCCGCAAACTTGGCACCCCGCACCCTCCCATGCACGGACCCCTACTCTAGTTCCTGAGCTCACCTCGCTCTTCTACCAATTCAAGTATGTGCTTGTTCAGAAAATACCCTCGCTCCCTCAACATGTGCATATCCATATTAGAAGCGCCGCTGATCAGCTTCAAGCAGCCTTCGCTCTTGCACTCGCAGTCGAAGGGCCGCGCCATGTCCCACTCGGAGCTGGGGTAGAAGAACGTGACGTGATCGCCGGCTCGTAAGTCGCGGTGTCGGGAGACGCGCACTTCCATCTTGGATGTGTCGACTTCGACCGAGGGCGCGCAGGAGTGGTTCATGTAGAGCAGTGCTGAGTTCAGCTCGACATGCTGGGTTCTCGACACCTGGACTGACGAGTACGCTTTGATGTCGGTTTTGGTGGCCGAGGTGATGGGCGTTAGCACGGAGCCTGCGGGTGAGGAGACCTTGGAGATGATCGAGAAGGGTTCGCCCGTGGAAGGGACGTATTCGACAAGGCTCTCCAGCTGGTTCGCGGATAGTGGGTACCTCGGCTTGGACATGGTTGCTGGACCTTGACTAGACGAGCTCTGAGATCTTTCACCAGGCCTGAGAATGGGGACGTGATGCAAAAGAGTATCGTAGAGGAAAGAGGAGTGCTAGTGCTACGGTACTTCCGATCGACTCTCAATTCTAGCAGTGAGCGGCATCTTGGACAACGGCAACATTAGCAAATCGCATGTGTCGCAGGAGCTTGGAAGACCGAGGAAACAGGCTCCTGGTCTCCTGCCAAGTACTGTCTCCCGTCGTCCGGCGACAGCGATGAAAAGTCTTCTCGAGCCGAGTCTTCCATTTAATTGCGTCTTCCACTCTCGCCCTAGCTCCAATAACGTCGTCGGAAGCTCTGGGGCAGCTGTGAAGGTTTTGCACGTGGGTAGTGTGGGGCAAGTCATGGCATGTTGGCGGCGTCAGCTTCAATGCCTCGGGTGCTTCAGGCAGTAAAAGTCTTGGCGGTATATGGCATACGGCAGATTCCATCTGCCGGCGTGAGTGCTCAGCATAGACCTAACTCCGTCGTGCTCTCCTGGATCTGCTCCCGATCACTTGTTTCCAGTTCTTTTTCATAGAGCCTAAGCTGAGTTTGCACCCACTGAACCTCGTCGTTGCAACTGGGGCTAAGAGATTCCAGCCAAGGCAGGACTTCGGGGCACTGGTTAGAGCACAAGGCCAACACCTCTAGGAATTTGCGGCCATCGGCGAGCATGTAGGCCATCTCAATGGCGCTGAGAGCGGCGTAATGCTGCCCTAGCTGCGCCTCGGCATACGCAAGCAGCATACTCACATAAGCTTGTAGGAAGACGTTGCGCGCCAATGCTCTGACCTGGTCCAGCTTGACAAAGCGCCACCCCAGGTCTCGGACCAGTGTCCACTGTCGACGACGGAAGCCCTCCTCGAGAGCCCAGTAAAGGGCAGATTGCACTTGACAAGCCTTGATTCCTGGAGTTCGCTCGATACCGGAGATCCAGGCCTGTCCATCGAAAGTGGGCGAACATGCGAGGTTGCAGTACTCGATCCACCAACGATCCGTTTGTACTTCGTCAAGCTGGTTACTCAGAGTCCGCCGGGCCGCGCTGCGCCACAGGTCGTTCAGTGGCACACTGTCACACACATCAACCAGAGGCGCCAAATTCTGCATGACAAGGCGATACGGGCTTGTGGACGGAAGGTATACATCGGCCAGCCGAGAGACGTATTTCGAAAGCACTCGCGCAAGGTCGCTGTACCCGTCCCGGACCAACCTCGAGACCGTGTCGAACAGGCCGCGCAGGTCGAGCGAATAGTAGCCAGCCCACTTGGCGAACATGTTCGTGAGCAGTCTGAAACTGCGTCTCAGATACATGCCTCCTTTGACGTTATCGCCGGCCTGAAATCGCGCGACTGCAAGAGAGACTGTGTATAGACCGGCATTGTCGCTTTGGAGGTACAGGTCGTCGTTATCTAGTGACGGCGGTGTGATGAAGCGCTCAAGGCCGCATGCTGCATGGTACAGCACACGCTGGACCAGCTTGAAGACCGTAGGATCTTCGACGCGATCGAAGCGACAGCTGTAGCGAAGGCAATGCACCTGTGAAACTTGGCAGAGGCCGTCGTCGTCCGACTGGGCGTGTCGGGAGCTGGCGCCGGGTTCATGCTTCCTTCTCTTGTACTTGCGTTCAACAGCATCCATATCGACGAGAAATCCTCGCAGCAGGAACATGCACGACACTCCGTGTGATTCGTGTTTGCGCTTGAGCCTCATCAGCGTTTGCGCCTCTGAGCGCTTGATGTTCTTGTCCAGAGACCAGGCTGTGATTTTGGTCTTGTACATTTTCTTGCTATCAAGATTCAGTCTGTGGTGAAGAGTCAAGTCGAAGCTCGGAACCCACGTTGCCCGGAACTTGTACTCACGTTCCAGCGCTGTTGCCGTTGCATGCAGAGTAAGATCTTGAATGCGGTACAGCTCAACAAAACGCGGTCGTATCAAGTCCCATTCGGCCGCTGTGTGAGGGCGAGTCTTCATTCGTCGCCTTTTCAATGCACTGACTGTTCGTACCATGACTGAACACCGATGCGGGTGATGTGAAGTTGGATGATGTACATACGAAGCCGATAACACAGGTTGTCTGGACAATTAGGGGCGTTGAGCAGATCGGAAGCTTGAGGTCGTAGCCGCCGTCTGACCTGAGGGTTTGGCGAGTCTGCGGGTTTGATTGGTGCGCGCATCTTTAAGGCACCTGACGAGATCTGCGTTGCTTTGCCGGTGTGGCTGTAGTGGGTGCGAACCCTGATTTCCAACCCCCTAATACCTATAGAGCCGCTGCCACGTGGAGCTTATAGATAGTGGAAGGCTCTGCTAGAAGCTGGTAAAAGACTTTGGCAGCCTATATGATCCAAAGAAGAGGAGCAAGCTCTTCGCGTTGACTCAGTACATTCAAGTGACATACAAATGCTGATCAAGTGCCCCGTCCTAGCTTCAAGCCTTCATAGCTTTGCCTTTACCTTCTCCTTCTGATACAGGTCCTTCTCCATCTTCTTCAACTCGGCCCTCCGGATCTTGCCGCTGATGGTCTTGGGCAAGAAGCTCGCGTCTACGAACTGCACCTTCCTTGGATACTTGTACGGCGCGGCGTTCTCTTTGCAGAAATCCTGCAATTCCCTTGTCAGTTCCTCTTGGCCCGTGTCGCCTTTAGTTTTCAGAGCCTGGGCCGCACCGTCAGTCAGAACGACGAAGGCTTTGACGACCTCGTCGCGCTGCGGGTCCGGGCTGGCCACGACGGCTGATTCGACGACTGCGGGATGTAGCTTCAGTGTGGACTCGACTTCGAAGGGACCGATGCGGTAGCCGCTGCTGTTGATAACGTCGTCGCTGCGGCCAACGAACCAAAAGTAGCCGTCCTTGTCGCGCCAGGCCCGGTCGCCTGTAAGGTAGAATTGACGAGCATGGTCGCCATGGCCGAACTCACGAAGCTTGCGGTCCAGCTTGCCCGTCTTCATGTCAATGTAGCCGTCGAAGAGACCCATGAATGTCTGCCTTCCCCGGTCCAGCACTTCGATTGCGATGTCGCCTTCCTGGTCGACCCGCTGCTCCTGGCCGTTTTCATCGAGGATCGTCAGTGGCACGCCGGGCAGAGGCTTGCCCATGCTGCCGTAGCGGACCTCCTTGCCTTCCTGGTTCGCGCACACCAGGATACTTTCCGTCTGCCCGTAACCATCGCAGATCTCCATACCCATGATCTCCTTCCAGCGGCGAATGACGCTCTCGTTCAACGGCTCGCCCGCCCCGGTCGCGTGCTTGAGGGATCGAGGCCGCAGTCCGCCGCTTTCGATCAGCTTGCGGTTCTCGTCGAGGACGAGCTGCCGCCAGACTGTGGGCGGAGCGCACAGGGTGGTAATGGGGAACTTGGCCAGGACTTGGAGTGTGCGCTTAGCCGAGAAGGGTTGGCGGTCGTCGTGCACAAAAAGGCTGGCGCCGCAGTTCCACGTCGAGAAGAAGGACCACGCCGCTTTGGCCCAACCCTGCTCCGAGAGGTTCCAGTACAGGGATTGTTGGGGCGGCGGCCGGAGACGCAGCCAGTGCGTGCCGGTGAGAGCGTGGGCGAGCGGGTAGGAGACTTGACTGTGCAGCACGAGCTTGGGTGGTCCCGTGGTGCCAGAAGTGAAGAATGAGAGGGCCGGTGAGGTTGGCTTCAGCGACGAGGGAACATCGTATGTGGTGACTGACGGGACCTTGTCGATCGAGGCGTGAAAGTCGATGACGTTGGCGGGTACCGATGCGCGGGGGTTGGAAGTATAGACGCTGTTTATCTGGATCACATGCTTGAGGCTCTTGCAGCGGTCCCGGATCTTAAGCATCTTGCCAACCGCAACCTCATCACCGACAAAGGCAGCAGCCCCACTGACGTTAAGCCGGTACTCGATATCCTTGTCCACCAGCAGCGTCGTACACGGGCAGAGAATGACGCCCATACGCAGGCACGCCGTTGCCAGTTCCCACCACTCCGGTAGCCGTGGGAGGATCAGGATCAGGAGGTCTCCCGCCTGCAGGCCAAGATCGGACAGGACTTTGGCGATGAGGTTAGAGCGCCGCGAGAAGTGGCTGTAACTCAGCTGGTGACACGTCGAGAGGTCTTGTGATACCCAATGCAAAGCGGTGGCATCAGGGAGTCTCTTCGCGTGCGCGTCGACGATATCCCGCGCAAAGTTGAACTGGTCGGGGCAGTTTATGGGTGACACGGGGAGATGCGCGTATGGGGAGCGGGGAGGCGGCATGCTTGACTTTCAACTAACAATGTGTGCTGCCAAATCGTGCAATCGAGATTCTAAAGATGCGGTTTGGTGCTGCCGTACGGTTGAAATTCAAGAGATATGCGAGTTGACATGCAGCAGACCCCTGGCGTTCGTTGTAGGTCGTGTGGCTCAGGCGACTGGATGTTGCGCAGGACCAATAGGAGCACTGGTCTTTGTAGAGATAGCTTCAGACGGTGTTAGTATCCTGATGCGATGTTACGCTGACCCGATTATCCTTGGGTTGCTGCAAATTGCCTTGCATCTAGGGGTCGTATGTATAGAGCTCCAAGGTACATGGACTCATCCGAGGTGATCGAAATCGGGGGTACGCGGGGGTCATTCCGCACTTTCGGTGTAAAGGATGACGTTGAAACCGTATGCTAGGTCGACCTCGGGGGGCTCCAGGATATCAAGCTGTGGTGCTGAGAGCGACTGTATATGTATAGGTCAATTTGGTCCAGTGCAGAGACTGACTTCGAGTAGTGAGAACACCATTTACCTCAATCACCAAGGCCAAACGCAGCTTAGCAAAGGTGACAAATTAGATAGTGCATGCACCCATTCGCTCTATTGCAGTGGCTTAAGATACGCGATACATCTGAGAAGTACTAGTTTCTGTATCCATGTGCTCCTTGTCTTGCATCGGTTCAACGCAAGTGTGCCGGACAAGACACCCTCTCAAGATCGCGTCAGCATCAGTGCAAGTTCTGAGACGCCGGTTGAGATTAGTCTCGGGCAGGCCCAGCTTTAAGCATCAATGAGATTCTCCGTCTCACCGTTCGTCTGCGCATCGTTCTTCTGCTCGTTGTCTCTAGTGTCCTTGTTGCCCTTCTTCTGTTGCTCCTTCTTTCCGCCCTTTCTGCTGTAGAATTCTTCAAGTAACTTGGGGTTGATTCTGTTGAGCAATTCCTTGGGGAAGATACGCAGTAAAGACCAGCCAATCTCGAGAGAGTCGAAGATTGTCCGCTTGTCATACGCAGATTGCTGGATAAATTGCCGTTCAAATTTCTCAAGGAACTCGAGAGCTAGCTTGTCTTCGGATGACAGAGCTTCCTCGCCAACAACGGCCTTCATGGAGGCGGCATCTCGACCGATGGCATACTTGGCGTAGAGTTGGTTGGACACATCACCATGGTCTTTACGTGTAAGTCCCTCGCCGATGGCAGACTTCATGAGTCGCGATAGCGAAGGCAGGACATTGATAGGAGGATAGATGCCCTTGTTGTAGAGACCACGGTCAACGAAAATCTGACCCTCCGTAATGTACCCTGTCAGATCGGGGATAGGGTGGGTGATATCGTCGTTAGGCATGGTCAGAATCGGAATCTGAGTAATGGATCCGTTGCGGCCTTCGACACGGCCGGCGCGCTCGTAAATGGTGGACAAATCAGTGTACATGTAACCGGGATAACCACGACGACCAGGGACTTCTTCGCGGGCGGCCGAGACTTCTCGCAAGGCGTCGCAATAGGAAGACAGATCGGTAAGAATGACCAAAACGTGCTTCTCGAGCTGGTAGGCGTAGTATTCGGCGGTGGTGAGAGCAAGACGAGGTGTGATAATGCGCTCAATGGTGGGATCGTTGGCCAGATTCATGAATAGTGTGACACGTTCCATCGAGCCGTTCTCTTCGAAATCGCGCTGGAAGAAGCGGGCAGTTTCCATGTTGACACCCATAGCACCGAATACAATCGAGAAGTTGTCTTCGTGGTCATCATGGACACCCTTGTCTGCTTGTTTGACGAGACCGGCTTGCCGACAGATCTGAGCTGCAATTTCGTTGTGTGGAAGACCAGAGGCGGAGAAGATGGGAATCTTCTGGCCACGAGCGACCGAGTTCATGCAATCAATGGCCGAGATACCTGTGGAAATCATCTCTTCGGGATAGACCTGTTCTTGATCAGCCAGTGTCTTGTACACGGTCCATCACACGTACTCTGGCGTATGGATTAATGGGACTGCCGTTGATGTCAAGATAGTCCTCTGCCAACACCTTCGGACCCTTGTCAATGGCTCTTCCTGATCCGTCGAACACTCGTCCTAACATGTCTTCGGAGACGCCAATTTTGAGACTGTGGCCAGTAAACTCGACTTTGGTCTGACATGCTGTTAGTCCCATGTAGCATGATATGTGTGCAATCCTACCTTCTTCACGTCGATACCAGTGGTGCCTTCAAACACCTGCACAACGGCCCTGTTGCCTACGGGGAACCTGATCAGTCTTGAACCTTCGCCTTCTGGCCTTGTGGCATACCTCTGGCCTCCAGGACTTGACCTGATCGCTCGGTGCCATCAGGCAGTGTCAAGCTGACGATCTCGTTGAATCTTGGGAATTTGACCTAGATTAGGCGTCATCAATGGTTGTTCTCCTCTTCTTGCTTGTCCAAGCGCTATCTTACATTGTCTAGGATGACCAAAGGTCCATTGACACCACCGATGGTGTTGTACTTCAATCTTGGTTTGATAGAGCTCATCCGCGGATCATCGATGTTCGTGGAGGGAGCCATTGCGGCAGGTGAGCGGTGGGATGGGGATTGGTCCGGGCTCCTAAAAGATTTAGAGGGGGGCTGCCGCCACTAGCTCAGCATGTAGGACGTCAATTATCAGTTTCAACGGTCCCGAGCAGCTGTACCAAAGCGGAGAAAGGTCGATTGTGAGGTCAAGGCACAGCACAGTGCCAGCTGCGGCATGGATCTCTATCGTCAAGCTCGAGAGTAGCTCCTGCCCAATCGGAGTAGCTCGTGGCACAGCCTCGCCTTGGGCTTGGCACTCCCACCTTAACCCTACACGATTCTGCCACATCGTTTTACCGGAGCATCTGATAGAGCTATACAACATCGCTACTGCCTAGAAATTCGTTGCGGTACCTCGATAAGCAGAGACAGGAAGCCGCTCCGTCAATATCCTGGTACTTTGGAGCCATATCTAGACCCGCTGCGGACCATTACGTCGCAACCTTACAACTGGTTTCTATGCCGCCCGCTAGAACCGAAGGAACCCGGAGAAAATTGACCCGTCACCGGTACTGGAAGTGAGAGCCATTTTCAGGACTGCTCCGTGGGATGTGACTTGTATAGCGTCGTTCGAATGAGTCCGCAGATGGCTGTGCGATAGCATCCCATCGCGAAGCTAGACGGTTGGCCATTATGCATGTTCCATACGACTGAGGCAGTCGTAAGGGCGCAGTGCAGGTCACGTAGATCCTCGAAGCTCGTAAAAATTGGGTTGGTTCAAGGCTTCACACCGGCTCCGGTCGGCCCTGGAACAAGATCCTGAATTTCACCACCTCCAAAATCTCCAAAGCCTCTTGGTCGAGCTTCTCGCCTTTCTGCTGCCGCCTGTCCATTTCCCCCTCAGACTCGCCCACCCCTCGCTTTCTAAGCACCGCGATAGGCTTCGCCAGTTTCTTGACCTCGCCCACCAACCTCTGATTTCGACCAACGTAGAGGTAGGCTTTCTTCATCCATTTGGTATCATCTGGCGTCATAGGGTCGTAGTCCGGGAAGTCGAGGTGGCCAATCGCTGTTTGCGTCGGCAATGCGGAGCTTGGGTCATCTTCAGGACTGGGAAAGGGAGCATGGATGGTCCCTTGTATCTCGACGATCGCGACACCAGATGGTGTAGAGAGCAGTGTGGGGAGAGACTTGGCAACGGCGTAATGTGCTTGGTGAGATGGTTCAAGGTGGAGAGTGACGGCTGGCATAATGAAGGCTATCCCAGATGCGCATTACTATCGACTAAGCGCTTGTAACGTCGTTACTGGTAGTCTTGGAGTTGCGTGAATATGAAGCGGAAGACGCACTGGCAGTCGAGAAGGCCTCGATCGGATCCACAATTTTGGCCAAGGCGGGGTCGCCTGGTTGCCTCGTCGTGCCTTGTGTCAACATCACATGGTAATGCATGTATGAAGGGCAGCATAGGTTGATGATAAGACGATTATTGTATTCGCTTTGAGATTTTCTATACTGACAGGCGTCCGATCACACCAAGTGAGGCCCGAATTCACTGTAGTTGATGCAGATTCATAGCTGATTGACTTGAATATGATCAGTACGCAAGTGTACAATAAGTCTCGTAGTCAGATGAACGTCCCGAGCACTCGGCGAACACGTCGACTCCTTGTAAACCTGAGTCAAAGTCCCTCGCAACCAACAAGGCACCAGCCGAAGCTGGACCCCTAGGCATGTGGTTCGAGTTGCCTCGTCCATCCTCGCCCAACTATGAAGTGATGCATCTCAAGCTATCCCTACGCCTCGAGTACGCTAGGTCTGCATGACCACTTGCTGGCCTTAAACCAAGCTTGCACTACTTACATAGGCCGCACTTTCCGTGCATCTTATCTAATGAGCTTCGTGGAGGAAGCACTAGACTCGCGTCTCGGATAGCTGAGTCCAGAGAACTCTGCTAACCTCTGAAGATTCTTCTCGGCGCCTGCGTGTCATACTCAGCTCCAAACAAGTAGGCAGAGGCCGAGTCTTAGCCATAGTCACTGAAGCCCAGACAAAGCCAATACTGACAAGCCGTGCCAGAAACAAAGTGAGGAGCCGCCTTAGCGTTTGGGCATTTGCTAGACATTGTTGTCACAATCTGCAAGGCTTGCAGTGACCTTATAGTCTGCCGCTGAAATACTTGCCTTGCATGACTGACAAGGCTGTGGGTTTATCAACTTTGCACATCTTTAGATCGCAAACAGGCCAGCGTAACCTGCTCCGTCACCAACTCACCATTCTGCAATTCTTTAGGCCGATCATTGTTTCTCCTGCATTATTCAGGAGAGTTCATACCTTCTTCAGGCACTTCCGAGGAGCGAAGGCAGGATTACATCACTCTCTGCCATCGAATGACAGAAGCTTAAGGCGAATGCCAGTGCTAGCCGCCATTCAAGTCACCATACTGGTCCGGCAGCCTGCGCTTTTCACGAGCTGGCCGTGCGTGATATGTGATATGTAAGTTCACCACAAATTCAAAACATAGAATATTGACCAGCTGTAGAGGATATTGTTGGACTTACCTCTCCCATCCGACACAAGTTAGCACCCGCCCCTGATTCCTGTGTCTGCCATTCATTATCAGCAGCAAGCAAGTCCTATCTCAGAGTCACGATACACAACGATTCTAATTCATAATGAGCAGTACTCCTGGGCAAGGTGCCGCTCACCTTCAAAAGCTCAACCCGCAGGCTCTCAACTTCGTGCCTAGCAGTGCGCCGGCCAAGCAAGAGTTTGTTGGCTATGCGCCAGAGGGTGACCACAAGCCTAGTGGGGCTAACGCTGGTGTTGGTTCGTCTGAGACGCAATCCGACAACCTCATCTCTGACGCTTCGAAGAAGCACCGTCGCAAACGTAACCGCAGAGGGCAGAATCTCAATTTCTCCGGAAGTGACTACAAGCAGTCTCTGGCGAACAGAACCTTCTTCGACAACACACAAACCAAGGCCGACAACAACGCCGTCAGCGGCCCCAAACCAACCGTGGCGTACCAAGGAGCTGAACCTCGTCGTGTGTCTGCAGAAAGCAAGGAAGAGATACATCCGGTGTACGGCCACGCCTTGACGTGGAAGTCCAAGAACACCAAGGCCAAGGACGACTACACTCGAGTCCGACGTAACGTTCGCACAGTTGCGCCTGAGCAGTTTGTGGAAAAGGCCAGACCATCCAACGCAAGAGCCGACATCTTTCCCCGCACCGTCAGCGAGTGGCAGAGCTTCAGAGCCGATTCGGTAGCTGATAGATTGAAAGAGCTCCAGATCGATACACAGAAGCTGTCCGATCGCGTTACTGCGACACAGAACATGGAGAAAGACGGTATCCCTCGAGAGAAGCGTGTACCCAAGTCGGTGTTTGGTGGGGCCAATGGAAAGGTCTTCAACAACGGCCTCGGTCCATGCCTGATGCAGCCAACTGTCTTCTCAGATGAACACATGCGGTCTGCCCGATACAAGGCTGACTGGCCAACTCAGGCCGAGATGCTCGAAGATGGCGACCAGCGTGAGAATCATCAGGTGCAAACTCGAGCAGGTCGCTTCCTCCCTGCTCCACGCGTCCCACATGATCCCAATGAGCCTTACATCTCTTTCAAAGAGCGTGCCGTGATTCCGCAATTCCCAATGGACCAAACTGGTCCAATCTACCGCAACGCTCTTGGGGAGATCATGGACCCATTTCCTGCCGAGGTTGAGCGAGAGAACGAGATAATGAACAACGATCCCACCTTTGAGGCCAATGCGCTCCAGTACCTCGGCAGCGACCTCATGGATGAGATTGGTCATTATCAGCCTCCATTCGTGCCACCATGGCAGAGTGCGCAGCGCCATGCAGAGATGGAGTCACGTAAGGCTATCGAGGGCATCAACATGCTGCAGCAAGCAGGCCTTCACATGGGATACACTAGCCAGATTGAAGTCCAGAACATCGTTGCAAATATGCCTAATCTAGCTTCGGCTGGGCAGTGGCAAGGCCAGCAGAGTGCTGCTCCATCGACGGCTGGTGATTTGAACGCGACAGGTGATTGGAATGGCTGGATGTTCATGGCTAACGGGGAACACGGCGAGGATATTTGGATGGCCCCAGGTGGGATGGTCTGGAAGTACCATAGTGATCTTGGCTGGTTTCAGGACTAAGACGACCAAAGATTCAGAGGTGGAACTGGAGACAATTGGGAGAGATAACCCGGGTTTGGGCTTAGCTACATGATGCAGCAACACTCCGTCCAAGTCGCTGAGAAGGCTCACTGGTTCGATGCTTTCGAGCGTGTTGGTGGTGAAATGAAGAATGAAGAATGAAGAATGAGATCTGAACACAAGTCTTCTACCGAATCTAAAGACGCTAAGCCCAAAAGAGAGTCGGGTTTGAATCACCAACATGAGCACATCCTACACGTCTCGCTTCGAATCCGTCTTCTGTTGTCGTTGTCTCTATCGTGATGCTCATCAATCTCTAACTCCCGCTTTCCTTTTCATTGTTGTAAGTAAATTACGACTTCTTCGCGCCTATTCGGCTTGTCGTGCATTCTCCAATACCCGAGCACGGCGAGCTCGGGACAAGGCAAACCCCCAATGCGGGGAACGGCCCTCCCATGCAGCTAAGGTCCGAGGGACTCGAGAGAGTGGCCTCGTCTAGGGCAATCCTCCCCACCTAGACCCTTCCCCAGCCATCCAGGTCATTTGCGTCGTGCGCTACCTCGGCTTCTCGCAAGCCAGTAGAGTCAGTACTTACACTTGGCCCGGTTTGCGGGAACCTCGCGCCATGAGTGATGACAATGGTTTTATTTTCTGGTTTCTTTTCTTGACGACTGTACAGACACTCGCTCCTAGGAGGATACCACCATGGCTCGTACGTCTCCTTACTCTGACACGAGTATACCCGCTGACCGAAGCAGTCCCTATAGCGGCAGCCTTGGCGGGCGGTACTGCAGTGGCTGCGTACCTAGACGCAAAGCTCCATCTTCGCCATGATATACGCAATGGGAGTGTTTCGACAGCCACGGCTAAAGCTATGGATTTCGTGGCCGAGAAGATGGCCCAGGACAAGATGTAAGTCTCCCATCTACAGTCTACCAGAAGCCCACGTTTGTCTCTCACGGCGTTATAAGTGCATGCTTGATGGCCAGCACCGCACATCCTACATGGGGAGAGTCATGGACGATGACTGACGAACTAGGCTTGTCTACCACATATTCGAGGACCGGTCCAAGACACCCGAAGGTGACAATATGTTCCTCGAATTCGAGGACCGGAAGTGGACCTACCGCGACTTCTACCATGCGGTCACCCCAATCGGCAACTGGCTGCTCAACGACCTCGGTATCCAAGCAGGCGAGATTGTGGCTCTAGACGGCGGCAACTCGCCCGAGTATCTCATGCTATGGCTCGCGCTCGAGGCTATCGGCGCTGCTCCAGCATTTATCAATTGCAACCTGACCGCCGCTCCTTTGATTCACAGCGTCAAGCTTTGTGACAGCAGATACCTCATAACCGAGACTACACAACGTCCTCTGACACAGCCGTGTGAGAACGCCCTAGCCACTGACGGCATAGAAACGCTGTACTACGACACCGACTTCTTCAAAACCCTCACGGACACCACACCACTCCCAGAATCCCGGCGGAAGAACATCGACCCTCAAGCGCTTTCTTGCCTTATCTACACCTCCGGAACTACCGGCATGCCCAAGGGCACCATCCTCAACCGCGCCAAAGAGATCAATCTCACGAGGGCGATGGTTGATTACCTAGGGCTTCGGCCTGGTAGCCGGATGTACACCTGCCTTCCTCTGTACCACGGTGCAGCTCATGGCCTTTGCGTTTGCCCAATAATTGGTGGTGGTGGCACAGTAATCCTCTCCCGCAAGTTCAGCCACAAGACTTTCTGGCCTGAGGTGCGGGCGTCAAAAGCCAACATCCTCCAGTATGTCGGTGAGCTGTGCCGATATTTGATCAACGCGCCGCCTTCTCCGCTGGACCGTGATCATTGTGTGGAGATGGCGTGGGGTAACGGCATGAGACCAGACGTGTGGGAGGTCTTTCGAGAGCGCTTTGGCATCCAAACCATCAATGAGCTTTATGCCGCGACCGACGGACTGGGCAGCAGCTTCAATGCCAACCGTGGCCCCTTCTCCAGGAACGCCATTGGAGTCAGAGGCTGGTTATGGCATTACCGCAACGGCCAGAACGAGAAACGAGTCTATATCGATCCTGACAGTCAAGAGATTCTCAAGAATGAGCAGGGATTTGCGACGGAGTGCAAGACCGGTGATGCAGGGGAGGTATTGCACAAGATGGACCCCAATGCGGCGATATCCCCATTCAGCGGCTACTACAAGAACAAAGCTGCCGGCGACAAGCGAATCATTCGGGACGTGTTCCAAAAAGGCGACATGTGGTTCCGGAGTGGCGACATGATGCGGCTTGACGTATGTTGACCTCCTTTGCCACCCTTCTACTCCTACTAACAATTTCGTTCAGTCGAACGGAGTACTGTATTTCTCGGACCGTCTCGGCGACACTTTCCGGTGGCACAGCGAGAATGTCTCCACCTCCGAAGTTGCCGACGTGGTCGGCCTCCACCCTTCTATCGCCGAGAGCAATGTCTACGGCGTGCTAGTCCCTCACAGTGACGGTCGGGCTGGCTGTGCTGCCGTCGTGCTCACCGAAGACACGACTGTGGAGAAGATGGACTGGAAGGGCCTAGCGGAGTGGTGTCTCTCTAGAATGCCACGATACGCAGTTCCGATCTGGATCAGGGTTTCGCAGAGCCTGGAATACACAGGAACCATGAAACTGCAGAAGGGTAGACTGAGAGGGGAGGGTGTTGATCCGGATGCCATTCGAAAGGCTGCAGAAGCGAAAGGTGAGGCACCAGACAAATTGTTCTGGCTGCCGCCTGGGGAACGGGCATACGTGCCGTTTGGTGAGAAGGAGTGGCAGGAAGTGAAGGGCGGAAGGGTGCGGCTTTAGACTCGAGACAGCGAAGCTAGCCTGGTGTAGATTGGGGACAGCGGGCATTTCATAACAGTACCACCTCGACTTCCAACTCCAAAGACATTGAGAATTGCAATTCACCTGGTTCTCCACGGTCAAGCCATAAAGGTAGCAATTCGAGACTGGCTAACGTGGCTTGCAACCAAGGGCTCGAGAATGTTTGAGGTAGCTTCTGCATCTAGTAGTACAGGTTCCATCGGGTAAGACCTCGCCAAACGAAACACACTGCGGCACCGGACCAGTCTCGCGAGGCGCCACAAGTCTTTTATTCGATGCCATCACCACCGCTAAATAGAGCCGAGAATGAGCTTCTTTTACTTCGTATCATGGGCTGAACTCTTTTTTGATACGCAGTCAATGCCTTGATCCGGATAGAATGCACCCACACTGCAGGTGTACGGGCAGCCAGCTCTTCCACTTGACGGTCCAAGTTCAATCGTCAAAAGAACAATGAGCTTTTTCAGCTTCGTTCTTAAGGTTTGCGAGCCTGATCAATCGAAAGCGGGCTGAAAAGTCGAATTCGTGATGCTTACAGTAGCCCCCCCGCATCGCTTTTCGTACACGTGTAGAGGTCTATTCTCCGACCCGGTTCTCAGCCTCGAAGCCCCCAATCATTGGCAGTGTGGCTGCGATCCAGACTGTACAAACACGCAGTCCGCATCTGCAATGGCTGGAGCATCACGAGGCTGAGCTGAAGGAGAATGGAGTATATGAGGGAGGAGCCTGGCTGCTGGATACTGGATGCAGCGAAGAAGTCTCACTACTCAGCATCGTGTACCAACAGCAACCGTCCACCGCACAACTCACAGCCGAGGACTCTCGTAGCCTAACAGCCATCTTTTCCCCATAGTACAGCCATCCATTCAGTTCGTCACGCAAACAAACGACATGTCCTTCGACACCGTACCCGCCTTTGTCCACTACGCCGACTGGAACGACACCTCACGCAAGCACCCCGCGATGGCGTGGATGGAGGCCTACACCAACAAGTACGATGAGGGTCTCGAAGTTATGGCCGCCGAGCTCGACAAATGGCACGACTCCGACTTCACGTAAGTCCTCCTTCCCTGACGAACCTCCCCTCGGACATCTAGCCGCAGGTTCTCCTCCAACAAACACTGCCCCTGCACCGCTCTCTCCCCTATGCTGCCCAATTTGAGGTGAAGCATCGCTTCATCCACTGACGCCCACCTCCCCGCCTCCAACAGGTACATAACCTCCACCGGCAAGACTGTACAC